>NC_141878.1:418627648-419261041 GCF_056163025.1 Triticum urartu | reverse complement strand
CTCCGGGGTCCACTCGAATGGGCCCCTCTTCTTCATGAGCTTAAAGAAGGGTAAGGCGTGCTCTCCTAGCTTGGAGATGAAACACCCTAACGCGGTCACCCGCCCTGCTAGTTTCTGCATCTCCTTGTGGGTCTGTGGTGGGCTCATGTCTTCGATGGCCTTGATCTTCTCCGGGTTTGCCTCGATCCCTCTGTGGGATACGAGGAACCCTAGTAGCTTGCCGGAGGGGACGCCAAACACGCACTTTTGCGAGTTAAGCCTCAAGTTCACTTGGCGCAGGCTCTCGAAGGTCTCCTCCAAGTCTTGAATCAATGTCCTCGCCTCGCGAGATTTGAACACTATGTCATCGACGTAGGCCTTAGTGTTTCTGCCGAGCTGCCGCCCCAAGGCGATGTGCATCAACCGCTGAAAGGTTGCGCCCGTGTTGCGCAGCCCGAAGGGCATGCAGGTGTAGCAGTACACCCCGCATGGTGTCAGGAAGGCTGTCTTCTCCACATCCTCCACCGCCATCTTGATTTGGTGGTATCCTGAGAATGCATCCAGGAAACACATCAAGTCGCACTCGGTGGTGGAGTCGACGATTTGATCGATGCGTGGAAGTGGGAATGGATCTTGGGGGCAAGCTTTGTTAAGTTTGGTGAAGTCGACACACATCCGTTCCTTCTTGCCTTTCTTCGGTACTACAACGGGGTTCGCTAGCCATTCGGGGTATCGAACTTCTCGGATGGTACCTGCCGTCTCCAGCTTGCGTGTCTCTTGGACGATGAAGGCTTGCTTCTCTTTGGACCGTCGTCTCGCTCGCTGCTTTACGGGGCGTGCATTGGGGCATACCCTTAGATGATGCTGGATCACCTCTCTCGGGACTCCTACCAGCTGATTGGGCTCCCACGCGAATATCTCTTTGTTCGCGCGCAAGAACCTCACCAAAGCTTCTTCTTGCTCCGGGTCGAGGCCGGCCCCTTTGGAAAAGGTGGCTCCTGAAGACCCGTCTTCGCTGACCGGCACCTGCTTGGTTTCCGCCTTGTCCTGGGTGAACAACTGCTTCTTCTTGGTGGGCGCGGTCTCCCTGGCCTCGGGGGTACTGGCGCCGGCTGGCTGTGCCGCTGTCGCGGTTTTGAAGGCGAGCCTGAGCGCCGTCATAGCCTCCTTAGTGTCCCCCTCGATGGTGAGTCGCTGCCATGAGGTTGTAGGCCGGATGAGTCGCTGCCATGAACTGAGCGAGAGCCGGATACCCAAGGATGGCGTTGTACGGGAGACCGATGCGGGCGATGTCAAAGTCCACCAGCTCGGTGCGGTAGTTGTCACGCGTACCGAAGGTGACATGGAGGCAGATCTGCTCCAGAGAGTGGGCAGCTCCACCACCGACTCCCGAGAAGGGCTTGCTGAGGCCGAGCCGCTCGGGCGGCACGTGAAGAAGGCTGAAGGCTTCTACGGAGAGCAAGTTGAGGCCGGCGCCGCCGTCGATGATGGTCTTGGTGACGGCCACATTGCAGATAGTGGGCGTGCAAAGCATTGGGAGCATTCCGGAGCCGGTGGTGGAGCCGGGGTGGTCTTCTGAGCCGAAGGTGAGGTCGGCCTCTAGCGCAGCCCAACCTGGCGGAGCCCCCTGGGCGCTTGGAGGTGGCCCCAATCTGATAGAGGAATGTTTTGACGTGGGGATCTGAAGGCGGTGCTTGAGAGCCGCCTAGCAAGGTCGCGACTTCCTGATGCGCCGGCACCGCGTAGCGAGCGGTGAAGAGGTCGCGGAGTTCCCCCCAGGATGCCACCGTGGATCCCAGGAGGTTGAGCAGCCAGGCGCGCGGCTCACCGGCGAGGGCCATGGGAAACTAGTTGGCCATGATCAAGTCCTCACCTCCGGCTTCGAGGACAGCCTCCTCGTACGCCAGCAGGAACTGTGCCGGGTCTGCCGCACCGTCGTCATGCGGCGGCATCTCCGGCTTGAACTTGGTTGGCCACTGCACTCGCCGTAGAGCGGGGGCCAGGGGTCGGTACCCAGACTCCCTGCAGCTGGTGTCGGCCGCAGAGGTGGATGGCAGGGCACCTGGCATGGGGGCGAAGTGTGGCGGTGCGGGGCGTAGGTTGGCGGAGAAGAAGCTCCGGTGCACCCCTACCTGGCGCGCCAAATGTTGGATGTGGGGTTCCAGCAAACCCTTAAGGTTTGAACACTGGGGTGCGCGTGAAGTCTTTCCCTCCTACCGGTCTACGCTCTAGCTCGCTAAGATCTCGCGGACGAACTCGACAAACTCACAGCACAGAAAGACACGAGATTTATACTGGTTCGGGCCACCGTTGTGGTGTAATACACTACTCTAGTGTGGTGGTGGTGGATTGCCTCTGGGGCTGATGATGAACAGTTACAAGGGAAGAACAACTTCCTGAGGTTGAGGTGTTCTTGTGCTTGTGTGGTTGAGGATGATCTAAATCAGTTGCCTCCTACTGTGGTGGCTAGACCTATTTATAGAGGTCGTGGTCCTCTTCCCAAATATTGAGCGGGAAGCGAGCCAACAACGACGGGCAAATTTGAAGGGCGACAGCTAGTACAAGCTATCCTGACAAAAGTGGTCTTCACCTGCGAAAAGCCCTGGTGGTGACGCCGTCTTGGGCTCCACGATGACCTCCATCTTGCTGTCCTCCTGGTCTTGGTCTCGTTACACCAATATAGCAACCTTTGCTGGATGCCTCGGTACACCTCGCCTGCACTGGCTTCCTTAGCACCAAAGAGGAAACAAGGACGCTGCGCGCGCTGGCGCCCGCCTGGTGTCGATCGTCATGGCTCACGTCACGAGAGCCTCGTGAGGTTTGCCCCGCCTTGATATCTCCTCTCCTCGTGAGCCTGCCTACCTAGGCCGCTCCTGAGGAGGTATTATGTCGTCCGCCTCGCGAGACTTGGCCCCTCGCGTGGGTCTTGGATGCCTTGTTGATGAAGATGGGCCGTACGGCCTGCTAAGTTAGCCATGCCGCGGGCCGCAGGCAGGCAAGTCTAGGGACCCCCGTTCCTAGAACGCTGACATTCGTCCCATGTCTGGATGGGACTCTCCTTTGCGTGGAAGGCAAGCTTGGCAATTCGGATATGTAGATCTCCTCATTTGTAACCGACTCTGTGTAGCCCTAGCCCCCTCCGGTGTCTATATAAACCGGGGGGGTTTAGTCCATATGACAACAACAATCGTAACCATAGGCTAGCTTCTAGGGTTTAGCCTCTACGATCTCGTGGTAGATCAACTCTTCTAATACTCATATCATCAAGATCAATCAAGCAGGAAGTAGGGTATTACCTCCATCGAGAGGGCCTGAACCTGGGTAAACATTGTGTCCCCCGTATCCTGTTACCATCCGCCTTAGACGCACAGTTCGGGATCCCCTACCCGAGATCCGCCGGTTTTGACATCGACATTGGTGCTTTCATTGAGAGTTCCACTGTGCCCTCGCGATAAAGGCTTGATGGCTCCTTCGATCATCGACAACGATGCGATCCAGGGTAAGGTTTTCCTCCCCGGACAAATCTTCGTATTCGGCGGCTTCGTACTACGAGCCAACTCGCTTGGCCATCTGGAGGAGATCGAAAGCTACGCCCCAGGCCATCAGGTCAGGTTTAGAAGCTTGAACTATACAGCCGACATCCGTGGAGACTTGATCTTCGACGGATTCGAGCCCATGTCAGGTGCGCCGCACTGTCACGATGAGCATGACTTAGCTCCGTCGTCGGATGGTGTTCGGGAGATCGCACCTGTAGCTACTCCAGCCTTCAAGCCAGAGAAAATTGCGCTGTCCGAGGACGGGTGGATGGACCCCGCCACGGAGGCTACACACTCAGCGGCGATAGAGTCGAATACTGACCTTACCCCTTATGAGACCTGTGTTGCCGAATCCTTGGATTCGTCCCTGGCCACGGGCTCCGAACCGCCTGCATCCGTGCCTATCAAAACTGATTGGGCACCGATCATGGAGTTTTCCTCCGTGGATATCTTTCAGCACTCGCCCCTGGGCGACGTACTAAAATCATTAAGGTCTCTCTCTTTGTCCGGAGACCCTTGGCCGAACTATCCCCGACTTGAGTGGGAAGCGGACGATGAAGAAATTCGTTCCCCACCCACCACCCACTTCATAGCCACTGTCGACGACTTAACCGACATGCTTAATTTTGACTCCAAAGACATCGATGACATGGACGACGATGCAGGAGAGGAATAGGAACCACCGCCCACAGGGCGCTGGATGGCCACTTCATCACACGATGTATACATGGTGGATACACCCAAAGAAAATAATAACGAGGAACGGAAGGATGCAGCGAAGGATAATCCCCTCGAGAAGCAGCCAAAGCGACGACGTAGGCGCCGCTCCAAATCCCGCCTCGGCAAAAACAGCGACAGTAGCGCAAGAAAGAATAATACCCCGGTCGACTCCAAAGGAAACAACGACCACATGGACCCCGCGATGGAGAAGGGTGAGCCAGCGGACGGCGAGCATAGTACATAACCGCTGTCCGATCACGACAACACCGAGGGTAAAGCTCATCAACCTGTCTCCGGAGAGGAGAACAGTCCGGACGATGATGCACACATCATCCCGGAAAGGCACTTGGAACAAGAGAACCTCCATAGAAGGCTTATTGCCACCACGAGGAGTTTGAAGAGGCAGAAGCAAAGGCTTAAGGCCACGCAGAATACGCTCAACATCAGATGGAACAAAGTGCTCGACACTGAAGAAAAGTACGGTGGCAGTCGCCACACAAAAAGCTATCCAAAGCGCAAGCTGCTGCCTGAATTCGATGATGAGTCTTTGGAGCCTACACAGCCGAAGAATAAAATGGCCGACCTGCCGGATCAACCACACCGTGGCCGCGATAGGGCGGCTAAGGATGCCGCACATAAGTCAGCACATGATTTACGTGATGACTCGTGACAAAAAGCAGGTATAACTAGGTAAATCTACGGATCTAGAAAGCGCGCTCCGGCACAGAATCAAAATCGAACACTACAACCGCTTGCTCCAGAAGACCCATTAGTGCGTCCGATCGTGCACCGAACAGTTTCGGACTCATTCTGTTGCTGTCCTTACGAGCCGAATACTCCGGACTTCGGGTAGCCGAAGGGTTACCTTCTAGCCTTGGCGAATCAGGAGAAATCCTCCGTGATGACACCTCAGGGTCGTCCACCTCATGATGTGGGAAGACCAGGGGAGGCGTTTCGCTTTCCATCATCTCCAGAAGAAGATCCCCCTAATATGAACTCTGTCGAGAAGGGCTACGAGCCGGACTGCAAGATGTATGTCTCGGTTATTGTCCTCACAGATAAAGCAGGATATATTACTCCTGTTCACTTACAGCTCGGCGGAGGGATGGCCCCCTTGCGGGCACTGAGTGGTAAGGATGCCCCCCGGGGCAGGGCCCTCTGGCGAAGGTTTCGTCCCTCGTTTGGAAACCCTCGTTTCCAAGTCTTCAGATGCGGTCCTTTTCCTTCCTCAAGGGGAGGGAATTTTAGATTCTTCTCCCCAATTATCCTCCTTCACGGATACACTAATTCTCCCAGTTTGGATGAGTAATGTGTGAGGCCCGCTTTCGGCTTCTTTGTTCCTCCCTTTATCTTCCTTTTATGGTACTTGATAAGGTGCGTGCTCAAGCATCCTGGCTACTACAGGATCCGGTGAGCCTTCGGGAAGGGGGGCTGAACACCTGATCATCTTCATCTTTTTTATCCAGTCCTGGTCAAAGAGCTATTTTTTCAGAATGATGTTGTGACAAATAAAATACATCATGTTCGGCATGAGAATTACTTACGTGGGTATCCGGATGATTGCAGTTCAGACCCGCATCCTCGGTGGTGTCCAGACACTTTATTCGTGGTCTGAAGAACAATCCATACATCTCTTCGAGCGTCACGCCGAAGAATTGCCGAATAGTTCGCGGTCCTTCCGGGTTGAACTCCCACATACGGAGAGATCGACGTTGGGATGGCAGGACCCGACAAACTAGCATAGCTTGCATTACCTTGACGAGACTGACATCTCCCTTGAGGAGATCTCGGATGCGACTCTGCAATATCGACACATCATTAACTGGCCCCCAATCCAACCCCTTGTTGACCCATGACGCATGTTGTGGCGGGGGGCCCGAAAGGAAGGCGGGGGCAACTACCCACTTTGTACTTCAGGGAGCTGTGATATAAAACCACTCCCGCTGCCACAAGTTGGATATCTCTGGGAAAGAACCCTTTGGCCATGGAGCACCGGCGCCTTTGCTTATTATGGCACCTCCGCATTCTGCGTGTCGCCCATCGATCATCTTCGGCTTCACATTAAAGGTCTTGAGCCATAAGCTAAAGTGTGGGGCGACGCGGAGGAAGGCCTCACACACGACGATGAACGACGAGATGTGAAGGATGGAATCCGAAGCCAGATCATGGAAATCGAGCCTGTAATAGAACATGAGGCCTCTAACAAAGGGATCAAGACTAAAGCCTAGCCCTCGGAGGAAGTGGGAAACAAATACGACGCTCTCGTTGGGTTCGGGAGTGGGGATGACCTGCCCTTGAGCATGCAGCCTGTGCAAGATTTCGGCGGACAGATACCTGGCTTCTCGTAGCTTTTTGATGTCCTCCTCTGTTACAGAGGAGGCCATCCACCAGCCTTGAAGGTTGGATCCGTACATGATTGAAGGTCCGAAGCTCTTAGCCTGAGCCTTGGGTGTTGGAACTCGAGGTGGGGGAAGGGAAGGAACGAGCGCGAGAAGAAAAGGACAGGCCTTGGCCCCTTTATAAAGAGGATGAATATCAAGCGTCCTCCGCGTGGCCGTTTGGAACTTGCCTAAAATCGAGGAGTCATACCAGCAGGCACGATTGGGTTACCCACACCCGTATTGATGAGAATCCCGTGATAAGGGGACATGATCTCTGCTTCGACAAGACGTGCCAAGAAAACCGCCTTGCATTATGTGCAGTAGCTGGTTGGGAAAAATGGTTCGAATAATGACTGGACCGTGGCATGATGTCACGCTATGAAACTTGTCAGCAGATTAGATTTGTGGAATATTATACTCTGTATGGTGGTATGTGGAATTTGTTTTGCAAAGCCGGACACGATCCTTGTGTTCAAAATCTTAGGGAGTATTCGGAGGAGGAACCCGCCTTGCAATGTCGAAGACGATCTGTGCACCGGAATCATTATCATTGAAGCCTGGTTCAGGGGCTACTGAGGGAGTCCAGGATTAGGGGGTCCTCGGTCAACCATACTATATACTTTGGCCGGACTGTTGGATTATGAAGATACAAGATTGAAGACTTCGTCTCGTGTCCGGATGGGACTCTCCTTTGCGTGGAAGGCAAGCTTGGCAATTCGGATATGTAGATCTCCTCCCTTGTAACCGACTCTGTGTAACCCTAGCCCCCTCCGGTGTCTATATAAACTGGGGGTTTAGTCCGTAGGACAACAACAATCATAACCATAGGCTAGCTTCTAGGGTTTAGCCTCTACGATCTTGTGGTAGATCAACTCTTGTAATACTCATATCATCAAGATCAATTAAGCAGGAAGTAGGGTATTACCTCCATCGAGAGGGCCCAAACCTGGGTAAACATCGTGTCCCCCGCCTCCTGTTACCATCCGCCTTAGACACACAGTTCGGGACAACCTACCCGAGATCCGATGGTTTTGACACCGACACCCACCGTCCATGAGGACTCGTGTCAGGTGAAATCCATTAATGATTGGGTCGAGGACCAGTGCAGGTGAGCCACCGTGATGGATGCTAGTCGGATGATCCCGACGATCAAAGGTGATCGGGAATGACGACCACGGATTGAATTTTGGGGCGACTGGCTCTATCGCGTAGACGTCCCTGAGTGCGCGCTTGCGCTCCCTTTTGGGGATGTGTGTAGCATATATCATGTTCACTGTTTTGACTTGAGGGGGGAACTTCTTCTGTCCCCCTGTGTTCGGTTGCCGGGGCTCCTCGTCATCGTCCTCGCTTTGTGATCCCTTTTCTTTGTTTTCGGCATTTAACTTGCCGGCCTGTTTAAAAACCCAACAATCCCTGTTGGTATGATTGGCTAGTTTTTCTAGGGTGCCATGTATCTGGCACGGACGATCAAGTATGCGGTCCAAGCTGGATGGTCCCCGATTGTCCCTTTTATACGGCTTGTTCCGCTGACCGGACTTGGAGCCGCTGAATCCGGCGTTAACTGTAGTGTCATCGGTATTGTCGCCGTTGCTTCGATGTTTGTGTCTGTTGCGTCGGAGCTTGCCATTGCTGTTGTTGACCACGGAGGGGCCTGCCTCGCTGGCCGTGTTTTTGCTGCGAGCCAGCCAACTAACCTCACCCATGCAAAAGTGGGTCATGAGTGCCGTGAGGCCTGCCATAGATTTCGGCTTTTCGTGGCGGAGGTGGCGGTCGAGCCATTCGTCGCGTATGCTATGTTTAAAGGCCGCTAGGGCTTCGGCATCCGGACAGTCGACAATCTGGTTCTTTTTAGTTAGGAACCTAGTCAAGAATTTCTTTGCTGACTCTCCGGGCTGTTGAACTATGTGACCTAAGTCATTGGCATCTGGTGGCCAGACATATGTACCTTGGAAGTTGTCAAGGAAGGCTTCTTCCAAGTCCTCCCAACTGTCGATAGAATTTTCAGGCAGGCTGTTTAACCAGTGCCGAGCTGGCCCTTTGAGCTTTACTGGGAGGTATTTGATAGCGTGGAGGTCATCTCCGCGGGCCATGTGTATGTGGAGAATAAAATCCTCGATCCATACCACAGGATCGGTTGTTCCGTCGTATGATTCAATATTGACGGGTTTGAACCCTTCGGGGAATTCGTGATCCATTACTTGATCAGTGAAGCAAAGAGGGTGTGCGGCGCCTCTATATCGGGCCGCGTCGCAACATTGCTCCGATGGAGTCCGTCTACGGTTATCGGCCCGGGCGTGACTAGGTTTGTCACGTCCGAATAGGTAGCCATCGTCGCGCATCGAGGAATGTCCTCGCGATCCGTAGATCGATCTGGTGTATCCTGCACTGCTGTCTAGGTGTTGCCGAAGGTCGTATGTATGACCCCGAGCTGTTTTATCTCTGTTTTTCGTGGCGGTAGGACAGGCTGCTGTTCAGCCTGAGTTGCCTCTTTATCCCGACCGCATGGTGGTCGGTCTGCCGCACTGTCCTGACCGCGTGGTGGTCGGTCGGCCGCATTGCGCGAGGAAGGTATGGGCTCCGGCGCCTCCTCATTAAACCGAGGTAGCAGTCTGCATTTCGGGTAACTCTTGGCTGGGCGCTTGAGGTCGTATTCTTCGGCTGCCAGGACATCCGTCCATCTGTCAATGAGCAGATCTTGGTCAGCTTGAAGCTGTTGCTTCTTCTTCTTCAGGCTTCTTGCAGTGGCTATTAGCTGGCGCTTGAAGTGCTCCTGCTTGAGGGGTTCCTCAGGCACGATGAAATCCTCGTTGCCAAGGCTTTCCTCCTCCTTAGAGAGCGGATGATAAGTACCATCCTCCGAGTTGTTAGGCATGGCCAGTTCGTCAGGATTGACTTTCCCGTTTTCTCATTCCTCCTATTCGGATGTTTCCTCAACAGGGTCTTCATTATTGTCGACATTGTTCGGAGTACTATTTTCTCCGGTGCCAGTGTTGCTTTCTTTTGAATGACATGACTTAGAGCGGCATCCAGGACGTCAGCGCTTGGGGTCTGTCTCAGGAGGTTTATTCTCAACTGGATTTTCTTTGTCATCGTCGTTAGTTGCTTCGGGTGTATCCACCATGTACACATCGTACGAAGTGGTCGTCCAACGTCCAGTAAATGGCAGGTTTTGGCCTTGCTCCTCATCGGCATCGTTGTCCATACCGTCGATGTCTTCGGAGCCTTAATCAAGCATGTCGGTGAGATCCTTGACAGTGGCTATGAAGTGGGTCGCGGGTGGGAAGCAAAATTCCCCACCATCAGCCCCTAGTTTGAACCGGACATAGTTCGGCTGTGAGTCCCCCCCGCCAAGGACAGGTTCTTTAATGAGCTTAGCACATCGCCGAAGGGTGAGTGCTGGAAGATGTCTGCGGTGCTGAATTCAAAGATTGATAACCGATCGAGCTCAGCATCCGCAGGCGTATGTGGCTCGAAATTTATAGACGGAGATGAGTCCAGAGTTCCGGTAACACAGATGTCCCATGAGTTTAAGTCCGTGTGCGGCTCCAACGCCGCGGGATCCGTGGCCTCTGTGGTAGGGTTGAGCTTCCCATCCTTAGATGGCGTGATCTGCTCCGGATCTAAGGCCAGAGCAGTTACGGGAGCAATCTCCTGAGTGCGGTCCGATGACAGATTTAGGTCATGTGCATCGGAGTGACAGGGAGCGGCCGCCGCGGTCTCGAATCCGGCAAAGATCAAGTCTCCATGGATGTCCGCGACGTAGTTAAAGCTTCCGAATCTGACCGGTGGCCAGGGGCGTAGCTATCGATCTGCTCTAGATGGCCAAGTGAATTGGCCCGCAGGGCGAAGCCGCCGAATATGAAGATCTGTCCGGGGAGGAAGGTCTCTCCTTGGACGGCCTCATTGTTGACAATTGAAGGGGCCATCAAACCTTTTGAGGACGGCATAGTGGAACTCTCAATGTAAGCACCAATGTTGGTGTCAAAACCGGCGGATCTCGGGTAGGGGGGTCCCGAACTATGCATCTAACATCAATGGTAACAAGAGACAGGGGACACGATGTTTACCCAGGTTTGGGCCCTCTTTATGGAGGTAATACCCTACTTCCTGCTTGATTGACCTTGATGAATATGAGTATTACAAGATTTGATCTACCATGAGATCGTAATGGCTAAACCCTAGAAGTCTAGCCTGTATGACTATGGTAATGAATATCATGCTATCCGGACTAAGCTCTCCGGTTTATATAGACACCGGAGAGATCTAGGGTTACAAAAGGTCGGTTATAGAGAAGGAATCTTCATAATCGGTCGCCAAGCTTGCCTTACACGCCAAGGAGAGTCCCATATGGACACGGGGGAGAGTCTTCGATCTTCGTATCTTCATAGCCCATCAGTCCGGCCCATGGCTAACAGGTCGGACGCCTGAGGACCCCTTAGTCCAGGACACCCTCAAGGACCCAAGGAGGCTATGTAATCATAAGGAAACCTCGAGACTAGTCAGAAGTAATATGTTTCCGTTGTAACGAAGCAGGGCACTTTGTAGAGATTGTCCCAAAGAGAAGGAGGCTTGTGCTAAATAGTTGAGTCTGAAACAAAGAAATATAGTAGTAGTAGTGGCAATATTTCTTTTATTTTGAGGTGTTGAGTTGAGGCATGTAAGGAAAAGGCAGGAGAGTATAATAATTTGACGATCAATAAAGTTAGCATCATTGGTATTGATTTGGATTTTATGAGTAGTGACTCTATGAAAGAAGATTTTGACCATTTTCAAGGATATGAGAAATATGGTCTATGGATGAATTTGTGCATTTCAAGGGTGGTAGTACCCTGTGAGTACCCTTGACCCCTGGAAAAGATAAGGATATTCCACGTAGTGGACTACTGACAAAATAAGCATGAGTTCTATCTCAATATGCGAGATACCCCAAGAGTATGAAGAGATGAAGTACTATTGGAGTATACAGGAGGTATAATGTTGGTAATATGGAGCAATTGTAACTCCATGATGAGTTTGAGTAATCACGTCTTAGTTGCTACCAATAGAAGGAAGTGAGACACTACAATTGGATTGATTTAAGAATGCTAGGAAGCAGGATGTTGGAATGACGAGCAGTTGCCACGATGATGAGTTCAAGGTTTACAAGTGATGAGATGGGCCATAACCCACAGGCTCCAGGACCTGCCAAGAAGCAAGCACACTCTTGCTGAAGGAAAAACCCTAGAAGAGTACGACTTTATCAATAGACGATCTTATAGGAGTTTACGCAAAACCTGAGAGTTGTGAAGGAACGATAGATGTTTGTTTGGCCTGCAGAATCAATGGATTTTTCCGAACTTGGTTCATCGACAAGAGAAATTTTGCAATGCTTGTGAGGATGACCGAGTGTTAGAATGCGAGGTTCGCTAAACCATATACAAGGTATTGATTTGGGTGCGGGATGGATTGATCACCATACTGACTTACTCTTATTATTCGCCTTGCTATATGGGATGGTAAATCTGAGTGACTTACCCATAGTAGAGAGACGGCGATATTAAGCCTGATTAAACCTTAGAATGGCATGACAATTTTCCCTTGTACAAGGCAACTGTTGCCAGCCGTAGGTCATATGGTGAGAATGAAGCCAGACCCATTTCCTGTAGGAGAAACCACAAATTGAAGACCACCATGAGATATCGAAAAAAAATTAGTATTGGCGCCAGACCTGTCAGCTAAGAAGTACCAGTCTCAGAAGAACCTTACCAAGATGAAAGGACACAAGAATTGAGAAAAAAGGTTATGCCACGACCGGAAGAGCCCAGAGAAGGAATTATCCTGAAGATCTGAGAAGATCGATCCTGCCAACAATAAGGATGTGGTACGTGAGTTTTGATGGAGCCATAACCATGTTTCTAAGGGTGGTAGCACCCCAAACCCTTGTGGCAATCGATGGATTTCGAGGAAACCCCGAACCTAACCTATTTCTTGCTAGCCTCTACGAATCTTGAGGACGAGATTCATTTTAAGGGTGGTAGGTTTGTAACATATCAAAATTCTAAATTTTGGAATGTTATATTAAATAAATAGTTTTGATTGATTGTTTGATTGTGGTGTGGTTGCTTGTGTGAAATTGAGTGAAATTTGAAACTTTGAAAGTTAAATGAGAGGGAATGAAATGACTTTCCTAAACTTCCATTTTGCGTTTATGATCTCCATGAATTCAAATTCTTTTCATCACAAAACCCTGGAGAGAAGATGACATGACTTCTTCCATTTCAAATGAAAAAAGGGTTTTTGAAAATATTTGAATTTCATTTGGAACTATTTCAAAATCAGAAACTTTAAGCAACTCAAAGATTTTCATGAGAGAAGATAAAATGACTTCTTCAAAACATATGAAATATGAGTTGGAAGTTTAAAAGAATCAAATTGAAAGTCTCTTTGAAATTATTCTCAATTTGGAGTTATTTGGGTTTTATTCAAATTATTTTTCTCAAAAAATGAAATTTATGGAAAATAGGGTAAACTGATTCCCTACATTAGAAAATGGGAGAAAAATGGTTTTGAAATCATTTTGGTATTTTTAAAATATTTTATTTGGTTTTCAAATAAACCAGCATCACTTTTTGCTTTATTTAAATTTTTGTGGAATTTATTTGACGCTAGAAAAATGTTCATTTTGTAGAAAATATTTTTCAGAAATTTATGATAAATAATTTGCCTATGTTAAACTTTATTTTATTTTGGTTGTATTTTATTTGGTTTTCTTGTGTGTATAAAAAAATGTTCTCCTCCGACTGGGCCAGCCCAGCTAGCAGGCCGCGGCCAAGCCAACCGCGCAGCCCGGCGCGCGCCGTCTCCCTCCCCGAGCAGGAGACCTGCTGCCGCACGCCATCATCGCCTCGGCGTCCGTGTGCCTCCGGACTCCCCGTGCCGCCCCGGCCCCTCGCGCAAGGCACTGCCCCTTCTCCGCCTTTATAAGGCCCGACCCCGGCCTCTCTCCTTGCCTCACCTCGCATCTTGCCACAGCCGCCGCCATCGCCGGACTTCGCCGCCGCCGCTGCTCCGCCCGCGCAGCTTCCGCCAGTCCATGCAGCGCTGTGCGGCCACCCACCACACCACCCCGCGCCTCTGGAGTGCCGCTGCTGTGCCCGAGCCCGCCGGAGCCGCTTTGCCGCCTCGCCTCGCTGTCGCTGGAAAATCGCCACCGCCGCTGGTTTTCGACCAAAACCGCTGCCGACCGGTATAAAACCGACCCCGGTGCGATCCCTTTTTTAAGCTTTCGGTTTTGTTTTAGACGGTTTTATTTAGTATAGTTATTTAGCGAACGTCCATAGATTAGGTTCAGAAGTGAACAAATTCGTTCGTTAGTGTTCAGTAGCGAACGTTCGTTCGGTAGTTTTTCTTTTTCTGTTTTAATTTCGGCCAGGGACCTAGATGCAATTCGTTTGTCCAAATCCAACGAAACCAACGCCCACTTCTTCGTTATGATCCCCTCTGTTCAGATAATCAACTTCAACATGTTTTTGAAAATTTAAAATTTGATTTCAAACAGATTTGTATTTGAATTTCGTTTGATCATAACTTGAGTTTCGTAACTATGATTTAGTTGATTCTTTTTGCTAATTGAAGCTCTTGACCTAAACTTTCTGATAAGACCAAATTCACCCAATTTTGGTACTGTTAGAAATTGTTTTATGTTCGCAAGAGTTATTTGCATGTTTTTGAAGTTTTCCGAGATCTTTTCTTCGAATTTTATGCTTGAGTTCTTATATATGCAATTGCTTGCGTACGATATATTGAACGAAGCGTGACGAGTAGAACTATTAGGAGTTATGAGTGAGAATCATCTTCATCAATAGTACAAGGCAAGTTCACACTTTGATCATATTTTTCATACCCAGTTTTTATGCATTAGTTTCAACACTACAACATTGCATGAGTAGGATTGATAACATGTGGGTATTGGGAAGTAGTTGATGAGGTAGGAACCTATTGTCTTATATCAAACCCTTGGTACTTATTGCGTTGTGCTTGCACTACTTTGCTATGCTCGTAGAAGTGGATTGGTTTTTGATATTCATGAAAGATGTGAGAGTTATTTATATCTAAGGGAAACTTAATGTAGCTACTTTAATACACATCTGGGTGGATTGGTTGGGGCACCCTGGGGATACTAGTGGATTGCTCGGACACCTGGGGAAACTAGTGTTGTCCAAGGAGATCCCGGGGTACCAGTGTGATCATCCTATGGTTCGCCACCCAGGCTCAAAGGGATCATAAGATTATTCATGCTGGAAATTTCCGTGTGCAGCCACAAGCCATTATGGGCTCATGCATAGTTGAGTAAGTTGTGGGAATCCTTTCCATGATGGGCTAGCAGATGTAGGGGATTGTAGGTGTATCGGACAATCTATCGGTTAAGAGGACCTCTTCGGAAAGACTGTGTCTCGGTCATCCGTTTCTCAAACATCATACAGTGCGAGAAATACAACGGAGGACATCGTGTCTTGTGGGGAAAAGTGCGCAAACCTCTGCAGAGTGTACAAACTAATCATGGTTAGCCGTGTTCCCGATTATGGACATATTGAGTATCTGGTACTTGAATTATTGATTTGATCTCATCACTTTACTTATTAAACTTGTTTGGTTGTTAAGGTTAATTTGGGATTGAGTTGGGGTTACCTTCTCAATATTTTCAACAAACTTTGTAGTTAAGTAAAATATATTCTTTTGTTGTAGGGAAAAATTAGATTTATGCAAATGATAACCATAGAGCCTCCACCAGCCAAATATGCATGTAGTGATAGCCATTGTTCAGCATTGCTCTACAGTGCGAAATTGCCAGTACATTCAATGTACTGACCTCCATGGCTGCAACGTCTCATGTTGCAGGAATCTTACGACGAGTAAGTGATACAGTAGGGTTACAATGTCTACACTCAACTTTGCCGTTGATGTTGATGGGAATCCACAACTTTGTTGTTACTTCCGCTATTTGGATTGAGGTAATAGTATTTACGTTACTTTATACATGTGATTTACCTATGTTATAAATCCTCGAGTTCTGTGTGTTTCAGCATACCGATCCAAGGATGACACTTAAGCACAGAGACTTGATCCATTCGGGTCGGGTCGCTACACGATTCTAACTGTGAAAACAAGCACCAAGTACTCCAAGGTAGGGCAACTCGAGTGGATGATGCTGTGCAATGAGGCCTCCGATATATGAACCCGCACAAGTGAAAGTTTTTTGAGAAATGGGAGTCGAAGGTTTAGTACCAGATTGTCTGAGCACAACGCAAAGGTGGCGGTGTGGAGAGAGGAGGAAAACTGCGAGATGGACATCGGTGCTGAGGGCACAAGTACATGGCGTTTGGTATCTGGTAGGTGATTTCCAGGGGAATAGTAGAACTCAAGCAACTCTAGTTCTATGAATTCAGGGGATTTTAGCCAGGCGTCCATCATTGGGCATGGTATGCTGGCTCATGTAGCATGACGGGATGCAGAGGCTTTGAACGAAGCCCTGGTGGGAGGAGATGATGGCTCTGTGGATTTCAAAATCATTGAAGAGAGATAGCTTACGAAAATCGAGATTAAGGGGCATGGCGCACCATAGAGGGCGCCACTGAATTGAGAGGACTTGGGTGCGGCATCAATCCTTGGTGGGGAGAAGCGAGATGATCTCCCTAAGGATGGCGTCCGGGAGATCGCTGATGCAGTCCACCCGAGATTCTATGGGTTCCTAGGATCCGGTGGGGGCGGGATCGCCACTTCTCCCCGCGCTGCCGAGTGCAGGATCTACAACAGGCGTCGCCGCTAGCGGGAGCCTAATCTTCTTGGTGCTGGGGTCAGCCAACTCCATTTTCCTCGAGGGCGTCGCGTCGCGCTCACGAATTTGAGCAGAGCAACGAATGACGAGCCTAGTTGTAGTGCGAGTGAAGAAGAAGGGGAGCTGGGGTTTTCTGTAGTAGTGAGGAAGAAGGGGAGCTGGGGTTTTCTGTAGAAGTGAGGTGAGGAATTTGGGGGTACGAGTGGAGCGAGCTGACGTGGGGTGGGTGGGAGTGAGGAGGAAGAAGAGCACCTAGGCTTTTTTGGGGGCGGCGTGCTAGGTGTGGGTAGTGCCTCTCATTAAGTAAATATATGGGCTTTTGAATTGATTTTATTAATTACTAGGGTGGATGGGCTGTTTTGTCTTGGGTCCAAGAAAAAATTACTACTGGTATAGTGGAGACACTCTACAGCTACCCAGAAAAGCAATTACTACTAGTACAGTGGATACACTACCGCTTCTGGCTCCTCCGAGGTCATCGAAATGTCTCCCTCAACTGAATGGCGTTTTACTTTCGTTCACCGACATGCGGGCCATGCAGAGCGCGGGCCCAAATGCCATCCACCAAATTAGAAGGCAGTATGCAGGCGGAGAGTCACCCTGGTCATAGCGCGGCAGTAACGAGCCGTCGTATGACAAAACCCCAACTCCACGCAGTCTAAGTTTGACAGACGAAGGAACCATCATTTCACTCTTCGTTGAATCCCCTTCTCCCTCACCGTCTTCAAGAAAGCCAACACTCGCATCTACCACTGTTCTTCTCCCCCCATGAAGGGAAGGTAAGCAGATCTGTGATGTTGGTATATTTTTGTTCAGAGAAAAAAAGAACTTTTGCAAAGCAGTAACCGATCCTCACTCCCTTTTTTTCATTGTCATTGTGATTGTGTTTTCCTTTTAGTGGTCTCCTAGTATTCATCAATTTCATGATGGACCAAGGAGAACTAGGCAAAGATCTGCCGATATTGGAGCAGACACGGGAGGCTGATCCCCACAAGACAGAGAGCTCCAATAAGATGGAGGCAGCCACCGAGCCGACCCCAGATATGCTCACAACCACTATTGAGATGATCAATGCCCCATTTGAGGTTACAGCCCCCGTGGCCCTACAGGAGCAGTTACCCCCCTTCGAGGATGTGTCCCCCCCCCCACTGAGCTGCCCAAGGTGATTTTCTTCTTTGCCGATCTCGATTGTGGTTTTACATCTAAGTATGTGGTGATGAATAATGCAAAAATTTATTAGCTTCGATGCCATGCCATGCATAGTGGTTTAAATAACTTGTGTTTCTTATACTGGAAAGTAATTCAAATTTTTTTTCTATTTCAATTAGAGCCCCGATGCAGACAAGGATTGTCTGGTTGTACATGTCACTCACTATGTGGTGGATGACCTGAATATACGCACTGGGAAAATAGAGTTCTTACGCTGTTGGATCCTGGAAGCCATTTGCGCTTATACCGATGTCGAGTTGTATTCCAGCCTCACTGTTGTCAGGCGTGTTGTCCAGGGTGTACTGAAGCACAAGAAGTTCAAAGGTACTCCTTCATTTGTGAGGCATACTTTTCTTGTCAAGCTTACGCTGGAAGATGAAGTGGCATGCCTCCACAAACAAGTTTATGAGTGGCAAGGCCACAATGTTATCTTCAGGAAGGTTTGCAGGATTGAGCTAATGTGGGACGTCCTCGATGATGTTCATGGCAAGGTCTGTCTTGTGTCCAACCCAAATTAGACCGAGGCACGAAAAAGTTGCCCCAGCTAGTGTTTAATAGTAGTTTGGATTGTGTCTAATTATCCGAACCTTGCCTATTATCGAGCCCTCTGGGCTAGTACTCTGTTTGAATTCGTTTATGGGAACTGCTGCTACTTTTGTGTGCCCGTGAATCATGTGAGAACCATCGTAATTGTTGTCGAAACATATGCGTCCTCACTAGTTTTTTCATGGATATGGCATGGTGTGACGCCCTGAGACCGATGTGCCAGGTGTCATGCAGTTATTCGTTGTTGTTGTGTTGTCATTGCTTGCGTGTCATGCATTGCATATCATGTCATCATGTGCATTTCATTTGCATACATGTTCGTCTCATGCATCCGAGCATTTTCCCCGTTGTCCATTTTGCAATCCGGCGCTCCTATCTCCTCCGGTGGTCCTTTCTACCTTTCTTTCGTGTGTGGGGGTTAAACATTTCCGGATTGGACCGAGACTTGCCAAGCGGCCTTGGTTTACTACCAGTAGACCGCCTGTCAAGTTTCGTACCATTTGGACTTCGTTTGATACTCCAACGGTTAACCGAGGGACCGAGAAGGCCTCGTGTGTGTTGCAGCCCAACACCCTTCCAAGTTGGCCCAAAACCCACCAAAACCCTCTCCATCATCTAGAGCATTCGATAACGATCGCGTGGCCGAAAACCGCACCTCATTTGGACTCTCCTAACTCCCTCCACCTCTATATAAAGACCCCCTCCTCCAAATTCGCGGATCCCCTCCTCGAAACCCTAAAAATACCAGATCCGTCGCGCCGGACATGTCCATTTCCCGCCGGACAGCCTCCACCGCCGCCTCGGGCCTATAGGGGCGCGACACCTGTCCCGGGCGGACGCCCCACTTCGCCGCCGCCGCGCGGGCCCGCCAGGCCCGCAACCGGCCCCCGAAGCCCACCTGCCAGCGCCGCACGCGCCTTCTCCCCGCCGCCATCGTCTCCATCGCCGGCGCCCTCCGACGCGTCGCCGTGCCATCTCCGCCCCGTCTCCGGCAAGCCGCCCCGCCGCCCGACGCGTCGCCGGCCACCAAGTCCTTGGTCTGTTTATCTCATGATGCCATATGTTCATGTTGTTTCCTAGTGATCCGTGCCACTTTTGAGGATGATCAGTAAGGATGATTTGTTAATATTGTAGTGCTCTAGCGATCCATGTCTTTGTTTGCAATTATGGAGCACCCTAGCTTGAGTCAATCGAGCTCTACTTTTGCTATTTTGTGAATCTGGGCAGATTGTCTACTTGTTAGCAATTTTGCCGAGGATGTTGTAGTTGATCCGTGCATGCCATGTTATTGTTATTGCCATGTCTAGCTTGCATAATGTGTATTATTGATGGGTGTATGCTTAGATTGTCATGACATGCTCTGTAGTGAGTGCATCGAGCTCGTAAACATGCCTACTTGATATCTGATTTTGCATGCTCCAGTTTTCACTAAGTCTGAGAACTGATTATGTTTTTGCCATGTTCACATGCTTGCAAATGTATTTTCTGATCCCTTTTGGCTCAAGGTCACTAAGGGACTTTTGTTAAGCTCTTTGAGTAGCTCCATGCCATGCTTTACTTTGACATGTTCAGGTCCTATAGCATATAGTTTTGATGCTCCAAAGAGTGCTATCTGATCTGAAATTCCAGACAAGTGTTAAATTCACTAAGTCTGAAATCTGTTTACCAAATGCATTTTTGACATGCTTGTTTGAACCTGTTAATGGATGATTTGGTCGTAGCTCAGTGCTATCCTTTTGTTAAGCATCATGAATGGATTCCTTCCATGTATTTTGTTGCCATGTTTGTGTGCTGTAGCATGTTCATCTTGTTGCACTTAGATGGTCACTTGCTGTAAATCGCAGAACGTGGCCATATTTGAATTGTTTGCCATTTCCAAACCGTAACTCCGATTCCGGCGTTCTTTATATCGTTTTCAAGCGATTTCATCTCATCTTTCCAGTGGCACACTTAGATTACCAAGTGAGACAAGATTCACTCATCTCTTGTCAAATCATGCATATGCATCGCATACCGCATCTCGCATATCATACCATGTTCATGTGTGGTAACATCGCGTTTGTGAGGATCCGTTCGTCTACGTCTGTTTGTCTTCTTCATGGACTCGTTCTTCTTCCTTGCGGGATTTCAGGCAAGATGATCATACCCTCGAAATCACTTCTATCTTTGCTTGCTAGTTGCTCACTCTTTTGCTATGCCTATGCTACGATGCCTACCACTTGCTTATCATGCCTCCCATATTGTTGAACCAAGCCTCTAACCCACCTTGTCCTAGCAAACCGTTGATTGGCTATGTTACCGCTTTGCTCAGCCCCTCTTATAGCGTTGCTAGTTGCAGGTGAAGATTGGAGGCCGTTCCTTGTTGGAACATTATTTACTTGTTGGGATATCATTATATTGCCATGTTATCTTAATGCATCTATATACTTGGTAAAGGGTGGAAGGCTCGGCCTTATACCTGGTGTTTTGTTCCACTCTTGGCGCCCTAGTTTCCATCATATCGGTGTTATATTCCCGGATTTTGCGTTCCTTACGCGGTTGGGTTATAATGGGAACCCCTTGGCAGTTCGCCTTGAGTAAAACTCCTCCAGCAATGCCAACATTGGTTTTACCATTTGCCACGTAGCCTTTTCTTTTCCCTTGGGAGTCGCGCTCCTGAGGGTCATCTTTATTTTAACCCCCCGGGGTCAGTGCTCCTCTGAGTGTTGGTCCACCTGTCAGCTACCGGTGGCCACCAGGGGCAACTCTGGGCTGGCTTACCCGTACCTAAGACAATCTGAGTGAGCCCTGAGAAAGAGATATGTGCAGCTCCTATCGGGATTTGTCGGCACATTCGGGCGGTGTTGCTGGACTTGTTTTACCATTGTCGAAATCTCTTGTAACCCGGATTCCGAGTCTGATCGGGTCTTCCCGCTAGAAGGAATACCCTTCATTGACCGTGAGAGCTTGTGATGGGCTAAGTTGGGACTCCCCTGCAGGGATTTGAACTTTCGAAAGCCATGCCCGCGGTTATGGGTAGATGGAAATTTGTTAACGTCCGGTTGTAGAAAACCTGAAGTTGACCTTAATTAAAATGCATCAACCGCGTGTGTAACCGTGAGGGTCTCTTTCCGGCGGGGTCCGGGAAGTGAACACGGTGTTGGATTTATGTTTGACGTAGGTTATTCTAGGATCACTTCTTGATCATAGTTTTCTCAATCGTGCTTTGCCTTCTCTTCTTGCTCTCATTTGCGTATGTTAGCCACCTTATATACTAGTCGCTTGCTGCAGCTCCACCTCATACCTTTTGCCTTACCCATAAGCTTAAATAGTCTTAATCACGAGGGTGCGAGATTGCTGAGTCCCTGTGGCTCACAGGTACTTCCAAAACCTGCTTGCAGGTGCCGATGAGTCCGTGCAGATGACACAACCAAGCTCAAGGAGGAGCTCGATGAAGATCTTGTCCTTTGTGTTGTTTCGTTCTAGTTGATCTGTAGTGGAGCCCAGTTGGGGTCGATCGGGGACCTTGTCGCTTTTGGGGTTCTTCTTTTATTTTGGTTCTGTAGTCGGACCTTGATTGTATTTGGATGATGTAATGCTTTATTCATGTATTGTGTGAAGTGGCGATTGTAAGCCAACTATGTTTCTCTTTCCCTTATGTATTACATGGGTTGTGTGAAGATTACCTCACTTGCGACATTGCTTTCAATGCGGTTATGCCTCTAAGTCGTGCTTCGACACGTGGGAGATATAGCCACATCGAGGGCGTTACAAGTTGGTAATCAGAGCCTTCCCCGGCCTTAGGAACCCCATTGCTTGATCGTTTTTAGCGGCCGAGTTGTGTCTAGAAAAATGTTTTGAGTCATTTAGGAATTATATATCGAAGAGATTAGGAATTCTTTTTACTTCCTAGTCCCTTCATCGCTCTGGTGAGGCATCCTGACGTGGAGTTTTGACTATTCTCTTCTCAAATTTCACTAAAAAAAATTTAGGATCACGCGGGTATCTTGGAATCGTTTCGATGGTTTTGTGACGAGAACATTGTCTTGGTGCCTCCTGTCAGGGGTTTTGTGGAAGTGTCCCGGGGAGTTGAGCTCCGAGGTGTTGTCGTCATAATTTTATCATTGCAGTTCTGGAATACCTGAGTTTAGTACGCCGACATCGAAAATCTCTTTTATGCAGTTGTTGGTGAGATAACCTCGACGCCACCCAGTACTGGGGCGGGAGTTCGGGAGTATCGCCATAACTTGTATAACGGATGCTTTTCGAAGGTTGAGGTAGATGTTTACCGAAGATTTCTTGGTTATGTGTTGAAGGATGGATACAACTGGATGTAGGACTTGTTAGTTTGGGTGAGATATTATGCTTCCCCTGTATCCCCAACACCTGATTGCATAACTGGGAAATTTTTTGGAGTTTATAAGTGGGAATTCAAGTAGCTCTTAGGATATCTTTCCGACAGATGTATGATACGAAATTGGGGTTCGACGTCTAGTGGTCCGCCTATTCACGGTCGGTTTTATAGTGGTCTCGCTGTCTTAAAAAGTCCTTGGCTATGGCGACTCGGGGACGCTTCGTATGTCATGTGCACTGCCTTGTACATGATGGTGCTGTACGATCGAGCCCGTGTAGGCCCCACCACGAAAACTTCAGACGAAATCTCTATCATATGTTTGTTCCGGCTTATTCTGCAAGCCAATCTTTTGTTTTGTTTTTGAGTTGTGGTATTCGAGTTGCTTCGGAGTCAAATGTTGATTCCTTACCTCTCCTAAGCGGTGTTCTCATACTCCGATGTGAATACTAATCATTCTTGATCATCGAGAATGTCATGTCAATCCTGTTCAACCGGTGTGTTTTTCTCTTCAATCGGATCCGTTCATTTTCAACATCCGCAAGATTCAATCTCAGCTTTCTCAACGTTGTTCGTTTCATCCATCCCAAGTTGCCTTTGTTTTTTTTCCCACCCACCCACCCCTTTTCTTCAAGGACTAAGATTTCTTAATCAAGTATCCTTTTATTCATGAGAAGTCTCTCCATTCTTTTTCCTTCATGTTCTTACCCGGTGGTTCTCAAGAAGATGTTCTACTAGTTCGTCATTCTTCATTCTTCTCTTCTCCGGTGGATTCAATTCAAGCTTTGATGTTGATCATATCCTTTTTCCTCGTTTCAAATACCTTCTCATGCCGGTGCACCTCTTATTCATTCACTTCTCGCTATTTAATTGTCCCGGAGTGCTCAAGATATCTCTAAGATTCATGTTACCACTCTGCTTTCGTTCAAACTCTTTTGAGGATGTTATATCATTTAAGCCTTTTAATTCAACCGGTGCAATCTCTCTTTTCAAGTAATCGCTCAACGGTGTTCCTTTCGAGTGGGCCCTAACCCACAGGTCTTTTCCCAGGATCTTACCTGACTCTTCTTATTTTCCCGGAGCTATCCTCAAATCTCTTTTCGAAGTTTGATATAAGAATGATTCATCATCTGTCATATGTTTTTCTCCCAGATCTTTCAAATTCTTTTCATCGTTGGCTCAACTTTTCCATTCTTTATTCCGGTGCGCCTCAATAATTCTTGGTGGTGTTTCTCGTCGTCATTCTCAACACTTGAAGACCGAAGAAGAGTTTTTCCTCCATATCTTATCCGTTCTCTCAGAGATTCGTGGTTCTAGTTCGAGACCATCCTCTAATAATTGTTTTCGAATGTGAGATTTCTTTTCACCCTTCCGGAGTAATTCAGGAGTCTTTTCAGTTTGATTCTCTGGAGGCCATCATATCAATATTATTCATTCTCAGCTTTCAGCTCTCTTTCTCCAAATCTTACCGGTGCTTCATTCAAGTGATCTCTAATCAGTTCGTGATCCCTTCGTTCTCATGTATCTAGATTCACTCTAGCATCTTCATTCTTTTGCTAATTCTTTCCGGTGATTCGTTATCTTTTATTCGTTCTTTTTCAATTCTTATGGTGGTTCTTCCAAGATTTTTAGTCCTTCATTATCATATCAATTTATTCGTTGTTTCTACCCGACCAGTGATTTGTTGAAGACCTCCCCAAGTTTGTGCGATATCTCTCTTAATCTTTTCTACGAGAATAAGTAATATGTAAAATCCGTTGATTGTCATCAATTTAATTGGTGAAGGATAAGCATAATGTAATTCTTATTCTTGTTTCATCCAAGTGATTAATTTCCTATTCCGGAGGCTTATCAAATTCTTGTTTCCAATTGTTCATCTTCTCTTTTTCCCGGAGTTCCAACCTTTTTCAACTATTTCATCACGGAGATCCATCTAAGTCATTACAAGGATTCACCTTGTGCCTTCAACTTCTCTTTCTTTTGTTTGATCATTCTTTCATTACCGGAGTTCTTCATGAAGGCCCTACATGATGGTTCATCAAGGATTTATTTATTCTCGAAGTGTTCATCGAGATTCTTTTCGAAGAAGCTCAAGCTTTCTTCATCTTGCAATCCGGAGTACAATTCTTTCTTCCTTATCATTGGAGGTGGTATTATGTCATTCTTGATAATCTGACTCCATGTTTCATGATTCACACGTTGTTAAGATTGAGGTATTTTAAATCCATCAATCTCAGTTTTTTTGTAGTTACCTTGGGTTTTATTTCATCTAAAGCTTTTCCCTAAGGATCATGCTATTTATGGTGCTTATAAAGGACCCAAGTTCTTCTTTAACCTCCTGGTGAAATAAGTTTCTCGTCTCCTCGTCCATAGCAATCATATTCTTTTCCCGTGAGTGGCAGATTGTCACCTCATAATTTGAGATCTATTCCATAAGACCATACCAAGCATATTCTTTTCGTTGTTGGTTTTCCAACAACTCCGTTCTAGCTTTTGTTGTAAGCGTGCTACCTCGAGTTCTTGTTTTCCTTCGTTCATCCAATTCCATTCTTACTTTTGTTCTGGAGGCATTGCAATGTTGTTTTTTTCTTCAACCATCATCTCATTTCATCTAAGATCATGTTCTTTTCTTGGCTTATTCATTTAACCGGAGTGTTGTGTCCCTTTTGCTCAAGTTCTCTCATTTCATCAAGTCTTCATCTCTTTTCAACCGAAGTGCTACCCGAATCGGTTCTTTCTTATTCCTCTTTCTTAACGAAGTGCTTTCAACTTTGTTCTTCTCTATTGCTTTCTTTCTTTTTGCGCAACCTTTTCAAGGTTCTTTGGTCTGACTCGTTTGTCAAAGAAGCAACTTAGCTTTACCTCTCCTCTTTCTCTTCCGTTTTCCCTCCGGTGCCATTCTAGATCTCGGGACGAGATCCTCTCGTAGTGGTGGAGTGTTCTGACGCCCCGAGACCGATGTGCTAGGTGTTGTGTAGTTATTCGCTGTTGTTGAGTTGTCATTGCTTGCGTGTCATGCATTGCATATCATGTCATCATGTGCATTTCATTTGCATACATGTTCGTCTCACGCATCCGAGCATTTTCCCCGTTGTCCGTTTTGCAATCCGGCGCTCCTATTTCCTCCGGTGGTCCTTTCTACCTTTCTTTCGTGTGTGGGGGTTAAACATTTCCGGATTGGACCGAGACATGCCAAGCGGCCTTGGTTTACTACCGGTAGACCGCCTGTCAAGTTTCATACCATTTGGACTTCGTTTGATACTCCAACGGTTAACCGAGGGACCGAGAAGGCCTCATGTGTGTTGCAGCCCAACACCCTTCCAAGATGGCCCAAAACCCACCAAAACCATCTCCATCATCTAGAGCGTTCGATCACGATCGCGCGTCCGAAAACCGCACCTCATTTGGACTCTCCTAGCTCCCTCCACCTCTATTTAAAGACCCCCTCCTCCAAATTCGCGGATCCCCTCCTCGAAACCCTAAAAATCCCAGATTCGCCGCGCCGGACATGTCCATTTCCTGCCGGACAGCCTCCACCGCCGCCTCAGGCCTATAGGGGCACGACACCTGTCCCGGGCGGACGCCCCACTTCGCCGCCGCCGCGCTGGCCCGCCAGGCCCGCAACCGGCCCCCGAAGCCCACCTACCAGCGCCGCACGCGCATTCTCCCCGCCGCCATCGTCTCCGTCGCCGGCGCCCTTCGACGCGTCGCCGTGCCATCTCCGCCCGAAGCTCCGCTGCTCCGCCCCGTCTCCGGCAAGCCGCCCCGCCGCCCGACGCGTCGCCGGCCGCCGCCTCCGTCGCGCTGCCCCGCGCCGCCCGGCCTCGCCAACGCCGGCGAGCTCGAGCTCCCTCCGGCCGCCCTCTGCTTTCGAACTCCGGCAAGTTCAAGAGCTCCGGCGAGAGCTCCGACGTACCTCGGGAACCGTGTCCCCAGATCCAGATCCAAAATTCTAGGGTTGACCCCGTTTTCTTCCCAAGTCCCTAACATTTTTGCTCATGTTCATAGCATCGTAACTTTGCATCCGTAGATCCGTTTTGGACATATAGCATATCAAAATGTTCGCCTCAGTGAGTACATCATTTCATTCCATTGCATCATTTTCATTTGAGTTCATCTTGATGCCCGAAATGCTGTTGGAAGTAGGCTACTTGAGATAATTGTCAGATCTGCTGCTCCATTTAGATATTTGTCATTTTTGCCATGATTATTGTGTGCATGATATGCCCCTGAGCTCTACATGAGTTTTGTTATATGTTTTGCCATCTATCCATAGGTGCAACCCATATATTTTTGTGATGTTTGTGGTGACTAGCACAAGCTTGCAAAGTGGTGCACTTGTTAATGCTGATTTCAGGGACTTAGCATTTCCACCAAGTCCTTGGTCTGTTTATCTCATGATGCCATATGTTCATGTTGTTTCCTAGTGATCCGTGCCTCTTTTGAGGATGATCAGTAAGGATGATTTGTTAATATTGTAGTGCTCTATCCATCCATGTCTTTGTTTGCAATTATGGAGCATCCTAGCTTGAGTCAATCGAGCTCTACTTTTGCTATTTTGTGAATCTGGGCAGATTTTCTACTTGTTAGCAATTTTGCCGAGGATGTTGTAGTTGATCCGTGCATGCCATGTTATTGTTATTGCCATGTCTAGCTTGCATAATGTGTATTCTTGATGGGTGTATGCTTAGATTGTCATGACATGCTCTGTAGTGGGTGCATCGAGCTCGTAAACATGCCTATTTGATATCTGATTTTGCATGCTCCAGTTTTCACCAAGTCTGAGAACTGATTATGTTTTTGCCATGTTCACATGCTTGCAAATGTATTTTCTGATCCCTTTTGGCTCAAGGTCACTAAGGGACTTTTGTTAAGCTCTTTGAGTAGCTCCGTGCCATGCTTTACTTTCCCATGTTCAGGTCCTATAACATATATTTTTGATGCTCCAAAGAGTGCTATCTGATCTGAAATTCCAGACAAGTGCTAAATTCACTAAGTCTGAAATCTGTTTACCAAATGCATTTTTGACATGCTTGTTTGAACCTGTTAATCGATGATTTGGTCGTAGCTCAGTGCTAGCCTTTTTTTAAGCATCGTGAACGGATTCCTGCCATGTATTTTGTTGCCATGTCTGTGTGCTGTCGCATGTTCATCTTGTTGCATTTAGATGGTCACTTGCTGTAAATCGCAGACGTGGCCATATTTGAATTGCTTGCCATTTCCAAACCGTAACTCCGATTCCGGCGTTGTTTATATCGTTTTCAAGCGATTTCATCTCATCTTTCCAGTGGCACACTTAGATTTCCAATTTGAGGCGAGATTCATTCATCTCTTGTCAAATCATGCATATGCATCGCATACCGCATCTCGCATATCATACCATGTTCATGTGTGGTTTGTTTACTATGTTGTGTGCTTCCTTTCCGGTGTTTGCTTCTTTGGGTTGGTTCCGGTAACGTTGCATTTGTGAGGATCCGTTCGTCTACGTCCGTTTGTCTTCTTCATGGACTCGTTCTTCTTCCTTGCGGGATTTCAGGCAAGATGATCATACCCTCGAAATCACTTCTATCTTTGCTTGCTAGTTGCTCACTCTTTTGCTATGCCTATGCTACGATGCCTACCACTTGCTTATCATGCCTCTCATATTGTTGAACCAAGCCTCTAACCCACCTTGTCCTAGCAAACCGTTGATTGGCTATGTTACCGCTTTGCTCAGCCCCTCTTATAGCGTTGCTAGTTGCGGGTGAACATTGGAGGCCGTTCCTTGTTGGAACATTATTTAATTGTTGGGATATCATTATATTGCCATGTTATCTTAATGCATCTATATACTTGGTAAAGGGTGGAAGGCTCGGCCTTATGCCTGGTGCTTTGTTCCACTCTTGCCGCCCTAGTTTCCATCATATCGGTGTTATGTTCCCCGATTTTGTGTTCCTTACGCGGTTGGGTTATAATGGGAACCCCTTGACAGTTCGCCTTGAGTAAAACTCCTCCAGCAATGCCCAACATTGGTTTTACCATTTGCCACCTAGCCTTTTATTTTCCCTTGAGAGTCGCGCTCCTGAGGGTCATCTTTATTTTAACCCCCCCGGGCCAGTGCTCCTCAGAGTGTTGGTCCACATATCAGCTGCCGGTGGCCACCAGGGGCAACTCTGGGATAGCCTACCCGTACCTAAGACAATCTGAGTGTGCCCTGAGAAAGAGATATGTGCAGCTCCTATCGGGATTTGTCGGCACATTCGGGCGGTGTTGCTGGACTTGTTTTACCATTGTCAAAATGTCTTGTAACCGGGATTCCGAGTCTGATCGGGTCTTCCCGCTAGAAGGAATACCCTTCGTTGACCGTGAGAGCTTGTGATGGGCTAAGTTGGGACTCCCCTGCAGGGATTTGAACTTTCGAAAGCCGTGCCCGCGGTTATGGGCAGATGGGAATTTGTTAACGTCCGGTTGTAGAAAACCTGAAGTTGACCTTAATTAAAATGCATCAACCGCGTGTGTAACCATGAGGATCTCTTTCCGGCGGGGTCCGGTAAGTGAACATGGTGTTGGAGTTATGTTTGACGTAGGTTGTTCTAGGATCACTTCTTGATCATAGTTTTCTCGATCGTGCTTTGCCTTCTCTTCTCGCTCTCATTTGCGTATGTTAGCCACCTTATATGCGAGTCGCTTGCTGCAGCTCCACCTCATACCTTTTGCCTTACCCATAAGCTTAAATAGTCTTGATCACGAGGGTGCGAGATTGCTGAGTCCCCATGGCTCACAGATACTTCCAAAACCAGCTTGCAGGTGCCGATGAGTCTGTGCAGATGACACAACCAAGCTCAAGGAGGAGCTCGATGAAGATCTTGTCCTTTGTGTTGTTTCGTTCTAGTGATCAGTAGTGGAGCCCAGTTGGGGTCGATCGGGGACCTTGTCGCTTTTGGGGTTCTTCTCTTATTTTGGTTCCGTAGTCGGACCTTGATTGTATTTGGATGATATAATGCTTTATTCATGTATTGTGTGGAGTGGCGATTGTAAGCCAACTATGTTTCTCTTTCCCTTATGTATTACATGGGGTGTGTGAAGATTACCTCACTTGCGACATTGCTTTCAATGCGGTTATGCCTCTAAGTCGTGCTTCGACACGTGGGAGATATAGCCGCATCGAGGGTGTTACACATGGTAAGAAATAAGTTGTCACGGTTTATCATACGAGCAGTGTGTGTTTGATGAAATAGAGTGCTCGTTCAAGAACTGTGCGCTGACGTATACATAAGTACTTGTAAACACTGTTGGTGCTACCCCACTTGTAAGCAGTTGTGCAAAACATGACACATTGGCTCAACTCGTTTCAACACTAGGCTATCGACCAGCTAACAATCAATAATCTGATGTCTGACATATAAGCAACTACGTATCTTGTTACAGTGGTTTATGTAGTTAACTGAGGACACAACGTAAATTCCAAACGTTCACACGCTAGTCCAGCGTTCATGTGGAACACTCACATTAAACTCGGCTTCATAAAAAACTTGAAAAGCATAAGTTAAGCAATTTTACACATCTCAATGATTCATAGAACATAACAAACATATACTAGTTCACAGCAAAAGACAAAGTTGTGAGAAGGTTTACAAATTAGGAAAAATCAAGCAAGGCTTCTCTGAGCAAAGGGCCTCCTGGTAGGCTTTATTTTCCTGGAGTTCACTCTGGTTTTTTCTTGTTCCCACCATCCAGGGTTAGCTTCTCTCATTCCAGAATAACCAATTATAATTGTGTTCTCATCTAGAATGCTGAACTGAACCATGTAGTGTACTGACCATCTGAAATTCTTGTGCATTCCACTAAATTTAAGCACTGCTATTTGCAGAAATACGAAGACCACAATGCCTCTTGTCCGCGCACCTGTCCCAAAAACCTCTGTGCAGTCGTGCCAAGTAGTCCTTTGTCCATGGATGAACTAGTAGAAAGTGCATTCCGGACTAGGATGCAGTTGTTTTTGCTCATCCCTGCAAAGCAATCAGGAACTAAAACATACGAATCAACTTCTTTTATATTGTGTTGGTCATTCTACCTAGTTACTACCAATGTAGGAATACCTGGAAGACGGGTGGTTAGATGACGGCAACTAGGAATAGCCATCTCATTTTGTGCAGTTCTACTAAAACTGCGGTGTGTACTTTTGATTGCGCAGATAGAAACGATATGGAGACAGACATCCCTGTTTGCGCAAATATGAAATACGGTTATTTAAATAGTGACAGTTATTTGCAGTGGCATATGATTAACAGCAGCATCTACTATGTTATAATTGGCATAACATTGACAGTATGAAAGTGCCCTTAAGTAAGTAGCATCACATCACATCAACACTTTCACTAGATTAACATGCAGATCAATAGCATTAGTATTACTATCATGAGAGTAGCACATGGTTAGTAAATGTGCAATCAAATTTGTGCGGTTCCACTGGGATGAAGCAATGTTAGCAGTGTGAGATTTAAGTGTAACTGCAAAAACACAATTCATGGGAAATAAAGCAAGACGGAAGCACTTTATAAAATGGTGGTGGCATTGCTTCAATTTATCGACGGCACTAGACCATTACTTATAGTGACATTAGGTGGCATTGCTTAATGCTTCATGTGATTTTACATTAATGGTAGCGATATGGGCGTAGGGACAACAGGTGCATAAAGTGGTGATGCAGATGTGGTTCCTGAGAGCGGCAAGCACTCAGGCAGCATGTCTGCATTTGTCCCATTTTTTATCTCCTCGACCAAATTTTCCGATGCGAGCACAGGAAATTTAGACCTGCACATTCTCATTTGCGTTGTCCCCCAACACCCCTCACTTTCTTTCCTATTTTGACCAAGAGACAGGTCCACTTCCCCCACCCTTCGCCATCCACCATGCTTTCTTCGACTTTTCAACCAAGAGACCGGTTGGGTATCCCGTATCTACTACTTTCCCCCGTTTCCTCTTAGAACCAAGTCCTAGATTCATGCTACAAATTTCCCACTTTCTTCCCTGTTTGAACCAACTCTTAGATTCGACTATATGAACTGCTTTACCTCTAATAATAGTAAAAGTCTAGGTGTCTTTGGAATAGGCGACAAAAGTAGAAAAAGATCCACACGCAGCCACGTGGGGAGCTGGGGCCGTAGAAAAAGGCATGTTTCGAAGGAATATATACCAGAGGGTTGTCGGCATGTGGAAAAGATGGCTTCGGGAGGCTGCATCTTGGCCACGTTACCGCAGGGAGGAAGAAGGGGTCGGAGGCCCTCCCGAGCTGGCACTCTCTTGGAGAGAATGGCACAGCCGCCGATCGGGATGTGCGGGCAGCTGTTGGTCTCCTCCCTCGCCGCCGACGACAGCGTGAACGATGCACCTACACCCCTGCCCTGGTCGAGGTGGTCCGGCCGGATTTGTGACCAGCCGTGAGCAGAGAGAGAGAGTGTGTGTGGCCACCTATGTCTTGTTTAGATCTGGAGAGCATGAGAGAGTGAAAGAGAGGAACCCTAGTAAAGCAAGCGCTAAGGCTCCTGCTTATATATATAGTGGAGTGATTTTGCTGTACCAGCTTCAAAAAAATGCGCTCCTACATGTACCCGCGAGTGGGTGTGAGAGAACTAGTGCATGTGTGCACCACTTTTCTTCATGAGAGTACAATATACTATTCCCAAAGAACGTTCGCCACAAGAGTAATTGTATAAGTGTGTGACGTGTGAGTTAAAATAAAAGGTGTGCGACGTCTTTTGTTTTTTAGAAGTTCTGAGGGTAGGGTATGAAGAGCACATATGTGTGTGACGTCTACCTGCAGATAGACGGTGGGTGCGGGAGGACTCGGGAGAGTCGTGACTCGTGATGGGCGTGTGTGCGTGCGAGAGAGGGGGCACGTATCGATCCAATGCACGTGTCCGTAAATCATACTCCCTCCATCCCAAAATTCTTGTCTTAAATTCATCTACGTACGGATGTATCTAACACTAAAATTTGAATAAATACATCCGTATGTAGACAAATCAAAGACAATAATTTTGGGACGGAGGGAGTATCTGACAAACGTTTGCCACAAACGCTGTAAGAACAGTTAGATCGGCATCCCACAGTGTCAGTTTTGCCATGTCATTTAACAGAACAGTCACTCCTCCGACACACAAATCTTCCATGGAGTGTTAGCAACTGCTATACACTCCTCCCTCCGTTCCAAAATGCAGTGCAAATAGCTTTATTGAAAATTCAAACCTTGGGAACTTTTACCAAGTTTTCGTGTACCAAAATGCACATATAGAATACCCAGTATATATCCTTTCATTCATCTTCCATAGGTAACTATAAAGATGGGGGAGGAGTCTAAAAATAAAGACTGTCGTATCACCTGTAGCAATTTCAACCATCCTTTGGTGTGGAGGAATATCATAGGAACTCTATATCATATGATTTTATAGTATTTTTTCCTTTAGAGCCAATTGGTTCATAGGAATAGACTCATATACTCCACATTTAAAAGGAAATAAACATGATATCATTTTTATAGCATTAGAGCCACTTGGTTCATATGAATGGATTCCTATACTCCCATAATTTCAAAGGAAATACAAATTAAGCGTATATTCAATACAAAAGTTCCTATGATGTGAACCAAGTGACATCTCTTTTCTAATCCCTCCTCATAGGAATTGAGATACATGTCATCTCTAGATTCAATAGAAAAGTTTCTATGATGTGAACCAAATGACATCTCTTTTCCAATCCCTACTCATAGGAATTGAGATACATGTCATCTCTTTCCCTACAACTTCCATGTATACGTCTTCTATTCCTAAATAGCTAGTACAACCCACTAGTAGCTTTTTCCTAGACATGCAACTATGGCACAAGAACACGTCATGCATGCAAGTCATAAATCACATTGTTTTTGTACTCTATGCATGCAAGCACCACATCATCAATCCATGCATGTTACTCATATGTTATTTCTTGCATTAGGTTTTGTATTGACAATGTATGTGTTGGTCACGTGCAAACATATGTAGTTCACATTCACATTTTTGTTACAAATGTCATTCTTTTAACTGCAATTCATCTTTTTCTCTTTGTACTCCCTCCGTCTAGGTGTGTAAGTCATCTTCCGAAAACCAAATAATCCCAAAACACCTAGGCACGGTACATTAACTCCCTCCCCGTTTCTTGTTTCGTGACATATCAACCAATAAGAGATGTGGGCCGTGCATGCTTTCAATGGCTTGAGACTTTCAAACATGACATGCAGTGGTTAATTCATTGCATGGAATGCTATTAACTAGCAAAAAAGATGACTTATACACCTAGACAGAGGGAGTATTAAATTTTCATTTTAAGCATACATTCACTTCCCATTAGTTATATATGTTTGTGGAGGAACTTTTATGCATTATTTTGAGTAGAGTAGCAAATTTCACGCGGCCGCGGGTATATCAAAATGCAGGGCCCATGCATCATTTCCTTTCAGTAGAACCTACGTCCACAATTTTTTGTACGTATATCTCCACTGGTCCCCCAAAATGCTGCCTCGTTCCTGTAATACCAAGCGGCCCACACATATTAAGGCGTCGACTGGAACTCAATCCCTCTCCCGTTTACTAGATGTGGCCCCACATGCCGCAGTACCCCTACAAACCCTACCACCGCACGCATCATCGGTTTTCTTCAAGAGGACGAGGGAGAAGAGGATTTGTAGTGGAGGCGCTTTAAAAAAGGATTTGTAGTTGAGGCCCCTACCCTAGGGTGCCCTAGGTAGTTGCCACACGCATCATTGGTTTTCTCTTTTCTTTATGCTCTTGCGCCCTAGAGTGAAATGATGGTTGCTTCGTTCGTCCAGCTTAATGCGGGAAAGGTGGGGCTTTGTGATTTGACCCCTCATCGCGCATTTACTACTACTGCGGCGCTACGACTGGGGTGCCTCCAAGTCCAATCGCTGCTCTGAACTGTAATTTGGTGCATCGCATGTGGAACAGGACGGTGGATGAGCCACATGTCGGCTAAAGGGGTCCTGTTAAGTGTGTCGCCATTTCGTGTGTGGAGTTACCCTGCTTGATTTGCTAGGCCAACACGACAGGAGCAACATACCACCTGGTTTTGCTCCTTGGTGAATCCTGACTATATTGATCTAAAAAGATATTACTCCCTCCATCTCGGCTTATTGGGCATGCACTTAGTTCTAGGTCATCCATTTGACTAACTAAATATGTATTACTATGTCACAAAAAGTATATCATTGGATTCTTAAGCGGATGTAGTTTCTAAACATACACTGTTCATCACATATATAGCCAGTTGAATTCTCAACCTAGAACGATGTGCATGCCCTGTGAAACGATATGGAGGAAGTAGTAAAAATGAGGTGATTTTACTGAGCGGTGGGCGGGGGAGCATGGCCTGTCATGCGGTCCCACGTGTCATGATGTACCAAGGCGATGCGCATCCCACTTGAGGCAGAACAATGGCAGAAACAATACATGGTTTTCATGAAGGAGATGATAGCGAAGCGGATTCAGCGAAGTGTGAAATAATGGTCGCTTCATCTGTCTGGGAAGGTGCGGCATTGTGATTTGACGTCTCATTGCTCATTACTACTACTGGGCGCTACGACTGGGGTGCGTCCCCCCTGCTGTTCTGCACTGTTATTTGGTGCATGACACGTCGACCCGATTGCTATATGTCCCACATGTCAGCGAGAGGAAGTACATAATTCATGAAAGTGAGTGTCGACGGAGGAGTACAAGACACGGCTTGGTTTTTGCTACTTCGCGCGATCCATCGATACAAACCTGGACTAAAAAAAGGCGAGGCGGGTCTTCTCCCGCGCGGCAGGCAGGGGAGTTTGGCATAGTCTATTCAAGGCAACGAGGCAGGAAGGGAAACAAGAAAACAAAGGTTGAGTGACTTAGTTTTGGGAAAATCTGATTTTACGGAGTACGTACCCACCATGGAGGTAGTACTAATTACTACTCCCTCCTTTCCGGTTTATAGGGCTCATCTAAAAAAATCATTTTTCCATCCAGTTTATAAGTCTAACTCCGCCTATGTTGTCTCAACATAGCCGGTCCCAAGCCCGGGTAAAGGAGGAGGGTTGTGATAGGCTTGGCGAGCAGACGTAAAAACTCAGCCACTCTTATGGAGATGAAACCCAATAGATTTTCGTTGGGGTGTAACCCTCTCAGCGACGCGCCACATTGGAACCCGGGTGTGGTGGAAAATGGGCAAGGGCCAGGCCATCACCCCCCCCAGGCGGCGCGCCGTATCTTGATCCGGATATGGTGGCAAGTGAGCGAGGCTCGGGTCGTCGCATCCTTAGTGGCACGCTACATCGGCGCCCGGATATAGTGGAAAATGAGCAAGGGTCTTCGCATTTAACTCGATGAGTGCGAAGGGTAAGGAAGCTAGCCGAGCCTAGGAGGATTCGCTTAGGTAGCTGGAACGTAGGGTCTCTGATAGGGAAGCTTCGGGAGCTAGTTGATGCAGTGATGAGGAGAGGTATTGATACCCTTTGCATCCAAGAAACCAAATGGAGAGGACAGAAGACGAAGGAGGTGGAGGATACCGGCTTCAAGTTGTGGTACACGGGGACGGCTGCAAACAGAAATGGCATAAGCATCTTGATCAACAAGAGCCTCAAGTTTGGAGTGGTATACCTCAAGAGACGTCGGGACCGGATTATCCTGGTCAAGCTGGTAGTTGAGGACTTGGTTCTCAATGTTATCAGCACGTATGCCCTGCAAGTAGGCCATAATGAGAACACCAAGAGGAATTTCTAGGAAGGCCTGGAAGACATGGTTAGGAGTGTACCGATTGGTGAGAAGATCTTCATAGGAGGAGACCTCAGTGGCCACATGGGTACATCTAACACAGGTTTTGAAGGGGCGCTTGGGGGCTTTGGCTATGCATCAGGAATCAAGAAGGAGAAGATGTCTTAAGCTTTGCTCTAGCCTACAACATGATTGTAGCTAACACCCTCTTTAGAAAGAGAGAATCACATCTGGTGACTTTTAGTAGCGGCAAACGCTCTAGCCAGATTGATTTCATCCTCTCGAGAAGAGAAGATACGCGTGCGTGCCTAGACTGTAAGGTGATACCGGGAGAGAGTGTTGTACCCCAGCATAAGCTGGTGGTTGCTGACTTCCGCTTTCGGATTCGTGTCCAGCGGGATAAGCATGCCAAAGTTGCTAGAACGAAGTGGTGGAAGCTCAAGGGGGAGGTAGCTCAGGCGTTCATGGAGAGGGTCATTAAGGAGAGCCCTTGGGAGGATGGAGGGGATGCGTACAATGTGTGGATGAAGATGGCAAGTTGCATTCGTAAGGTGGCCTCAGAGGAGTTTGGAGTGTCCAGGGGAAGGAGAAGCGAAGATAAGGATATGTGGTGGTGGAATGATGATGTCCAGAAGGCGATTAAAGAGAAGAAAGATTGCTTCAGATGCCTATACCTGGATAGGAGTGAGAAGTACAAGATGGTGAAAAAGGCCACAAAGCGAGTTGTTGGTGAAGCAAGGGGTCGGGCATATGAGGACCTCTACCAACGGTTAGGCACGAAGGAAGGCGAAATGGACATCTATAAGATGGCCAAGATCCGAGAGAGGAAGACGAGGGATATTGGCCAAGTCAAATGCATCAAGGACGGAGCAGGCCAACTCTTGGTGAAGGATGAGGAGATTAAGCATAGATGGCAGGAGTACTTCGACAAGCTGTTCAATGGGCAGAATGAGAGTTCTACCATTGAACTCGACGACTCCTTTGATGAGACCAGCATGCGTTTTGTGCGGCGAATCCAGGAGTCTGAGGTCAAGGAGGCTTTAAAAAGGATGAAAGGAGGCAAGGCGATGGGCCCTGATTGTATCCCCATTAAGGTGTGGAAAGGTCTCAGGGACATAGCGATAATATGGCTAACCAAGCTTTTCAACCTCATTTTTTGGGCAAACAAGATGCCAGAAGAATGGAGACGGAGTATATTAGTACCAATCTTCAAGAACAAGGGGGATGTTCAGAGTTGTACTAATTACCGTGGAATTAACCCGACGAGACATACAATGAAGCTATGGGAGAGAGTCATTGAGCACCGCTTAAGAAGAATGACAAGCGTGAGCAAAAATCAGTTTGGTTTCATGCCTGGGAGGTTGACCATGGAAGCCATTTTCTTGGTACGACAACTTATGGAGAGATATAGGGAGCAAAAGAAGGACTTGCATATGGTGTTCATTGAATTGGAGAAGGCCTATGATAAGATACCACGGAATGTCATGTGGTGGGCCTTGGAGAAACACAAAGTCCCAGGAAAGTACATTACCCTCATCAAGGACATGTACGATAATGTTGTGACAAGTGTTCGAACAAGTGATGTCGACACCGATGACTTCCCGATTAAGATACGACTGCATCAGGGGTCAGCTTTGAGCCCTTATCTTTTTGCGTTGGTAATGGATGAGGTCACAAGGGATATACAAGGAGATATCCCATGGTGTATGCTCTTTGCGGATGATGTGGTGCTAGTTGACGATAGTCAGACGGGGGTAAATAGGAAGTTAGAATTATGGAGACATACCTTGGAATCGAAAGGGTTTAGGCTTAGTAGAACTAAAACCGAGTACATGATGTGCGGTTTCAGTACTACTAGGTGTGAGGAGGAGGAGGTTAGCCTTGATGGCCAGGTTGCACCTCGGAAGGACACCTTTCAGTATTGGAGGTCAATGCTGCAGGAAGATGGGGGTATTGATGAAGATGTGAACCATCGACTCAAAGCCGGATGGATGAAGTGGTGCCAAGCTTCTGGCATTCTCTATGACAAGAGAGTGCCACAAAAGCTAAAAGGCAAGTTCTATAGGACGGCGGTTCGACCCGCAATGTTGTATGTCACTGAGTGTTGGCCGACTAAAAGGCGACATGTTCAACAGTTAGGTGTGGCGGAGATGCGTATGTTGAGATGGATGTGTGGCCACATGACAAAGGATCGAGTCCGGAATGATGATATACGAGATAGAGTTGGGGTGGCACCAATTGAAGAGAAGCTTGTCCAACATCATCTGAGATGGTTTGGGCATATTCAGCGCAGGCCTCCAGAAGCTCCAGTGCATAGCGGATGGCTAAAGCGTGCAGAGAATGTCAAGAGAGGGCGGGCTAGACCGAATTTGATATGGGAGGAGTTTGTTAAGAGAGACCTGAAGGATTGGAGTATCACCAAAGAGCAAGCTATGGAAAGGGGTGCATGGAAGCTTGCTATCCATGTGCCAGAGCCATGAGTTGGTTGCGAGATCTTATGGGTTTCACCTCTAGCCTACCCCAACTTGTTTGGGACTAAAGGCTTTGTTGTTGTTTGTTGTTGTTGTTGTTCCGTTTTATAAGTCTAAATTCTACTAGTAGTAGTACCATCACATGTTTGGATTTTGAGGTGCGTTAAATCACCCGATGCAAGCAGTGTCAAGAGAAAACTCACCAATGCATGTAGAAGTTCATGGAAATTTAGTGGTCACGCATGCATTCCTTCTAATTAATGCCTCGGTAAACATAACTTCTTGAGAAAAACGAGCGTACTAATTACTTGTGCAAACTACAAAATTAGTTCCACCACTCATCGTCTACCTTGGTTGGAGAGATTTTGAAATTGAGCCATAAACCAGAAAGGAGGGAGTGGTAACATAGCCTAGGGTAGCTTGCTGCACCACATACTCCAAGGAAATTGCTGTAGTACTACTCCTATGTACCACTGTACTACTCCTACTACTAAAAGACATATTTCAAACAATATGATAATCTCTCTAACCAAGGTAGGGACGAGGAGTAAACGGAGGGAGTAGTAAAATTTTCTCCTTGTCCTACGAGCCACCGCGCTCGTGGGCGAGGGAGCGGGCGAAAGGCGTGGTAAGCAAGCTTCACCTTGTCCTGCGAGCCACTGCGCCTGTGGGCGGGGGAGACGATGTACTAAGTAAGCTTTTCCTTGTTCTACAAGTTGACGGGACACATCAAAAGTAATATGTACAAAGCATCTCCAGTGTATAGAGCCTTGCCTCTAAGGCAGGCCCCACATGGTTTGCCTCTTTTTTAAAATAACGCGTCAAGTCGCAATTTGTTTGTTCACCCGTGGTACACGATCCTCCATCAAGTGGACAACCAGTACACGTGTCAAATTACCATGTGGGCTGCCTTTTCATACACAAATGAGCTCCACCGTGTACTCGTGCGGGTGTGGTTGGGAAAGAGACGGGAGTATGTGCGCCGTGTGTGCACCTCTTCTCTTCGTGCACGTCCCTCACCTACGTGGGTGTGTGTGAGAGAGATACAAACCTAGACAAAATGCGCCGTCCATCCCCATGCCTCTGCCCAGTCTGACCACCAGTCACCACCACGCCCCACTCCTCCTCACCTTATCTCTCATCTTTCTCGAGATATCATTTTTTTGATGAAATTCTCGGGATACCATTTTTCCGATAAAATTCTCGAGATACCATTAGTTTTTAAACATGAGATTACTCCTGCATGGGTCAATCACAACAGGTGTTTTGTAAAAAAATGCATCTTGATGTTCCGTGTAATGCACGGGCATCTTTCTAGTCCATGAAAACAACACATGGCAAAATTTCACGACAAATGAGGGGTTTGCATGTGCTGGGAGGGGCTGTTTGGATCTTGCCCGGGGTAGCCAACATATTGGTGACCCTTTTGTCCTTTGGTGCCTTCGCCACCGATGAACGATGAATAGCTCAGGTGCTCATCTATCCTCCAGCGTGTGCATTGGAGACGAGCTCGCACGAGCTGTGTTTTTTTTCCACCACGCCGCTCGAGCCGGCCGCAGACCGACCGACAACCCACAAATTACGCCATCCAACCGTAGCCTCACACATTCAGACAGCAACTCAACCAACCGGACGGAATTCATGCAAACACGGCGATATTACATATAAACAATGACGGAATTTATATAAAATACCAGATTTTCATACAAACATGATGGATTTCATTACATTCAAATCAACTAAGTGGTGCTAGTTCTCGACGGAACAGGTATAATAATACTTGACCTAAATGGTCGCCCACCGATCCATTTGTGTTCCTCATGTCCGGCAGCATGATCACCGGACTGCCGGGAGCCCCGGAGGTATATGCTTCAGCGCAAAGGATGGCTCGCTTCCCCACTGCTCAACTGACATCATTGGCTGATGCCCAAATGGAGGCGGAAGGGGGCTTTTCCACTTTCGTGGAGCCCATGCGGGGTCGATGAAGGTCCTCACAACAAAAGGATCCGGCAAGACACCTGTTGTGTACGCCGGTGTCGCCTCAGCGGTGGCCTTCACGGGACCCAAGCGGCGGTGGCCTCCCGTGTTCTACTTCTTCTCGATAATGGCGGCAGACGCAGAGGTGCTAGCACCAACTCGTCGCTCTCCACGCACCCGGCTTCTGTCTCTGCTTGCATGGCGCGGCAGCCGGCATGGGACTCTTGACCACAAAAACGGGAGACCCGGTCGTAGACACATGAGGCACGGTACGAGGCGGCGGCATGGACGTCAGCGACGATGCCCGTGCTCCCCGCTGTGCAGGCGTGGAGCAGCTTGCCGCTCCTCGTTGAGCTGGCCTGGAGCGGCGAGTTGCTGAACCGCGCACCGGCTTGGGGCGGCAACTGGCTCCGTCGGGCGAGGGGAGCGAGGTGGATCAGCGAGGTGCATAGCTCGTATCCGGCGGGCTCGGTGGGCCACCCAGCCGGCTTGGATACAGGATAACTACTCTTTGTAAGCCATTGTAAGAGTGAACAAAATGGTGAAGGAGGAAATAGGGGAGCGGCGGAGGTGTGCGATTCTTGGCCGGCGTCTGGCCTCGTTTAAATAGGAGATTAAATAGACGGCGGACGGGAGGAGCTCGGCCGGCGTTGCGTTTAATGCCGGCCCGGTCATGAACGGACGTGTGTCCAGAGTGGGTTTCTTGGCTTCCACACGGGTTTCATGGAGGCATTTGAATGCGGAAAAGAGGCGTGTTCAACCGGGCATGCAACGAGCGGCGCCCTTGACTCTGACGGACGACACCGCGCCGCTCTTCCACAGACGTGTGGGCTCTTTGGGTACATGGCCTGCATGTAAGTGACCCAACGCAGGCAGCGCACAACAGAGGAACTTTTGGTGGGCCAGGGCAGTCAGAAGCAGGCATTTCATAAACCGTTGATTGTTCTTTGAGTGTGACGTCATCTATTTTCATGTAGATAAGCCTACTATATAATGTAAGAGAATTTTAAAATTTTCATATATACGTTGATAGCGTGTTCGATACGTTGTGATTCATAAATACCGCTGCAAACATCAATGTTCTGCTTATCATAGATAAGATTGATTAATACCCGAAACAATCCATGACCTTAACAAAGGGTGCATGCACATATAGGTTGAGCGTGTGTCTTGCGTCGTGTGTTGTGTGCATGCAGGAGTGCGAGTGTTGTGTGCATGCATGTATATGTTTCAGTGTTGCATGCATGTGTGCGTGCGTGCATGTGTTTGTGACACTACAAAAAAAGACACATCTGTGACATTTTGGGCCGAACGAAGTTTTTTTCTGTCATACATATGACACTTCTATGACAATAATTGTGACAAAACCCGGAATCATCATAGATGTGGTGGGCTCCTACTTCTATGACAAAAAATCATGACAGAAAATGGGCTTTTCGTCCTGGGCGGGCCGGAGACGCAGTTGCATGACATTCTTTGGGCCGTCCATGACGGAAAAAACCGTGGTAGAAGCGAGGGGGAGGAAAATTTTGGGGAGTTCCCGGTTACGGTGGGAGGTCCGGGGCCGAGCGATGCGCGTTTCTCTCATACACGTATGTGCGTGTGTGCGAGGCATTGGCTCTAACTGAACCCGAGCGAGGCGTTGGGCTCTAACTGAACCCGAGTGATTGCACTGCAGGCTACGCGTTACTGAACCCGAGCGATCGATGGATGGCTGTTAAGTGAACCCGATCGAGCGATTCCTTGGCTACTGCTGCTAACTGAAGCCGATCGATGGGATGAACAGTGAGCGTTGCGGGGGGGGGGTGGATGAACAGTGAGCGGTGGCGTTGCCTCTGGATGAACAGGACCCCGTGGTGTGGTGGAGGGCTGGATGAACAGTAGACGGTGGAGGGGTGCCCGTGGAGGAGTGGATGAATAGGACCCCGTGGTGTGGAGGGCAGGATGAACAGTAGACGATGGAGGGGTGCCCGTGGAGGGGTGGTTGAACAGGACCCCGTGGTGTGGAGGGCTGGATGAATAGTAGACGGTGGAGGGGTGGTTGAACAATAACCAGTGGAGTAGCGCGCGGTGGAGGCTGGATGAACAGGAGCCCGTGGAGGCTGGCGGAGGTCGACGGTGGATGAACAGTAGCTCATGGAGGCTGGAGGGGGTCGACGGTGGAGATGAACAGTATCCCGTGGAGTCCCGTTTTGCGGTATGCCACACCCCTCCCGATGAACAGGACCCCCGTTTCGACCGTAGCGCTCCAACACAAGTCCGTTTCCTCCGTTTTGCGGTATGACACACCCCTCCCGATCAAAAGGACCCCTGTTTCGACCGTAGGAGGTCCGTTTCCTCCATTTTGCGGTACACCACACCCCTCCCGATCAACAGGACCCCCGTTTCGACCGTAGGAGGTCCGTTTCCTCCGTTTTGCGGTACGCCACACCCCTCTAGATCAACAGGACCCCCATTTCAACCGTAGGAGGTCTGTTTCCTCCGTTGTGCTGTACGCCAGGCCTCGTTTCCATCGCATGTTCCGTCCAAGCCCTCCCGATGAACACGACCACGCATTCCGTTCCGACCCAGCCGCGTTGCCTCCCGATGAACACGACACATTCTGTTGCCTCCCCATGAACACGACGCATTCCGTTGCCTCCCCATGAACACGATGACGACACTGTTTCTCCGTTCCGACCCAGCCATGTACACGAGCCCTCGCCGTACGTATGCGCGAGTAGGCATTCGAGACCCCGCCCGTATGTACACATACGTGGCTGTATTTTCTTTCTTGCACCCTGGCCGATGTACGTACGTGTACATGCTACATGCGCGCCTCTACTACGACACGTGCGCGCCTCTACATCGACCAGTATATATGTATGTACACGTTCGCGACCAGAATGACAACGCTACGTACGCTTCGACCAGGTGGGTCCCGACTGTCAGGCACTTCCTTGCCTGCGAAGATGTAGCTGGTGGGTCCCAGAAGTCAGGGGGGCGAAATACGGTGGCCCGTCTGGTGGGTCCCTGCTGTCAGGTGGAGGAATCATTATTTTCCGCGTAATAAGGAGGCACTTCCTTGCTGCTGCCGTGGACCCAACTGTCAGCCTCTCCACGTACAGTCCATGTCCGATGGAACTCGTTCCTTGACCATGTTGACCACGCCGCGCCAAGAGCTCCAGGGCGGTGGATGACGGCGAGGCCTAGGAAGGGGACGACGGGGACCCGGGGAAGAAGCGGCAGTGGAAGCCCGCGCGCACGAAGAGGAGTACGAGGGTTGACTTGTTCAGCTGCGGTGTGAGGCTGCCGTCGCCGCAGGGCCTGGCCAGCTGTGGGAATAGTAGGGGCGGTGAGGCCTTCGCGGCAGCACAGCCGGCCACGGGAGGCAGGAGCATGCGGCACGACCGGCGCTGCTTTGGGCGGCTGGAGCAAGAAGACCAGAGGTTGAAGAAGCACTACGGCCGTTGGATGCACATCGTACGGTCACTCGATTTAGAATCATTCATATTGACTAAAGTTGACAAAGGCCCCCATCTCAGTCAACTTAGTAGGCCCACAAGTCAGCCTCCCACCATGGTGGGTCCCAGCTAGCAGGGGGAGTATTCTTTTTTTTTGTGCGTAATAAGGAGGCACTTCCGGTGGGTCCGAGCTGACAGCGGGGGGAACGTTTTTTTCGCGAAATACGCTGGCTCGTCCGGTGGGTCCGAGCAGCCAAGGGGGCAACGTTTTTTTGTGAAATAAGGTGGCCCGTCCGGTGGGTCCCTGCTGTAAGGTGGAGGAATAATTATTTTGCGCGTAATAAGGAGGCACTTCCTTGCGGCCGCCTGGACCCAGCTGTCAGCCTCTCCACGTACAGTAGTCTTCCAATGGAAGTTGGTCGTTGACCACATTGACCACGCCACTCCGAGAGCACCAGGGCGGTGGTCTGGACGACGGCGAGGCCTAGGAAGGGGACGACGCGGAGCTGGGGAAGACGCAACAGTGGAAGCCCGCGCGGAGAGGAGTACGAGGGTTCACTGGTTCGGCTGCGGTGTGAGGCTGCTGCCGTCACCGCAGGGCCTGGCCAGCGGTGGGAATAGTAGGGGACGGTGAGGCTACCGTCGCCGCAGAATAACAGGGGGTGTGGGTGAGTGGAGGGATGGCCTAGCCAGCGGTGGGAGTAGTATGGGGGCGGTGAGGCCTCCGCGGCGGCACAGCCGGCCACGGGAGGCAGGAGTAGGCGGCACGACCGGCGCTGCTTTGGGCGGCTGGAGCAAGAAGACCAGAGGTTGAAGAAGCACTACGGCCATTGGATGGACATTGTATGGTCACTGAAGCTAGAAACATTTATTATTGACTAAGTTGACAAAGCCCTTGGTACGCTCCAACTTAGTAGGCCCACAGGTCAGCCTCCGAAACGGTGCGCCCCAGATGTCAGGGGGAGGAATCATTTTTTGGGCGGCCAAAGCTAAGAATATCCGAAATTGAAGAAGAAGCACGACATCTGTTGGATAGATATCCAACGGCTACTGCTGCTAGAACCGTGTGTTGACTATAATAAGTTGGCAAAGGCTTGCATACACGTCAACTTATTTTTTTAGGGGACGCGTCACTTAGTAGGCCCACAAGTGTGTGGCAGAGAACTTATAACCCATTTACATTTTGTAAGAATGTACAGCCCATTTTGGAATTCTAATGGAATTTACAACATCCCATTTACAGTTTTTAAAAGTACAACCCATTTTCTAGCTAGGACAATGATTAATAATTTCAACCAACCATTGAAGACAGAATTCAATAAAATTTCCCACATTTTGATGGGCTCCGAAATATTTTTATCCCGAAATTTCTAGTCAGATTAAATATAAATTTGTATTACGTAAAAATCTAACGAAACATTGCGCGCGCAACAATGAAAATTTAAGATTTTCAAAATCCATAAATAATATTTTATAAACTAATTTCGTGTTTGGTGCATTTTTTTATAGTTACTGCCCATTTTTTATAATTACATCCCATTTATTATTTTTTAAAGCCCATTTTCCTGTTAAGCCTAATGCATCCCTCCTAGGAAAGATTTGCAGCCCAGCGGGTATTCCTCAAAAAGACGTATAGCTGGGCTAGCCATTTTCATCTTGAAAAAATTAATATCTGGGCTGGATATCTGGCCTGGGCTAGACGGGCCACAGCCCGCCGAGTTAATACCCTGCTCTCCTCTGAACAACAACGAAATCATTGCCAAGAAAAACTCTGAAGTGCTCACGCCTCAAAAACACAAATACTGCTCGAGCTGCTTGGTCCCAGCTGTCGGCCGCACCTTGTGCAATTCTCTCGTTTATATTGACTACATAGGTTGACAATGGTGTGGGACCGTGATGTCAGGAAACCAGGAGAAAGCAAAAAGAATAGTTGTACATAATAAGGACGCACTTGCATACGTACGGCTATGGCCCTAGTGGGTCCCTAGTGTCATCCAGTCAAAATAAAGTCATCTCCTAAATCCTCATGTTCGTTGACGATGTTAACAATGCTCGGTGCCACGGCGAGCGCAACAACTCGAAGGACAACGGAGAGGGCCTCGCAGGCCCTACGGATGGTCTGATACCGCGCCCGCTAGTCATTCAGGAAGCCAGGATCATCGGACACCTATGAGCACCTTCGAGAAACTGAGACGGCATGAAACGCTAAGGCCGCACTTGGGAGCTCTGGTTTATTTCAAACCTGTATTAACATACAAGTGTAATTTACTCGTCATCGAAAACACTGCGTAACATACAGGCGTAATGAAACCGAGGGCCTGTGGTCTGTAAGTAAAACCGGCGGGTTACACGTGTAATTTGAGAGACTAGTGTATATTTTACAAGCACTGCTATATGGACGACATTACCAGACGATACATGCACGACGTGCGTATCATGCCATCCATGGGCAAGGATGAAACAGCAGCTAACGGCTGGATTAGCAATCATCCGAGTGTCGTTCAGCGTTTTTATCGTGTGTCAAGTACTTCTGATATTTTACTAGTCGAAATCGACCAACCAAGCGCCTTCGCCCGAGACCATCTGCTTTAATTTACAAGCGTCAGTTTTACAAGCAGTTTTGGTTGGAAAACGACGATCCAATCACGGCCTAATATCATGAGTTGGTCGGAAGATCATATGGTTTCACGTCTAACCTACCCGACTTGTCGTATAGGCTATGAATGAAACATCAGATGATGAACTTCTTAAGCACGGAAACAACAAAAGAGGATGATCTTCTTAACAAGCAAATCACTGGCATTAGATCGACATGCAAAACAATACGAAGCATTATTCTCAGGAGGCACGGTGAACAGCTCGTGATGCCGCATGCCACAACATTCCAAGCTCAACTTTGCAATCAAACACAAGGCCTGGCATTACATAGACAATATTCAGAACAAACTCTTAACACAGGAATATCTCAGCAGAGTAACTATTTACTTCTAAACTGAACACAGGAATAGGAAAAAACACTCGACGCTTCTGGCTAACATCAATGAGCAAATTTTGACAAGGTTTTCCAATTCCAATATATTAAACTAACGTCTTCTTGCTACCATCAATGATTAAACTTTGACAAGCTTTTCCCATTCAAAATATGTAATGCCTATGATCGTGGAGTCCTGTCGCTTCTTGCTAACATCAATGATTAAACTTTGACAAGCTTTTCCCATTAAAAATATGTAATGCCTATGATCGTGGAGGCACTCCACGTGTTGTTAAATTGCCAATGGTCTCTACAGACTAGTCATGTCACTGGTGTCTAATAATACTCTGTAAATCTTCTCGGTCATTCCTTCTGTAATGTAGCGCAAACAGTGACTGCTTCTTTCTGCAAAGTGGAACGACCAACTGGGCCCAGTAATGCAGCAGTTTGCCTTGGACACATTGCCTCCTTTTGTGCAGTTGAACTAAAATCGAAGTTGGAATAAAACCGAGCTTTAATTTTGATATCCCTGTAAGCAACAAAAGGTATAAGGGAAACAATTACTGAGAAATAACGGTTGATGACTTGTACTCCCAGAAGAAAAACATCTACTGATCTACCTTCATCTTAATGGGAAACAAAGCAGGAGAGTAGCAATTCTCAATCAGCATGATTCATTCATATTAACTGAGACATTATCTTAACAATGCCTTTTTCAAGATGTATAAAGAACGAAAAAGCAGAAAAGTATCATTCCTAAAACAATGCGACTGATTCATTTTAACAGAGACATTATCTTAACAATACCTTGGTTAAACATGTAGAAAGAACTACAAAGCAGGATAGTACCATTTGTAAAACATTGTAAGTCTGTAACTGATATATAATAACAGAGACATTATCTGAACAATACATTTCTTAAACTTGTACTCCGTCCGATCCCTAACAGAAATGGTACTCCTGCCGATCCCTAACAAGTGTTTGCACTTTTGAACTAAGATTCAGTAGTTAATACGGAGGAAGGTCGGTACTGACCATTCAAGACCAAGATTTGAAACAACTCATGAGGAAGATCTCACAGAGATCTCAACACATATATGGAAATCCGGTCTCATTTTGTGCAGTTCCACCAAAATTAAGCGAAGCAAAATGTCGCAATAGCAACAAGTTGAAGAGATATCCCTGTTTTAACATAGGCAAAAAAAGGAATCAATTACTGGCCAATAAAGGAGGATGAAACATGCGGCCACAAAAATGGTAATCCCGCTAATCCCTAACAAGTCTTGCAGTTTTGAAATAAGATTCAGTAGTTAATTCTGAGAGTGGCATCAATTACTGGATTATAAAGGGGGTGATGCTGAATTTGTTGTAACAAAGCAACAAGCATCATGTCTGGGTTGGTCCCATTTTTGTTCACTACTTAATGGGAAAAGACAGCAATACAATAGCTTCAATTAAACATTTATTTAAAATAGTACCAATACAAGTAGCACAATATCTGAAAGCACACTGCACAATCATGTGGATGAAGGCCTGTACTGACCTTTCATGAGACCGACAACTATAAATTCGAATCTGCCAACACGAATAGGAAATCCAATCTTGTTTTGTGCAGTTGCACTGAAATCAAGCAAAGTGTTTCATGTAGCGAAGCAAAATGTCGCAATAGCAACAAGTTGAATAGATATCCCTGTACAAACGGAGGAAAAAAAGCAATCAATTACTGGCTAATAAAGGAGGATGAAACATGCGGCCACAAAAATGGTAATCCCGCCAATCCCTAACAAGTGTTGCAGTTTTGAAATAAGATTCAATAGTTAATTCTGAGAGTGGCATCAATTACTGGCTTATAAAGGGGGTGATGCTGAATTTGTTGTAACAAAGCAGCAAGCATCATGTCTGTGTTGGTCCCATTTTTGTTCACTACTTAATGGGAAAAAACAGCAATACAATAGCTTCAATTCATCATTTATTTAAAACAGTACCAATACAAGTAGCACAGCATCTCAAAACACACTGCACGATCATGTGGATGAAGGAAAGTACCAACCTGTCATGATGCACACAAGATAAAATATGAATCTGCCAACACGAATAGGAAATCCAATCTCGTTTTGTGCAGTTGTACTGAAATCAAGCAAAGTGTTACGCGTAGCGAAGAAAAATGTCGCAATAGCAACAAGTTGAATAGATATCCCTGTATAAACATGTGACGCCCCCGATTCAATCGTACACTAATCATACACGCAAACGTGTACGATCAAGATCAGGGAATCACGGGAAGATATCACAACACAACTCTAAAAATAAGTCATATAAGCATCATAATACAAGTCAGGGGCCCCGAGGGCTCGAATACAAATGCTCGATCATAGACGAGTCAGCGGAAGCAACAATATCTGAGTACAGACATAAGTTAAACAAGTTGCCTTAAGAAGGCTAGCACAAACTGGGATACAAATCAAAAGAGGCGCAGGCCTCCTGCCTGGGATCCTCCTAACTACTCCTGGTCGTCGTCAGCGGGCTACACGTAGTAGTAGGCACCTCCGGTGTAGTAGGAGTCATCGTCAACGGTGGCGTCTGGATCCTGGGCCCCCTCGTCTGGTCGCAGCAATCGGGTATAGAAAAAGGGAAAAGGGGGAACAAGGCAAGTACTCGGAAGCACGGAGCTACACTACATATGCATGGGTATATGTGTAAAGGGCCATATTAGTGGACTGAACTGCAGAATGCCAGAATAAGAGGGGGATAACTAATCCTGTCGAAGACTACACTTCTGGCAGCCTCTGTCTTGCAGCATGTAACAGAGAGTAGACTGAAGTCCTCCAAGTAGCATCGCATAGCATAATCCTACCCGGCGATCCCCTCATCGATGCCCTGTTAGAGAGCGATCACCGGGTTGTATTTGGCACTTGAAAGGGTGTGTTTTATTAAGTATCCGGTTCTACTTGTCATAAGGTCAAGGTACAACTCCAAGTCGTCCTGTTACCGAAGATCACAGCTATTCGAATAGATAAACTTCCCTACAGCGGTGCACCACATTTCCCAACACGCTCGATCCCATTCAGCCGGACACACTTTCCTGGATCATGCCCGGCCTCGAAAGATCAACACGTCGCAGCCCCACCTAGGCACAACAGAGAGGTCAGCACGCCGGTCTAAATCCTATGCGCGCAGGGGTCTGGGCCCATCGCCCATTGCACACCTGCACGTTGCATACGCGGCTGGAGAGCAGACCTAGCAACCTCCATTACAAAGGAAGTCACGTTACACAGTCCAACCCGGTGCGCGCCGCTCAGTCGCTGACGTCACGAAGGCTTTGGCTGATACAACGATGTCGAGTGCTCATATCTTTCCCGCGTAGTTGGTTAGTGCGTATAGGCCAGTAGCCAGACTCAGATCAAATACCAAGATCTCGTTAAGCGTGTTAAGTATCCGCGAACGCCGACCAGGGCCAGGCCCACCTCTCTCCTAGGTGATCTCAACCTGCCCTGTCGCTCCGCCACAAAGTAACAGTCGGGGGTCGTCGGGAACCCAGCCCACCACTACCTGGGTGGAACCACCTGCCCCTTCAGCCCCCATCTCCAAACAGTATCACAGGTAATGTAACAGTGTAAAGTATATAGTATATGCCCGTGATCACCTCCCGAAGTGATCACGGCCCAGTAGCATAGCATGGCAGACGGACAAGAGTGTAGGGCCACTGATGGAACACTAGCGTCCTATACTAAGCAGTAGGATAGCAGGTAAAGGTAACAACAGTAGTAGCAAGGACAGGCTATGCAGCAGTATAGGATTAACTGAAAGCAGTAACATGCTATACTACTCTAATGCAAGCAGTATAGAGAAGAATAGGCGATATCTGGTGATCAAGGGGGGGCTTGCCTGGTTGCTCTCGCAAGGAGGGGCCATCTTCGATGTAGTCGAACACACGAACATCGGCAGCGGTCTCGGAGTCTACCGGAAAGAAGTAACGGAGGGGAACACAATAAATAACAGAACAATCAAATGTAACACAAAGCAAGACGCAGCAATACGTTGTGCTAAGGGTGACCTCACGCAGGGATAGGTGATACCGACGAAAGGGGAAACATCCGGGAAAGTATCCCTGGTGTTTCGCGTTTTCGGACAAATGAACCGGAGGGAAAAAGTTGCGTGTTTGTTATGCTAGGGATGTGTGGCGGACAAACGGGCTACACATCCGGATTCGTCTTGTCGTTCTGAGCAACTTTCATGTACAAAGTTTTTTCATCCGAGCTACGGATTATTTTATAATAATTTTCAAAGATTTAATCATATTAAGGAATTATCTTAATTCAAGAATAAAAGTGAAGTTGCTAAGTGTACACAACAAGTGTACACATCCTGGTCATTAGAGGCTGACAGTGGGCCCTGTTGACCAGGTCAACTGTTGACTAGCTGACTGGTCAACTAGGCAGGGGACCTGCATGTCAGTTTCTGTTAGTGTTATCTAATTAGCCAATTAGGTAATTAGGGATAATTAAGCAGAATTAACTTAGTTACTTACTTAATTAATTTAATTATTATTTTTATTATATATATTTTTGTTTCTAGGGGCTGGGCCCCACGTGCAGTGGCACACAGGCCTAAGCGGGCGCTGGGCGTCGGGCGTGGGTGCGGGCGTGCGCCCGTGGGAGCGGACTCCGGCCAGGGGGAGGGCATGGCCCCGGGCGGGGACGGCGGCCACATCATGCGGTGGCCGCGCTGGCAGGTAGTGGCGCGCGCGGGCTAAGGCGAGAGGCGGCTGCGGCGCGCGATGCGGAGCGGCGGCCAGCGCAGGGTCACCGATGGGCGCGCGATGGGGGCGCTGGAGAGCAGGGTGTGGCCCTGGACGACGGCGACCCTGGTGCGCGGGGATGGCGGCGCTAGGATGCGGCGGCGGGGGGGCTAAGCAGCGGCGTGGCCAGCGCGGTGAGAAGCGGAGGTGGGGCGCGGCAGAAGCAGTAGCGAACAGCAGGAGGAGAGGCAGGCGCGCGGCGGCTGTAGCGGGGCAGTTGCAGAGCGCGACCGGATGGCGTGGGTCGCGTGTGCAGGGGCGCCCAGGAGCTCGTGGGCGTGCGCTGGGGTGAGCCCGGAGAGGGGCGTGGTCAGGGCCACGGGCGAGCACGCGTGGAGCAAGCTGCGGCCATGGCGGCGCAGCACGGGGACGGCCTCAACGGCGACAAATCGAAGCAGGGAGAGAGGGGTTTGGGAAACAAGCTCACAGCGGTGCTTGCAGGGACAAGCAGCGGGCTCGGGAGGCTCCGGTGGTGGCTAATTGAAGATGGCCGCCTGCGATGCAGAAAGTTGGAGACGGGGTTCGGTCGCGTCGTCTTGGTGCTCCTTCGGAGGCGTTCGTCGGTGTAGTGGAAGAAGACCCTGAGGCGGACCTCGCAGTTACAGTGTGCGGGCAATTCAACGGTGGTGGCCACGGATATGGGCACCGCACGGCGACCGCCGCGCTCGGCCTCGATCCAGATCGAGAGAGAGGCGAGCGAGGGAGGAAGGGGAGGGGGTCGAGTGGGGAAAGTGGCAGGGGACCGAGGCGCCAGGGAGTGGCCTTATCCCCCAGTCGGCGTGGCAGCGCGGGGCGCCGCACCGGGTCCGGCGGAGACGAGCGGTGTGGTCGGTCGGTCGGTCGATTGAACAGGAGGGAGAGAAAGGGGTGACCGGGAAAGGGGGTTGCCACAGGCGGCAGGGCCTGCCTAGTTGCTATGGCCCGGGGGGGTGGGGCTTTACTTCCTTTTGCTTTTGCCTTTTCTTTTATTTCTTTTCTATTTTCATTTCTTTTTAAAACCAAAATCAGTTTTCTAAACTATAACACTTGCACCTAAAATAGTAATATAAATTAGGCTACTCCCACAATTAGTTTGCCACCAAGTTAAAATAGTCTACAATTTTTTTTATGATTTGAAAAGGCATGTAATATTTGTTGTAGCCACTGCTTTAATTATTTTAGGGCATTCAAACATTTAGTAAAATTTTGGTTCACCACCTATAATTAGTCAGGGATTAGTTGCCACAAGAAGAACATTTTATTTTTAATATTTGAAAACTTTTGTGGTTTGCCTTTAACTCAAATTTGAATTTGAATCGTCTTGAACTAATGCGAGATTAACAACAATGACCGTGGTGACGTGGCATCATTAACAAGGAATTGTTGTAGCTTAAATATCCGGGCATCACAATTCTCCTCCACTACAAGAAATCTCATCCCGAGATTTAAGAGGTAGAGTAAGGGGGAAAGATCTGTTTACGAAATTCTAACGAATCTTCTCGGTCTTGGTTGCTCCTCTCGAAGTGGTCGATCCATTATATTGATGTCTTTATTTCTCTGCTTCAGGTCATCATGATGAAGTCAACGTCCTTTCTTCAGGAACTCCATCGTACTTACGAAAGAATAATGGGTGGGCATTCCGGGAGAACAGACCTCTGTAAGGTCGACTATCTGGTCGATAATACCGAGGAAGGTGGCGGAAGTCACTCGCGAATTGAAACTTAAGAAGGCAATCGTTCGATGCCTGAAACAACGCGTGAAAGGGGCTCAAGGCAACGAGTATAGGTGTTGTGTTTAATACCGTAATTTGATGATCACACGAAAGGTGGCTCGTGAATTACATACGAAGCCAAGCATGAGGAATAACCTTAGAAACAGGGTTGTATAGGAGAGTCAGGTTTCGATCCTGCGGAACTGTGGGTTATGGGCCCACCATGTGGGTTAAAGTAGGGAGGACGGTGGCATCTTGCACGATCATGATAGCAAGGCATGTCAGAGCGTAGCCTGTCAGTTATATGTCAGCAACAACGTCGGTACCAAGGGCGAGGGACGAAGAGAACCATTTTCCTGCTCGTTGAAACGAGGCGGACCAATAAGCAAGGTTCCCGTCCATCGGTGGTTACCGGAAAGTCATCGACAATAGTAACAAAGTCTTACTGACAGAGTTGTACACCGAGGTGTTTGCACAAGCAGTGAATTATTACTGCTTATAACATATAGATCATAGAAAGGGTTTAAACAAACCAATGGAAAGAAAAAAACTGTTTATCAAATTTAGTCAGAACAATGGAAAGAAAAAAATGTGTTTAAACACATAATTCAGGGGTATATCCTTCCCAAGGACAAGCAGAGCATGATATCCATGACAGGATATTATGTAGAAAACTCCTTAGGTAGGGGAGAGAAATTTCATGACATTGCCCATACAACGGTGTTTGGATAATTGTGCAAGAAACATTTAGCATTGGGCTTGAAATGTTCTTGTTGAAGATCAGAGTATCACAGACATGCTTTCAGATAGTATTGACATGGTCTTCAAGCAAAGGTCATACTTTGGATACACAAAGGATCCATCATGAACAACTTATAGAATAATCCTTACAATTTCCTCATGGGAGAATGGCTAACCTTGCTAAAAGGAAGCGATAACAATAGGTCCTCCGGCCAGGTGTGCTAGGCATGACATCACCTTACCGAGTCATAAGAGGACCAATGTTATAACTCTTGAAAGTATGTTCCGACCATCATATCTGACCGAGATTCAGATCTGATTGGTGTGAGGATACCTCAGGCTCAGGATGCCTGAGAACAAAAGGTGTGACAAAATGACGAGAAGACATTATAAGATTCTCGGGAAATGAACTATGGAACCGAGTTCTGAAACAAGAGTTCATCAGTAAACCAAGGAGAGGATGAGGAGGTGGCTGATGGACTCAGTGACAAATCATTGAGATTTGCAAAGGGTGGATTTCCACAATTATTTGAACAAGGAGATAACATTTGCCAGGTCAAATGGTATAATGATGTATGCTTGAGGAAAACCTACACAATTAAACATTGGTTGAAAGATGCACCCGATATATGGGCTAGGTAGCATGACCAATGTTAGAATGGTGAACCAATAACCAATAGTTTAAGAATGAACTGTCAACCAGTAACTTCAAAGCAATAGGGTTGCTAGAAGTTTTGAAATTTCATATCACAGCCCAATTGTCAGTATTCCGGTTAGAAACAACACGGGGACCAAGAAAAGAATGGTGATCGTGATAAGTATCACTTATATCAAGAATTCTCAAGAGGTGGTGAAATTCTCATGACATTCTTGACATAAAATATGGTAATACTCCAAGGTAAAGAAGAACAATTGCTGGATAGCAAGGATCTCAAGGTACAACACAAAACATGAACAAGTTTGTGTTGAACGAAAGGCAACAATGTGGTCGATGACAACACAAATCATCAAGGGCAAGCATGGAATTTTTCATCATGAATTCAATTGATACCTCAGAAGAAGTTAAAATGTTGACAATGATCACGACACACTTGTCGAGAGGTTTCTTGCAGATGTAATCGACCAACGATGACATCAAGTCAAAGGAATGATGAAGCGGAAGGTTATTGGAACCATGGGTAGGACACAAACTTTAAATCAAGCTTGTTGTTCAAGGATAAATGATATGACGAGGAAGATCGATTATAAGATTAGCTCACCGTCAAAAATTGTGCTCCAGGAAGAATGATCAGGTAGCACAGTTAAAATTTGGCACGATAATGATATAGCCGATCAGGCTAGGAATGACTTGAAGGATTATTAAACTTGTAAGCAACGAAAATTGCTTAAGAGTTATTGAATCGGAGTGCAGAATCGATTCACTTATCGGTGTTCTCGGTCGACAAACAACCCAGAACCCATGAAGTGGCAAAGACAAGGTAAGGTAGTACTTCATCAAAGTTAATAATATGTAGTGCAATGGCAAGATATCCTCAAGATACCTGGGGTAATACTCAAAGGTAGATCATAATAGAGGTTGGGCAGGCGTATTGACCTGTAGAAGACAAGTGATTTAACTTGTCCAAGAAATGGAATCAAGGAGAAAATATGGTCGGAACCATGTTTTCAAAGGATCGATTCACTATACCAAATGATATTATATCAAGGAAATAGTTATTATTACAAGAAGCTTCCATGATAGGATCCACATCATGTCCACGGGCATGAACACAAAGTTCAAGGTCGACTCCCACTTCTACAATGCATAACCTTTCATTCACTTCTCGTTTTCGAAGAATTTTTAGTGTTGAAATTTTATCTGGCAAAATACCAGAAGAGTATGACTCGTGAAAACTTTCAAGTTCACACATATTAAGGAAGGCATAGGTTCAACCCATCAGGGTCTTGTAGGAACATATAACACAAACTTCAGGAGTAAATAACACAAGCTCGAAAGCAGAGCATGGTTGGTCAATCAGAGGATAGGATTTACCAATGGAGAAAGAACTTCCAAAGTGTTAGAATATGAAGGACGCTATCGGATAAAATCCAACAAAGGATCCGAGGTCCTCAAGGGGTCTGATGTGAGCATCGGTACTCAACCAGAGGAGGAAATAATGCAAGGAGATCAGACTATAGAAACAACTGACTAATTCAAATCTCAAATGCAAAAGAATTATGATTTTCGATCAAGGGATCAGAAGCAAATGCTCTGATTAAGGATGTATAAGTTGAATAGACATAGGGGTACAATAGATGGCAATCTGATTGATTAAGAACCAGCTCATATTCAAACTGACACTGAGCCGGAAGGATGAATTCTAGGATTCGATTGAGGGATGCGAGCACCCTCAACATATTGAATCAATGGACTTAAAATGATAAAGACAAGGGATGACAATAATATTACGAGACTTATGGGATTAACCATAATACAAACAAGCAAGAATTTCAAGAGCAATAGGCTGCTCAGGATTTTTGGAAGATCGAATGGTATTTCAAAGTCTGTTGCGAAACACATGAACAACTGGGAATGAGCGAATACTTGATAAGTGCGAGGAATTATCCGTAGGGGTATTCATGCGGCAAGATCTGTAAGGCAGTAGGCACAAAATATTCTCGGAACAATAGAGAGGATTTCAGCGTATCTTGTAATAACAAGACCAACTGGGGATAAAAGTAAGAACGGCAAGTGTATGTATTTATCCATAGGGATATTTTGATGGTAGGGAATTGCAAAAGCAACGGGCACAAGTCTCAAAAGAGTATCGGAGAGTAACTTCGAAATCTTCTGGTGCAACAGACGATCATCTGTAACAAGGGGCTCTCTAGTAGAAAGTTGTTACGAGAACCTAATGTTAGAGTTTAGCAAATTCATTTAACCCAAATAGAAGAGAGAACAGAGTCCCAGAGTATAGGTCGAGGAATAAAAGATCCTAATACCACCCAATGGCGACGTGGGCCCGTAAGCCGCACATCCATGTTAGTAAAAACTTTTTCAATGACTAGACTCGACTTCGGCCAAGGAGTTGGAAAGGGGGATTCCTACAGGCAGTCGGCTCTGATACCAACTTGTGACGCCCCCGATTCAATCGTACACTAATCATACACGCAAACATGTACGATCAAGATCAGGGACTCACGGGAAGATATCACAACACAACTCTAAAAATAAGTCATACAAGCATCATAATACAAGCTAGGGGCCTCGAGGGCTCGAATAAAAATGCTCGATCATAGATGAGTCAGCAGAAGCAACAATATCTTAGTACAGACATAAGTTAGACAAGTTGCCTTAAGAAGGCTAGCACAAACTGGGATACAGATTGAAAGAGGTGTAGGCCTCCTGCCTGGGATACTCCTAACTACTCCTGGTCGTCGTCAGCGGGCTGCACGTAGTAGTAGGCACCTCCGGTGTAGTAGGAGTCGTCGTCAACGGTGGCGTCTGGATCCTGGGCTCCCTCGTCTGGTCGCAGCAATCAAGTATAGAAAAAGGGAAAAGGGGGAACAAGGCAACCGTGAGTACTCATCCAATGTACTCGCAAGCAAGGAGCTACACTACATATGCATGGGTATATGTGTAAAGGGCCATATCAGTGGACTGAACTGCAAAATGCCAGAATAAGAGGGGGGTAGCTAATCCTGTCGAAGACTACGCTTCTGGCAGCCTCCGTCCTGCAGCATGTAACAGAGAGTATATTGAAGTCCTCCAAGTAGCATCGCATAGCATAATCCTACCTGGCGAACCCCTCCTCGATGCCTTGTTAGAGAGCGATCACCGGGTTGTATCTGGCACTTGAAAGGGTGTGTTTTATTAAGTATCCGGTTCTAGTTGTCATAAGGTCAAGGTACAACTCCAAGTCGTCCTGTTACCGAAGATCACGGCTATTCGAATAGATAAACTTCCCTACAGGGGTGCACCACATTTCCCAACACGCTCGATCCCATTCGGCCGGACACACTTTCCTGGGTCATGCCCGGCCTCGGAAGATCAACACGTCGCAGCCCCACCTAGGCACAACAGAGAGGTCAGCACGCCAGTCTAAATCCTATGCGCGCAGGGGTCTGGGCCCATCGCCCATTGCACACCTGCACGTTGCGTACGCGGCCGGAGAGTAGACCTAGCAACCTCCATTACAAAGGAAGCCACGTTATGCGGTCCAACCCGGCGCGCGCCGCTCAGTCGCTGACGTCACGAAGGCTTCGACTGATACCACGACGTCGAGTGCCCATATCTTTCCCACGTAGTTCGTTAGTGCGTATAGGCCAGTACCTAGACTTAGATCAAATACCAAGATCTCGTTAAGCGTGTTAAGTATCCGCGAACGCCGACCAGGGCCAGGCCCACCTCTCTCCTAGGTGGTCTCAACGTGCCCTGTCGCTCTGCCACAAAGTAACAGTCGGGGGCCGTCGGGAACCCAGGCCCACCACTACCTTGGTGGAACCACCTGCCCCTTCAGCCCCCATCTCCGAACAATGTCACATGTAATGTAACAATGTAAAGTATATAGTATATGCCCGTGATCACCTCCCGAAGTGATCACGTCCCAGTAGTATAGCATAGCAGATGGACAAGAGTGTAGGGCCACTGATGGAACACTAGCATCCTATACTAAGCAGTAGGATAGCAGGTAAAGGTAATAACAGTAGTAGCAAGGACAGGCTATGCAGCAGTATAGGATTAACTGAAAGCAGTAACATGCTAGACTACTCTAATGCAAGCAGTATAGAGAAGAATAGACGATATCTCGTGATCAAGGGGGGGCTTGCCTAGTTGCTCTGGCAAGGAGGGGTCATCTTCGATGTAGTCGAACACACGAACATCGGCAGCGGTCTCGGAGTCTACCGGAAAGAAGTAACGGAGGGGAACACAATAAATAACAGAGCAATCAAATGTAACACAAAGCAAGACGCGGCAGTACGTTGTGCTAAGGGTGACCTAACGCAGGGATAGGTGATACCGGCGAAAGGGGAAACATCCGGGAAAGTATCCCCGGTCTTTCGTGTTTTCACACAGATGAACTGGAGGGAAAAAGTTGTGTGTTTGCTATGCTAGGAATGTGTGGCGGACAAACGGGCTACACATCCGGATTCGTCTCGTCGTTTTGAGCAACTTTCATGTACAAAGTTTTTTCATCCGAGCTACGAATTATTTTATAATAATTTTCAAAGATTTAATCATATGAAGGAATTATCTTAATTCAAGAATAAAAGTGAAGTTGCTAAGTGTACACAACAAGTGTACACATCCTGGTCACTAGAGGCTCACAGTGGGTCCTGTTGACCAGGTCAACTGTTTACCAGCTGACTGGTCAACTAGGCAGGGGACCCGCATGTCAGTTTCTGTTAGTGTTATCTAATTAGCCAATTAGGTAATTAGGGATAATTAAGCAGAATTAACTTAGTTACTTAATTAATTAATTTAATTATTATTTTTATTATATATTTTTTTGTTTCCAGGGAATGCGCCCCACGTGTAGTGGCACACAGGCCTAAGCGGGCGCTGGGCGCTGAGCGTGGGTGCGGGCGTGCGCCCGTGGCCACCAGGGAGCGGACTCCGGCCAGGGGGGGCGTGGCCCCGGGCGGGGACGGCGGCCACGGCGTGAGGTGGTCGCTCTGGCTGGCAGTGGCATGCGCGGGCTAACGCGAGAGGCGGCTGCGGCGCGCGACGCGGAGCGGTTGCCAGCGCAGGGTCACCGATGGGCGCGAGATGGGGGCGTTGGAGAGCAGGGTGTGGCCCTGAATGGCGGCAACCCTGGTGCGCTGGGATGGCAGCGCTAGGATGCGGCGGCGGGGGGGGGGGGGGGGGGCTAAGCAGCGGCGCGGCCGGCGCGGTGAGAGGCGGAGGTGGGGCGCGACAGAAGCAGTAGCGAACAGTAGGAGGCGAGGCAGGCGCGCGGCGGCTGCAGCGGGGCAGTTGCAGAGCGCGACCGGATGACATGGGTCGCGTGTGCTGGTGCGCCCAGGAGCTCGTGGCCGTGCGCTGGGGTGAGCCCAGAGAGGGGCGTGGTCAGGGCCGCGGGCGAGCACGCGCGCAGCGAGCTTCGGCCATGGCGGCGCAGCGCGGGGACGGCCTCAACGGCGACAAATCGAAGCAAGGAGAGAGGGGATCCGCGAAAGGAGCTCACAGCGGTGCTTGCAGGGACAAGCAGCGGGCTCGGGAGGCTCTGGTGGTGGCGAATTGAAGATGGCCGCCTGCGATCCAGAAAGTTGGAGACGGGGTTTGGTCGTGTCGTCTTGGTGCTCCTCCGGAGGCGTTCGTCGGTGTAGTGGAAGAAGACCCTGAGGCGGACCTCGCAGGCACAACGTGCGGGCAATTCAACGGCGGTGGCCACGGTTATGGGCACCGCACGGCGACCGCGGTGCTCGGCCTCGATCCAGATCGAGAGAGAGGCGAGCGAGGGAGGAAGGGGAGGGGGTCGAGTGGGGAAAGTGGCAGGGGACCGAGGCACCAGGGAGTGGCCTTATCCCCCAGTCGACGTGGCAGCGCGGGGCGCCGCACCGGGTCTGGCGGGGACAAGCGGTGTGGTCGGTCGGTCGGTCGATTGAACAGGAGGGAGAGAAAGGGGTGACCGGGAAAGAGGGTTGCCACAGGTGGCAGGGCCTGCCTAGTTGCTAAGGCCCGGGGGGTGGGGCTTTACTTCCTTTTGCTTTTGCCTTTTCTTTTATTTCTTTTCTATTTTCATTTCTTTTCAAAACCAAAAGCAGTTTTCTAAACTATAACACTTGCACCTAAAATAGTAATATAAATTAGGCTACTCCCACAATTAGTTTGCCACCAAATTAAAATAGTCTACAATTTTTTTATGATTTGAAAAGGCATGTAATATTTGTTGTAGCCACTGCTTTAATTATTTTAGGGCATTCAAACATTTAGTAAAATTTTGGTTCACCACCTATAATTAGTCATGGATTAGTTGCCACAAGAAGAACATTTTATTTTTAATATTTGAAAACTTTTGTGGTTTGCCTTTAACTCAAATTTGAATTTGAATCGTCTTGAACTAACGCGAGATTAACAACAATGACTGCGGTGACGTGGCATCATTAACAAGGAATTGCTGTAGATTAAATATCCGGGGGTCACAAAACAGAGGAAAAAAAGGAATCAATTACTGACTAATAAAGGAGGATGAAACATGCGGCCACAAAAATGGTAATCCCGCCAATCCCTAATAAGTGTTGCAGTTTTGAAATAAGATTCAGTAGTTAATTCTGAGAGTGGCATCAATTGCTGGCTTATAAAGGGGGTGATGCTGAATTTGTTGTAACAAAGCAACAAGCATCATGTCTGGGTTGGTCCCATTTTTGTTCACTACTTAATGGGAAAAGACAACAATACAATAGCTTCAATTCGTCATTTATTAAAAACAGTACCAATACAGGTAGCACAACATCTCAAAGCACACTGCACAATCATGTGGATGAAGGCCTGTACTGACCTTTCATGACACGACCAAGATAAAATACGAATCTACCACCACGAATAGGAAATCCAATCAAGTTTTGTGCAGTTGCACTGAAATCAAGCAAAGTTGCCGGTGTGACATTTAAGTTTTCTATAGCAACAAGTTGAATAGATATCCCTGTTTTAAGAGGCAAAAAAGAAAACAATTACTGGCCAATAAAGGAGGATGAAACATGCGGCCACAAAAAGAAGCATCTACCTTATCTCGATGGAAAAAAAGTATAGGACAGTAGCATTTCTAAAACGGTTGCATTGATTCATATTAACAGAGAAATTCTCTTAAAACAGATTAGTAGTTAATTCTGAGAGTGGCATCAATTATTGGCTTATAGAGGGGGTGGTGCTGAATTTGTTGTAACAAAGCAACAAGCATCATGTCTGGGTTGGTCCCATTTTTGTTCACTACTTAATGGGAAAATACAGCAATACAATAGCTTCAATTCATCATTTATTTAAAACGGTTGCATTTATTCATATTAACAGAGACATTCTCTTGAAACAACATTCGTTAAAAAATGTAATTTACTTTTAACAGTGGAATTGCTTCAATTTTCCGGCGGCATTTTTAGATTAACAACAGCAAAATAGCTGCATGGGACATGCCAGCACCATGTGCGTCCACACATATAAATGGGTGATGCAGAGTATGTAGCCAAGAAGCATATATGCGTTGGTCCCATATTTGTTCTCTTTGAACCTTCTTCCTATGTGAGGGCAGCAAATCTAGTCATGCACAAACTACCCAACCCCCCAGTTTCTTTCCCTTTTCAACAAAGAGATCGGTTCCTTACAGATGTGTGTACTGGGCTACCCCCTTTTTCCCTTTTCGACCTACAAAACGGCTGGATAGCCAGTCTATACTAATTTCCGCCCCTCCTTTCCTCATTTAACCACGTCCTAGATTCTTGCTCCAGCCCATCGCACCCTTCTTTCCTCTTTGAACCAAGACCTAGATTCGACTACAGAACGAAAAAGATCCACATGCAGCTAGAGCAACGACGGTTTCAAAGAAACTTATACCTTAGGGTCGTCGGGATGTGGCAAGGCGTGCGACGGGAGGCCGGATCTTCCCTACGTACGGCAGCGAGGAAGAAGGGGTCGGTGGCCCTCCCGCACAGGCGCTGGGTGAAAGAGAACAGCGTAGCCGGCAGTGGATTGCCTCCCTCGCCGAAGGCGATAGAGTGAACGCTGCACCTCCTCCCCTTCCCGGTGCGACGGGATACAGACGCCTCCTTCACCAGGTGTGAGGGGGGGAGAGAGACAAGAGGCCAACGCAGTCTTGTTTAGATCTGGTGAAGAGAGGGTGAGAGACTGTGAATATAGCAAACCCTAGCAAATGAACGTTGAGCCTCCAGCGTGTAACATATATGTAGTGCGGCCAGCGTGTGGAGAGTGCAAACCCTAGCGAACAAGCACTGAGGCTCCCGCTTATATATATACTACTGTAGTACGGACTGAGCTCCGGTGCCTTCACTACACCTGCTTTTGGCTGTATGACAGGTGAGCCAGCCACATTTTGGGCCCACCTATCATAAATCCAAAGGCAGGTGCACTAAGTCAATGAAGCCGCGTCCATATAGTACTCTCGTGTATACGACTAAAATATAGTGGAGTGGTTTTCTTATTCTCTCCATGACAATCGTTTTAAATTGTGTAAGTACGAAATGAAACTCTGTATTTAATGTACAGTGAAGAAAACTAGTACTACTTCCGATGAACTAACGATCCACGCCCACGCGTCCTGGTCGCACTTCCTGTCCTTCACGTGTGGTACACTACCCTCCCTTAAGTGAACAACCACACATGCGCCAAATTATCGGAAACGTGTGAGAGTGTATACAAATAAAGAAATTTAATTTCAATTATCGGAAAGGTTTGAGAGTATTACAAAGTTTGACTAGCTACTGATGGAAGACAACTTGTTTTTCGTCGAAAATCGATCAGCTTCACCAGCCGACGCAACCATGAGGCGCAACCATGAGCATCGATAGGTCATCGTGGTGATGCATCATCCATTTGGCATCAAGTTAGGGTGAGGCACCTAAGAAGTTTGACAAATCCTCACCGTGGTCCGTTTCTTCTCAGTAATCAAGCTCGTCGAAGGAAGAACCACGTGGCAGAGGACAGTGAGGCGGAACAACAATGGCCATCCAATTTTGTGCAGTTCCACTAAAATTGAGGAAGACATGCCCGGGTATGGAGACACGCATCGCTGTTTCCAAAAATATAAAAAAAGGGTTACCAACAACATCTCAATTGTCAATAAGAATTAATGAAAAGTACACCAACAAACAGAAGCATCATAATTGTCTTGATGGGAACTAAACCAGGATACCCGAGAAAAAAAAGCATTTCTTCATTTAACCAGTGATAGTACTACCACCATATGGACAATGACCGCACAACCACCATGTACTTTTTGTCGAAACAACATGTATACCTCCACCGAGGCATAAATCAGGGCCACTTTTTGAGTGGCATTTCCTCTATAATAGTAGTAGGTGATGTTGGACCAGCCGACGAACCCTAGCTACTATGCATGGGGAGCTGGGGAGTAGTCGCATAGAAGAAAACCCGCACGCAGCGACCTGGGGAGCTGGAGCAGTACAAGAAGTTATACCTCAGGTGGGCGAGATGTCGTTTAGGCGGGCGGGCGGGATCTGCCCACACGACGGCAGCGAACAAGGGCGCGGAGGATCTTTGTCCGCGCCAGCGCCGGCTCCGAGAGGACGGTGCGCATCGGCTTCCTCCGTCGCCGATGGCGACAACGTCAACGCTGCACCTCCTCACCTCCCGCAGCGGACGGGATTCAGCCGGATCTGTGACCACCGGTGAGGAGAGAGATAGAGTGGACACTGTCATCTTGTTTTGATATGGAAAGGGTGAGAGAGCGAGACGCGAGAAACTCTATCAAACAAGAGGCTATAATGAAGTAAAAAAATCTCTCCATAGCAGTGGTTTTAAATAGAATACGCGCGTCCCCGGAAAAAAGAAACGAAAACTGGCGGACAATTTTTTTAGGGTATGTGTAGGACACATCTAGATGTGACATAGTTATGTCACATAGAAGTTGATGTCCACTCTGTTTGTGGTCTTTTCCTAGTTTTTTTTTGTTTCTTGTTGCTACATTATATACTTGTGGGAGCTTAGATGTGATTTCCTTAAATAACATCTAGGTGTGAATTAGACAAACTGATTTTCTAACGTACTAAGAAAGAAAACTCGATCAAAAACACGCTCCCGCTTCCGGGGTCGCGAGAGTAGTCGCGCACACGCACATAGACATAGACATGCATATCCGTGTTTGCGTAAAATTCCATTTCCATCTCCATATCCAATCATATTTGTCCAACTGGCACATTATTTACGTTGTTAATTATATACGCAGCAATATTAACGTACAACATCTCTTGTTTGCGCACGTCCGGACCGCTGCCACGGCCGGTCCTAACCAACCCGAACCCTCTCTTCATCACCCGCGCGTGCTTCCCGCCCGAAACGGTCAGTGCCGCATTCATGCCCGGCCAAAGCAGACGCGACCTCTCACTGGCGCCGGCATTGAAGCGGCGCGCCGCCCGAGAGAGCGTCGCCCGCGCCGCTTCCGGGTGCACGCGGCTGCTCCATTTTATATTGCGTACGTGTCATTCAAGAGTGAAATGATGGTTGCTTCTTCCGACTAACTTACTATGTGATTTGACTGCTCCTTAGTGGCCCCAACACGTACTCCCCCTATGTGTATGCAACAGTCACACGTACACATGGACGTAAAAACGCGCGCGATGCCCTAATGCATGCATGTCCGAGCACACGATGGAACACATAGTCACGCTCAAGTGCTCAACCTACACGTGCATGCACACACATACTCAGTCAGGGTGAGCTAGTGACCGTATGAACACCGAAAAATATATATATTGAGCGCAATGAGCGTATTATGAAGTCCACTGACCGTATTTTTACAAATATACAGTGACAGACAGTGTATTTATCTCGTTTGAAATTAAGCCATGTTAACCGGAGAGGAGGCAGCATGGACTAGCATTACTTTGCTGTGTCCCGTCAACTTTGCTGGCTTGATGAAACACCTCGCTTCCTACTTGTTTTTTTGGCTTCCTAGTGACCAGTGTCTTGGCTGATCGTCCTAAGAATGCTTATATATGAATAAAGCTCTCTCATTTACCCGCAAAAAATATTAAGCCATATTAACCGGAAAGGAGGGAGTATGGACTAGCACTACTTTTTGGTGTGTCCCGTCAGCTCGTAGAACGAGGAGAAGCTTGCAGGACAAGGTGAAGCTCGCTTACGCCATTTGACTAATGCAACCTACCCTCGGTGGACATACATCAGTCCATTTGATGTCAGATTGTCAAAGGCATACACTGTAGTTACCCAATATGCAGAGTACCATCATTGTTCACAAAGGAGCGAAGAGCCAAGCGCAGTTCTAGTACGCGTACTTGGTTTTGCACCTTCATACTACTCCACCCTTCGTCATAGTTTACAGGGCGCGCTTCATTATGATGCACTAGTCGTCAACCCGTGCACCTACACGGGCTAGTACATTATTTACACATTTACACAAACAATCACAAAGCAAGTATTATATATTGGAAGCGAAAGATGTAGGAATAATACATGAGAAACTTGCTTGTTTATTATTTTAAACCACGTGATTTTTCCCCAACTGTAGGACTAAAAGGAAGTACATTCCCTCAAATAGTTCCTCATTCAATGGTACTAAGCGAATTGCGTCATTGAAGACCATTAGAATTGGCCACAGTTCTACGCCCAGCCCATGTTTACACATGATGTACTATCATACTATAACATATTTCAAAACTTACTTCTCCATAGATATATCAATGTGTTCTCCCCCTAGTAAAAAACATAACTAATATATTTTTAGGCATTTAAAAGTTATTTAGTTATATAAATGTCTAGTGTAGAGAATAATAATGTTTGAACCAAAGGGGTGTAAACCAAAAAAATCAGATCACTAATAGAGAAAGAACCTGTATTAAACCATAATTATTCAAGGTAAATATGTTGAAGTTAAGGAGACATAGATAGATAGATACAATGGATGATATGGCAATAGTCATAAATCTACATGTATCGATGAGTCCTCAAGATACAACAGTTCGTAAATCTCAACCACCTTGCCATCTTGAGTGCTACTCGATCATCCATTTTCCTGCAATATAAGTATTTAACGAAAAACTTGGTATATGTATGCAAATACAATGCATCAAAATAGGCAAATCGTAACAACAATATACACCTCCGATGCTATTCCATGATCTTTTTTCCTACAACATAAATTTGATAAAGTCAAGAATTTAGAATAGAAATATACTGTGCATCAATAATACAAAGATGCTGGCAAAATATATACTGTGATAACTAATGAAGTATATATGTGGAAAGGTCTAGCCCATGTCACCTGATAAAGCGAGCTTTACCATTGGATACAGAGTTCACATTCATGTATGTAGATAAGAGCCTGCAACATATTTATCCTCTAATATGTGAATGCATGGATGTAAGATAGGAAAACGGATTCAATGTAAAAATACGCATGCCTATGCACATCATGGAGATCTTTTCATTATGTAACAAATCAAATTGTAAGTTAGGCACTGGGGAAATTACTCTTGGTAAGGAACAATAGCAGGCAATTTATTTGCCCGTTTTCATAAGCTGATGGTTGCCTCTCTAGATCCACCAAGTGATGTGCTGGAGAGGAACATATCTACTGAGGAGCTTTTTGGGTGTCAGCAACAACCTTTAGGAATAGCATATTCTATAGAAGAGTTAAATAAGAAATAAGAAACTTCATAAATGTATTGCGTATTAAATTACAAATAACAGGGACTTCCTTCTAACTTCAAGAGAAATTGATGTATAGTTAACTGTTTCGTAGTGGGCCATTGCATTTAAAAACATGGTGCGCATAAAATTGTAGCATAATAGAAGTGATTATTAATTAAGTTAAGAATATTACAAAACAATGTTTTACAACAAAAGGATATTAGAAAAAGGCTTTGAGTTTGATTGATATTATGACTGTTGCTTCATGAAGCACCATTAAGTCATGGGAAAACAACAGCCCTCCTTTCATGTAAGACTTGCACTAAGAATATTCCAAATAGACCTCTGACTTCACTAAATACACTTATTGGTTTAATTCTTAAAAAATTAGTCTTCATAGTATTTATAAAAATTAAATTAATAAAGTAGAGAGAGTTTGAAGATTGTCATTTAAAACCTAAGATACTCTTATTTGTGTGCTGGCTCGCTTTGGGCAAGGAATGTTTTTTTCGCAATAGAAAAATAATTGTACATGTTTCACATTTATGAAAAATGAGAATAGTTCATGCAATTACTTTCTGCTAATTCGCTTGCATAAACTATAAGAGCGTAACTAAACATATACTGAAATCCTTAAACTTTCCGCATCAGATGATTAATAATCCTAAATAGACTAGAAATTAAATTCAGTTTACTGCATGGTCCTCAAATAGCGAAGCATCAGGCAAGTCCAGAAGATCATGATGTACGTACATTAGGGACAACTTTCAACATGATGGAAAAACACAAAATTAGTCCAACATGCAGTGCACGTGCAACAAATCTAGCTTGATAAAGTTTTGCTTGTAAAATCTATGTTGTGTCCAGGATATCAGAGATAACATTAATATGATTAAATGTTAACTGCAGCATGAAACTTAATATACATACTTGCTTGCCTTCAGAGTGGGCGCACAAGTAGCAGGCGATGAATGTCCATGGTGTAAATAGATGCGCCATCGGCTCGAACTCTTTCCCTCAGGATCCTTATAGTCTCATGGATGTTGCCATGGCGGCACCTGTGAGATAGATTTTAATCAGAAAAATAATAATGTCTTTCATAGTTTAGGAAAAGTATTTTTTGATATATATCAGAAGGATATTATGCAGCTGATCAGTAGGGTGCAAAAAGGAACATTTAATAAGATAGCCTCAGTCTCTATTGTTGCAAACAATTAGGCTGTTATAAACAGAGTAAAAATATATTGCCGTGGTGTTGTTTCCTGAGAGGAAATAACTATGGGAAGTTGTTATGGCCGGCCGGCTTAGGCCCGCAAGTTATCTTAGTTTTTATTTTCAGATTAGGCAAGTTATCTTAGGTTGATTCTTCTACAAGTTATCTAGGATATAAATATAGGTTGTAAGGCTCTTTTTGAAGGCAAGCAATAAGAAGAATATTATCTCCTATTGCCCGGCTCCCTGAGGAGCCGGAACCCTAGCCGCCAACAGCCCTAGCCACCGCCCTTCTCCTAGCCGCGACGGCGCCCTGCCGCCGGCGCGCCCGATCCTCGCCACGTCTCCCTCCATCCTTCCCTTACCACCTACGCCCTAGACCTGGTAGAGTACTTGATGCTACCAATTTGGTATCAGGTAACCGGGTTTCGACTATGTCTCCGCCAATTCCACCGCCACCACCACCGCTGCCCGCCAAATCCTCCACCACCGCCGCCTCTGCGCCGGGCGTCACGGCCTCGCTCTCGGCGGGCACCACTGCGTCGCTCTCAGCGCCGGTCCTAACGGCACCCGGCACCACGCCGGGCCAAGGGCAGCCACAGGCCCCCGTCCAACACTCGCCGCCGCCATCACCTCCCCCGCAGCCGCAACAGTTCACGCCGGAGGCCATGGCGGGCGTCCTCGACGACCTCTTCACCGCGATTCAAGGGATCCGCCTCTACCTGGCAGGTCCGTACGGGCCGCCCCCACCACTCCATCCAGCCATGGCCGCGGGTCAGCAGGCGCTTCCGTGGTACTCGGCACCGGGGGCCATCACCGGACTCCATCCAGCCATGGCCGCAGGTCAGCAGGCGCTTCCATGGTACTCGGCACCGGGGGCCATCACCGGAGGCTACCCGGCGCTCCCCGCCCCAGCGGCCGCACCGCTGCCTTGGGCGCAGTGGCCGCCGCAGATCGCGCCGGCAGCCCCGCCACTTCTCGCCACCACGGGCCCGCAGTGGCCCACTTGGACCGCGCCGGCCGCGCCGTCCTCCGTCGCGCCCTACCTTCCAGCGGCCTCGGAGCAGGGTCCTCCACCGGCCCCGCCCAGCCCTAACCTGGGCACCGGCGCCTCGGAGCAGGGCCAGACCCAGCAGCTTCTTCTGGCGTCACCGCCGGCCCCCACGCCGCAGGCGCCGGTGCAGCTCCACCAGGCGCCGCCGCCATCGACAGTACCACCACCCGCGCCTAGGGCTACGGGTCGGCCCCTGCACCAAGTGCAGTTTCCACCGTCACCATCGCCGATCCCCGCTTGGGCGACCGGCTCGTCTTCGGGGCCGGTCTACTCCACGGCGCCGGAACACCCGACGCCCTCCCTGCGGTTTGATCACCCCTCCAGCTCGGCGAACTACGCCCCGGCGCTTCCCGACCCAGCATACGCGCTGGCGGCGACTACGGCCGCCCCCGGGCATGGCGGGCCGACACCCCCTCGCTTCGCCAAACTGGACTTCGCCACCTACGAGGGCACGGAGGACCCCCTCAACTGGCTCAACCAGTGCGAGCAGTTCTTTCGAGGGCAGCGGACGCTCGCTTCGGATCGCACCTAGCTCGCGTCCTATCATCTTTGAGGCCCAGCGCAGACCTGGTACTACGCCCTCGAGCAGGAAGAGGGCGGCATGCCACCATGGGAGCGCTTCCGGGAGCTCTGTCTCCTCCGGTTCGGGCCTCCTATCCGCGGGAGCCGACTGGCGGCCCTCGGCCGCTTACCTTTCACATCCACGGTGCAGGACTATGCCGACCGCTTCCAGGCCCTGGCGTGCCACGCGCCGGGCGTCTCCGCCACTCAGCGCACCGAGTTATTTGTGGGTGGTCTACCGGACCATATCCGCGTGGACGTGGAGCTTCGGGGACCCCAGGATCTCCAGTCAGCCATGTATTACGCCCGCGCGTTCGAGCGCCGCGCGGTGGCCATCCAGCAGGAATCACCGTCCCAGACTGCTGGGTCGCTACCCGGACCAAATTCCGCGCAGGGTCGGCCTGTGCAGGCTTCTGCGGCACCCCTCGCCGCGACCGCGGGGCGCCCGTTCCGCCGGCTCACCCCAGCTGATATACTCGAGCGTCGCCACCAAGGGTTGTGCTTCAACTGCGACGAACCCTACAAGCCCGACCACGCCTGCCCGCGACTCTTCTACCTGGAGGTGGCAGACTACATTTCGGAGGACGCCGTCGCCGCTGACCTGGCCTCCCCAGATGTCGAGAAGGTGTTTGACGCAGGTTGATTACCTCGAAGAGTTCAAGCAAGCGCTTCCCCACCTTACAGCTCGAGGACGAGCTGTTTGTGCAGGCGGGGAGAAGTGTTATGGCCGGCCGGCTTAGGCCCGCAAGTTATCTTAGTTTTTATTTTCAGATTAGGCAAGTTATCTTAGGTTGATTCTTCTACAAGTTATCTAGGATATAAATATAGGTTGTAAGGCTCTTTTTGAAGGCAAGCAATAAGAAGAATATTATCTCCTATTGCCCGGCTCCCTGAGGAGCCGAAACCCTAGCCGCCAACAGCCCTAGCCACCGCCCTTCTCCTAGCCGCGACGGCGCCCTGCCGCCGGCGCGCCCGATCCTCGCCACGTCTCCCTCCATCCTTCCCTTACCACCTACACCCTAGACCTGGTAGAGTACTTGATCCTACCAGAAGTACTACAATATGCAAAAGTGGAATATCAGTTGAACTGAAAAATACTCACTGGGTGCCTTGGTGTTTTTTCTTCAGAGGAAAAAACTGTAGTAAGGAGCACGATATAAAATTGTTATTTGGAATATCGATTGAACTACTCCCTCCGTCCCATAATATAAGAACGTTTTTGACACTCGTGTAGTGTTAAAAACGTTCTTATATTTTGGGACAGAGGGAGTAAGATATATTCAATAGGCATACAAAAATGGTTCAATTAAACATCAACCAAATGGTGAAGAAACCTTTTTTCCAGCATAAATAGAATAGAAACAAAAACAAAAAGATTAATGTATCAGGTAGAGTAAACTGATATATTACTCTTTAACATCTGATAGTCTGTAAGATCCAAAAACATGTGTGTATAGTAAGATTACCGTACCACTCTGGTGCAGATCTCACTCTGGTTTACCTACAAGATTCGGTAGTAACTTGATCTGAAGTTACATGATCATCATCATTAGCTTCCTCACTAATTGGTGTAGTAGTCACAGGAACAGATTTCTGTGATGAACTACTTTCCAATAAGGGAGAAGGTACAATTACCTTATCAAGTTCTACTTTCCTCCCACTCACTTCTTTCGAGAGAACCTCCTTCTCTAGAAAGGATCCATTCTTAGCAACGAATGTCTTGCCTTTGGATCTGTGATAGAAGGTGTACCCAACAGTAACTTTTTGGGTATCCTATGAAGACACACTTTTCCGATTTGGGTTTGAGCTTATCAGGATGAAACTTTTTCACATAAGCATTGCAACCCCAAACTTTAAGAAACGACAACTTTGGTTTCTTGCCAAACCACAGTTCATACGGTGTCGTCTCAACAGATTTAGATGGTGCCCTTTTAACGTGAATGCAGCTGTCTCTAATGCATAACCCCAAAACGATAGTGGTAGATCGGTAAGAGACATCATAGATTGCACTATATCCAATAAAGTACGGTTATGACATTCGGACACACCATTATGCTGTGGTGTTCCATGTGGCATGAGTTTGTGAAACTATTCCACATTGTTTTAATTGAAGACCAAACTCGTAACTCAAATATTTGTCTCCGCGATCAGATTGTAGAAACTTTATTTTCTTGTCACGATGATTTTCCACTTCACTCTGAAATTCTTTGAACTTTTCAAATGTTTCAGACTTATGTTTCATCAAGTAGATATACCCATATCTGCTCAAATCATTTGTGAAGTTCAGAAAATAACGATACTTGCCGTGAGCCTTAACACTCATCGGACCGCATACATCAGTATGTATTATTTCCAATAAGTCAGTTGCTCGCTCCGGAGAACGGAGTCTTAGTCATCTTGCCCATGAGGCATGGTTCGCAAGCATCAAGTGATTCATAATCAAGTGATTCCAAAATCCCATCAGCATGGAGTTTCTTCATGCACTTTACACCAATATGACCTAAACGGCAATGCTACAAATATGTTGCACTATCATTATTAACTTTGCATCTTTTGTTTTCAATATTATGATTATGTGTATCACTACGATCGAGATCCAACAAACTATTTTCATTGGGTGTGTAACCATATAAGGTTTTATTCATGTAAATAGAACAACAATTTATTCTCTTACTTAAATGAATAACCGTATTACAATAAACATGATCAAATCATATTCATGCTTAACGCAAACACCAAATAACACTTATTCAGGTTCAACACTAATCCCGAAAGTACAAGGAGTGTGCGATGATGATCATATCAATCTTGGAACCACTTCCGACACACATCGTCACTTCACCCTTAACTAGTCTCTGTTTATTCTGCAACTCCTGTTTCGAGTTACTAATCTTAGCAACTGAACTAGTATCAAATACTGAGGGGTTGCTATAAACACTAGTAAATTACACATCAATAACATGTATATCAAATATACTTATGTTCACTTTGCCATCCTTCTTATCTGCCAATCACTTGGGGTAGTTCCGCTTCCAGTGACCAGTCCCCTTGCAGTAGAAAACCTTAGTCTCAGGCTTAGGACCAGACTTGGGCTTCTTCACTTGAGCAGCAACTTGCTTGCTGTTCTTCTTGAAGTTCCCCTTCTTCCCTCTGCCCTTTTCTTGAAACTAGTGGTCTTGTCTACCATCAACACTTGATGTTTTTCTCGATTTCTACCTTCGTCAATTTCCGCATTACGAAGAGCTTGGGAATCGTTTCCGTTATCCCTTGCATATCATAGTTCATCACGAAGTTCTACTAACTTGGTGATGGTGACCAGAGAATTCTGTCAATCACTGTCTTATCTGGAAGATTAACTCCCACTTGATTCAAGCGATTGTAGTACTCAGACAATCTGGGCACATGCTCACTAGTTGAGAGATTCTCCTCCATCTTTTAGCTATAGAACTTGTTGGAGACTTTATATCTCTCAACTCGGGTATTTGATTGAAATATTAACTTCAACTCCTGGAACATCTCATATGCTCCATGACGTTCAAAACGTCTTTGAAGTCCCGATTCTAAGCCATTAAGCATGGTGCACTAAACTATCAAGTAGTCATCATATTGAGCTAGCCAAACGTTCATAACGTCTGCATCTGTTCCTGCAATAGGTCCGTCACCTAGCGGTGCATCAAGTACATAATTCTTCTGTGCAGCAATGAGGATAAACCTCAGATCACGGATCCAATCCGCATCATTGCTACTAACATATTTCAACACAATTTTCTCTAGGAACATATCAAAATAAACACAGGGAAGCAACAACGCGAGCTATTGATCTACAACATAATTTGCAAAATACTACCAGGACTAAGTTCATGATAAATTTAAGTTCAATTAATCATATTACTTAAGAACTCCCACTTAGATAGACATCCCTCTAATCCTCTAAGTGATTACGTGATCCAAATCAACTAAACCATGTCCGATCATCACGTGAGATGGAGTAGTTTCATTGGTGAACATCACTATGTTGATCATATCTACTATATGATTCACGCTCGACCTTTCGGCCTCCGTGTTCCGAGGCCATATCTGTATATGCTTGGCTCATCAAGTATAACCTGAGTATTCCGCGTGTGCAACTGTTTTGCACCCGTTGTATTTGAACGTAGAGCCTATCACACCCGATCATCACGTGGTGTCTCAGCACGAAGAACTTTCGCAACGGTGCATACTCAGGGAGAACACTTCTTGATAATTAGTGAGAGATCATCTTATAATGCTACCGTCAATCTAAGCAAGATAAGATGCATAAAAGATAAACATCACCTGCAATCAATATAAGTGATATGATATGGCCATCATCATCTTGTCCTTGTGATCTCCATCTTCGAAGCACCGTCGTGATCACCATCGTCATCGGCGCGACACCTTGATCTCCATCATAGCATCGTTGTCGTCTCGCCAATCTTATGCTTCCACGACTATCGCTACCGCTTAGTGATAAAGTAAAGCATTACAACGCGATTGCACTGCATACAATAAAGCGACAACCATATGGCTCCTGCTAGTTGCCGATAACTCGGTTACAAAACATGATCATCTCATACAATAAAATTTAGCATCATGTCTTGACCATATCACATCACAACATGCCTTGCAAAAACAAGTTAGACGTCCTCTACTTTGTTGTTGCAAGTTTTACGTGGCTGCTACGGGCTTAAGCAAGAACCAATCTTACCTACGCATCAAAACCACAACGATAGTTTGTCAAGTTGGTGCTGTTTTAACCTTCGCAAGGACCGGGCGTAGCCACACTCGGTTCAACTAAAGTTGGAGAAACTGTCACCCGCTAGCCACCTTTGTGCAAAGCACGTCGGGAGAACCGGTCGCGCGTAAGCGTACGCGTAATGTCGGTCCGGGCCGCTTCGTCCAACAATACCGCCGAACCAAAGTATGACATGCTGGTAAGCAGTATGACTTATATCGCCCACAACTCACTTTTGTTCTACTCGTGCATATAACATCAACACATAAAACCTAGGCTCGGATGCCACTGTTGGGTTTCGTCGTAATTTCAAAAAATTTCCTACGCACACGCAAGATCATGGTGATGCATAGCAACGAGAGGGGAGAGTGTGATCTACGTACCCTTGTAGACCGACAGCGGAAGCGTTGTGACAACGCGGTTGATGTAGTCGTACGTCTTCACGATCCGACCGATCCAAGCACCATTACTCCGGCACCTCCGAGTTCTTGGCACACGTTCATCTCGATGACGATCCCCAGACTCCGATCCAGCAAAGTGTCGGGGAAGAGTTCCGTCAGCACGACAGCGTGGTGACGATCTTGATGTACTACTGTCGCAGGGCTTCGCCTAAGCACCGCTACAATATTATCGAGGACTATGGTGGAAGGGGGCACCGCACATGGCTAAGAATATGATCACGTGGATCAACTTGTGTGTCTAGGGGTGCCCCTTGCCTCCGTATATAAAGGATCCAAGGGGGGGTGCGGCCGGCCCTAGTAGGAGGCGCGCAGGAGGAGTCCTACTCCTACCGGGAGTAGGACTCCCCTCCCTTTCCTTGTCCAAGTAGGAGAGGGGAAAGGAGAGAAGGAAAAAGGGGGGGGGGCGCCGCCCCTCCCTCCTTGTCCAATTCGGACTAGGGGGAGAGGGGGCATGCGGCCTGCCCTGGCAGCCCCTCCTCTTCTCCACTTTAGGCCCATGAGGCCCATTAACCCCCCGGGGGTTCCGGTAACCCCCCGGTGCTCCGGTTTTATCCGAAACTTCCCCGGAACACTTCCGGTGTCCGAATATAGCCGTACAATATATCAATATTTATGTCTCGACCATTTAGAGACTCCTTGTCATGTCCGTGATCACATCCGGGACTCCGAACTAACTTCGGTACATCAAAACTCATAAACTCATAATATAACTGTCATCGAAACCTTAAGCGTGCGGACCCTACGGGTTCGAGAACAATGTAGACATGACCGAGACACGTCTCCGGTCAATAACCAATAGCGGAACCTGGATGCTCATATTGGCTCCTACATATTCTACGAAGATCTTTTATCGGTCAGACCGCATAACAACATACGGTGTTCCCTTTGTCATCGGTATGTTACTTGCCCGAGATTCGATCGTATGTATCCCATACCTAGTTCAATCTCGTTATCGGCAAGGCTCTTTACTCGTTCCGTAATACATCATCTCACAACTAACTCATTAGTTGCAATGCTTGCAAGACTTATGTGATGTGTATTACCGAGAGGGCCCAGAGATACCTCTCCGACAATCGAAGTGACAAATCCTAATCTCGAAATACGCCAACCCAACATGTACCTTTGGAGACACCTGTAGAGCACCTTTATAATCACCCATTTACATTGTGACGTTTGGTAGCACACAAAGTGTTCCTCCGGCAAACGGGAGTTGCATAATCTCATAGTCATAGGAACATGTATAAGTCATGAAGAAAGCAATAGCAACATACTAAACGATCGGGTGCTAAGCTAATGGAATGGGTCATGTCAATCAGATCATTCACCTAATGATGTGATCCCGTTAATCAAATAACAACTCTTTGTCCATGGTTAGGAAACATAACCATCTTTGATTAACGAGCTAGTCAAGTAGAGGCATACTAGTGACACTCTGTTTGTCTATGTATTCACACATGTATTATGTTTCCGGTTAATACAATTCTAGCATGAATAATAAACATTTATCATGATATAAGGAAATAAATAATAACATTATTATTGCCTCTAGGGCATATTTCCTTCAATACCTGACCAGTCCTCCGGTCATGGTGGCTCCGCGCCCTCAAGAGCCCTTGGTGCTTTACCTCGCTGCCACTCCCTACTCCGCCAGCGCAGCCCTGGTGGCGGTTAGGGAGGAGCGCCAAATTAGAACCACAATAGCAGCCCGGGACAAGGAAAAACAGTAACAAGGAAGGCCCACAGAAACCACTACCGCGGCTGAGAAGGATCAGTCGCCGAGGAGTGCACCAGAGGCGGGAGAGGCCGCTCTCCCAGATGGTCAGCCTCCTGAGGCCTCATCACCTTGAGAGGCGCCATTGCCTCCGGAGGGCGCCACAAGCACTGACGCACCCAGCCTTGTTGAGCACCCAGTGTACTTCGTCAGCATGGTGTTGCGGGACGTGAGGGCACGGTACCCCATGCCTCAGAAGCTCCTTCTCGCACTACTTGTGGCCTCACGCAAGCTGCGGCACTATTTTCAGGGTCACCCCATCAAGGTCGTCTCGTCATACCCCTTGGAGAGAGTGCTCAGGAGCCCCAACTCGGCCGGAAGGGTCGTTGAGTGGAACATAGAGTTGCAAGCATTTCAGCTCGAATTCAGCATGACCAGAGTCATCAAGGGAGCAGCGTTAGCGGATTTTGTGGCAGAATGGACAGAGGCACCAGGCCTCAAGGCCGACGAGGATCGGTCCCTCTCTCCGGGAAGCGAGGCGCTAGAAGGATGGGTCATGTACTTCGATGGGGCGTTCTCCAGGCATGGCGCTGGGGCTGGGGCTGTGCTTATATCGCCCACTCAGGACAAGCTCTACTACGCAGTACAGCTCTGTTTCCAGCAAGGTGAAAAGGTCTCCAACAACATAGCGGAGTATGAAGGTCTAATAGCGGGCTTGAAGGCCGCAGCTGCCCTGGGGGTGAAACGCCTCACCATCAAGGGCGATTCGCAGCTCCTTATCAATTTCTCCAACAAGGTGTACGAGCCGAGAGATGAACACATGGAAGCCTACCTTGCGGAGGTCCGCAGGATGGAGAAGCAATTATGGGGGTTGGAGTTGCAGCATGTGCCCTGTGGCACCAATCAGGAGGCCGACAACATCGCCAGACGGGCATCCAGGCGATTACCGCAGGAACCTGGCGTCTTCGAGGAGCGGCTCTTCAAGCCCTCAGCCCTGCCATCATTGTCAAACACGGCTCAGCCTCGGGAGGAGCTCCCCCAGCCACCTGCCTTAGGAGCCCCGGTCTGTGGCCCGGCCTCAGGGGCACGCCTGCTCCTGATGATGGAACCTCAGGAGGGGTGCTGGATCACGGAGCTCCGGAGTTACTTAACACAGGGGGTCCTGCCGGAGAAGGAGGAGGAAGCTGAGCGTGTGGCGCGGCAAGCCATGGCATACTGCATCAGGGATGGAGAGCTCTACCGGAAGCGACCAAACGATGTATCCCTGCGTTGCATCTCCAGGGAGCAAGGAAAGGAACTGCTGGAAGATATACATGACGGAGACTGTGGACACCATTCGTCATCATGGACCCTCGTCGGCAAGGCGTTTCGCAGCGGGTTTTATTGGCCCACCGCACTCAATGACGCAGTCGAACTGGTGAAGGCTTGTGAGGCCTGCCAGTTCCACACCAAGCAGATCCATCAGCCGGCAGGAGGCCTGCAGACTATACCCCTTTCGTGGCCATTCGCGATCTGGGGGCTGGACATCTTCGGACCGTTCCCTCGGGCGCCAGGGGGCTACCGCTACCTCTACGTCGTCGTGGACAAGTTCACCAAGTGGGCTGAAGTAGAGTCCGTCCGCACCATCCCTGCAGGTTCCGCGGTCAAGTTCATCAGGGGCATCATGAGCCGGTTCGGGATGCCGAATCGCATCATCACAGACAACGGTTCGCAGTTCACCAGTAACCTCTTCAAAACATACTGTGCTAACCTTGGAATGCAGATATGCTACGCTTCAGTGGCGCACCCCCGAAGCAACGGCCAAGCCGAACGAGCCAACGCAGAGGTCCTGAGGGGCCTCAAGACCAGGACGTTCAAGAAGAAGTTGGAGGCCTACGGCAGAGGATGGAACAACGAGCTTCAGTCCGTGCTGTGGTCCATCCGCACAACCGCGACCAAGACGACTGGAGAGACCCCGTTCTTCCTGGTCTACGGAGCCGAAGCAGTCCTCCCTCACGAGGTCAGACGTCGCTCCGCGCGGGTCCTGGCGTTCGACGAGGCACAGCAGGACGCCATGCGGGGGATGGACCTCGTGCTGGGGGAGGAACGCTGCCGAGAAGCCATGCTGCGAGCGGCGAGGTACCAACAGGCACTGCGACGATATCATTGCCGCAACATCCGCCCCAGAACCCTCGAGGTAGGAGACCGCGTGCTCAGGCGGGTTCTCTCCTGGGAGGGACTGCACAAGCTCTCTCCCATGTGGGAGGGCCCGTTCAAGGTTGTTCATGTTTCCAGGCTTGGCTCTGTGTGCTTGGAGACTCAGGAGGGGGAGCCGGTCCAGAATGCATGGAACATCCAGCACCTTCGGAGGTTCTACCCCTAAAAGGCCCAGAGCCTGTGAAGAAGGCGAACGCCTGTGAAGATTATCCTTTTCTGGAAAAGTCCCAGAGCCTGTGAAGAAGGCGAACGCCTGTGAAGATTATCCTTTTTTGGAAAAGGCCCAGAGCCTGTGAAGAAGGCGAATGCCTGTGAAGCTGTCGCGTTTTGGAAAAGGCCCAGAGCCTGTGAAGAGGGCAAATGCCCGTGAAGCTCATTTCCCCTAAGAAAGGCCCGGAGCCTGTGAAGAAGGCCAACGCCTGTGAAGCTCACCGCCCGTGACACTCTCACGTAATAATGAGTTGGGGCTGTACATGCCCCGGAGTCTCAGGAGCGCCGGCCTCAGGCCCTGGGGCTCCCTCCCACGCCCAGTGGCAGCACTTAGCTCCGCGCTGGTGAGAAGACGTCGAAGACTAGATTAGGTGCCGGACGCGGCTTTTTCATTTGCTTTCCGCAGCTGGCTTGTTCATTCTCATTCGAAGTTTTATTGGAGCTATTGTTGCCTTTGACTTATGGTTCTTCGACTTTTCGCTCTCCTGCCTCAATTTCTCTTATGCAAGGCCTCACGAGGGAGGGCAGCCGATCGCCCTCGCGAGAGTCCCTGTCCTAGTCGTTCAAAGGTTTCGCGACCTGGGTCCATCACAGGAGCACCCCTCCAGTCCGTGCCCCACGGGCACCGCGACGTGAACACAGGGCCTGGGTCGGTCGCCCCCCCACGGCTGGGGCCGGGAACTATCTACGCGTGGACACATAGCCGGGGGGCATGATAATGGAAGCAAAGCGATGATTAACAGCAATAACCCAAACACGTCCCCGCGGGGCTCCACGCCATTGTCTTTTTACGCAGGACAAAGAAAAAAGAAGAAGAAAAGAGCAAATCGGGCGCAGCTCGCCTCACACCGGCCTGCAGGGAAGACTCGGGCTGCCTCCGGGACTCAGGCAGACTCCCTCTCGCGCTTCGCTGGGGCACGACGACGAGCAGACACGCTACCACCTCCCAAGCAGGAACGACGGCGTGGAGGCTGACTGCGGCCACCGCTAGAAGAGTCGCCGCCTGAAGAAGAACTGGTGAAGATTGGGGAACCCTGGGCGCCGCCGATCACACGAGCGCTATCCTCTCCATCGTCGCCGGGGCTGGGTCCCCGGCCGCGGTCGTTGTCCTCAGGGCAGCACCCTGCGCGGCGACCATCTTCCCCAAACACCCTCACGTAGAGGGTGGCGTCGCCGTCGAACCTGAAGTGCAGGGTGCACCGACGGCTCAGGCCACGTGCGTGGGTAAACGTCTGCCAACCGCGGGTGAGGGCCAGGCTCCCAGCTGCGGAGACCTCCAGCGAAGCCCATGAAGCCTGGCTGCAGCAGCCGTCTGCCTGAAGCCAGAGGCCGCCCGGGGCACCGGCCGGGAGCTTACCGAGGAGGAAGCGAGGAAGATGAAGTCGGGTGCTAGTCGGCTCCGCCGACCACACGACGAACTCCGGCAGCACCTGTGCAGCACGGAAGCGTGGCCTAGAGGGACGTGCGACCGAAGCGTGCCCCCCGGTCGTAGCTGTCCGCCGGTCACCGTGCTGGGAATCATCTCCACGGCCGCGGGGAGCCACCGTGGTGGCCAAAGGATGTTTGCGAGGGCGCCCTCGGCCGCGCTTAGGCGGGGGAGAAGCAGGCTCAACCTGGCGAGCCTTCCCCTTCTCTGCGGCCGAAAACCTCCTCAACGGAGCCATGAAGAGGAAGGAGAAGCGAAGGGGGGATGGACTAGAAGGGCGCGCACCGTTCCGTACTTATAGCCGGCGAAGGCCAACCGTCGACCTTCACGATCGCAGGTAATCATGACCCGCTTGGAATGCAGGGACTTGTCCAATCCGCGTGGTTGCCGAGGCGTCGTGGGGAAGTGGAGATGCCCCCGTCCAATCAATCGCCATGCAGCGCCCAAGGCCACAGGCTATTAGGGCCCGCGGCGCTTCACCCTCTCCCTTTCGCCTCTCTGCACGGCCAAGCCCGAGCGCGCCTTGGGCCCGGGGGCTACTGTCGGCGTTCTGGGGATGGGGGTCCCCAGACTTGCCTGCCTGCGGCCTGCGGCGTGCCTCAAAGAGGGGCCCAGCACGACCCATCTTTCTCAACACAACACCCAAGACCCTCGCGAGGGGCCAAGCCTCGCGGGGCGGACGACGCGGAGCTTCCTCAGGCACGGCCTCATCAGGCTGGCTCATGAGGAGGTGGAGAGATCAAGGCGGGGTACCTCACGAGGTGCCCATGACACAAGCCGTGACGACCAAGGGCGCCAGGCGGGCGCCAGCCCGCACAGTGTCCTCCTTTCCTCTTTGGTGCAAAGGGAGCAAGCGCAGGCGAGAGCATCAAGCAAAGGCACCTGTTTTGGTGCAACCAGACCAAGACCAGTCCAACAGCAGGAAGGAAGTCATGGTGGAGCCCAAGCCAGCGTCACCACCAGAGCCTTTGGCAGGCGAGGACCAACTTTAGTCAGGATAAGTGTACCAGATGTTCCCCTTCAAAATGGCCAGCTGTTGGCGCCCTTCCTGCTCAATATTTGGGAAGAGGCCCAGGGCCTTTGCCTATAAATAGGACTAGCCATCCCCAGGGTAGAGGCATCTAGAAATCGACCAGAATCCAGAGATCGGATCAAGTAGCATTACATAGAGAGAGAGAGAGAGGCGACTGAGCTCCTCCTAGCAGTTCATCGCCCTAGCCAAGAACAGACCCTCGCGAGGCTGTTCTTCCTTGTATTGTTCATCATCATCAGCCCAAGAGGCAATCCACCACACCACACACTGGAGTAGGGTATTACACCACATCGGTGGCCCAAACCAGTATAAACCCTGTGTCTCTTGTGCTGTTCCTTCGATAGCTTAGATCTTTGCGAGGCGGAGGGGTGCAAGTAGGTAGAAGGCGTAATCTTCTCGCGGACCCCAGAGTTCGAACCTCAAGGGTCTGCCGGAACCCGAAATCCGACAGGGGTGGTAGTGGAGTTGCTTCTAACAAATGGTGGGATAGGCTTGCTAGACAAATGGAGGGCACGCCCGCAATATCAATAAGTGAGGAGATGGCTGCTTGTTGTCTATGCACGTGCGTGTGAGAGACGGGTTAGGAGGCATGCACGAATGATGAGGTGGGACGATGTGTCTGTGGTAAGCAGACGTAACTACATAGGAAGATCAATCGCTCTTTGTAAGAGAAAGGAGAGACATAACTTGTGAGGTATGTCGATCGATGGGGGGGTAGTTAAAGTCGATCTAGGTATATGTTGGGAGATCGATCGGTATACATGCATGTGTGTGTTAGAAGCAAATGAGGCACGAGGAGAAGGATAGAGAGAGAGGGATGCATGTAGGAGGTGGTACGAGAGGCATACTATATCGAGGGGGAGGAGTATGCGAGTACGAGAACAATGAAAAGAGTGGTGGGAGTGAGGCATGGACGGTGACAAGAGAAGAGGGGAAGCTTGTGTTTGTGCTAGGCGGACATGGCTAGAGAGGCATATCGATCGATGTGTGCCGCGAAGAAGGAGCTGGGGGGCCTACACACACCGTGGGTGAACGACCTAAAGTGAAAAGACGAGTTTGCGCGATGGAGCTAGAGAATGCTGAGGGAGGGTGAGAGGGATGCGGGCGTGTGCATGCACAAGAGAATGTTAGCGCTAGCTACAAAGATAAGAGGGTTGTGTGGGTGTAAAAGACGAATAGAGATCATATATACTTCATTATAAAAAGCAAATTCGGATATTTGAAGAATTTATCATAGTGTTTAAAACCGACGGATGTGTGAATATATATAACGGTGATAAACATGGTGTGGTTATGAACATGGTATACTACATTTAACATATTTTATCTCTACTCTTATAAAAAAAGGAGTTGTTGATGATGGTGTGCCTACCATCCTGCATTATAGGCCGTCTGATTTATATCTGGCGGATAGCAAGGAAACTTTGATGGTTGAAGTTGGCAACAATCATGATTGTAGATTCTTATTGAAATAGAGAAACGAATTCAAATTTAGTTCGAATTGCAGCGGTAGTATAGACATTTGGAATGCACTAAAATGTTGGTATGAGTAGGTTACATGCATTATATAGCAAGCGAAAAAATTTAATCGGACATAACATGGATTCATACTCCCTCCTTCCATCTATATAGGGCGTAATGAGATTTTTAAGACCGCCTTTGACTATTGACAAGATTAATAGTACATGACATGCACAATGTGAAAATTATATCATTGAAAGAAATTTTCACAGACGAATTTAATGGTGTGCTTTGTGTAAGTTGCATGTCATATATCATTGCTCTAATATTTGACCAAAAGTTAGCATCGAAAAACGCATTAGGCCCTATATAGATGGAAGGAGGGAGTAGCTTTGAATAGCATTTGTATAGTAAAACGGGGCAAGACTCTTTGTGTGGTGTGAATAGTTTTATTTTTTCGTTTTCTTTTTGGTTGAGGGAAGTGCGAATTGATTTGGTACGTACAAGTACAATATTACGACACGTTAGGCTTGTCCCTAAAATTCAACCCGTGTCTTGTTATATCCCAAAAATTCAGATATCGTGCTCCCAAAACTGGCGCCTTCACAACCCGCGCCTTGCTATCCCGAAATTACAACGTGCGCGAAAACTCCCTCCAGCTGCCAAATCCCGACACACGAAATCCCCCTTCTAACCCTGAGCCGAAAGCGCCGCTAGTTCAAATCGGTGGGGGGTACTTTTGTAACACACCCTACATTTTGGACAAGCGCGTTCCTAAGTCATGCTTCACCCCCTCCCATCACCCCCTTTTGGCCATTCAAAATCCTAGGCCGCCATAACCTTTCTGCTCCAGCCGCGAAACCCCACCCTCCTCCGTCCGCCACGTCACCGCTGCCCAGCCGGAGCCTCTTCCCCGACGACCTCGTCCACCGCAACAGCTCGACGTCCCTCGTCCACCTCCCCGGATGAGGATCCATCGTCCATCTCGCCATCCCGCCGGTTCAGCCGCCCCATCCTCCACCTCCAAGGAGCTGCTTCGACGATCGCCTCATCTATCGCGACTGCTCCATCCCCACAGCGCCGCCTTAACCTGCTCAACCAAAACCGCAGCATCCTCACCGGCTCCTCGGACGAAGCCGAGGCCTACTCGGCACCACCAAAGAGGTTGTACACTCATCGCATCGCACCTTCTCCTTAACTCGACCTCCCGGCACTGACGGTGCTCCATCCTGCACCCCCATGGAGCGGCTACCTTGAAGCCGGCGCCGCGGGCGACATCTCCACGGCGGCTCTTCCCCAGTGCGAGGCCCCTTCGGCGGCGGCGTCCATACGAGCCGGATCTGCTGCTGCTGCTCTGGCTCTCGCTCGATCGCTCGCTCGCCCAGCTGCTGCTGCTGCTCTCCCCCTCGCTCGCACTGCTGCTCTGCTCCGATGAAGCCACACTTCAGTCGACTGAACCGACTTTTGGATCAGTCGATTTTCAGGGGTTGGGGGGCTCGCCGGAGTTAAGGAAGAACCAGCCGCAGCGGGGACGGGGGCTCGCCAGAGAGGTACCCCACTATCTATCTTAGGGTTCACGGTGGGGGAGGGGTCCTAGAGGGCTGGCCGGGGCGGAGGTGGCGAGTTGTTTCGGGGCGGCGAGGCGGCACTGGGGCCGGCGGTTCGGCCGATGGTGGCTGGCGGCTCAGGAGGGTGCAGGTTGAAGATGAACTGCAGGCCCTCCCTAAACTACATGCCAAGTGCCTCTTTGCTACCATTGCATTCAGTTTCGACAGTAGCATTCAGCTTCCACAGTAAATTTCAGTTTCGACAGTTAAGTTTAGAGTCAATAGTTTTTACCTCATCTGTTGTAGTCAGGTGGTTTTTGGTGATGTTAATTTTACATCCATTTTACATCATCTATTGGAGATGCTATTAGAATCCCACTTGAGATTGACGATGTCTGTCTTGTGCTGCTTCAGCCTTGACGTCTTACGGCTCACCGGAGCTGCTGCAACGACAGAACGATCCATCACAACAGAGCAGTGCCCTGGACGCCGTCTACAGATTCCTCAGATCTGCCTCCACACCTCCGACAGCCACCTCTACCTCAACTGCTTCAGCGACCAACCCAATGATGCATAGGTCGACACGGCTACGGCAAAGAGGTTGTACACTTGTTGCATCACTTATTACTATACATTCACGTCGATCCATTAGGGCTATTTTGGTTCAACGAAAAAACATCAATCCACTGGTTGTTACCATCACTCTAAATTTCTGCACGCTCTCCTTACATAATCTCACCATATTTTTTTCGTATTCATGTTAGATATTGTACACAGTCATGCTGAACATGTAGAGAAAAAGAGAAGAGTTTTGCGCGGCAATACAATGTCATGCAGACATCGCTCCATGGTGGGTTCAATGGCAAACCCTCCCCATGCCTCTTCAGATTGTAATCCAGAGGAAGATATCCGTTCTGAGGCAGATTCGGACGCCGCTGACCACTCCTATTTACCCCCAAGGTGTTTGCTCTACCTTGGCATGATGATATTAGTCATATCATGCATATGTTGCCTTGTAGTGCCTACTTTTGACATCATATATGTCATCTGCTTAGTTTAGACATGTTCTGTAATGCCACATGTTTAGTTTCTATATCAAATATGGGAATTATGCAGTCTCATGTCTTTTAGCTAGCCATAATATATGTAAAATGTGCAAAGCCATCCTGTTTAACCAGGCATCGTATATTTGAATGATATCTTGCCCTTCCTTTTCTTCATTACATTATCATTTGTTGACAATGTTTGTACATTAAACTACTCTTCCTGTGAATCAACCATTTGGGTGGGAGATGGAAAAATCTGGAGTGAAAACAAGGCCTTCAGAGCAGACAGTGCTACCTATCGAAGCAGATCTCTTGTTGGGTCCCGATAGCTCCTCAGAGATGGATTCAGAGACAGATGACCAGTCCTATTCCCCCACTGAGGTGTATGCTCTAAATTGGCATGGTTATACTGTTCATATCATGCATACAGTGTCTTGCATTGCATAGTTTAGACATCATATACACAATATTCAACACCATGTTCTTAGTTCAGACATCATATCGAGTGCCCTCTGTTTAGCATATAAATCACATATGTGAATTAAATGATGCAATCCTGATTACTTAGATAACATGTAGGTGAATTATGTCATGCGATCCTATTTAGTTATTCATCATATCTTTGAATTATGTTATGCTATGCTATCCAGTTTAGATAGCCATCATATATGTGAATTTATGTCATGCTATCCGTTTTAGTTAAACAATATACATGTCAACTATTTCATGCCCTCTTTTTTCCACACTATCTATTGCTTCTGTCTCTCATACAATGTCTGTACATTCAACTATGTTTCATGTTTATCAGCCATTTGAATTGGAGCGGGTGATGCCAGTATCTAGCGGACTAAAAACACGGTCTTCAAATAAAACAATGCTACGTCTTGGTGGAGATAGCACCCCGGTTGTACATGCACAAGAACCAGCCCTACCACACATAACCCAAACTCTCACAGATTGTACCCCTACTACGATGGACAGAGAACCAGCTTCACCCAATCTAACCCCAACCCCAGCCGATAGTAACCCAGTTCCTGTTAACACAGCACCATCTCCACCACAGAGCTCCCAAACAAGAGCAGTTAGTAAGGCAGCTCCAGTGCCCAAAGGGCCAGTACTATCATGACGAACCCCAACTCCACCAGTTAGCATGCCTATTCATGTGGAGGAAGCACAACCAGCTAGTCGTAGTTTAGCATCTATCGCATTTGATGTTGTTAAATCATATGTGCGTATCTTCCCATCTTGGAAATATTATACTGAAGATGAAGGAAAATGCCAGTTGCAGGTGTTTCTCCAGGAGTTATGTGTAAGTAATGTTATTCATGGCAATTACTTTGCTTCGTCCCATACATCCTACCTCCATGATGGTTATAATACAGCAAATTTTCCCATTTTTCTCTATAGAGAAGGACCGATTTGGAAACTCAGGATGAGGTAACCTGTGCTAATACCTCTGCTATCTTTAAGAATGATTGGTGGCAGTATCGGAATTACCTGAAGAAAACGTACTTCACCGGCAAAGAAACTCATCAAATTCCCTTACGTTCTCCTGAGACACATTTACTGGACGATGACTGGGAACGCCTTGTTCTGTACTGGTCCCGAACCAAGAATGTGGTAAGGTCTATGAGCTCATTTTCTATTTTTAAGTATTATATTCTTGCGTCTTACTGTACTCTGTTCATGTAGAACAAGTGCCTAAACCTGAAGAACAACTGTTCTAATTTAAGATCCCATTGCTACCATAGGACATAGATATATGTTTGTTTGATGCTTTTATTATGTACTAGTACTTGGCAATAGAAGACTTGGTAGTTTAATCCTGTCCACCTTACTAATGAACTGGTTCACCGAAATGAGTTTCATATAGTAGTACATGCTAAACTTGTTATGTGTCTGCTTGTTTCTTCTTTTAGAATGCTGACAGAATATTGGGGAAGAGTGCCTTATTAAGCAACGGTAAAGGAAGTAATGCAGATAAGGTTCAGGATATTGACACATCCTGTCTTGGTTTATTGTTGGAGTTACTGGCCACTACCGCTTGCACAAGCTATTCAAACTCACTGTCTGAATCAGTTCGGTTTCTTGAGTCTCAACTACAAGCTGAAAGACATCGATCAGCTGTGCTGCGACAAGAAGCGGAAGAACTGCGGAAGTACCTGGAGCATTCAGATGCATACTTTCTGGTGCAACAGCAAGCGTTGGAGGATTTTAGCGCCAAACAGGACAAAGCTAATCAGCTAGCTAGGCTTATTGCTAGCATGGTGGATACCCAGGATAACGTTTTTTGAGCTCTTCTGAAGTTGTTTCAGTTATGCTCTTGTTTTGCTGCCGCGTTTGTTTGCACTGGTGGCCTATTTTGACGGCCAGTGTATATGATATGCTACTTTGTTCCCTATATTTGCACTGGTGGCGAACTTTGATGCCCAGTGGATGTAATATGTGTAATAGCCGTGATAGCCTAGCGTTAGTTGCTAGCTTATTTATTTCCTTGTTGTCTTGTTTATTTGTTTGCTTGTAGTCATTGCAGTTCTTTTTCCGCGGTTAACTAGTGGCTGCAATAGCCTATTTTTTTAAACTAGGCCACAATAACCATGAACATTTACTGTAGTGACACTGGGCCTCCTATGGGCCGTAGAAACAGTGGGCCTTCTACAGGCTGTAGAAACAGTGGGCCTTCTACGGGCCATAGAAACAATGGGCCTTGGGATCATATTGGATGGCCCAGATGACGCTACTGGGCCTAATTCGGACAGGGCATAATGGGCCTTGGGTTAGAGGGCTGTAAATGGGCTATATGCGAACAGGTCATTAACTGGCTTTCCATGGGCTGGCCCGCCACCTTTTGACCAAGTAAAATGGGCCGGCCTTTTTGCAGGAATGGGCCTCTGTTGGGTCATGCCACGTGTCGACGTATCATAGGCGCCTATCTGACCCACTGACGAGCTGACACGTGTTTCGTCCGGCCAATAAGAATTTTACACGTGGAAATTTCCCATTGGTCGGGGTTGTTAACGGGTTATCGGATCCAAAACCCGACCCGATAGCTTAACGGCGTTCCATTACGGTGGATGCCATGTGTTGGTCACCCTTGACGAAAGCACTTCTGTGACGCGCGATTTATCGTCATGGAAGTGGACACTTCCGTGATGATAATTTTGGTAATGTCATGGAACACTTCTACGACAACATAGGTATGACTATCTTGATTCTGTAATAAATTTGTCATGGATGTACATGCATGACAAAAAAAGCGACCTACTGTGACAAACATGTATCATCACGGAAGTGTATTTTTTTGTAGTGTGAGTGCATGTGTACGGGTCAGTGTTGCATGCCTGCATGCGTGCGTGTGTTCGTTATGTGTACGTGTCAGTGTTGCACGCCTGCATGTGTGCATGTGTTCATGCGAGTGTTGCGTGCGTGCATGTGTACGTGCGGGGTGAGGTTACACGTTAGTCGACTGGATTTTTCATCTCTGGTCAGTCGATTTTCTAGCCGTTGGATACGAAATCAAGGGCCTGCAATTTATCTTCAAGCTCCACCCCCTGAGCCGCCAGCCACCACCGGCCAAACCACCGACTCCCGCCGCCACGCCCGCCACGAAACCACTACCCACCGTCGGTCCGCCGCTGCCACGGCCATCCCTTTAGCCCCCCCTACGCACCGAGCTTTTTCTCTGGTGATCCCCACGCCCCCACCACCGGCGACTGCCAACCAGAGGTCTCACGACTTTGAATCCCCACCAACCACTAATTTATTACCATTTTTGTCTTTCATATACACGCTGACAGGTGGGCCCTATGGTAATGTGCACTGCTGAATGTGGACCGTTTGACTGGTCAATTGATCGTGTCATCAACAAATTACGGAGCTGTATGGTGAGCCAGTGACCGTATGATCACCCTAAAATGTATTTTATTAACACAGGACAAACTCAAACTACCATTTGTTTCTTTCATATATGCGCTGACAGGTGGGCCCCACGGTTACGCACGCCGATGGTGCAACACTAGTTGTTTCACGTGGAACGTTTGACTAGTCAATTGATTGTGTCATCAACAAAATATGGAGTTGTACGGGTGAGCCAGTGACCGTATAATCACGACATGTATTTATTTAACACGGTACAGACGCAAGCGCTCATATATACGCGCAAGCACTCACCGCTATAAGCACACACACGCAGACCCTACCCTATGAGCACCTTCGAGAGAGTGAGCCAGCATATGATCTCGAGATTTTACAAAGTCACCGTAGGTGCCTCGTAGTCGAGGGGAATGTCTCCTCCCATTGAACGCACATCGTCGGAATATACTGATATTAACCAAGGATAAATGCGAGCACCAGGACATTAACCCTGGTGTGCTCGGGAAACCAATGTCCTCCTAACCATCCAACCACATGTTGGTTAGCACCACAAAATGTATGTGGTGACCGTGATGAGATAATTCTGAAGTCCAATGACCATATCGTGCTTTTGCTTCAAATACAATAACCGTAAGTGTTGACAACAAAATACGGAGCACGCATCAAATACAATGTCCGTCAGTGTCATCAGCAAAATATGGAGACGTATCGTGAGCTAGATACCGTATGATCACCACGAGAATGTATATAGTGACCTTAATGAGCATATTCTGAAGTCCAGTGACCATATAGTGCTTTCGCTTGAAATACAGTGACCTTCACGCGCGAATGTTCGGGGGCATGCATACTTTTAGAGGGCCGGGAGATAGTTTGTGTGCGTATGTGAAAGTGGGGTAGAAAGAAGGGGTGTCCGGTGGAGACAAGGAGAGATATGCCTTTCGTTTCTCTTTCCCGTGACTAATATTTTAGGAGAAAATATAAACATTCCGAATGCGGAACAAATATTTTTGGATGCACCATGCAATTAACTTTCATGTATAACATTGTACTATTGTATATGCTTATTTTCTTAGTGGCCGATTGCGTGTGTGGTGTGGTGGGCACATGATATCTAGTTGGGGTGCGCACATCATTTCTAGTTGTGGTGGGTCAACATGAGGACTCATGGGTCGGATCCATCCTACGCCACATAGGTTGGACCGAGACGCATTATACAAAGACCCATGTGGAGGACTCGGCGTACAAGACAAAGCTACCAGAGTCGTGGAGGACTCTATCCCCACTGGTGATAAGCCGACTATATATGATTTGTAACCCTAGGCCCCGAGTATGTTATAGAAGCCCGAGGGCTAGTTCGCCGATAGTACACACACACACAATGCCTGGTATTCATGTGTACTTTGTACACACCCCTATCACTAATATACAGTACCATGAGTAGGCTTTTTCCTCAACTTCAAGGGTCTGGACTTGGGTAAAACCTTGCCTCGTATTACCATCCAGCCTAATAGTCAGGGATATCCTACCAAATGATCTGATGGAATCATATCTGCTAACTACTAAGAGAGAGGTGTTTCTGTGGGGGGTGCAATGTGTGTGAGAAGATAATGTGCGTGCAGGAGGCACGTAGGCACATATATGTGCGTATAGAGGGCTAGTAGAGACCGTGCGTGTGTATATATGCATGTGAGAGAAATAGTGTTTTCCATCTGTGATTAGTGAAAAAGAGTGGTACATAGTAGTCAGAAAGAGAGAGGGAGATATATCGAGAGTGTGTGCGTGAGACACCCCGACACCCCGGGAGAGATTGTAAGCATGTGTGAAAGAGAAATGCCGATGTATATAAAGTGTGTGCACTTATGCATTAGATAGAGAGATATATAGCGCGTGTGTGAGAATGGGACGAGGCATAGTCCATCTACGTGTAAAAGGCGGTTCTACACACTAAATTAAAATATAAATGGCATTATTATTTTTGGATGAGATCATGAATTTTGCAATTTGCGTATGAACGAAAATCGGTCTATCAGACACCCATACTCTATTGGGTTCTAGCATGTGCATATGTTTATTTCATATTATCGATCCATAGACTGAGAGCGGTTTGAAATACAGGAAATGCATTGCTTTTCCAATTCATATATAAACATTAATTGGTGCACTCCATGTTGTTTGTGTAAACCACTTTATACATTTGTCACTTACATGGATACATTCCAAATTGCTAGCTACGAAATAGAATACATGTTGAATTCAACATAAATGGGGTTTCGAAGATTCGAATTCATAGGAAGTGCATTCATCTATTTGAATCCAAGATAGTGGCATTTGTAAATTAGATCTAAAAGGGGCATCAATCTTTGTTGTGCGTTTGAACATGCTATATATTCATACGCATGTCTAACTATTTTTTTGCAACCAAGAAGATTATATCCGGAACCATGCATGAACTGAGGTAAGTTGCATATTTTTTAATATATACTCATGTGCAATGTATATTCAAATGTACCCCCTCCATTCCAAAATAATCATAGTTTTAGGATTTTCAAGAGTCGAGATTTGTGAAGTTTAACAAATCCTGAAAATTCAATTCAAGAGAACTGAAAACATTAATGCTTCTGCTCCCAAATATTGAACGAAGCGCCAAATAAGCCTCTGGTCACCTGAAAGCGCACGAGACTAATGTTTGGTGGTAGGAAATTACTGTCCTGACTCTGGCCCATGTAGCCTATCGGCCCGATGTCCAAAGGTCTAAACCGGGGTTGGTTTGTAACTTCACCAAGACGCGAGTCTCAACCGCCTCTGAGAAGCATTCATACGCCGTGGGCACGTAGACACCCATGCGCTCGGCCGAAATCTATCCCGCCCACCATTTGGAACACCTGAGATTACTGTCCTACCCCCAACCCACAATATGTCCAAAATTTTAGATGGGGGCAAAGTTTGTAACTTTCCCCAAATTTCAAACAAGCGTGTCCCAAACCAAAACATTGTTGCCCCTTAGTTCCCCCTCCACCCGTTTCCCCATTCACACTCCATGGGCGCCAAAACGCCCTCTCCACCAGCCGCGAAACCCCAGCCTCCTCCATCCTCCACCCCATCGTGCCCAATCCACTTCTGCCCTCCTCCATCACACCGGAGCCAGTACCCTGACATCATCGTCCAACGCAACCGCAACCGCAACGGCCTCAAGGACTTAGCAGCTGAAGCCGAGGCAGAGCTGCCTCCATGATGCCGACGCCGATGTGCACCGTACTAGAACCACTTCGACCACACCGTCCTGCGCCTCACCGCTGTCGCTGCACTATTGCAACCGTCCACCGCACCGGAGTTGTTCCCGCTACGCCGTCATTCACCGCCTCGGATCTGATTCCCCACTGCCGACAGAAGGCCACTGCACCACACTCAACAACTTGTCCATGGTTTCATCCAAAGCTCCACCGTCTTCCACAACTTCTCATTTCCAGCGAACCACAAGAAGATCGTTGGAAAAATAGAAGGAGGACACATCACTGCCAGTAGAAGGAGGTACTCTGTCGGTGTACAAAAGAAGGGGTGCACCTTTGTACCCCTTTACCTGTGCACGGGCAGTTGGAGCCATGCCCACGGCCACACCAAGTAGAGCACGAGAAGTGAACCGAGGTAAAACCAAAACCCGAGGCAGCCAGAGCAACGCCAAGGCCAAGACCACAAAGAGCAGAGGGGCGAAGCAGGTTCCCCCGGCAAGGCCCTTGACGGGGCAGCCTCAGTGGCCCCCCGGCAAGACCCTTGCCAGGGCGGTGCGCCCACACCAGCGGAGTGCACCACCCTTGAGCCCACGGTTGCCAACACCATCAACCGCGTCGGGGCAGGGCTCGGGAGGCGCCTCCATGGTGGCATGCAGATCTTTGTGAAGACAAGGAACACTCAAGATCAGATGAGAATTAGAAGACGATGATCCTCGGCAAGATCCTTGCCGTGGAAAGCCGCGAGACCCCTGGCAAGATCCTTGCCGGGGACGACAGCGCACCACGGCAAGGCCCTTGCCGGGCTACCTGGCAAGTCCCTCGCCGAGGACGACAGCAGGGCCACTGCCAGGCCCGCACCAACCAAGTCTCCACCGTTGTTCACATACAGCTGCCAGCCCGATCAGCCGGGCAGGCACCTGCGTGAGAACATGCAGCTACCAGGCCAACTCAGCACACGCCTGCGTGGCGACATGCAGATCTTCGTGAAGACCCTACCACCGCACCACCTCAGCTGCCTGCCGCCTACATGGCGCCGCATGCATCACTGGCCAGGGTGCGTGTCGAAGCAAGGGGAGCGGTGACGGACGGGACGGGCCTTGTTCCCGTCCCCAATAAAGCTAGGGGACACGTCAGCGGCGCATTAAATGTGTCTTGTCCTATAATACGAGCGATAAGCTCACAATATTGTACGCCTTTCCACCTCCTGTATGCCACTGTGGCGGCCTCTTTCGACTATAAAAGGAGGCCCATGGCATACAGGAGAAGGATTCGGCTCTTTCGAAGCACGCACTCACCATAGCTAGTTCGAGAGCTCAAGAACTCTCTCAAATACATCCACCAAAGTAGGACTAGGGTTTTATGCATCCTCGTGGCCCGAACCTGGGTAAATGATCCTTGTGCTGATTACTAAATATGCTCTTCTCGCAACCCTGTGCCCTGGCAACAGTAGTAGGGATTCTTGTGATCCCATAGGTGTCGTTCCACACCGACATCTTTGGCGCGCCAGGTAGGGGGCGTAATTGTGAGAATCTGGTCTAGTAGTTATCCCAGTAGTTCTTCTTCGCCATGGCCCCTAAGAAGAAGACGGCCACGACGATCGGCTCGTTGGGAGCCGAACGACCCGCGCTAGTGCGGTCAAGCAGGGGGCCGGTCGCGGACAAGACCCGGGCCGCGGTCCACGAGCACCAGCATCGCCCTGGCAGTCAGAGCCTGGCGAGCGGCATCGTTCGTGCACCAGACGACCGAGCGCACACCGCCAGATCCAAAGACGAAGCAGCCCCCCCCCCCCCCCGCAGGCGGCGCGGGGCCCTCTAGGAGTGTCGTTGTGCCACCCCTGGCGGCACATCAACCTCTAAGACGCCCCCGCCGGCGACCACCGCACGCTCTTCCCATGGTGTGCGCGACGAGCAGCGTCACCACACCGGTGACCCTGGGCACCACCGTGGGAAGAGTCCTGTGCATCGTCCGCGGGATGAAGGAGTTCAGCATGCCCGCCGAAGTAGTGGAGAAAATGGCGCGCAGCCGCTGGGTCATGATGAAGCTCCTTCTAACGTGGTTAGAAGTCGGAGCACGCCAGGGTCCACGCAGTTGTCACCGCCACCCACGCAAGCATAAGCTTTGGCGCGCGCGCAGCTGCTCCTCGACTCCCCTCCCGCTGCGGATAAGCTCGACGAGTGGAGGGCCACCATCCGGAGCCTCGTCGTCGTCGCCAACAAAGATGACCCGTGACCCGCGGGGCCCTCGAGCCGACGCTCCACCGAGCCACCACATGCCAGCGCGGGGAAGACCGGGGGTGCTGTGTTCATAGTGCACCCTCCTCCACCTCGCCAGCCGCCGCAGGCGTCGGCCCGTCGTGATGGCGCTTGTGATAACATCTGTATAGCGTCATCCGACCCGCAGACCCACCACGACCAGCGCCAAGTTCTCCGAGAACAAGCTCACGAAGATGCTCAAACCACTATTGAGCACCGGCGTGATACACGCCACCAGTCGGACAAGTGGGCAGGGCCCGCTATGGACCACCCAGCGCCGGGGGCTCCGGCGGCCTACCTTACGAGGTGGGCTGTCCGGCCTTTACCCGCGAGCTGCGGCAGTTCCAGTGGCCGTCCCAGCGCACGTTCAAGCCCGACGCCGGCGAGAAGTACACTGGAAAGACCCATCCGTCCGAGTTCCTCAGCATCTACATCATCGTGATCCAAGCCACTGGAGCTCGTGACGACAAGGTGCTTGCCAATTATTTCCCGCTGGCGCTGAAGCCCAATGTTATGTCTTGGTTGATGCACCTGCCGGCGGATTCCATTTCTTGTTGGTCGGATCTGTGCCATGACTTCGTTAGCGCCTTCACAGGAGGCCACCAAGCTCATGGCCAGGCTAGTGATTTGCATATCATCCCCCAGAAGGAAGGGGAAACCCTACGCAAGTATATCCAAAGGTTCAGCCAGTTGCAGTACAACATCCCTGACGTTCATCCCGCCGCTGTTATCAGCGCGTTCCATCAGAATGTGCGCAGCCACAAGATGCGCGAAGAGCTGGCGATGACCAAGGTTAAGAATGTGGCCGAACTCTACGTTTTGGACGATAAGTGCGCCCAGGCTAAAGAAGGAAGGAAGTACCCCGGCGAGGACGCCGGCACGGAAACCGACTCCTCCGACGAAGACGCCGCCGCCTCGACGAAGAAGGGCCGATGACGCAACAGGAAACGGAATGGCAAGGCCGTGCTTGCCGTCAAAGGATCTGACGACATTGGCGCTGCCAAGAAGGTCAAGGCATACGGCCCTGGCAAGGAGACTGCCTGGTGCGCCGCCTGCCAGGCCTTGGCGGCTACCGACAAGCCAGGAAGCTCCGGCAAGCAATACTGCAAGATCCACTGCACCAAGGGCCACGACCTCCAGAACTGCCGGCAAGTCGAGCTGCTTGCTGAAAAGCAAAAGGCCATGTATGAAAGGCGGGACAAGGAGAAGGGTTAGGACGGTGCCGAGGGATCCGGCAAGTAGCGTGGTGGCCAGGGAGGTCGCCCCGGCCAGGATAACCAACAAGAGAGGCCTGCCCGGGGCCGTGACAAGAAACCAGAAGATGATGACCATGACAAGGACGACGAGTCCGGTGAGCAGGAGTTCCAGAAGGCTACGGAGGCCATGTGCATTGATGGTGGCGCCTCGCTGCATACTTCTCACCGTTAGCTCAAGTAGTGGGCGCGTGAGGTTACAACAGCGGAGCCGTCGTTCGACGCTCAGAAGCCGCTGAAGTGGTCCAGCACGCCCCTCATCTTTGACGCAGAGGATCACCCTGATCGCACGACCGCGGTCGGGTGTTTGCCGTTGTTGGTCTCACCAACGATACGCAACCTCAAGGTGAACAAGATGTTGGTCGACGGTGGGGCCGGCTTGAACCTAATCTCGCCCATCGTGATCAAAACGCTGCAAATTCTTGATGGAGACCTCGAGAAAACGGGCATGTTTCAAGGGGTCAATCTGGGAGAAGCCAGCCGAAGGGGAAGGTCACACTGCCCGTGATGTTTGGAGGAGAGTTGAACTATAGGATGGAGAGGATCATCTTCGACGTGGCCGAGATCCCCTTGCCCTACAACCAGATCCTCGGCCGCCTGACACTAGCCAAGTTCATGGCGGCATCGCACTACGCCTACAACATGCTAAAGATGCCCGGGCCATTGACCATCATATCCGTCCCCTCCGACAAGAAGAACGCTCTAATTTGTGCCGACCAACTCTACCGGAAAGCAGTTGCAGCAGCTGCCGTCAAGGCACTTGCTCCAGCCGCAGAGGGCCCGGGAGGGAAGAAGAAGCCCGACAAGATCTCTCGCACCCACTCCGGCAAGCGCACCTCCTCGGAGTGTTGCGCTACCGTCGAGGACGTGCCAGAGAGCTCTACCGACAAGAGCAAGAAATCCAGAGCCGAGCCACCGCAGACCAAGAAGGAGTCCGTCAGGGAGGATGGCATGGGAGGGGCCTTCACCATAGCCTCCACCCTTGACTGCAAATAGGAAGGCGCGCTCGTCACTTTCCTACGGGCGAATGTCGACGTGTTTGCGTGGCAAGCATCCGACATCCCCGGTGTTCCCAAGAAGGTGATTGAGCACCACCTAGCTATCTACCCTCATGCGCGGCCCGTCAAGCAGAAGGTCAGAAAGCAGGCTCTGGAGAGACAAGAGTTCATCACAAAGGAGATCAGGAAGTTGGAAGCGGCAGGGCTGGTGAGAGGAGTGCTCCACCCGACGTTGTCGGCCAATCCGGTAGTAGTGCGCAAGGCAAATGGGAAGTGGAGGTTGTGTATTGATTACACAGATATCAATAAGGCTTGTCCTAAGGACCCTTTCCCATTGCCGCCCATCGACCATATTGTTGACTCCACGGCCGGGTGTGATCTATTGCCATTCCTCGATGCCTACTCAGGCTACCACCAAATCTTCATGACAAGAGAGGATGAAGAGAAAACAGCATTCATCACCCCATGTGGTATGTATTGCTTTTTACGGATGCCTTTTGGGTTAAAGAGTGCCGGCTCGACGTTTGCAAGAGCAGTCCAAATTGGTTTTCAACCCCAGCTCCATAGAAATTTTGAAGCATACATGGATGACATAGTGGTCAAAACCAAGGATGAGGCAACTCTCATGCAAGATCTGGAAGAGACATTTGCCAATCTGCGCAAGATCAACCTTAAGCTGAACCCTGAGAAGTGTGTCTTCGGTGTTCCGTTCAGCATGCTTCTCGGGTTCTTTGTGTCACAGCACGGGATCGAGGCAAACCCAGACAAGATCAAAGCCATTGAGCAGATTGAGGCACCCAAGCGGATCAAAGATGTGTGTCGGGTCACTGGCTGCGTCGCCGCCATGAGCCGATTCATCTCCAAGTCTGCCGATGTGGCACCCCGGCTCAGAGCGACCGGTTTACCATGCATTGCCAGCCCAAAGACCATGTCTTCTGGCAACACACAACATCTTGGTACAGAAAACAACCGCTTTATTGATGCTAGTGGAAGAGTTTACATTAGAACAGCTGTCGAGGCCAAGCGGCACACTCGGTGCGGCTGAACAATATGTACATCATTTAGTGAACATAAAGGGGCCTCGAGCTGAACAACTACGTGGCAGCGGAATAACGTCGTGGCAGAAGCTCCATATCATAGGGACACCGATGTGGACACGATCTAGACTCGAACAGCGCTCCTCTCCAATGATACTTTCCTGAAATCTGGCATGACACGCCAGGTCAGTACATTGAATGTACTTGCAAGCTCACAACAGGCATAATCATAATGACAAATAATATCATGATATTTAACCAATTATTAATGATGCAACACTATATGTCAACATGTTGTGATCATGCTCGAACGTCCCTCGGGACAGCTTACCAACTGTGATCATCTCTGGATCACAAACACACCACCAAAGTGGTCTTTCTCAAGAAATACTCGTGATCCTTATGGCGATCACAACCACGACCATCATTTGGTCCCAAATGCCTCGATGGCCTTTTTTCCATCCATCAACAATGCAAAGTTCATAGCTTAGTGTGCAATTTTTATTAAACGTTGACTCATGGTGGGACCTACTACGAGGTGTCCATGACCGTGGACTCGGCTATCGATAGATTACACACTCTGCAGAGGTAGCACACTATACCCACACCACGGAACCCATGGCCTCGCACTACCATTCGGGTGGACCAACAGCATTCCGACAAAACCCTTCCATTGCCACAGCACTCTCCCGGCCACTCCGACCCAAATCCCCAACGGGCTGGTCCTGGGAGGCACCGTGTCTACCAAAGACACCCCGACCACCGTCGTGGTCAAAACACGCCCACTCGGGGACTCGGTACCATAATCTCATCAACGAGCACACAAGATTATGCCTGCTTACCGGGCCAGGGCAAGCACAACATAACCTTCCCTAGTTGGAGGCACTGACCAGAGGCCGTGTCAATGGACCGAATCAAGGCCTTCCCATAAAGGCAAATGTGGTTGCACTGGAAAGAAACTCGATTCGGCGGCACCATGACCCAGTCAACGGTATATTCAAGTTGAGTTATATTCAGGTTCAACTTAGACTAAAAATGACCGGTGTCATAGCATACCATGAAATGCAAAACAACACATGCATCATATACTGATAAAAATGACTGATGTCATCAATATACACACCAAGCATAAACGCCAACAACTCAAATTACTCTACTTGCTCAAAATGACTCACAACTTAACCAAAATATTTTGCAACAAGTTTTATTAACTTCTTATGCAAGAAAGTAACTCCCATAAATTACTCATATGCTTGAAAAAATGATTTCACTCTCAACAACTCTTAATTTCTTTACCACTAAGTTGGGTTCAAACATTCTGTAAGACAAGTAATATGACTAAAAAAGTATTTAATAGAATATTTTCTAACAAATTTTTATCAAATTATGAAGGCAAAAACATAGCTAAATAATTACTAACATGCATAACAAAATTATTTCTGACATCACCTCAAATAAATCTTAACTTGCTTTGTCCACTAAACTAGTTTCAACCATTCTGTAAATCAAGCATAACAACTAACCAATATTTAATAGAATAAAAATAACTCAATAATTATTTAAATGCATGGATTAATCATATCATTCAAGTAAGAAAATCACAAATATTGAAATGGCACCATGAAAATGTTGATGTGGCTTGCCTTAGTGCAGATGAGGTTCACAAGCCTCCTGGTGATCCTCAAGACAAGCTTCACCTTCTGAAAATAATTTTAAACACAAAAATAAAATATCAAGAACACTTCTGAAAATCACCAGAAATTCTAAACAGCTCAGAAAAATCTCATCTTTGGCGAGCTGCTAGATTTCTTATCAAAGAACACAATGCAAAAAGAATCAATTCATTTGGACTTATGGTTGAAGAGTTATAACTATTTGAAGTGTTCTGTAAATTCAAATGAATTTGAATAAAAGAAATAGACTGGGGGCTGACGTCGAAGGCGTAAAGCCCAGGGGCGCCACCACTCGTACCACTTCACGCGCGTACAGAGTGGCTGACTAGCGGGCCCCACTAGTCAGGTGGGGGAAGAGGGAGAAAGAAACAGAGGAGGCTGCGGCTTCGCCGGAGATCTCGCCGGCGACGAGGGCTCCTTGGCCCAAACGAGAGGGAGGGATGGCAAGAGGGGGTTGAGGCGCACCTGCCCGTACCCGTAGCATGGCTAGGGGTGGTCGGACGGCGTCGGAATCAACCTCGCAAGCGGAGGCAGAACATGGAGGTCCCCGGAGTTGAGGAAGATGGCGAGCAGAGGCCACTCCAGGGGCGCCAAGCGGGTGAGACGGCCTCACCGGAGAGAGGCAGAGGCCCTGGAGGGGTCGCCCAGGCCTGGGAGGGGCTGGAGCTACTGCGGCGACTAGAGGGGATCGCTGGCGACCTCGAGCTCGGGGACGGCGGCCCGAGGCCTGCCCGGCCTTGCTCCGGCTTCCTACGCAGTCGTGGAGTGTGTGTGAGGGTTGGATGGTGCTCGAGGAGGCTGGGGGGGGCTCTATTTATAGGCGAGCAGCGAGGGTGCTTCGGGCTCCGCCGGTGGACACCTGTCCATGGCGCCCAGCGATGAGCGGCGTCAGTGAGAGGGGGAGAAGGCGACGGAGGTCACGTGGCCACTGTGGGTGGACGGAGACGAGCACAAGATCAATAGGATGGTGACGAGCACAGTGTTGTCCGCACTGTTGGGCTGGCCGGACCTTGCCCGTGCTCGCTGCGGTGAGCTCTGGCGTCGGCGAGCGCCAGGGAGGAGTTAAGGACGTTAAGACGATGATGGTGGCGAGGCTTGGCATGGTTGGGTAGGCAGGGAAGCGAGCACGCGAGCAATAGAGGCTTGGGCGCATCGCAGAGCGTGTCGGTTGCATGCCAGCACGCCTGGACGAACGCGGTCACCGTGTGAACTATGACATCTGGTCGATCTAAGCATAAACTCAATGTCTGGCATGTTGTTCATGGTAGTTTTGAGTGTTACCACGATTTGGTTTGGATCCAGGTGCAGTAGAGAAGATTTTACAAGCCAGTTAAGTTTCTGGTCAGTAACTTTCCGATGTTACCGTGGTCAAATGGCTGGGAGTTTGAAGCTGTGCTTTGGAGGCTAGTCATAAGTTACTAAGGTAAAGATGCACAAGAAAGTTCAGGTCAAATGGAGCAAGTAAAATGGTAGTTGCTGTAGAAACCACCATTTCTGTCCAGAACAGAAATGATTTTCTGTAGCAAAAATATTCCAAAAAGTGATGAAATATTTTTGCTCACGAAGGTGCCCTAGGGTTCACAGAATATTTGTGAAATATCTTAGATTTTTCTGAGCTATAAAAATTGGGGCTGCTTTGAAGCAAACAGATCTGACTTTGGGTTTTTGAGAGAGAAGTGAAATGATGATTTAGGAGGGAAGTGAAGCACTTGGGTGAAAACCAAGGATGCCCTATTGTTTAAGTCCATATCAAAAGATTCAAGAACTCCAAGTTCAAAAAAATTCAAATGAAAAATCAAGCAAGTAAGAGAGGGCAAAAACCAGGCTGTCACAAACCTCCCCCACTTAGAATGAATCTCGTCCTCGAGATTCGGTTCCTTGGGAAAACCACTTTGGATACTGATCCCTAAGGAATTCTTCCTGCTCCCCAGTTGCTTCTGACTCTGTGTGATGCTCCCACTGAACCTTGTAAAATTTTCTGACTTTACTGCGAGTGACCCTTTCCATCTAATCCAAAATTTTGAACGGTCTTTCTTCATAAGTTAAATCTTTTGCCAATTTTATCTCAGCCATTGTAGTCCTTTTCTCAGGCGGGGATATGCATCGTCTCAATTGCGAAACATGGAACACGTTGTGTATGTCTGCCAACTTCGGGGGTAGTTCCAGTTGATATGCAATCGTACCCACTCAAGACATAATCGGGAATGGACCAATGAATCTGGGTGCCAGCTTTCCACGAGTCTGAAATCTCTTGACTCCTTTTATAGGAGTGACTCGGAGGTATACGTGTTCTCCGGGTTCAAAACTGACCTATCGATGCTTTGCATCATAATAACTCTTCTATCAAGATTTGGCAAATTGCAGCCTGTCTTGGATTTCCTAACTTGTTTCTCAGCTTCCAACATGAGATCCGTTCCGAAGATACGACTATATCCAGTCTGAGACCAATTAAGAGGAGTGTGGCACTTACGGCCATACAGAGCTTCGTATGGTGACATCTTTAGACTGGTCTGGAAACTGTTGTTATAAGAGAACTCGGCATACGGCAAGCAGTCTTCCCATTTAGCGCCTTTGGCTAGCACACATGCTCGCAACATATCTTCGAGTATTTGACTTACCCGCTCTGTCTGTCCATCTGTCTGAGGGTGATAGGCAGTACTATATTTCACTGCCGTCCCCAAGGCTTGGTGGAGACGGGACCAAAAAGCGGATTTAAACAAAGAACCTCAGTCGGAAGTGATAGTTCGGGGTACTCCATGCAGACTGACGATCCTGGATACATTCAGTTGTGCAAGTTCATCGGCTCTGTATCTGGTGCTGATCGGAATGAAATGAGAAACCTTGGTTAGTGTGTCTATTATAACCCAGATTGCATCGTTGCCTCGCTGAGTCCTAGGCAATCCCGTGATAAAATCGATGCAAACGTCATCCCACTTCCACTGTGAAACTGGCAGCGGTTGGAGAAGTTTGGCTGGCTTCTGATGATCTTCTTTCACCTTGTTGCATATGTCGCAACAGGCTACAAAATAGGCAATGTCTTTCTTCATTCCATCCCACCAGAATATTTGTCTGAGATCCTCATACAATTTTGTCCCTCCCGGGTGAATGGAATATGCGGATTCATGGGCTTTTGACAGGATTTTCTTCTTCAAGTCCGGTTGATTTGGCACACAAATGCGTCCACAAAATTGGAGGGTACCGAATTCGTCCTTGGAGAAGTCAGAGGCCTGCTTTGCCATCTGGCCCTTGGCACGTTTTTGTAGATTGGTGTCAGCTGGCTGGGCCTTGCGGATCTCCATCTCAAGGGTGGGGGTAACTTCCAAAATATTAGCGAGGCCAGCATCTACGATGACCAAGTTGAGCTGAGAGATCTCCTCTTGGAGTTTGGTGGGCAACGATTTTAACATGACATTTAAGCTGACGGGCTTTCGACTGAGCGCACCGGCAACGACGTTGGCCTTGCCTGGATGGTAATTTATTCCAAGGTCATAATCCTTGACCAACTCTAACTATCTTCGCTGACGGATATTTAGATCTGGCTGAGTGAAGATGTACTTGAGGCTTTTGTGGTCGGTAAAAATTTGGCACCTTTTTCCAATGAGGTAGTGTCTCCAAATTTTTAATGCATGAACCACTGCAGCCAATTCCAAATCATGAGTAGGATAATTTCCCTCATGGGGTCGTAGCTGTCGCGATGCATACGCTACTACCTTGCTGTCTTGCATCAACACGCAACCAATACCTTGTCTGGAGGCATCGCAGTACACATCAAAACTGCGGTAAATGTCTGGAAGAGTCAATACAGGTGCGGTTGTCAGACGTATCTTTAGCTCATTAAAACTCTTCTCACAGTCCTCTGTCCACTTAAACTTTGTATCCTTTTTGAGCAGCTCCATCATTGGTTTAGCAATTTTGGAAAAGCCTTCAATAAAACGACGATAGTATCCAGCTAATCCTAGGAAACTCCGGATCTGGGTAACGGTCGTGGGTGGTACCCAATCGAGCACATCCTTTACTTTGCTCGGGTCCACGGCTATACCTTCGGCGGATAGTACATGTCTGAGAAACCCAACTTTCTTGAGCCAAAATTCGCACTTACTGAACTTGGCGTATAGCTGATGGTCGCGGAGCCGTTGTAGTACTGCTCGGAGGTGATCCTTGTGTTCTTCTTCACCATTGGAGTAAATGAGGATCTCATCGATGAAGACTACCATGAATTTGTCGAGGAAGTCCATGAATACTTTGTTCATCATATGCATGAAGAAAGCAGGGGCATTGGTGAGGCCAAAGGACATCACGGTATATTCGTAAAGACCGTACCGAGTAGTGAATGCGGTCTTAGGAATATCTTACTTTTTAATCTTAAGCTGATGATAGCCAGTCCGTAAATCGATTTTTGAGAATACCTTAGCCCCACTGAGCTGGTCAAATAGATCATCAATCCTTGGCAGCAGGTATTTATTCTTGATGGTGACCTCATTCAGCTGGCGGTAATCTATGCACATACGAAGACTACCATCCTTTTTGCCCATGAAAATTGCAGGTGATCCCCACGGTGAAGAGCTGGGACGGATATAACCTTTCTGGAGTAATTCATAAAGCTGTTTCTTTAGCTCTACTAATTCTTATGAGGGCATCCGATGATACTTCTTGTATAACGGTGCATTTCCGGGCACAAGATCTATGGCAAACTCCAGTTCCCGATCTGGTGGCATGCCTGGCAGTTCTTCTGGAAAAACATCAGGGTATTCACTAACCGCAGGAATAAATTCCAATTCAACCACAGCAGTGCACACTAATTCTGGCTTGGGTATATTCTTGCGAGCATAGAATTTGGTGAGCTGCCCATTCAGACTGGTCAGATTGACTTCTCGGGTTGCGGAGTTTATGCGAACTTGATATTTGGTCAACCAATTCATACCCAATATAATATCCAACTTTTCAAACTCAATGATTATCAGAGATGTTGGAAAGTAGACCCCGTTGATATTGATATCCAGATCACGGCAGACCAGATTGCTCTTGATTATAGATCCTAGGGTTTGTACCAACATATTTTGTCCGAAGTCCACTCCGTGGAATCTCATTATATTTTCCAGGGGTCAAGGGTCCTCACAGGGTACTACCACCCTTGAAATGCACAAATTCTTCCATAGATCATATTTCTCATATCCTCAAAAATGGTCAGAATCTTTCTTCATAGACTAACTACTCATAAAATCCAAATCAGTACAAATGATGCTAACTTTTTATTGATTCTTAAATTATTACAATCTCCTGTATTTCCATTACATGTCTCAACTCAACACCTCAATATAAAAGAAATGTTCCCAGTACTACTATATTTCTTTTTTCGACACAACTATTTAGTACAAGTCTCCTTCTCATTGGAACAATCTCTGGCAAAGTGCCATGCTTCATTACAACGAAAACATATTACTTCTGACAAGTCTCGAGGTTTCCTTTTTGGGCACCGCTGAAGTAGTGCCCTGACTCCTTGCACCTGAAACATGTGATATGACTCAGGTCCTTCTTTATAGAAATTGGGTTGTTCCTGGAATCCAATCCTTTTCTCTTCCTGGACTTTTTCGTTCCAATCAGGGCTTCTATTTCCTGTGGGTCATACTCTAGTTCCTCTGTCGGGAATTCTACTAGATCCACATTCAGAAAATTCTGGGAGATGTGTCCTTCTTCTCCACATGAATAGCATGACTTGGTGCACGACTCACTTACGCACTACTTATCTCCATTTTCTTGCATGACACATGCACCTTGATGCTAGAGGCCCCGCATGTTGGCAAAAGGATGAACAAAGTGCGGCGAGCTGGCATTTTTTGCCGTCTATGGAGGTCGGTTAACTCATCACATGTTACCGACTCTTGGGTGGGATAGTTTTTTTGGTGGGTTTGGGGCAACTCGCTCCAATTTAACCCCCATGTTTGGATACTTTATGGCTATTTGAGCCCCAACTAGCTCAAACTAACTCTAACCCATGGATCCAAACAGGGCCAAAGTTAGTCTCGGAAAATGCATTAAGCCCTATATACATGGACAGACGGAGTACATGATACTAGCAAACGCTCACCAGTAGTAGTAGTTCGTTGGTTGCTTTCGATTTTTGATTCAGTTGCTATGCTGCTACCGTCCAATATTCGCGTGTGGTTGTTTCTAGAATAAAAAAAGGAGGTACCCCTATTTATGTTACTCCCACTATGCCTAGCCTAAGGTTAGTAGGTGACCTTGCGCTTGGCTCTTCGCCTCTTCCAGAAGTCGAACAATAATGATGGTACTACAGTAGTACTTCTGGCAATCTAACACCAAATGAACTGCTGCATATCCATCGCTTGTAAGCAAAAGTTTCTCCTCGGGTTGCGAGCCACCGCGCACGCGTTGGCGAGGTAGAAGGCGTAGTAAGCAAGCTTCTCGTCGTTCTGCAAGTTGACGAGACACATCAAAGTTATTTAGTATGTACTCCCTCTGGCTACCCCCCATCTCGTGCTCCGACGTTGAGTACGTCCACTATTCACGTGCCATCGAGGAGAAAAAATATTGCGTAGTAGGTGCCATCGAAGTGCTCGACTCACTTACGCACTGCTTATCTGATTATCCCCATTTTCTTGCATGACACGTGCACCTTGATGCTAGATGTCTAGCGTGTTGGCAAAAGGATGGACAAAGATCACGTAAAAAATAGTTGAAGAACAAAGATTGCCGACGACCAAGAAGGAGCAAGGAACCTTGCGCGTTTTCCTCTATTTTTTGTCTCCTGCGCACCTATAAACAAATAAAAGAACATGAAATCTTAGCTAACCACTAGAGACGATACATCAGGATGCTAAGTTGAAGATGTTTTATAGTTTATATTGATAACCACGCAAGAAGCCACGCATGTCCACACGCCAATGCACTAACTCATGCATATCCAACTCATGCACATACGCGCACAGCATGGAGCACACAACGCACGTACACAACACATGCATGCACACACACTCGGCCGCATAATGCACGTGAATAACACATGCATGCGCAGACACTCGGCTGCATGGAGGCATGCGCCATCTGCGGCGACATCCGGTTCGTCGTGCTACGGCGAAGCTCGCACACAACAACGCCTACACATCTCTTGCAGCACCTCTTTGTCGTCGTTGCTCAATGACTAGTCGGAGACAAAGACGACCGCAGCCTTGGCCTTAGAGCTAGCACCGATGGAAAAGCATGCACGCTGCACGCACACGAGCACGTACGTCCGGAGTGCCCACGACATGGTGCGTCCCCAGTCGCCTCTACTCCTTCTGCGCACGTTGTCTATCAGGGCGGCTGCATGCCTAATGATGATGTGGCTGAGATCTTCTAGGACTCAGATGATGACGAGGAAAATTATGGGGAGTGGGCTCTCATGAAAGAGCCTAGCTATATGCGGATTCCTAGACAAATAAAATAAATGTGAAGAAAGAGAAAGAGAGAAGGTTGAAAGAAGTACTAAGTGATGTTATAGCCAACCTTGTAGCCCACACTACTATATGAGTGACTATAAATGATGGCTATAAAAGACATGGCAGTTTCTTATAGCCATGAGCTGGCTATACTATTAACCATGCTCTTAGGCTAGTCATAGTGCAGAGTAACTTAGACTAGTGTCATGCATATGACACTAGTCTAAGTTACTACCTCCATAATGCAAAGTAACATAGTAGTAGTGTCATACTAGTTGGCTTCATTTATTATTTGTAGACTCATCCTCTCTTGGAAAGCGCTATGTTACAGTACATTTCTTTCTCAAATACGCACCAGTGTGCATATCATTCATTAAAGAAGAGAGGGGAAAGAGCCCCAAATCCACGGATACAAGCTTATTTACATGCAGAATTAATCTGGCACCACCCTAGTTTCGAAAATGGACTACTCGCTTGTGCCCCACACTACATATTATGTTACTCTAAACACATCTCTCCTCATTAAATACATGCCACATAAGAAAACTTGTCTTGGACTACGCTATGTTACTACTAGGAGTATGTTACTCCCACTATGAACTGTTGCACGTCCACCGCAACAAAAGTTTCTCCTCATGCTGCGAGCCACCACGCACGTGTTGGCGAGGGAGAAGGCATAGTAAACAAGCTTCTCGTCATTCTGCGAGTTGCTGCGTGTTGCCAAAAGGATGAACAAAGCTCAAGTCAATAAAAATGAGTGGAAGAGCATAGACTCCCGACGACCGAGAAGGAGAAAGGAACCTCGTGGTGGAGCTTCTGCACTCATAATATTTTATATTATTCAGCGATATAAAATCAACCAATCATCTCCACAGTGGACTGGAAGAGTACAAAACACGGTAGCCCAGTGTAGTTACATCATACTACATGGCTAACACATGCCATCACCATTTTTCTTGGCCTCCGTGCGACACCTAGCTCTAGTAATCCAGCAGCCTGTATCGCTTCTTGCTCCTCGTCTCTCTCAAAGTGAGGCGGGCTGGCGTTTTTGCTGTCTTATGAGGTCGGTTAACTCATCACATGTTACCGACATGCCAAGAGCATTCTAAAAAAATAATGTACTCTATTGTTATGCCAAGAAGAGGAAGCGCTTTGACCGACGAACCAAACGGGACATGCGTGCCGTGCCATGAGTGGGTCTAGTTTCTCGTTTTGAACTTGTTTAAAACACTTGGTTTTGACTATTGATAAGATTTTATATAGGGCCTAATGTATTCTTCGAGGATGATTTTGACTATTGATAAGATTTTATATAATTTAAAAATTATATCATTCGAAGATCCTTTCACATTCCGTTAAAAAAAGATCCTTTCACGTACGAATTTGACTGTATGCTTTGAGCAACTTGCATGTCCTATACTGTTCCTATTTGGATACTCTATAACTTAGCTAGAGGTTAGACTAACTCATGACTAACCCTAAACTAACTATAGCCAAAGAGGTGTTCGGGTGACAGGGTTAGATTGACAATAAATGCACTTGATGGAGAGAGAAAAGTGATTTTCCAGTGGGCCCAATAAGAACTATCTCCAATTAGCACCTCTTTGGTGGGATAGTTTTTTTGGTGGGTTCGGTGCAACTTGCTCCAATTTAACCCTCATGCTTGGATACTTTAGGGCTATTTGAGCCCCAACTAGCTCAAACTAACTCTACCCCATGGATCCAAACAGGGCCAAAGTTAGTCTCAGAAAATGCATTAAGCCCTATATACACGGACAAACGGAGTACATGATACTAGCAAACGCTCACCATTAGTAGTAGTTCATTGGTTGGTTTTGATTTTTGATTCAGTTGTTGTGCTGCTACCGCCAGTATTCGCATGTGGTTGTTTCTAGAGTAAAAAAAGGAGGTACTCTGTGGGAAAGGTCAAGTGATGGTTGCTTCACCTGACCAACTTATTACTCAGGGAATATGGGAGTACCAGCGGATTCAAGGAATAGAGAAATGATGGTTGCTTTGTCCGAGTAACTTACTGTGGCGAAGGTGGGGCTCTGTGATTTGACTGCTCAGTAGTCATTACTACTGTGGTGCAATGACCGGGGTGAATCTTTCCCTATAGTTGTGCACTCAATATTGGTGCATGGCAGGTTGAGCTGGATGAAGGATGTCCCACATGTCGGCGAAACGAAGTTGAATTGTTTCTGGCATTGCTATCAATCCTTTGGGATTTGTTTATATCTACGCATAATTTTAATGAAATTGTACTGTGATGCTATGAAGGTTTCAACTTTTTTTTCCCGCAGGAAAAAAAGGTTTCAACTTAGGATTAATGTGTCCTCTTGCCTCAAGATTATCTCATTACAAGATTCCATCAAATACAAATGAAACTACCATGGCTGCTAATGCATCTCAATGGTTCGCAGAGCAGCACCAATATTCACATCACAACTGAAGACAAAGTTGTGAGAAGGTGTACAAATAAAGAAAAATATATAATTGATCGATGTTGTTCATAGTCATGGCTCCATTTCCTGGGCACAGTGTTCACTGCTTGGCAGCTAGTTTCACCCAGCTCTATAGGCAAAAAAGAGGTGTATGGAGGACACCACAATCTGATCATTTTGTGCAGCTCCACTAAAATCGAGAGAACCATCCCTGTTTGCAAAACTATCCAGTCAGTGTGATTACAATAATAGTGGAACTAGATGATGAAACATAACACACACAAATAGAAGCCGATCACCTCTGCGATCTCTCTTTAGGACTAACTACTAGTTGGAGAAGATTAGGCACGAAGTTGGATGAGGAGGATAGCAAAACCAATCTCCCTTTCTGTAGTCCCACAGAAATGTAAAAACGTTGCCCGTGTGACATTTTGGCAGATTTGCACAAAACACTCTTAAGAAAAAAGTGATTTGTGCAGTTCACCAAAAGATCGCAATAGGAACAAGGTGAAAATGGATAGCCATGTTTGCAAAAGGAGGTAGAAAGGAAACAATTACTGCCCAATAACACGATTTGCAGACACATACGCCAACAAAAAATAAGCATATTCCATGTAATAAGGGAAAGATAGCAGCATGGTGGTTTATCAAAAATGGTTTGAGGACGAAATAGCAAGATGGAAAGTACGTCGGCCGAGATACATTTTAAATAAACAACTAAAGAAGATCCACATGTAGCAACGCGGGAAGATGAGCAGTGGAGCAAGGCCGGAGGAGGCTGTACCTGAGGGTCGTCAGGATGTTACTAGGAGGGCACCGGCGGCCGGGATCTGCCCATACTGCAACAACGAGCAAGTGGCAAAGGCCCTACCACGCCGGAGCTTGGTCAGAGAGAACGGCGGGTACCTCATATCGGGACGTGCTGCCTCAACGCCGTCAAACGGAGAAACGATGCACATCCTCCCTTTCCGCCGACGGACGGGATGCGGCCGGACACTGACCAACAGTGAGAGAGAGAGGCCACTGATGGTAGCTGCAACTACGTCGGTATTTCCCCGAAGAGGGAGGGATGATGTAGTACAGCGACGGTAGGTATTTCTCTCAGTTATAAAACCAAGGTATTGAACTAGTAGGAAGACCAAGCAACGCAACGTAAACATCACCTGCACACAAACAACAACACCTCGCAACCCGACGAGTTAAAGGGGTTGTCAATCCCTTGCGGGGTACGGTACCTCAAGATAGGCAAACGAACGTGAGGTAAATTGTAGTAGATTGATAGATCGAACGCCAAATAAAATAAATAAAGATAAAACACAACAAGGTATTTTGTGTTTTTGGTTTAATAGATCTGAATAAAAATGCAAATGAAAACAGACCGCAAGGCAAATATATGAGAAGAAGACCCGGGGGCCGTAGGCTTCACTAGTGGTTTCTCTCGAGGAAAATAACAAACGGTGGGTAAACAAATTACTGTTGGGAAATTGATAGAACTTCAAATAATTATGACGATATCCAGGCAATGATCATTACATAGGCATCACGTCGAATATTAGTAGACCGGCTCCTGCCTGCATCTACTACTATTACTCCACACATCGACCACTATCCAGCATGCATGTAGTGTATTAAGTTCATGGAAATAACGGAGTAATGCAATAAGAATTATGACATGATGTAGAAAAGATCCGTTTATCTATATGGAGGTAGATATAGATCTCGTATTTTTATCCTTAGTAGCAACGATACATACGTGTCGGTTCCCTTTCTGTCACTGGGATCGAGCACCGTAAGATCAAACCACTTCTGGGCACATCTTCCCATTGCAAGATAAATAGATCAAGTTGGCTAAACAAAACCCAAATATCGGAGAAGAAATACGAGGCTATAAGAGATCATGCATATAAGAGATCAAAGAAACTCAAATAACTTTCATGGATATAAAAAGATATGACTAATCATAAACTCGAAGTTCATCATATCCCAACAAACACACCGCGAAAAGAGTTACATCACATGGATCTCCAAGAGACCATTGTATTGAGAATTCAATGAGAGAGAGAGAGAGCCATCTAGCTACTAACCACGGACCCGAAGGTCTACAAAGGACTACTCACGCATCATCGGAGAGGCACCAATGGAAGTGGTGAACCCCTCCGTGATGGTGTCTAGATTGGATCTGGTGGTGCTGGACTCTGCGGCGGCTAGATGAATATTTCGTCGATTACCCTAGGGTTTTGGTATTTTTGGGGTATTGATATAGCAAAGAGGCTGTCCGAGGGGCACCCGAGGTGGGCACAACCCACCAGGGCGCGCCTGGGCCTCCTAGCGCGCCCTGGTGGGTTGTGCCCCCCTCGGGGCACCCCCCAGGTGCAAGCAGGGCCCGTTGCCTTCCTTCTGGCCCATAAAAAATCATCATGAAGTTTCATGGCATTTGGAATCCGTTTGATATTGATTTCCTATGATGTAAAAAACAACAAAGTGGCACTTGGCACTATGTTAATAGGTTGGTACCAAAAAATGATATAAAATGACTACAAAATGATTATAAAACATCCAAGATTGGAACAATAAAAAATTATATATACGTTGGAGACATATCAGCCAGTGTCACCTTGTGTGAGATGGTGTGACGAGAGACAAACCCCAGCAGGCAGGCTCCGTTCTATATAGTGGAGCGGATTTTTCCATTTTCCCCACGACAATCGTTTTATATTCTGTACGTGCCATTGAGGAATATATAACTTTATTTAATACGCGTCAAGTCGAACTTTTTCCGTCTAGGCGTGGTACCCGACCCTCCTTCGAGCAAAGAACCGCTACACGCGTCAAATTATCACGTGGGCTGCCTTTCTGTACAGGAACGGACTCCACCGTGTACCCGCGCGGGTGTGGCCGGGAACGAGACATGAGTACGTGTGTCCTGCATGCACCTCTTCTTTAGGTGCAGGTACGTACGTGGGTCGGTGTGAGAGAGATGGTTTGTGCGAAACAGAGGCAATGTGTCGATGATATCTCAAACAAAAAAACGTAACATATGCAATGTGTGTGAAACGGAGTCATGGACGTGAGATATCGATAGAATCGAAAACAGGGACGAAGTTTGTGGTTGCGCGATTGATAAAGAGTGCCATCAAATTTGTGTCTGCCAACGTCAAAGATACAGGGCGGTTGGCCTGCTGGAATTTGAGAGGGTAGAGGTGCAACTTTTCTCAGTGGCATGGATACCTACCTACAACGTTCGACTATCGGTGTGTGTGTGGGGAAGTAGAGGGACGTAGCTATGTATCGAGGGAGATCGATCGGCATCCATGGATATGTGTAGCAGAGGAATAAGGTTGGGAGAAAGACAAAGGTAGAGCATCGGAGGGTTGGTGGTGGAGTGGCGTCTGACAAATGGTGGGAGAGGCCTTCTAGACAAACAGAGGATACGAGTGCAATATCAATAAGAGAGGGTGGGGAATGTCTGTCTGTCTATGCACATGCGTGTGAGACACAGGTCGGGAGGTATGCAAGGATGATGACGGGAGACGATATGGTTGTGGTAAGCATATGTAACTACATAGGAAGATCAACTATCATGTGTCCGAGAAAGGGAGAGACATAACTAGTGAGGTAAGTCTATCAGTACATGGGGAAAATGAATTATAGTCGAACTAGCTATATGTAGGGACATTGGTACGTATACATGCATGCATGTGTTAGAAGCAAACAAGGTTCGTAGAGACAGGCAGGGGGAGAGGGGTGCGGCTAGGAGGTGGTGCGAGAGGCCTACCATGTTGAGGGGGGAGGAGTGTGTGAGTATGAGATCGATGAAAAGAGGGGCGAGAGTGTGCACCTGCGTGGAACCGTATTTGACATAGGGGGGCATGGACAGTGAGATGAGAAGAGGGGAAGTATGTGTTTGTGGTAGGCACACTTGGCTAGAGAGGTATATCGACCTGTGCGTGTCGGAAACAAGGAGCCGAGGGCCTACATACACCGCGGGTGAACGGCCTAAATAAAAATAACGAACGTGCACGATGGAGGGGACGCTGAGGGAGGGTGAGAGGGGGGCGGGCGTGTGCATGCACGATAGAAAGTTAGCGCTAGCTAATTACAAAGAGAAGAGTATCGTGAAGGTGTAAAAGATGAACAAAGATCACAGTTCATTATAAAAAAGTGGATACCGATACTTGAAGAACATATCATAATGTAGAACATTGATTATAATTTGGGCTAATGTGTGGCTTTTGCAGCTTCGGGCTAAATACTTGTCATAATGTAGGGGGCGGGGCACTATACTCTGTGTGATAAACATGGTGTACGTATGTAACATGGTTTAGATAATGAATATATAGTTAGTACATCAAATGTACTATTATTTGGAATCAACATCAAGTGTATTCAAAAAATTGAATTCGAGTTCATACAATACACATAGTTGATATCTATCTCTATAGTAATCATGTGGTGTGTTGTTAAGGTAATACACGAATGATGGTTGAAGTTGGTGTCGGTGTATAAAACTAGGGGCACATTTTTGCCTTTACCTGTGCACGGGTAGTCAGAGCCGCGCCCGCGACCACACCAAGCAGAGCGAGGGAGGTGAGCCAAGGCAAGACCAAAGCCCAAGATGGCCAGAACAACGCCAAGACCAAGGCCACAAAGAGCAAAGGGACGAAGCAGGTCCCCCCGGCAGGAGACCCTTGTCGGGGGCAGCCTCGGCAGCCCCGGCAAGACTCTTGGCAGGGTAGCTCGCCCCACCCCAACAGAGTGAGCCACCCTTGAGCCCACGATCCCCGATGCCATCATCTGCGTAGGCCGGGGCCCGGGAAGGCACCTCCAAGGTGGCATGCAGATCTTTGTGAAGACATATCCAAGAATAAACGAGGATTAGAAGACGACGACCCCCGGCAAGACCCTTGCCGAGGATGACGGCGTGGCACGACAAGACCCTTGCTAGGTCACCTGGCAAGGCCCTCGCCAAGTGCGCCAGCAGGGCCACCATCAGGCCCGCACCAGCCAAGTCTCAGCCACCGTTCGCATGCAGCTGCCGACCAAACCAGCTGGGCAGGAACCTGCGTGGCAACATGCAGCCCTTCATGGAGGCTCCACCATAGTGCCACCTCAGCTGCCTGCTTTCCTACATGGCACCGCATGCATCGCTGGCAAGGGCGCGTGTTGAAGCTTGGAGGAGCGGCGGCGGACGGGACGGGCCTCGCCCCCGTCCCCCAATAAAGTGAAGGGACACCTAAGCTTCGCATTAAATGCGCTTTGTCCTGTAATACCAGCGATAACCTCGCAACACTATTGCCTTTCCACCTCCTGTGTGCCACTGTGGCAACCCCTTTTTCTATAAAAGGAGGCCCAAGGCGACAAGGGAAAGGATTCAGCTTTTTGGAGCTCGTTACACTCCATAGCTAGCTCAAGAACTCAGAATACATCCACCAAATTAGGAGTAGGGTTTTACGCATCCTCGCGGCCCGAACCTGGACAAACGAACCTGGTGCTCTCTATTAGACCCGCTCTTCTCTCAACTCTACGCCCCGCAACCACAGTAGGGATGCTTGTGATCCCATACGTGTCGTTTCCCACCGACATCTTTGGCGCGCCAGGTAGGGGGACGCGTTTGTGTGAATCTGGTCTAGTAGTTGGCCTAGCAGTTCTTCATCGCCCTTGGCTCCTGAGAAAAAGGCGGCCGGAGGAACGACGTTGGCTCGGCAACAGGAAAGCTAAGTCATTCGGAGCCTTGAGCTATTTACTTTTACATTTAAGGTTATCATCCTCGGAGATTTTTCCTATGTATGAGAAACCTGCACGCAAAGGGGCCCTCCTGCAATTGGCAACGCCCTTATTCTATTGCGAGTCCGCTCAACAGCTCAAAGCGGCCGCGTCGAGAGTGGCGGGGTAGCCTTCTGCACCTGGCAACGCTCCTGACTCTGACTCGAGTCAAACTCAACAGTTCGGGCGGCCGCGTTAAGGGCGGTAAGGTGGTATGCCCGGTAGCACGCACACCCGGCAGGCCAATGGGGATCCGTCCCCATGACGCCGCCCTGGGTTTACGCGCCGGCAAGCCTACCCAATTACGTAGGGCGGACATACAAGGAAAAATCGAACAGGGAAATAGCATGCATGATACTAAAAAGTGCTACAGAATTATGTTACATCAAATTGTTGTTGCGCTTCTAACTAGAGATAGCGATTGTCTTGGTTGTGAACCTACAGCGGCGATAAAGAACGGGATGCCTAATCCCGGCGCTGGCCCTCCACACTCTGAATTCCGCCGACACAACTGATGATGGGCTTGATGCGCTCCTTGAGCGGCGCGAGGTCAGTACCCTCCGGCAAGCTCTCTAGCACGGCGTCGAAGTCGAGGTCGGTGTACCAGTGTGCCACCTTGGTGAGAACCTTGTTCATGGCGCCCTGACAAAGCATCAGGGACTCCTCGGCCAGTGAGGCCGCCCGGTTGGCGTGGAGCCGCTCCAGAGCACGAACGACCTTCTCAAAGAACGTGGTCAGGATGCAATTGGCGCTCATGCTCCGCTCCGGGACATACCTCACGTCCGGCATCCCTATGATGGCCAGCTGCTCGGCGGCCTGGTTGGCGACGGTGGCGAGGCGATCGAGCCAGCAGTTCTCGCCCTCCACGTGATCCGCAAAGTTGAGGCCCTCGTTCGCCCGCAGCAGCTTCTCGCCCTCCAGCTCCTTGGCCAGGGTCTCCTCTCGGGATGTAGCCTCCGACATCACCTTCTCGAGACCCTCCAGCTTCAGCTTGAGGTCTTTGATGGAGTTGTTAGCCTCGGAGAGCTCCCCAGCCTTGCTGACGACCGCGCCCTGCGCCTCTGTCAGAGCACTCTTGAGCATGTTCTTTTCCTGGGACAGCTTCAGGGCCTGCTCGTTCAACCTGTCGTGCTCGGCCTCTAGCTCCTGCACCTTGCCGGCGTGAACCTGGGCCTAGGCATTGAGTGCCTCCTTGTGCCTCTGCTCCAGCTCACTGGTCCGCTGCAGGACAAGCTTCTCCACCTCGGGATCTTTGCCACGAAGTGTGGCGGCGATCTTCTCCTCACGTGCGGCAAGGTCCTCTTACTGGGAGTTGAGCGCGGCCTTGCACTGGGTCCGAATGGCCTTGGCGGCCTTGCCCGAGTTCTTTGCCACCTCCTGAGCTTTCTCGACGTCAGCAAGCTTCATGGTAAGCTCCACGTCGCGCTTGTCCTGCTCATCCTGGGCCGCCTTGAGCTCCTTGTGGGCTCGCGTAACCAATCCCGCGCCTCGGCGATGTGCCTTTGGAGGTCCGCCTCCACCTTCTCCACCACCGTCGTCCTAGACTTAACTTTGTCCAGGTGGGCGTGGCAGAGCGCCTGGAGCTTCCGAAAGCTAGCGCCCATGGCCTGGAGGAGCCGCTCCTCCTGCGGGCCATCGCCACCAACGATTGGCTCGTCGACGACTTCAAGCCCGGCAGCGGCAAGCACTTCGTCGTCGAACACCTCTCCCTCGACGGGTGTCCTGGTGCTTGACACGCCTGGAAGGTGAACGAACAAGTCGTCGCCCACCCTCAGGTACTTGCCAGAGCCGGAAGCAGCAGAGGAGGAAGGCTGGTCACCAGCCTCCTCCTTCTCCTCCTCGGCAGCGGCCCCGCCGGCCTCCCCGGTAGGGCCCATGACGGACTCCTCAGCAGCGGCCTTGCCGGCCTCCCCGGCGGGCCCCTTGGCGGCGTCCTCAGCAGCACCCTTGGCGGCCTCCTCCACGGCGATCTTCTCGGCGTCTGCCTCGGTCGCCTTGGACACGTCCTTGATGACAGCGTCCACGTCCTCTGGGTTCACCAAGGAGGGGTCTGGACACCGAAGACAGGGGTGAGGCAAAGCCAAGACCAAGAACCAGAAAGAAGAAGAAGCAGGGACGAACAGCGAATGACTTACCGGTACCGGCACTAGGCTGGGGAACGGGAGTCCCCTCCCCGCCAACATTTGGCGTCGAGGCAAAGCCACTGGCGCCCAAGTTCTCTTCCTCCTCCTCCATGTGTGTGGGCCCGGTGCTCGGCGGCCTTGCTGGGGGCGCCCCTCGGGGCGACGTGGTCGATGGGGGCGGCATGTTGGGAGTGCCCCCTGTTGCTCCTCCTGCTGCTGCTCCCCTCCTGCACACCTGGCAAGGTCAGCACCAAAGTGTCGCGCCCTTGACACATGTCGAAGAGAGAAGAATGATGAACTTACGCTGGGGGCTTTGCCGGGGGCTGCTGTCTGGGCTGCTCAACACCACCAAGGGCGCCCTTGAAGTGCCAGCCGGGGGCTGGTCACCCGCCAAGACCTTGGCCATTTTTGCTCTCTGGGCCAGCGTCTTCGCGTGCCTGCAAAGATGAAAACAAGTCAAGATCAGTAACACGGATTGAGGAGGCAGAGGTAACGGAAAGGAACCGGATGCTTACTCATCGTCCTCCTCCTCCTCTGCGGCCTTCCTCTTCCTCCTCGGATTGAGGGATCCATAATCAAAGGTGATCCCCGTGCCGATGTTCGCCGGAGGAGGGGAGGGAGGCGGCGTCTGGGCACGCTTGGATGAAGAAGGAGCGGCCGTCTTCTTCACCGCGACCTTCGCCGGCTTCTTCGCCGCCGCGGCCCTCATGTGGGGTCGGGACCCCTCCAAGGTCAGCTGCGGCTGCGCAGCCCTGCGAGGCCGAACCGCCTCACCGGAACTGGCCCGCCGCAAGACTCGCCCCCTTCCCTTAGGTGGCGTCGGTTCTGCGGCCTCGGCCTCCTCCGACGACGACTCGCCGGTCACATCCTCAACCAGTGGAGCCTCGGTGCCGGCATTGCTGGCTCCCTCGGCGGCCGCCGCCCACCGGGCAAGCTCCTCCTCCTCCGCGGCCATCGCGGCCTTGTCCTCCATGCTGCCATCGCTGCCGTCTTCCCTGGCAAGCTGTGCCTCCCTCGCCCTGGTGGCGATGTAGTCCAGCTCCGCCTGGGAGGTGTCCTGGACAAGTAGCCGCTCGACATCGGCATTGACATAGACCTCATGCAGGGTGTCGAAGAACTGCTACACTTCAGCATCCTCCGGCTCCTTCCAGCTCGGGACGGGGCCGTGCGTGTTGCAGTCCGGCATCATGGCAATGATCTCGGACCGACGCAAGTTGTTGCACAACGGGACCACCCCCGTTGGCAGCTTGAACAGAGGCCCCTTGAGGACCTTGCCGGCCTTCACGGCGGCCCTCGCAACCTTGCCAGTCCGCTCGACCTCGCCGTCGCGGCCCACGTCGAGCTGGAAGATCCGCTGGCAGAAATGGGCGTGCGCCATCACTGTGAAGTTGTGGTCGAGGCCGGGGCGGAGCCGCATGATGTCGGCGGGGTTCGTGAAGAGCGAGGCTGGCCTCCCCTTGTTGTGCAACGGACCAATCCGACGGCGGATGAAGTCCTCCCCGATCATTTCGAGGGTGAGCCCGACCTAGGTAAGCCGGAGAATGCTGGTGGTGGCAACCGTGAGCTGTCCGTCGGCGGCGTCGACATCGCTCCAATCACTGCCACGAACCGGCGGCGCCCGGCGAACTTTGCAGAACGCCGGCGGGTCCTTCTCTTCAATCCAGCACCACCGGCCCCGCCACTCATCCCACCTCTCCTTCATTGCACCGTATGGGTACTCCTCCTTGGATTTTGGGATCCAGGTGACGCAAGCAGAGATGCCCCCCGTCTGGATCTGAGGGAAGAAGTATTGGCGGAAGAGCGTCGTGTTCGGGTGCACACCGGACGGATTTGGGGCAGGCTCGGCGCAGGCGGCGGGGATGACGCGCGTGGCCGGGTGCCCCGAATTCTCCCCCCTGTCTTCACTCCCCACAGGGGCCTGAAGAGGTCCCGAAGCTCGAGCACGTCAACCGTAGAGGGGAAGAAGAAGGCGGACTGCATCCAGTCCCCCGACAGCGCGCTCTCCGGCGGCTCCGTAGCCCTAGCATCCTTGGCCACCCCTTTACCCTTGGTGGATTTTGGCACCATGGTGGCTGAAGGAGGAGGGAGGAGCGGAGGGCGGCAGAAGCACAATGGCGACGGGCGGAGACGAAGCCTGGAGAAGAGGAGGGAGGCAGGCAGAGGTCTCCAAGATTGGGGTTGCGCGAAGGGTAAAAGGAACAGTGCACCCACGGTTATCCCTTTTTATGGGGAAGCCGTGGGTCGCGCCGCCAATTTACTGCGATGTGACGCATGCGTGTGAAAACCGCCCCACGCATGCCGCCCACGTCACGCACGCCCCTCCACGCCGCGCCACGCGCGCGGGACGTGGGAAGTGATGAAGCTATGTACCTAGGGTAGGGTCATGGACCTGTCCAAACTACCCTCCCCAAGGACATCCCTAGAAGAAATCACCTTTCAATCGACTTGGAGGTGATCCACTCGACGAACTCGAAGACACTCGACCATGAAGACTACCACTTGACCAAGATCCGCCCACTCGACGGCTAGGAAATCTAAAGTCACTCCACTCGCTAACGGACGGGCATTAAGTGGATTTTATGGTCATCATAGCACTTTATTAGTGGCGTTACCAGTAACGCCCGACCTTAATGTACCTTAAACCCTGCATAACTGAGGGCCGAAGGGGTCTGGCAAACTCTATATAAGCCACCCCCTCCTCAGTGTAAAGGGTTCGCACCCCTGTAATTCACACACACATAATCCAGTCGACCGCCTCCGGGCTCCGAGACGTAGGGCTATTACTTCTTCCGAGAAGGGCCTGAACTCGTAAACCTCGTGTGTCTACAACTACTCCATAGCTAGGATCTTGCCTCTCCATACTTACCCCCTACACTACTGTCAGACTTAGAACCACGACAGGAAGCACAGCGCGCGAAAAATCTTACCACGGTAAAAACCGCCCCACCTGCGCGCGCACAGTTTTGGGCCTGCCCCCAACAACGTGTCGCGCTTATGCGTGGCCCAGGCCTGGGGGCTCCTGTCGGTGTACAAAACTAGGGGCACATTTTTGTGCCCTCTTTACCTGTGCACGGGCAGTCAGAGCCGCGCCCGCGACCACACCAAGAAGAGCGAGGGAGGTGAGCCAAGGCAAGACCGAAGCCCAAGATGGCCAGAACAACGCCAAGACCAAGGCCACAAAGAGCAAAGGGATGAAGCAGGTCCCCCCGGCAGGAGACCCTTGCCGGGGGCAGCCCCGGCAAGACTCTTGCGGGGGCAGCTCGCCCCACACCAACGGAGTGAGCCACCCTTGAGCCCACGATCCCCGACGCCATCATCCGCGTAGGGCTGAGGCTCGGGAAGGCAACTCCAAGGTGGCATGCAGATCTTTGTGAAGACATATCCAAGAATAAACGAGGATTAGAAGACGACGACCCCCAGCAAGAACCTTGCCAGGGACGACGGCGTACCCCTGGCAAGACCCTTGCCGAAGACGACGGCGTGCCACGACAAGACCCTTGCCGGGTCACCCGGCAAGGCCCTTGCCAAGCGCGACAGCAGGGCCACCATCAGGCCCACACCAGCCAAGTCTCCGCCACCATTCGCATGCAGCTGCCGACCCAACAAGCTGGGCAGGCACCTGCGTGGCAACATGCAGCCCTACATGGAGGCTCCACCACCGCGCCACCTCAGTTGCCTGCCTGCCTACATGGCACCGCATGCATCACTGGCCAGGGCGCGTGTCGAAGCTTGGAGGAGCGGTGACGGACGGGACGGGCCTCGCCCCCGTCCCCCAATAAAGTGAAGGGACACCTAAGCTTCGCATTAAATGTGATTTGTCCTGTAATACCAGCGATAACCTTGCAACACTATTTCCTTTCCACCTCCTGTGTGCCACTGTGGCAACCCCTTTTTCTATAAAAGGAGGCCCAAGGCGACGAGGGAAAGGATTCGGCTTTTTGGAGCTCGTTACACTCCATAGCTAGCTCAAGAACTCAGAATACATCCAGCAAAGCAGGAGTAGGGTTTTACGCATCCTCGCGGCCCGAACCTGGATAAATGAACCACGTGCTCTCTGTTAGACCCGCTCTTCTCTCAACCCCGCGCCCCGCAACCGCAGTAGGGATTCTTGTGATCCTATAGGTGTCGTTTCCCACTGACAGTTGGCAACAATCATGATTGTAGATTCTTATTGAAATAGAGAAACAAATTTAAATTTAGTTCGAATTGCAGCGGTAGTATAGACATTTGGAATGCACTAAAATGTTGGTATGAGTAGGTTACATGCATTATACAGCCAACGAAATTTTTTTAATTGGAGATAACATGTTGGTATGAGTAGCTTTGAATAGCATTTGTATAGTAAGACGAGACAAGACTCTCTCTTTGTGTGGTGTGAATAGTTTTATTCTTTTCATTTTTTTCGTTGAGGGAAGTGTGAATTGATTTGGTACGTACAAGTACAATATTACAAGTTAGGCTTGTCCCTCAAATTCAACCCGCGCCTTGTTATATCCCGAAAATTCAGATATCGTGCTCCCAAAACTGGTGCCTTCACAACCCGCGGCTTGCTATCCCGAAATTACAACGCGCGCGAAAACTCCCTCCAGGTGCCAAATCCCGACACGCGAAATCCCCCTTCTAACCCTGAGCCGAAAGGGCCGCTAGTTCAAATTGGTGGGGGTACTTTTGTAACACACCCTACATTTTGGGCAAGCGCATGCCTAAGTCATGGTGCCCACCTCCCATCGCCTCCTTTTCAGCATTCAAAATCCCAGGCCGCCATAACCTCTCCGCTCCAGCCGCAAAACCCCACCCTCCTCCGTTCGCCACGTCACCACTGCCCAGCCAGAGCGTCTTCCCCGATGACGTCGTCCACCGCAACAGCTCGGCGTCCCTCATCCACCTCCCCGGTTGAGGATCCGTCGTCCATCTCGTCGTCCCGGCAGTTCAGCCGCCCCGTCCTCCACCTCCAAGGATCTGCTCCGATGATCACCTCGTCTATTGAGGCTGCTCCATCCCCACAACGCCGCCTTAACCTGCTCCACTGAAACAGCAACATCCTCACCGACTCCTCGGATGAAGCCGAGGCCTACTCGGCGCCACCAAAGAGGTTGTACACTCATCGCATCACACCTTCTCCTTAACTCAACCTCCCGGAGCCGACGATGCTCCATCCCGCACCCCCATGGAGTGGTTACCTCGAAGCCGGTGCCGCGGGCGACATCTCCACAGCGGCTCTCCCCCAGTGCGAGGCCCCTTTGGCGGCGCCGTCCATACCAGCCGGATCCACTGCTCCGGCTCTCGCTCGCTCGCTCGCGCTAGTGCTGCTGCTCTCCCCCTCGCTCGTGCTACTTCTCTGCTCCGATTTATCTACAATTCAGTCGACTGAATCGACTTTTGGCTCAGTCAATTTTCAGGGGGTGGGGGGGGGGTCTCGCTGGAGTTAAGGAAGAAACACCCGCAGCGGGGAGGGGGGCTTGCCGGAGAGGTACCCCACTATCTATCTTAGGGTTCAGGGTGGGCGGCGACGGTCACCGGCGGTGGGGGGCGCGGTGGTGGGGCGGTGGCGTGGGGATCGCTGGAGAAAAAGCTCGGCGTGGGGGGGGTGGCTAGAGGGCTAGCCAGGGCAGACCGGCGATGGGGAGTTTTTTCGAGGCAGCGAGGCGGCATGGGGGCAGGCGGTTTGGCCGGTGGTGACTGGTGGCTCAGGAGGGTGCAGCTTGAAGATGAACTGCATGCCCTCCCTAGACTACATTTCAAGTGCCTCTCTGCTACCATTGCATTCAGTTTCGACAGTAACATTCAGATTCCACAGTAAATTCAGTTTCGACAGTTAAGTTCAGAGTTAACAGTTTTTACCTCATCTATTGTAGTCAGGTGGTTTTTGGTGATGTAAATTTTACATCTATTTTGCATCATCTATTGGAGATGCTATTAGGATCCCACTTGAGATTAACGATGTCTGTGTTGTGCTGCTTCAGCCTTGACGTCTTACGGCTCACCGGAGCTGCTCCAACGATAAAACGATCCATCACAACATAGCAGTGCCCTGGACGCTGTCTACATATTCCTCAGATCTTCCTCCACACCTCCGACAGCCACCTCTGTCTCAACTTCTTCAGCGACCAACCCAATGATGTTGAGGTCGACAGGGCAACGACAAAGAGGTTGTACACTTGTTGCATCACTTATTACTCTACATTCATGTCGATCCATTAGGGCTATTTTGGTTCAACGGAAAAATGTAGCAATAGGAAATTTTCCTATGGCACACTACTATTCAGTTATTCATGCAATTTGTTGAAAGGAATGGAGCAAAACATCCACCTGGACCTAATTTTCAAAATCCTATGCATGAGAACAAGACCAAGTGCATTAGTGCAGAATAACATTCTAACTGTACACGCTTTCATATGGTTTCACTTTATTTTGGCCACGTTTCTTTGCATTCCTCTGCTCTTCCAATTCCTGTGAACCAAACACCCAAGTTGACAGAAATCGTGTGTTTACAAATGCTCTGTTTACCATGTGCATTCCTATCCTATTCCGTTGTTTTTCCTATCCCTACGTTTTTAGAATCATGCAAGCCAAATGAGCCCTTACAGAATTACTTCAATTATAGGTAGGTGTCGAAGGAAACTTTGTGTGGGTTGTCCTGCTCCTGCCACGACATCGTTCACCTCACATCATGACTCCCGACCATCTTTCGCCGGCTCAGATCTCCTTCCCTGCCGCCGGCACCCACTGTAACGGCATCAGCATCATCGACTCAGGAGATGAACCTGAGGAGTACACGGGTCCACAAGAGAGGTCACACTCTTTTGTTTTTGCTTATGTTATGCATTGCTTAAAATTACCTACTACTTTATCATCCTGTTCACCTCTTAGACTCCAACTCAGGTCCAAATTAATGTTCAAACTTGAGTTCTAAATTAGTTGTGGGGCACATATCGAGGCCGCAATGAATAGTATCTCTGTCTAATATCTGGTTCACCTAGGGTATGCCTATGTTGTTCATCTTGGGTGGGAAACAAATAGTAAAGCAATCATCATCTGTCTTTTATTAAATTAAAGCAATCATCAGCCTGCTATCATTATTTTTGGATCCATCCACTGGTTGTTACCATCACTCTAGATTTCTGCATGCTCTCCTTACATAATCTCACCATATTTTTTTCATATGCATGTCATATATTGTACACAGTCATGCTGAACATGTAGAGAAAAAGAGAAGAGTTTTGTGCGGCAATACAATGTCATGCAGACATTGCTCCATGGTGGGTTTAATGGCAAACCTTCCCCCTCTCCAGATCATAATACAGAGGAAGATCTCTGTTCTAAGGTGGATTCAGACGCAGCTGACCACTTCTATTTACCCCCCAAGGTGTTTGATCTACCTTGGCATGATGATTTAGTCATATCATGCATATATTGCCTTGCAGTTCCTACTTTTGACATCATATATGTCATCTGCTTAGTTTAGACATGTTCTGTAATGCCACTTGTTTAGTTTCTATATCATATATGGGAATTATGCAGTCTCGTGTCTTTTAGCCAGCCATAATATATGTGAAATGTGCAATGCCATCCTGTTTAACCAGGCATCATATATTTGAATGATATCTTGCCCATCCTTTTCTTCATTACATTTCCATTTGTCGATAATGTTTGTACATTAAACTAGTCTTCCCGTGAATCAGCCATTTGGATCATAATTAGCTTAGTTAGCTCATAAACGATCCATTTTACCTAAGTTAGCTCTAAAATGACCCATTTTACCTTAGTTAGCTTATAAATGATCCAGTTTATCCAAGTTAGCTCTAAATTGACCCATTTACCTAGATTAGCTCCTAAATGATCCATTTTACCTATGTTAGCTTTAAAATGACCCATTTCACCTAGGTTAGCTCCAAAATGACCCATCTTACCTAGGTTAGCTCCAAAATGACCCATCACACCTAGGTTAGCTCTAAAATGCTGCTTTTTTACTAGGTTAGCTCATAAACGATCCGTTTCAACTAAGTTAGCTCATAAACAATCCATTTCACCTAAGTTAGCTCAAAAACGATCCATTTCACCTAAATTAGCTCTTAAATGATCCATTTCACCTAAGTTAGCTCATAAATGATCCATTTCAACTAAGTTAGCTCATAAATGATCCATTTCACCTAAGTTAGCTAAAAAACGATTCATTTCACCTTAGTTAGCTCAAAAACGATCCATTTCACCTTAGTTAGCTCATAAACGACCCATTTCAACTAAGTTAGCTCATAAATGATCCATTTGATCTTAGTTAGCTCATAAACGACCCATTTCAACTTAGTTAGCTCATATATTATCCATTTCACCTAAGTTAGCTCATAAATGACATATACTTCTTGTTCTAGTCTTCTTCTTGTTCTAGTCTTCTTGTTGTTCTAGTATTCTTCTTCTAGTCACCTATTTCTAACTTTCTTATTTGCCATTTTGCAGATTTCATGATGGAGTGCTTGTTTTTTCTTTCATTCTCTTCAAGTATTCTTCTAGCTTGCTATGATGGAACTTGCTGTCTTGATGAAACTTTGCATTGTAATATGTATGGATGGAACAATGTGTATGTGCAACTTGATGGAACTTGCTTATGGATGAATGGATGAAACTTATGTGCTGGATATGTGATATGTTTGCTGTTAAATAGCCCGGTGAAATATATCTATATATGTCATATATATTTGCTGTGAAAATTGTTGGATTTAAAAAAACAGAAAAAGAGCCAATATGCAGGCTCTTTGCCGTCAGCCACCGACGGTAATGGACTCTTTGCCGTCTGTGACAGATGGCAAAGAAGCCACGTGGCAGCCAACTGTGCTTCCTGGGAGCTGACCCATTTGGTCAGTTTGCCTACACTGGCTGACGGCAAAGGCAGGACAAATTTTGCCGTCAGCGGCGAACGACAAAGGCCTACCATGTAGTGACGTCTAGCTGACATCATTCGGCGGACGGCAAAGGCAGGACAAATTTTGCAGTCAGCGGCGGACGGCAAAGGCCTGCCGTTAGCCACCTAACGGACTAACAACGCAATTATTGCCGTCTGCTTTCTTTGCCATCTGCTGCTGATGGCAAAGGCCCCTTTGCCGTCAGCCGCCGAAAGCAGACGGCAAAGTAGCTCTTTGCCGAACCTTACTTTGCCGGAGCCTTTTGCCGTCCGCGGCAGATGGCAAAGACCTTTGCCGTCCGCCGTTCATGCCTTTGCCGTCTGCCGTGGCAGACGGCAAAGTAGCTGATTCCTGTAGTGTGTATTCCCTGCTTGTTTGTTTCAAGGATGATGCCTGAGCTTTTATTATTGCTTTTTAAGGACTGGATGGAGTGGGCGAAGAGGATCCAGTGTCTGGCTCCGCTGCCGGAAGAACAGGTCATCCCACGCCTAGCGAAGATGCTGGTGCCAGCGCCGTGTAAGGCGTCGGAGAAGAAGGCCAAGAAGAAGGCCAATGGGGCCAAGGGTGGCCCCCGCCGCAAGGGCACTTCAGACATGATGTCCGAAGATGATGAGGCTCATTCCTCTGTCCCTGAGGACAATGACGAGGAAGAGGAGGAGGAGGAGGAGGAGGAAAACAACCCTCCCCCAGAGGAGAAGAAGAAAAAGAGGGCGGCTTTGGCGCACCTGGAGGCGAAACGCCCAAGAAGGGGAAGGGCGTCCCGGCGGTCAACACCGCGTGGGACGTTGACAGCAGCCGGAACAACGCCCCCGCACTAAGACGCAGGCTGCATCGTAAGTGACATGGCTCGCTCATGCGCACATCGGGCCCTTTCTCTCCATTATCTTGACATAGTTAATCGTACTATTGCAGTCCGGCCCGTGACCTTATCCAGCGATCCTCATCTGGAGGTTCGTTGGCTCCATTGGAGATGGCGAGCATGTCGCCACCACCTGCTTATTCCCCCGGGGCCAGGGACGACACCGAAGTGTTGTCCTAGAGGACCGCTCCGAACTAGGGAGGAGCCCAGGACACCATCCGGGAGGCGCCACAAGGCGAAACCTCCACTGCCGGACACATGGGGGAGCAGATCCCCATGGAGACTGGCGAAGAGGGCCGCATCCAGTTCGGCCCTCAGCCGAATACGATTCTGGAGGCCCATATGGCTCCGGAGTCAAGCGAGTAGCCCCCTTTTAAGGAGGGGGGGTGCGCCGCTTCCACCGGTGGCCCCTGTCCATCCAGGGGCACCGGACTCCCTGATGGAGGCGCTATGGGGTGCCTCCGTTGTGGACGAGCACCGTGTCCTTATGGGTGCGGTTGATACCTCTTGAGCAGTGCGTTGGATTTCCTTGAAGAGGAAAGGGTGATGCAGCAGAGTAGAGTAAGTATTTCCCTCAGTTTTTGAGAACCAAGGTATCAATCCAGTAGGAGGCTACACACAAGTCCCTCGTGCCTACACAAAACAAATAGCTCCACGCAACCAATGCGATTAGGGGTTGTCAATCCCTTCACGGTCACTTACAAGAGTGAAATCTAATAGAGATGATAGATAATATTTTTGGTATTTTTGGTATAAAGATGCAAAGTAAAATAAAAGGGCATGGTAAAAAGCAAAGAAATAATAAAGTGATGAAGATTGATATGATGAGAATAGACCTGCGGGCCATAGATTTCACTAGTGGCTTCTCTCAAGAGCATAAGTATTCTACGGTGGGTGAACAAACTACTGTTGAGCAATTGAGAGAATTGAGCATAGTTATGAGAATATCTAGGTATGATCATGTATATAGGCATCACTTCCGAGACAAGTAGACCGACTCCTGCTTGCATCTACTACTATTACTCCACTCATCGACCGCTATCCAGCATGCATCTAGAGTATTAAGTTCATGAAAACAGAGTAACGCCTTAAGCAAGATGACATGATGTAGAGGGATAAATTCATGCAATATGATAAAACCCCCATCTTGTTATCCTCGATGGCAACAATACAATATGTGCCTTGCTGCCCCTACTGTCACTGGGAAAGGACACCGCAAGATTGAACCCAAAGCTAAGCACTTCTCCCATTGCAAGAAAAACTAACCTAGTAGGGAAAACCAAACTGATAATTCGAAGAGACTTGCAAAGATAACCAATCATACATAAAATAATTCAGAGAAGATTCAAATATTGTTCATAGATAAACTTGATCATAAACCCACAATTCATCAGTCTCAACAAACACACTGCAAAAACAAGATTACATCGAATAGATCTCCACGAGAGAGGGGGAGAACATTGTATTGAGATCCAAAAAGAGAGAAAAGCCATCTAGCTACTAATTGTGGAACCAAAGGTCTGAGGTAAACTACTCACACTTCATCGGAGGGGCTATGGTGATGATGTAGAAGCCCTCCGTGGTGGATTCCCTTCCGGCGGAGCTCCGGAACAGGCCCCAAGATGGGATCTTGTGGATACAGAAGGTTGTGGCGGTGGAATTAGGTTTTTGGATCCGTATCTGATCGTTTGGGGGTACATAGGTATATATAGGAGGAAGGAGTACGTAGGTGGAGCAAAGGGGGGCCCACGAGGCAGGGGCGCGCCCTAGGGGGGGCGCCCTCCACCCTCGTGGCCGCCTCCCTTCTTTCTTGACGTGGGGTCCAAGTCTCCTGGATCATATTCGGTGAGAAAATCACGTTCCCAAAGGTTTCATTCTGTTTGGACTCTGTTTGATATTCCGTTTCTTCGAAACTCTGAAATAGGCAAAAAACAGCAATTCTGGGCGGGGCCTCCGGTTAATAGGTTAGTCCCAAAGGTAATATAAAAGTGGAAAATAAAGCCCAATATTGTCCAAAACAGTAGATAATATGGCATATCAAAAATTATAGATACGTTGGAGACGTATCAGGCATTCCCAAGCTTAATTCCTGCTCGTCCTCGAGTAGGTAAATGATAAAAGAGAATTTTTGATGCGGAGTGCTACTTGGCATAATTTCAATGTAATTCTTCTTAATTGTGGTATGAATATTCAGATCCGAAAGATTCAAGACAAAAGTTCATATTGACATGAAAACAATAATACTTCAAGCATACTAACTAAGCAATTATGTCCTCTCAAAATAACATGGACAAAGAAAATTCATCCCTACAAAATCATATAGTTTAATCATGCTCCATTTTCGTCACACAAGAATGCTCTCATCATGAACAACCCCAATGACAAGCCAAGCAATTGTTTCATACTTTAGTAATCTCAAACTTATAAACCCTCACGCAATACATGAGCGCGAGCCATGGACATAACACTATGGGTGGAATAGAATATGATGATGGGGGTTATGTGGAGAAGACCAAAAGGAGAAGGCCTCACATCAACGAGGCTAATCAATGGGCTATGGAGATGCCCATCGACTGATGTTAATGCAAGGAGTAGGGATTGCCATGCAACAGATGAACTAGAGCTATAAATGTATGAAAGCTCAACAAAAGAAACTAAGTGGGTGTGCATCCAACTTGCTTGATCATGAAGACCTAGGGCACTTGAGGAGGCCCATTGTTGGAATATACAAGCCAAGTTCTATAATGAAAAATTCCCACTAGTATATGAAAGTGATAAAACAAGAGACATGAAGATTATGGTGCTACTTTGAAGCACAAGTGTGGAAAAGGATAGTAGCATTGTCCCTTCTCTCTTTTTCTCTCATTTTTTTATATGGCCTTTCTCTTTTTTATGGCCTTTCCTTTTTTTAATTCCTCACTTGGGACAATGCTCTAGAAAATGATGATCATCACACCTCTATTTATTTACAACTCAATGATTACAATTCGATACTAGAACAAAGTATGACTCTATATAAATGCCTCCGGCGGTGTACCGGGATATGCAATGAATCAAGAGTGACATGTATGAAAGAATTATGAACGGTGACTTTGCCACAAATACTATGTCAACTACATGATCATGCTAAGCAATATGACAATGATGAATGTGTCATGATGAACGGTATGGTGGAAAGTTGCATGGCAATATATCTCGGAATGGCTATGGAAATGCCATAATAGGTAGGTATGGTGGCTGTTTTGAGGAAGATATAAGGAGGTTTATGTGTGAAAGAGCGTATCATATCACGGGGTTTGGATGCACCGGCGAAGTTTGCACCAACTCTCAATGTGAGAAAGGGCAATGCATGGTACCGAAGAGGCTAGCAATGATGGAAGGGTGACAGTGCGTATAATTCATGGACTCAACATTAGTCATAAAGAACTCACATACTTATTGCAAAAATCTACAAGCCATCAAAAACCAAAGCACTACGCGCATGCTCCTAGGGGGATAGATTGGTAGGAAAAGACCATCGCTCGTCCCCGACCGCCACTCATAAGGAGGACAATCAAAGAACACCTCATGTTCCAAATTTGTTACATAACATTTACCATACGTGCATGCTATGGGACTTGCAAACTTCAACACAAGCATTTCTCAAATTCACAACTACTCAACTAGCACGACTTTGATATTATTACCTCCATATCTCAAAACAATTATCAAGCATCAAACTTTTCTTAGTATCCAACACACTCATATGAAAGTTTTTACTATTTTTGTATACCTAGCATATTAAGATTATTTAAGCAAATTACCATGCTATTTAAGACTCTCAAAATAATCTAAGTGAAGCATGAGAGATCAATAGTTTCTATAAAAAAAATCCACCACCGTGCTCTAAAAGATATAAGTGAAGCACTAGAGCAAAATTATATACCTCAAAAGATATAAGTGAAGCACATAGAGTATTCTAACAAATTCCAAATCAAGTATGGCTCTCTCAAAAGGTGTGTACAGCAAGGATGATTGTGGTAAACTAAAAAGAAAAGACTCAAATTGTCGGTGGGAAACAACACCTATGGGATCACAAGAATCCCTACTACGGTTGCGGGGCGCGGGGGTCGTGAGAAGAGCGGATCAAACAGGTAGCACACGGTTTGTTTATCCAGGTTTGGGCCGCAAGGATGCGTATAACCCTACTCCTGCTTTTGTGGATAGTATATCTGTGTTCTTGAGCTAGCTATGGGTCGTGAGGAGCTCCAAAAAGCTGAATCCCCCTCCTGGTCGCCTCGGGCCTCCTTTTATAGGAAAGGGGCTGCCATAGTGGCACACAGGAGGTGGAAAGGGTACAGTAATGCGAGTTTATCCCTCGCATTACATGACAAGGCGCATTTAATGCGCCCTGCTTAGGTGTCCTTGCTTTATCGGGGACGGGGGAGAGCCCCGTCCCGTCCGTTGCCGCTCCCTCTGGTGTTGACACGCGCCCTGGCCAGCGGTGCTTGTGGTGCCATGTAGGCAGGCACGCAGCTGAGGCGGCACAGTGGTGGGTCTCCACGAAGATCTGCACGCCGCCACGCAGGTGCCTGCCCAACTGGTTGGGTCGGCAGCTGCATGCGAATAGCGGTGGGGGCGCAACTGGTGCGGGCCTGATGGTGGCCCCACGGGTGTCCTTGGCAAGGGCCTTGCCGGGGCCCCAGCAAGGGTCATGCCTGTTGGGGAACGTTGCAGAAAATAGAAAAATTCCTACTCGTTTCACCAAGATCATCTAGGAGTTCATCTAGCAACGAGTCATTGGATGCATCTACATACCTTTGTAGATCGCGCACGGAAGCATTCAAAGAACGGTGATGATGTAGTCGAACACGACGTGATCCAAATCACCGATGACCAAGCGCCGAACGGACGACACCTCTGCATTCAACACACGTACGGGACGGGAGACGTCTCCTCCTTCTTGATCCAGCAAGGGGGAAGGAGAGGTTGATGAAGATCCAGCAGCACGACGGCGTGGTGGTGGATGCAGGGCGTCACAGTAGCAGGGCTTCGCCTATACTACGAGAGAGAGACGTAACGGGGAGAGAGGGAGGCGCCAGGGGCTGGTGTATGAAATCCCTCCTCTCCCCCACTATATATAGGAGGGCCAAGGGGGGTGGTGCGCAGCCTAGGAGATCTGATCTCCTAGGTGCGGCGGCCAGGGGGAGGATTCCCTCCCCCCCAAGGCACCCAGAGGTGCCTTCCACCACTTGGACTCCTCCCCCATGGAAACCCTAGGCGCATGGGCCTATAGGGGCTGGTGCCCTTGGCCCATCTAGGCCAAGGCACACCCCCTACAGCCCATGTGGCCCCCCGGGACAGGTGGCCCCACCCGGTGGGCCCCCGGGACCCCTCCGGTGGTCCCGGTACAATACAGATAACCCCAAAACTTGTCCCGATGGCCGAAACAGCATTTCCTATATATAATTCTTTACCTCCGGACCATTCCGGAACTCCTCGTGACGTCCGGGATCTCATCCGGGACTCCGAAAAACATTCGGGTTTCTGCATATACATATCTTCACAACCCTAGCGTCACCGAACCTTAAGTGTGTAGACCCTACGGGTTCGGGAGACAAGCAGACATGACCGAGACGACTCTCCGGTCAATAACCAACAGCGGGATCTGGATACCCATGTTGGATCCACATGCTCCACGATGATCTCATCGGATGAACCACGATGTCGAGGATTCAATCAACCCCGTATGCAATTCCCTTTGTCAATCGATATGTTACTTGCCCGAGATTCGATCGTCGGTATCCCAATACCTCGTTCAATCTCGTTACCGGCAAGTCACTTTACTCGTACCATAATGAATGATCCCGTGACCAGACACTTGGTCACTTTGAGCTCATTATGATGATGCATTACCGAGTGGGCCCAGTGATACCTCTCCGTCATACGGAGTGACAAATCCCAGTCTTGATCCATGTCAACCCAACAGACACTTTCGGAGATACCCGTAGTATACCTTTATAGTCACCCAGTTACGTTGTGACGTTTGATATACCCAAAGCACTCCTACAGTATCCGGGAGTTACACGATCTCATGGTCTAAGGAAAAGATACTTTGACATTGGAAAACTCTAGCAAACGAACTATACGATCTTGTGCTATGTTTAGGATTGGGTCTTGTCCATCACATCATTCTCCTAATGATGTGATCTCGTTATCAATGACATCCAATGTCCATAGTCAGGAAACCATGACTATCTGTTGATCAACGAGCTAGTCAACTAGAGGCACACTAGGGACATGTTGGTGTCTGTTATTCACACATGTATTACGATTTCCGGATAACACAATTATAGCATGAATAAAGACAATTATCATGAACAAGGAAATATAATAATAAAGCTTTTATTATTGCCTCTAGGGCATATTTCCAACAGTCTCCCACTTGCACTAGAGTCAATAATCTAGTTACATTGTGATGAATCGAACACCCATGGAATTCTGGTGTTGATCATGTTTTGCCCTAGGGAGAGGTTTAGTCAACGGATCTGCTACATTTAGGTCCGTATGTACTTTACAAATCTCTATGTCTCCATCTTGAACATTTTCACGGATGGAGTTGAAGCGACGCTTGATGTGCCTTGTCTTCTTGTGAAACCTGGGCTCTTTGGCAAGAGCAATAGCTCCAGTGTTGTCACAGAAGAGCTTGATCGGCCCCGACGCATTGGGTATGACTCCTAGGTCGGTGATGAACTCCTTCACCCATATTGCTTCATGTGCTGCCTCCGAGGCTGCCATGTACTCCGCTTCACATGTAGATCCCGCCACGACGCTCTGCTTGCAGCTGCACCAGCTCACTGCTCCACCATTCAACATATACACGTATCCGGTTTGTGACTTAGAGTCATCCAGATCTGTGTCGAAGCTAGCGTCGACATAACCCTTTACGACGAGCTCTTCGTCACCTCCATAAACGAGAAACATTTCCTTAGTCCTTTTCAGGTACTTTAGGATATTCTTGACCGCTGTCCAGTGTTCCTTGCCGGGATTACTTTGGTACCTTCCTACCAAACTTACGGCAAGGTTTACATCAGGTCTGGTACACAGCATGGCATACATAATAGAACCTATGGCTGAGGCATAGGGGATGACACTCATCTCTTCTATTTCTTCTGCCGTGGTCGGACATTGAGCTGAGCTCAATTTCACACCTTGTAATACAGGTAAGAACCCCTTCTTAGAATGATCCATATTGAACTTCTTCAATATCTTATCAAGGTATGTGCTTTGTGAAAGACCTATGAGGCGTCTTGATCTATCTCTATAGATTTTGATGCCTAATATATAAGCAGCTTCTCCAAGGTCCTTCATTGAAAAACTCTTATTCAAGTAGGCCTTGATGCTGTCCAAGAGTTCTATATCATTTCCCATCAAAAGTATGTCATCCACATATAATATGAGAAATGCTACAGAGCTCCCACTCACTTTCTTGTAAACGCAGGCTTCTCCATAAGTCTGTGTAAACCCAAACGCTTTGATCATCTCATCAAAGCGAATGTTCCAACTCCGAGATGCTTGCACCAACCCATAAATCGAGCATTGGAGCTTGCACACTTTGTCAGCATTCTTAGGATCGACAAAACCTTCCGGCTGCATCATATACAATTCTTCCTGAAGGAAACCATTAAGAAATGCCGTTTTGACGTCCATTTGCCATATTTCATAATCATAGAATGCGGCAATCGCTAACATGATTCGGACGGACTTCAGCTTCGCTACCGGTGAGAAAGTCTCATCGTAGTCAACCCCTTGAACTTGTCGATAACCTTTAGCGACAAGTCGAGCTTTATAGATGGTTACATGTCCATCCGCGTCTGTCTTCTTCTTAAAGATCCATTTATTCTCTATGGCTCGCCGTTCAACGGGCAAGTCAGTCAAAGTCCATACTTCATTTTCATACATGGATCCTATCTTGGATTTCATGGCTTCTAGCCATTTGTCGGAATCCGGGCCCGCCATCGCTTCTTCATAGTTCGAAGGTTCACCATTGTCTAACAACATGATTTCCAAGACAGGGTTGCCGTACCACTCTGGTGCGGAACGTGTCCTTGTTGACCTTCGAATTTCAGTAGGAGCTTGATCAGAAGTATCTTGATCATTATCATTAACTTCCTCTCTAGTCGGTGCAGGCACCTCAGGAATATTTTCTTGAGTTGAGCCATTTTCCGGTTCAAGAGGTAATACTTCATCAAGCTCTACTTTCCTCCCACTTACTTCTCTCGAGAGAAACTCTTTCTCTAGAAAGGACCCATTCTTGGCAACAAAGATCTTGCCTTCGGATCTTAGGTAGAAGGTATACCCAATAGTTTCTTTAGGGTATCCTATGAAGACGCATTTTTCCGACTTCGGTTCGAGCTTTTCAGGTTGAAGTTTCTTGACATAAGCATCGCATCCCCAAACTTTTAGAAACGACAGCTTAGGTTTCTTCCCAAACCATAATTCATACGGTGTCGTCTCAACGGATTTCGACGGAGCCCTATTTAAAGTGAATGCGGCAGTCTCTAAAGCATAGCCCCAAAAAGATAGCGGTAAATCAGTAAGAGACATCATAGACCGCACCATATCCAATAGAGTGCGATTACGATGTTCGGACACACCGTTACGCTGAGGTGTTCCAGGCGGCGTGAGTTGTGAAACTATTCCACATTTTATTAAGTGTGTGCCAAATTTGTGACTCAAGTATTCTCCTCCATGATCTGATCGTAGAAACTTGATTTTCCTGTCACGTTGATTTTCAACCTCACTCTGAAATTCCTTGAACTTTTCAAAGGTTTCAGACTTGTGTTTCATTAAGTAGACATATCCATATCTACTCAAGTCATCAGTGAGGGTGAGAACATAACGATAGCCACCGCGAGCCTCAACACTCATTGGACCGCACACATCAGTATGTATGATTTCCAATAAGTTGGTTGCTCGCTCCATTGTTCCTGAGAACGGAGTCTTGGTCATTTTACCCATGAGGCTTGGTTCGCATGTGTCAAATGATTCATAATCAAGAGACTCTAAAAGTCCATCTGCATGGAGCTTCTTCATGCGTTTGACTCCTATGTGACCAAGGCGGCAGTGCCACAAGTATGTGGGACTATCATTATCAACCTTACATCTTTTGGTACTCACATTATGAACATGTGTAGTAATACGCCCGAGATTCATTAAGAATAAACCATTCACCATAGGAGCATGACCATAAAACATATCTCTCATATAAATGGAACAACCATTATTCTCAGATTTAAATGAGTAGCCATCTCGAATTAAACGAGATCCCGATACAATGTTCATGCTCAAAGCTGGCACTAAATAACAGTTATTGAGGTTTAAAACTAATCCCGTAGGTAAATGCAGAGGCAGCGTGCCGACGGCGATCACATCAACCTTGGAACCATTCCCGACGCGCATCGTCACCTCATCCTTCACCAGTCTCCGTTTATTCCGCAGCTCCTGCTGTGAGTTACAAATATGAGCAACGGCACCGGTATCAAATACCCAGGAGTTACTACGAGTACTGGTAAGGTACACATCAATTACATGTATATCAAATATACCTTTGGTGTTGCCGGCCTTCTTGTCCTCTAAGTATTTGGGGCAGTTCCGCTTCTAGTGACCCTTCCCTTTGCAATAAAAGCACTCCGTCTCAGGCTTGGGTCCATTCTTTGGCTTCTTCCCGGCAGCTTGCTTGCCAGGCACGGCAACCTCCTTGCCGTCCTTCTTGAAGTTCTTTTTACCCTTGCCTTTCTTGAACTTAGTGGTTTTATTGACCATCAACACTTGATGTTCCTTCTTGACTTCTACCTCCGCTGATTTCAGCATTGAGAACAACTCAGGGATGGTCTTTTGCATCCCCTGCATGTTGAAGTTCATCACGAAGCTCTTGTAGCTTGGTGGAAGCGACTGGAGGATTCTGTCAATGACCGCATCATCCGGGAGATTAACTCCCAGCTGAGACAAGCGGTTATGCAACCCAGACATAGTGAGTATGTGCTCACTGACAGAACTATTTTCCTCCATCTTTCAGCTGAAGAACTTATCGGAGACTTCATATCTCTCGATCCGGGCATGAGCTTGAAAAACCATTTTCAGCTCTTCGAACATCTCATATGCTCCATGTCTCTCAAAACGCTTTTGGAGCCCCGGCTCTAAACTGTAAAGCATGCCGCACTGAACGAGGGAGTAGTCATCAGCAAGTGTCTGCCAAACGTTCATAACGTCTTGGTTCTGTGGGACGGGTGGTCACCTAGCGGTGCTTGTAGGACATAATCTTTCTTGGCAGCTATGAGGATGATCCTCAGGTTCTGGACCCAGTCCGTATAGTTACTGCCATCGTCTTTCAGCTTGGTTTTCTCTAGGAACGCATTGAAGTTGAGGACTACGTTGGCCATTTGATCTACAAGACATATTGCAAAGATTTTAGACTAAGTTCATGATAATCAAGTTCATCTAATCAAATTATTAATGAACTCCCACTTAGATTAGACATCCCTCTAGTCATCTAAGTATTACATGATCCGAGTTAACTAGACCATGTCCGATCATCACGTGAGACGGACTAGTCAACGTCGGTGAACATCTTCATGTTGATCGTATCTTCTATACGACTCATGCTCGACCTTTCGGTCTTCTGTGTTCCGAGGCCATGTCTGTACATGCTAGGCTTGTCAAGTTAACCCTAAGTGTTTTGCATGTGTTCCGAGGCCATGTCTGTACATGCTAGGCTCGTCAAGTTAACCCTAAGTGTTTTGCATGTGTTCCGAGGCCATGTCTTTACATGCTAGGCTCGTCAACACCCGTTGTATGTGAACGTAAGGATCCATCACACCCGATCATCACGGCGTGCTTAGAAACGACGAACTTTAGCAACGGTGCACAGTTAGGGGAGAACACTTCTTGAAATTGTTATGAGGAATCATCTTATTTACTACCGTCGTTCTAAGTAAACAAGATGCAAAAACATGATAAACATCACATGCAATCAAATAATAGACGTGACATGATATGGCCAATATCACATAGCTCCTTTGATCTCCATCTTGGGGCTCCATGATCATCTTGTCACCGGCTTGACACCATGATCTCCATCATCATGATCTCCATCATCGTGTCTCCATGAAGTTGCTCGCCAACTATTACTTCTACTACTATGGGTAACGCGTTTAGCAATAAAGTAAAGTAATTTACATGGCGTTTCTCAATGACACGCAGGTCATATAAAAGAATAAAGACAACTCCTATGGCTCCTGCCGGTTGTCATACTCATCGACATGCAAGTCGTGAATCCTATTACAATAGCATGAACATCTCATACATCACATATAGATCATTCATAATTCATCACAACTTTGGCCATATCATATCACAAACCACTTGCTGCAAAAACAAGTTAGACGTCCTCTAATTGTTTTTGCAAGTTTTACGTGGCTGAATTAGGGTTCTAGCAAGAACGTCTTCTTACCTACATTAAAGCCACAACGTGATTTGTCAACTTCTATTTACCCTTCATAAGGACCCTGTTCATCGAATCCGCTCCAACTAAAGTGGGAGAGACAGACACCCGCCAGCCACCTTATGTAACTAGTGCATGTTAGTCGGTGGAACCGGTCTCACATAAGCGTACGTGTAAGGTTGGTCCGGGCCGCTTCATCCCACAATACCGCTGAAGCAAGATAAGACTAGTAGCGGCAAGAAAGTTGACAAATCTACGCCCACAACTAATTGTGTTCTACTCGCGCAAGAAGAACTACGCATAAACCTGGCTCTGATACCACTGTTGGGGAACGTTGCAGAAAACAAAAATTTTCCTACTCGTTTCACCAAGATCATCTAGGAGTTCATCTAGCAACGAGTCATTGGATGCATCTACATACCTTTGTAGATCGCGCACGGAAGCGTTCAAAGAACGGTGATGATGTAGTCGAACACAACGTGATCCAAATCACCGATGACCAAGCGCCGAACGGACGGCACCTCCGCGTTCAACACACGTACGGGACGGGAGACGTCTCCTCCTTCTTGATCCAGCAAGGGGGAAGGAGAGGTTGATGAAGATCCAGCAGCACGACGGCGTGGTGGTGGATGCAGGGCGTCACAGTAGCAGGGCTTCGCCTATACTACGAGAGAGAGACGTAACGGGGAGAGAGGGAGGCGCCAGGGGCTGGTGTATGAAATCCCTCCTCTCCCCCACTATATATAGGAGGTCCAAGGGGGGTGGTGCGCAGCCTAGGAGATCTGATCTCCTAGGTGCGGCGGCCAGGGGGAGGATTCCCTCCCCCCCAAGGCAACCAGAGGTGCCTTCCACCACTTGGACTCCTCCCCCATGGAAACCCTAGGTGCATGGGCCTATAGGGGCTGGTTCCCTTGGCCCATCTAGGCCAAGGCGCACCCCCTACAGCCCATGTGGCCCCCCGGGACAGGTGGCCCCACCCGGTGGGCTCCCGGGACCCCTCCGGTGGTCCCGGTACAATACCGATAACCCCGAAACTTGTCCCGATGGCCGAAACAGCATTTCCTATATATAATTCTTTACCTCCAGACCATTCTGGAACTCCTCGTGACGTCCGGGATCTCATCCGGGACTCCGAACAACATTCGGGTTTCTGCATATACATATCTTCACAACCCTAGCGTCACCGAACCTTAAGTGTGTAGACCCTACGGGTTCGGGAGACAAGCAGACATGACCGAGACGACTCTCCGGTCAATAACCAACAGCGGGATCTGGATACCCATGTTGGCTCCCACATGCTCCACGATGATCTCATCGGATGAACCACGATGTCGAGGATTCAATCAACCCCGTATGCAATTCCCTTTGTCAATCGATATGTTACTTGCCCGAGATTCGATCGTCGGTACCCCAATACCTCGTTCAATCTCGTTACCGGCAAGTCACTTTACTCGTACCGTAATGAATGATCCCGTGACCAGACACTTGGTCACTTTGAGCTCATTATGATGATGCATTACCGAGTGGGCCCAGTGATACCTCTCCGTCATACGGAGTGACAAATCTCAGTCTTGATCCATGTCAACCAACAGACACTTTCGGAGATACCCGTAGTATACCTTTATAGTCACCCAGTTACGTTGTGACGTTTGATATACCCAAAGCACTCCTACGGTATCCGGGAGTTACACGATCTCATGGTCTAAGGAAAAGATACTTTGACATTGGAAAACTCTAGCAAATGAACTATACGATCTTGTGCTATGTTTAGGATTGGGTCTTGTCCATCACATCATTCTCCTAATGATGTGATCTCGTTATCAATGACATCCAATGTCCATAGTCAGGAAACCATGACTATCTGTTGATCAACGAGCTAGTCAACTAGAGGCACACTAGGGACATGTTGGTGTCTGTTATTCACACATGTATTACGATTTCCGGATAACACAATTATAGCATGAATAAAGACAATTATCATGAACAAGGAAATATAATAATAAAGCTTTTATTATTGCCTCTAGGGCATATTTCCAACAATGCCGTGGCGCTCGCTATCATCCCCGGCAAGGCTCTTGCCGTGGCGCTCGCTGTCATCCCCGGCAAGGCTCTTGCCGGGGGCCTTGTGGTCCTCCTTGGCTGGAATCCCGCCAAGGGCCATCACCTTCTTAAGTGGGTATCTGATCTTGAATGTCTTCACAAGATCTGCATGCCACCACGGGGATGTCTCCCGAATCCTTGCCCCATGGGGGCAGTGGACTCAAGGGTGACCTCGCTCCGTAGGTGTGGGGCGAGCTGCCACGGCAAGGATCTTGCCGGGCTAACAAAAGCTGCCCCCCGGCAAGGATCTTGCCAGGGGGTCTGCTTTGTTCCCCCTGCTCTTTGTGGTCTTGGTCTTGGCGTCATTCTGCTCCTCTTCGGCTTCGGCTTACCTTGGTTTCACCTCCCTTGCCGTGCTCGATGTGGCGGCGCCCGTGGCTCAGACTGCCCGTGCACAGTCATAGGGGTACAAAAAGTGTACCCCTCTTTTTGTACACCGACAGGAGCCCCCGGGCCTGGGCCACACATAAGCGCAACGCGTTGTTGGGCTAGGCCCAAAAACGGTGTGCGGGCAGGCGGGGCGGTTTTTACCGCGGTAAGTTTCTTTGCGCGCTGTGTTTCCCACGCGTCCCGCACATGGTGCGTCGTGGGGAGGCGTGCATGACGTGGGCGGCATGCGTGGGGCTGAGCTCTGCACGCATGCGTCACATCATAGTAAAAGGGGGCGGTTCGCGCCTTCCCCATAAACAGAGGGAGGCATGGAGGCGCGGCCCATTTACTGGACGGGGACGTGGCGCGGTCTTCATGGCGCCTATTCTCCATGACCATGGGGTGGGGAGAGGTCGCCTCACCCGTCGCCTCGGTCCTGCACGCTCGCCACGCGGCGCCCATGCGCTTGGGGTGGCAGTCGGTGGAGGCGGGAAACTGGGCCGTCGCGGGCTGGGGCAGCAGGTCGGTCCCAGTTCCCTGCGCCTTCCACGTCTTGATTGGCGGAGCGGGGCGGCCGAGCCCCCACCCCGTTCCTTTATAAAGAGCGGGAGGGGGAGGCTGGCGTCCTGCATTCCTCCATCTCATTTCTTCTTCAGCTTCTGCTCCCCTCCCTCCCATTTTCCATGGAGAGAGGGAACCCTGGTCCTTCAACGGTGGCGACGCGGGTCGCTGCTAGACAACGCGTTCCTCCTTCTCCTGCACCCGTGGTGGCAGAGCCAGCCGCAAGGGGAAGGGGGAGGGGGCGAGGCCGTGGGCGAGGCCGAGGCGCTCGGGGAAGAGGAGGACGGGGCGGCGCGCCGGCCTCGCCTCCGCCAGCAGCTCCTCCCCCCATGGAGGGCCACGTTGGGGACGACCCTTGTGAGTTCTTCGTCAGGCTGCGCTGGCCGCCTCGCCGTCGCCTTCGTCTCCCAACCCCATTTGTGCGGGAGATGGAGTTGGAACTGCCGGAATCACTGCGGCTGCACATGAGGTGCTGTGGGATCAGCGGTACGCGGGTTCGCGTTGATTTCCTAGCTCCTCATGTGATGTATCTTCGTCGAGGATGGAAGACGTTTGCTCACATCCACCGCCTGACGGAGGGGCTCACCCTCCATTTCAAGCTGATGGAGGGCGGCCTCCTCTCCGTCAAGGTCTTCGGGCTCTTCGGGACCCGGGCAAGGTGCTGCGTGGAGAGCTCTTCTGATAGCGAAGACTCCTCCTCGGGCAGAAGTGGCGAGGAGGACAGCGGCAGCGACGACGAGGGTAGCGGGCAGCAGGATGACGGGTCCGACTAGGTGTCAGGCGCCACCTCGTGTGGCACCGGCGACCCCATTATCCCTGTCGCCGGCTCCCTGAACTTCTCGGGGTCGTCTCCTTGGGCGGCTGGCGTTGGGAGGCTGCGGAAGAGGAAGAGGGCGGGCGGCAAGGCCGTCAACTCGGAGTACGCGGGCACGACGCCTTCGACGCGTGCTGACGTCCTGCCGCCTCGTCTTCGAGCCCTGCTTCCGGCGCTGCCATCACCATCCAGCCTTCGGACGGCCACCGAGATGTTCTCTTGGTGTCTTCTGCCACCCGTAGCTCGCCTAGGCACCCCTTTTGCCCTTTTCGCCTCCTTGACCTGCCTCCTGAGGAGAGGGACAAGAAAGGGATTACGGGCACCTTATCTCTTTTTAGTTTGGAAGCCTTCGGGCCTTAGCTGAATATAAAACTTGTAATCCCATCATTCATGTTTTTCATTCCTTATGGACTGTACCTGAATGGAATGTTTTTAATGAAAAAGGTTTGAAGGTGCGATGAGTGGGCCACTGGAACTGCCGTAGCTCACGGGTAAAAGCCAGGCAGCTTACCTCGTAAGGCAGGCCTCTAGGGCTCTCCGGTGCCGGGTGGTCCACAGCAGGCCCTGCTCACCTATCTGACTGGTGGCGCACTCGCCGGCGCTCGATAGTGGTCCGAGCGTCTTCATGCTCCCGATCCCGAAGGACCTGGCGCTGGTCACGGTGGGTCCGCGGGTCGGACGATGCTATGGAGATTTCGTCACCCGTAACGTCGCGACGGGCAGGTGTCCGTCGTACCGGGCGGGGAGGAGGCGAATGCACCGTGGTCGCGGTGCCGCCAACTTTCCTGCCACTGGTACGCGGGACTCCGTCAGAACGTTGACCCAGGGGCTCCGCCAGGCTTGGTTCGTCTTTGTTGGCCACCGCAACAAGGCTTCGGATGGTGGCTCTCCATTCGTCGAGTTTCCCCGTAGTGGGAGGAAAATCGAGGAGCAACTGCGTGCGCGCCAAGGCTTTTGCTGGTGTCGGTGGCAGCGAAACCTGCACAGATCGCGACGTGCTTCTACTTTTGACCATGTTAGAAGGAGCTCTATCACGATCGCGCGGTCACAGGCCATCTTCACCAGCGTCTCGGCGAGCGGGCAGGTCTTCTACATCCCGGGAGTGGCACTCGGGGCTCTTCCCGCGGCGACGCCCGGGGTCTTCGGTGCGACCACGCCGTTCGTCGCGCGCCGCTTGAGAGGAGCGCACCATCGGTGCCAGCGTGGGAGTCTTGGAAGCCCTTGTGTCGCCCTCGGGTGGGGCGGCGGCGTGCCTGGAAGGCCCCGCGCCACCCGCGGAGGGCCCGGCTCCATCCTTGGATTTGGCGGCGTGCGGCCCGTCGCCAGGCGCACGAGCATCTCCGCCTCCCAAACTCCAGCTGCTGGGACGGTGTTGGTGTTCGCGAACAGCGCCCCGGGTCCTTTCTGCGACCGGTCCGCTGCTCGCCCGCGTCGGGGCGGGATGCCCGGCCTCCGACGGGACAACCGCCACCGTCGTCTTCTTCTTGGGCGCCATGATGATGAAGAAGCGTCGAACTAACTGCTAAAGCCGATTCTCACAACTGCGCACCCCCTACCTGGCGCGCCAAAGATGTCGGTGGGAAACGACACCAATGGGATCACAAGAATCCCTACTACGGTTGCGGGGCGCGGGGGTCGTGAGAAGAACGGATCAAATAGGTAGCACACGGTTCGTTTATCCAGGTTCGGGCCGCGAGGATGCGTAAAACCCTACTCCTGCTTTTGTGGATAGTATATTTGTGTTCTTGAGCTAGCTATGGGGCGTGAGGAGCTCCAAAAAGCCGAATCCCCCTCCTGGTCGCCTCGGGCCTCCTTTTATAGGAAAGGGGCTGCCACAGTGGCACACAGGAGGTGGAAAGGGTATAGTAATGTGAGTTTATCCCTCGCATTACATGACAAGGCGCATTTAATGCGCCCTGCTTAGGTGTCCTTGCTTTATCGGGGACGGGGGAGAGCCCTGTCCCGTCCATCGCCGCTCCCTCTGGTGTTGACACGCGCCCTGGCCAGCGGTGCTTGTGGTGCAATGTAGGCAGGCACGCAGCTGAGGCGGCGCAGTGGTGGGTCTCCATGAAGATCTGCATGCCGCCACGCAGGTGCCTGCCCAACTGGTTGGGTTGGCAGCTGCATGCGAACGACGGTGGGGGCGCGACTGGTGCGGGCCTGATGGTGGCCCCACAGGTGTCCTTGGCAAGGGCCTTGCCGGGGCCCCGGCAAGGGTCTTGCCGTGGCGCTCGCTGTCATCCCCGGCAAGGCTTTTGCCGGGGGCCTTGTGGTCCTCCTTGGCTGGAATCCCGCCAAGGGCCATCACCTTCTTAAGTGGGTATCTGGTCTTGAATGTCTTCACAAAGATCTGCATGCCACCACGGGGATGTCTCCCGAATCCTTGCCCCATGGGGGCAGTGGACTCAAGGGTGACCTCGCTCCGTAGGTGTGGGGCAAGCTGCCATGGCAAGGATCTTGCTGGGCTAACTAAAGCTGCCCCCCGGCAAGGATCTTGCCGGGGGGGGGTCTGCTTTGTTCCCCTTGCTCTTTGTGGTCTTGGTCTTGGCGTCATTCTGCTCCTCTTCGGCTTCGGCCTTACCTTGGTTTCACCTCCCTTGCCGTGCTCGGTGTGGCGGCGCCCGTGGCCCAGACTTCCCGTGCACAGTCATAGGGGTACAAAAAGTGTACCCCTTTTTTTGTACACCGAAACAAATCATACAAGATGGTCCAAGAAAAACACATATCATGTGGTGAATAAAAATATAGCTCCAAGTAAAGGACCGATGCAAGTAGACGAAAGAGGGGATGCCTTCCGGGGCATCCCCAAGGTTTGACTTTTTGGTGTCCTTAGATTATCTTGGGGGTACCATGGGCATCCCCAATCTTAGGCTCTTGCGACTCCTTGTTCCATAATCCATCAAAAGATTTCACCCAAAACTTGAAAACTTCACAACACAAAACTCAACAGAAATCTCGTGAGCTCAGTTAGCGAAAGAAAACAAAAGACCACTTCAAGGTACTGTAATGAACTCATTCTTTATTTATATTGGTGTTAAACCTACTGTATTCCAACTTCTCTATGGTTTATAAACTATTTTACTAGCCATAGATTCATCAAAATAAGCAAACAACACACGGAAAACAGAATCTGTCAAAAACAGAACAGTCTGTAGTAATCTGTAACTAACGAAAAATTCTGGAACTCCAAAAAATCAGAAAAAATAGGACGACCTAGGCAATTTGTTTATTGATAAGAAGAAATTGGAATAATTATTTTATCACGTTCTGGTGATTTTTAGCAATTGTTTTTGTGAACAGAAAGTTTCTGGAAATTACAGCAAGATCAAATAACTATCATCCAAGAAGATCCTATAGGTTTAACTTGGCACAAACACTAATTAAAACATAAAACCACATCTAAACAGAAGGTAGATGGATTATTTATTCGTAAACAGAAACAAAAAGCAAAAAAAACTAAAAATAAAATTGGGTTGCCTCCCAACAAGCGCTACCGTTTAACGCCCTTAGCTAGGCATAAAGCAAGGATAGATTTAGGTATTGCCATCTTTGGTAGGCAATCCATAAGTGGCCATCATAATAGATTCATATGGTAGTTTTATTTTCTTCCTTGGGAATTTTTACATGCCCTTATTTAATGGAAATTGGAATCTAATATTCCCTTCCTTCATATCAATAATTGCACCAATCGTTCTAAGGAAAGGTCTACCAAGAATAATAGTACAAGAAGGATTGCAATCTATATCAAGAACGATAAAATCTACGGGCACATAATTCCTATTTGCAACAATAAGAACATCATTAATTCTTCCCATAGGTTTCTTAATAGTGGAATCCGCAACGTGCAAGTTTAGAGAGCAATCATCAAAATCATAGAAATCTAGCAAATCACACAAAGTTTTGGGAATAGTGGAAATACTAGCGCTCAAATCACATAAAGCATAAAATTCATGATCCTTAATCTTAATTTTATTAGTTGGTTCCCACTCATCATAAAGTTTTCTAGGGATAGAAACTTCCAACTGAAGTTTTTCTTCGTAAGATTGCATCAAGCCATCAACGATATGTTTAGTAAACGCTTTATTTTGACTATAAGCATGAGGAGAATTTAGCACGGATTGCAATAAGGAAATGCAATCAATTAAAGAGCAACTTTCATAATTAAATTCCTTGAAATCCAAAATAGTGGGTTTAACAACATCTAGGGTTCTATTCTTTTCAATCCCACTTTTATCAATTTCATCATCAAGATCTAAAAACTCCGAATTTTTGGAACGCCTTCTAGGTAATGGTGGATCATATTCAGTCTCATCAAGATTCATATTGCAAAACAAATATTTAATAGGGGATACATCAATAACTTTTAGATCTTCATCTTGATTTTCATAGGAATTGGAAGAACATGCTTTAATAAAGACATCTTTCGTAGCATGCATCCTAGCGGTTCTTTCCGTGCACTCATCAATGGAAATTCTCATGGCTTTGAGAGACTCATTGATATCATGCTGGGGAGGAATAGATCTAAGCTTTAAACAATCAACATGAAGAGAAATTCTATCAACGTTCCTAGCCAATTCATCAACTTTAAGTAATTTCTCTTCAAACAAAGCATTGAAATTCTTTTGTGAACTCATAAACTCTTTAACACTATTCTCAAATTCATAGGGCATATTATTAAAATTTCCATAAGAGTTGTTGTAGGAATTTCCATAATTATTAGAAGGATTACTAGGATAATGCCTAGGATTAAAGTTCCCTCTATACGTGTTGTTACCAAAATTATTCCTACCAACAAAATTCGCATCCATAGATTCATTATTATTCTAAATCAAAGTAGACAAAGTCATATCATCAGGATCAGAAGAAACACTCTTAGTAGCAAATAATTTCATAAGTTCATCCATCTTTCCACTCAAAACATTGATTTCTTCTATCGCATGCACTTTTTTATTAGTAGATCTTTCAGTGTGCCATTGAGAATAATTAACCATAATATTATCTAGGAGTTTAGTAGCATCTCCTAAAGTGATTTCCATAAAAGTGCCTCCTGCGGCAGAATCTAAAAGATTTCTAGAAGCAAAATTCAATCCGGCATAAAAAAATTGTATAATCATCCACAAATTTAAACCATGAGTAGGCAATTACGTATCATTAATTTCATTCTCTCCAAAGCTTGTGCAACATGTTCATGATCAAGTTGCTTAAAATTCATAATATCGTTCCTAAGAGAGATGATCTTAGCGGGAGGAAAATACTTAGAGATAAAAGCATCTTTGCACTTGTTCCAAGAATCAATACTATTTTTAGGCAAAGACGAAAACCAAGCTTTAGCACGATCTCTAAGCGAAAAAGGAAATAGCTTTAATTTAACAATATCATTATCGACATCTTTCTTCTTTTGCATATCACATAAATCAACGAAGCTATTTAGATGAGTAGCGGCATCTTCACTAGGAAGGCCGGCGAATTGATCTTTCATAACAAGATTCAACAAAGCAGTATTGATTTCACAAGATTCAGTATTGGTAAGAGGACCAATCGGAGTGCTAAGGAAATAATTATTGTTGGTATTGGTAAAGTCACACAATTTGGTATTATCTTGAGCCATTGTGACAAGCAAGCAATCCAACACACAAGCAAACAAAAAGCAAGCGAAGAAAAAAGGCAAACGTAACAGAGAGGGCGAATAAAACGGCAAGGGTGAACTGGGGGAGAGGAAAACGACAGGTAAATGGAAAATAATGTAATGCGAGAGATAAGGGATTGTGATGGGTACTTGGTATGTTGACTTTTGTGTAGACCTCCCCGGCAAAGGCGCCAGAAATCTTCCTGCTACCTCTTAAGCACTGCGTTGGATTTCCTTGAAGAGGAAAGGGTGATGCAGCAGAGTAGAGTAAGTATTTCCCTCAGTTTTTGAGAACCAAGGTATCAATCCAGTAGGACGCTACACGCAAGTCCCTCGTACCTACACAAAACAAATAGCTCCACGCAACCAACATGATTAGGGGTTGTCAATCCCTTCACGATCACTTACGAGAGCGGGATCTGATAGAGATGATAGATAATACTTTTGGTAATTTTGGTATAAAGATGCAAAGTAAAATAAAAGGGCAAAGTAAAAAAGCAAAGCAATAATAAAGTGATGAAGATATATATGATGAGAATAGACCCCGGGGCCATAGATTTCACTAGTGGCTTCTCTCAAGAGCATAAGTATTCTACGGTGGGTGAACAAATTACTGTTGAGCAATTGAAAAAATTGAGCATAGTTATGAGAATACCTAGGTATGATCATGTATATAGGCATCACGTCCGAGACAAGTAGACCGACTCCTGCCTGCATCTACTACTATTACTCCACTCATCGACAGCTATCCAGCATGCATCTAGAGTATTAAGTTCAATAAAACAGAGTAACGCCTTAAGCAAGATTACATGATGTAGAGGGATAAATTCATGCAATATGATAAAAACCCCATCTTGTTATCCTCGATGGCAACAATACAATACGTGCCTTGCTGCCCCTACTGTCACTGGGAAAGGACACCGCAAGATTGAACCCAAAACTAAGCACTTCTCCCATTGCAAGAAAAACCAATCTAGTAGGCCAAACCAAACTGATAATTCGAAGAGACTTGCAAAGATAACCAATCTACATAAAAGAATTCAGAGAAGATACAAATATTGTTCATAGATAAACTTGATCATAAACCCACAATTCATCGGTCTCAACAAACACACCGCAAAAACAAGATTAGTTCGAATAGATCTCCACGAGAGAGGGGGAGAACATTGTATCGAGATCCAAAAAGAGAGAAGAAGCCATCTAGCTACTAACTATGGACCCGAAGGTTTGAGGTAAACTACTCACACTTCATCGGAGGGGCTATGGTGATGATGTAGAAGCCCTCCGTGGTAGATTCCCCTTCGAGCGGAGCTCCGGAACAGGCCCCAAGATGGGATCTTTTGGATACAGAAGGTTGCGGCGGCGGAATTCGGTTTTTTGCTCCGTATCTGGTTGTTTGGGGGTACGTAGGTATATATAGGATGAAGGAGTACGTCGGTGGAGCAAAGGGGAGCCCACGAGGCAGGGGGCGCACCCTAGGGGTGGCGCTCCCTCCACCCTCGTGGCCGCCTCCCTTCTTTCTTGATGTGGGGTCCAAGTCTCTTGGATCATATTCGGTGAGAAAATCACGTTCCCGAAGGTTTCATTCCGTTTGGACTCCATTTGATATTCCGTTTCTTCGAAACTCTGAAATAGGCAAAAAAACAGCAATTCTGGGCTGGGCCTCTGGTTAATAGGTTAGTCCCAAAAGTAATATAAAAATGGAAAATAAAGCCCAATATGGTCCAAAACAGTAGATAATATAGCATGGAGCAATCAAAAATTATAGATACGTTGGAGACGTATCAGCGGTGATCGAGAAGGTCCAGTCCGCCAAGAGTGGACTGAATGAAGCCCGCAACAACCTGTTGACACGTTTTGAGGTAAGTGATGTAGAGAGAGAAAAACCATGTAGTCAGTAGCCCCTGAGACACTGTCTGGTATTCGGTGAGAATAACCGGACAGAGGGTCAATCCTTTGTTGTAGGAGACTAACTTAATATGTATTACTTAAGCAGGCGTCACTGTTGGCCGCAAGCTTGCATGCTGCCGAGGTCTCTGAACTGAAGCAGAGGCTGGAGTGGACCGAGAACGAGCTCTGCGAGGTGAAGATTCGGCTCCAGGAGAAGCAAGGTGAGTGACGACTTGCTGTGTGTTCGAAAAGAATAGGTGTTGTATACTGACCGTAATGTCTCAATATGTGCAGAAGCTGTGAGGAGGTCGAGGCCCTAAGAAAGGCCCTGGGTGAAGCCGAGGAGAAGGCTGTCCAGCAGCAAGCTGCCCGAAAAAAGCTCAAGGCCCGGGTCAAGGAGGTCCAATAGGAGCTCCAAGATGCGGTGAAAAAATGTGAGGCCTTGGAGCATGATGCGTCAGTTCAAGGGGCCAAACTCGTCAAGGCTCGTCAGAGCACGGAGACCGCACAGAATGAGGCCCAGGCCGCCTTCCAGGAGATCCAGGAGGCCAAGAGGATCACAGCGGGTAAGGCTTTTAAGATGCAAAGCAAGTATGCAGAGAAGCAACACCTTTTACTAACCCGGGTTTGGAGTTCCCCAGGGGCTTTTGTGGATTTTCCATGCAATGTATCAGACGCCGCGGAGTTCTACCGAGCTGAAGGAGGGGGTTCTATGGAGAAGCTATTCTGGTCGCAGTACGCGACGCCGGAGCATCCCGTGTCCTTCACCGATCAGCTGAAACAGCTGGTGGAGCTGCATAGGGTGGCCGAACTAGCCATTAAGGATGTGATAATCCGGCTATGGCCAGTCGAAGCTATGCCAGGCAGCTACTTCGGACTCGTGAAGCGGCTGGTGGAAGCCTGTCCGTGGCTAGACACCGTGAAGCGATCAGCCTGCATCGAAGGTGCCCGCATGGCCTTTGCCCGTTGCAAGATGTGGTGGGCGAAGATGAATGTCATTGATGTGGCCAGAGGGCCGCTAGAGGGCAAGGAGCACCGCATACCCGAGCGATATTTAGCGGACGTCCTAGAAGGGTTTCGACTTGCAGCAGCGCAGTGCGGGCAGGACATTATTTTCGAATGAATGCATTCGCGTTTGTCCTTGCTTTATATGATTGAAACAAAGTCAGTTTGTAATATAATTTTGTTATGTTTTGATTGTTTCCTCCTATGCGGCCGTGGTGTAAGAAACTTGAGGGTTGGCCAGTCGTCGGCTTCTTCCCTCACGTAGATAGTACGGAGGTGTTCGGGATGGAATCTAAACAATCTTGATCCAATTATATGGTCCTTGAAGGAGTTGTTTAGCACAACGAACCAGGCAATCAAACTATGCGGCTTACACGTCCTCACTTAGCCATATGAGTTTTATAATAAAACATGGGCGCAGCCCCTGGTATACGAACAAGGGTGTTGTCAGCATTTGATCGGGAAGTGTCGATCCTTCGCATAAGGCGGAAAAAATCTCCAGTGATTTGTAACCCTCGAACAGCTGACCGGCTCTCGCCGCATCATGACAGTCAGTTTTCGGCTTTCTCTACTGAGGTGCTCATCCAGTCTAAGCGAGGGCACAATCGCACTAGTTCTCCCTTTACTACCCTAGCCGATGTAGCGGAACGTAGGGTAGCAAGCACAGGAGCCGGGCAACCCAACTCTTTACCAAAGACATGATTCGGAGCCAATGCATATAATGCTAAATTCGGGGTGTCGAACTCTTCCATAAGGAGTGTTCGAACTTTGTCATTGTGTTATGGGTTGATGAGGAGCCCCTGGTGAATATGAAACGTACCAGAATTTACGGGTGCTAGAAAATAATTTAAAGGAAAATAGAAGGAGAACAGAGATAGTATCTGGGGCCTTTGAATTTGGACCATGAACTGTTTCCACTATATTTGGATTAATGCATCCAAGCACATTGGTACAAAATAATGAAACAAAGTTGGTGGCTACTTGACATGCCACAACCGGAGGCGAGCTGTGCGTGGTTCCAAAATCGGTTAGAGTGATCGTTGAATTGGCCTCTAGGGCTTCCCATTTACGCTTGTGCTCCCTATAGATCCGGTGTCTTTATCCCTTGACAGGACCATTAATCAGGCCGCAGGAGGAGGCCCACATAAGAAAAAACCTGAAAAAGGGGAAAAAGGAAATAGTAAAGTTATATGTGTGTCCGGGATCGGTCTAGCCGAACTATAGATCCCGTGCTAGCTTGTGCCTCCGTCGATGCCCATGGAATTTTGAGTGCGTAATTACGTACGCGTGGTACGAATGCCACTACCTCATCAGGATTGGGATGAAGGCCGAATTGCTAATCGAGCTCTTGACGAGCCGCGCTGTCCTGTTGTAGTGTAGTCCGGACCCTCTTAATGGTGTCCAAGGGCTCGGCAGCCAGACTATGGTGCTGCTTGAGAAGGCCACATTGTACCTCTGCTGCTAGGGCGGCGGTGTGCTCCTCTGTCATGAGGGAGCGTTCTGTGTTTCCGTTGACTGTTATGACGCCGTGTGGGCCGGGCATCTTAAGCTTGAGATAAGCATAGTGTGGCACCGCGTTGAATCTAGCGAATGCGGTTCGTTCAAGTAGTGTGTGGTAGCCGCTGCGGAAAGGGACGATATCAAAGATTAACTCTTCGCTTTGGAAGTTGTCCGGAGAACCAAAGACCACCTCCAGTGTGATTGAGCCGTACAGTTTGCCTCTACGCCTGGTATGACTCCTTTAAAGGTAGTCTTTGTGGGTTTGATTCCTGAGGGATTAATGCCCATCTTTCGCACTTTGTCCTGATAGAACAAGTTGAGGCTGCTACCACCGTCCATCAGGACTCGTGTTAGGTGAAACCCGTCGATAATTGGGTCAAGGACTAGTGCAGCCGAACCGCCATGATGGATACTAGTTGGGTGATCTCGACGATCGAAGGTGTCGGTGTCAAAACCGGCGGATCTCGGGTAGGGGGTCCCGAACTGTGCGTCTAGGCGGATGGTAATAGGAGACAAGGGACATGATGTTTTTACCCAGGTTCGGGCCCTCTCGATGGAGGTAAAACCCTACTCCTACTTGATTAATATTTATGATATATGTAGTACAAGAGTTGATCTACCACGAGATCGGAGAGGCTAAACCCTAGAAGCTAGCCTATGGTATGATTGTTCTTGTTCTACGGACTAAACCCACCAGTTTATATAGACACCCGAGGGGGCTAGGGTTACACAGAGTCGGTTACAAGGAAGGAGATCTGTATATCCGTATTGCCAAGCTTGCCTTCCACGCCAAGGAGAGTCCCATCCGGACACGGGACGAAGTCTTCAATCTTGTATCTTCATAGTCCAACAGTCCAGCCAAAGGTTATAATCCGGCTATCCGGATACCCCCTAATCCAGGCCTCCCTCAGTAGCCCCTGAACCAGGCTTCAATGACGATGAGTCCGGCGCGCAGATTGTCTTCGGCATTGCAAGGCGGGTTCCTCCTTCGAGTACTTCATAGAAGATTTTGAACACGAGGATCGTGTCCTGCTCTGCAAAACAAATTCCACATACCACCATGGAGAGAATAATATTTTCACAAATCTAATCTGCTGACCTATTTCGTAGCGTGACATCACACCACAGTCAAGCCTTTTTCGAATCGTTTTTTACAGTCCACCTCAGCGCGTTTCGCGAGGCGGTTTCCCTTGGCACGTCTTGTCGAAGCAGAGATTGTGTCCCCTTTATTTACGGGATTCTCATCAACACGGACGTGGGTAACCCAATCGTGCCCGTTGGTATGTCCCCTTGATCGAAGGTAAGTCCCGAACGGCCACAGGGGGGCTCTCGGTATCCATCCTCTTTATAAAGAGACCAAGGCCTTACTCTTTTCTATCGATCTCAATCGAATCCACCTCCCGTCTCGAGTTCCAACACCCGAAGCTTCAGATTCAGGCGCTTCGGACCTTCGCTTATGTCCGGATCCAACCTTCAAGGTCGATGGATGCCTTCCTCCGTCACGGAGGAAGACATAATAAATCTAAGGGAGGCCAGGTACTTGACTGGCGAAATCCCGCATAGGCTGCCTGCTCAAGGGTAGGTTATTCCCACTACGAAGTCCGGCGAGAGCGTCGTGTTCGTATCTCACTTCCTCCGAGGGCTAGGCTTCGCGCCGGATCCCTTTGTGAGGGGGCTCATGTTCTATTATGGGCTGGACTTCCATGACTTTGCTCCGGAGTCTATCCTCCACATCTCATCGTTTATCGTCGTGTGCGAAGCTTTCCTCCGCATCACCCCTCACTTCGGACTGTGGCTCAAGACCTTCAAAGTGCAGCCGAAGATGATCGAGGGGCAGCACACAGAGTGCGGGGACGCCGCAATAAGCAAAAATGCTGACTCCCCATGGCCCGAGGGCTTTTTCCAGGAGGAGTCCGGCTTATGGCAACAAGAGTGGTTTTATATCACGGCTCCGAGGGGTACCAAGTGGGTGGCTCCACCTGTCTTTCGCTCGGGTCCCCCGCCACGACTAGCGTCATGGGTCAACAAGGGGCTAGACTGGGGGCCAGCAAAGGATGTGCCCGTATTGCAGGGTCGCATCTGTGATCTCCTAGAGAGAGATGTCAGTCTAGTCATGGTGGCGCAAGTCATGTTAATTCGCCAAGTCCTGCCCTGCAAACATCGCCCCCTCCGCCTGTGGGAGTTTAACTCGGAGGGACCGCGAGCTCTTCAACATCTCCTTGGCATGACGCCTGTGGAAATGTACAAACTGTTCTTCGGACCACAAGCAATGTGTCCGGACTCTACTGAGGATGCAGGTCTGAGCTGCAATCGTTCGGATACCCAAGTAAGTAGCCCTGCATCCGAACACTCTATTTGCTTATTTATCACAACATCGTCCCTTAAAAAAGCCGCTCTTTAACCAGGAGTGGATAGCGAAGGCAAAGTTGATCAGGTGTCCGGCCCCCTCTCGGAGACCTCGCCAGACCCTGTGTTAACCAGGATGCTAGAGATCGCGCCTTATCCAGCGCCTTCGGGAGAAGATGAAGCGGGAAACAAGGAGACTACTGCCTCCGCGAAGGAGGTGGACTGGAAGGGAGGAATCGAAACTTCCTCTCCCCAGGGAAAGAAGAGGACCGCCTCTGAAGACCCAGAGACAATGGTCTCAAAACGGGGGAAGAAATCTTCGCTAGAGGGTCCTGCACCGGGGGATACCCCGGCCGCACCATGCCCTCAAGGGGATCAGCCCTCCACCGAGCTATAAGTAAAAGGGTATTTAGTAATGAGGAAGAACCTCGCTTTACCTCTGAGGAAAATAACCAAAGCCTTTATCTTTGCAGTTCGGATCTTAGCCCTTCCCAGCAGAGTTCATCTTCGGGGGTTATTTGTCGGAGTAAATATCCATGGGTAGCCTAGCCGGCTTCCCCTGGCCCTTCTGAAAAAATTACGAGCCCGTCCGGCTCTCAAGAATCCAAGACATGGAGCCGCCTTCCCCTTGCTGGCTGCCATCCAGGCTGGCTTTCGGAAGGCGGCCCAACTTTAGCCCTCATGCAGAACGCCACGGGAGGGCCGACTTCGGGAAGCCGGCCATGAGAAGGCCGACTCCAAGAAGCCGGCTCCCATAAGGCGGTCGAGACCGTACCCTCAAAGTTTGCACCCACCTAACAGCGGTGCGACGGGGCGTGGCTACAGTGAAGCCTGCCACCCCAGAATCCCGGAGCACGCCCGGCATAGTGCGCCGTACGGAGTAGGCATGACCCGTCCAGCGCGACACTGTTGCCATGTTGACCTTGGTGTCACCCACGACGGGCCGCCAGCGTGGCCCACAGATGGTGGGCCCCTTCGGGCAGAGAGACGCCCGAAGGCGGACACGCCTCCAACCAGTCGGCCCAAGACAGAGCCGGCTCCCCGCAGCCGGCTTGCCGCCTCCCTCGAAGGAGATGCCCCATTAAGGAGACAAGACGCAGTGAGGCTACAGCGATCGCCCGGCGAGCGGCGGCACTATAGCCGCGCCTACCACGACGAAGCCCACGTCACCATGATGGAGCCACAGTAACGAGCCGCCGACCAGGCCCTGGATAGTGGGGCCTGCCTGTCGACCAAGGGGCCGGCAGCCGGCGGGACCCACCAGTCGGCGGGCCCCAGCAGCCGGCGCAGAAGCCAGCGAGCGCAGTCACAGACGGCTGGGCCCCGCGCCCAGTCGGATTACCATTGTACCCCCGGGGAGTAGGCCTATATAAACCCCCCGGGGCACCCATGCAAAGGGTTCGACCCCCTGCTAGTCCTAGACACCACACAAGGAGAAGAAGCAGGCTGGCCGCGCCCTTCTTCCTCCTCCCACCAAACAGCTCAAGGAGCATTGTGTAGCTCCTTGTTCATCTAGTGATCATGCGGAGACCCCGCAGAGCAGCAGTAGGGGTGTTATCTCCACGGAGAGCCCCGAAGCTGGGTAAGATCCGCCGGCGTGCATGTCTTCGCCTTATCCCGTTTCCAGGCACCGGCGATGTCTTACTGGCTCCCACAATGATAAGCCACCTGTTGGCATATGTCGCACCCACCACCCGACATTTGGCGCCCACCGTGGGGCCAGGTGCACCGTCGTCCGGAGACCTGTTCTGGACGGGAACCTTATTCCTCCCCCGCGAGCGTAGCCAGCCCGGCACGCCCGATGGCGCTTGCCACGACGCGCTACAAGGCGTCACCAGCGCCTGCGCAGCGAGCATCCTCGCCAATCTCCTCGACGAAACCCTCATCTCCGACGAGCTCGCCTCCGATGCGGGCACCGACCACCTCGCCAACCTTCTCGGCCAGCTCCATGTCTCCAGCGAGCCCGCTCAGGACCTGGAGTCGGTTGGCTCCACCTACCCGATGCCTGTCGACTCCGACACGGCCTCGTTCGACACCTTCCCCACCAACGTCACGATCTACAACGACCCGATTCCCCGAGCCGGTGGCTGCAACGCTGTCACCGCCGAAGTGATGGTTTCCGGCCACGGCGGCCCGGCCGATGAGAGCGCCCATGACGCCCCGCACGCGGCGGCCCATGACTTGTTCACCCCCCTCCCGGCTAATACCGACGACGAAGCACTGGAGGCACGCCGCCTCGCCCTCCTCGCAGAGGGCCGGAGGCTGGCTTCTGTAAGACGCCTCACTGAGGCCTACCAGCGCGAATCCGACCGCGCCGCCTTCGGCACGCCGGCCCCGGGCGGGCCAAGCCGGGCCAGCCTTGTCAAGCAACGCGGCGCCGTCATCGCCGACACGCTGGGAGTCGACCGCCCGGTCTATGCCACTCCGCTCGAGAACTTGCGTGCCGCCCAGGCGGCCGTAGACGAGTTGGACGGCTTGGAGGCCGAAGACCTCCCCCACATGACCCGGCGCATCCAACAGCCGATCGATGCAGCCACGCAGCGGCACGAAGCCGACGCCCGCATGGAAAGCCCTCCCCCGCGCCGAGATCACGGTGCGACGTCCAGGACACCGACTACGAGCAACACCCGCGCGTGGTGCGAGAAAGAGCCGGCTGCCAACCGTAGCCGGACCCGAATCTCCATCGAGCGAGACGCGGATGGCCATCCCCGAGCCATGGAATGGCGGGGCAACCCGCCTCCGCCTCCGCCCCGCGAAGAGAGATATCCCGCCCCACCACCAGTAGCGCACCCGACTCTCAGCGGCCGGCTAGGCCGCCGCGAGGGAGTCGGCGAGAATGACGCCCGCCATCGGATCGACCGCCTGGCGCGATCCCTGGCGTTGGAAGAATAAGACGATGTCGGCCCGCCTTGTTTCGGCCCCCGCATCCGCGACGAGCCCGTCCCCAAAGGGTTCTCGCTCCCAAGAGACACGCCCAAGTACAACGGCTCCGTGAAGCCGGAACACTGGTTGATCGACTACTCCACGGTGGTTAGCATAGCCAATGGCAACCGGCGCATTGCCGTGAAGTACGTGCCCCTCATGTTGCAAGGCACGGTGTGGACCTGGCTCAACAGCCTCAAGCCGTGCAGCATCAACAGCTGGCTGGACTTCACAGAAGCCTTCATCCGCAACTTCACCAGCACCTACAAGCGGGCTCCCAAGCCCAGACAGCTCTCCTTATGCGTACAAGGCCCCGCCGAGTCCACTCACGATTACCTCACGCATTGGGCCGAGCTCCGCAACTCTTGTGAAGGGGTGCACGAGGTGCAAGCCATAGAATACTTCACAGCCGGATGCCGAGAAGGCACCCTCCTCAAGCACAAGCTCCTCTACGACGAGCCGACTACCCTCGATGAGCTTCTGGACATAGCGGACAAGTACGCCACCGCCGACTCCTCGATGAAGACCGAGCTTCGGGTAGACGCGTCCGGGAAAGTACTTAACCCGGCGCCCAAGACGCCGGCTGGGGATCCCGGCTGACGCCCACACTCGAACGACCACAAGTGCAAGGGCCCCGCGCCGCCTCCCGCCAGTCGGCAGGTGGCCACAGTTGAAGACGCGCCGCCTGAAGGGCGACCGGCACCCAAGAAGCTCAAGGGCGGCAGGCCTGCTTGGCAGCCCGCCTTCTCCTACGAGCAAACTCTCGATGCCCTATGCAAGTTCCACAGCGGCGCGAAGCCGTCCAACCACACAACCTGGAAGTGCCATTGGCTCACCCGAATCTCTAAAGGCGAGGGGCTCGTGCCGCCTCCGCCTGCTGGCCCGCCGCCTCCGGCCCCGCCGCCTCCGGCTGCTCGGCCCGCAGTCGGAGCCGTGCACGACGAATTCCCTGACGAGCAAGCAACCTACATCGTCTTTACAAGCCAGCCCGAAGACCGGCGCAGCAAACGCTGAGAGCACCAGGAAGTCAGCGTGGTCGCTGCCAACCCCGCTGGACACATGCATTGGTCAAAAAAGCCCATCAGCTGGAGCCAGGCCGACCATCCAGAGGTGATGCCGTCTCCAGGCTCTTATGCCTTGGTCCTGGAAGCCACCCTTGCAATAGACAGACGCGCCGCCTGCTTCTCCCGTGTGTTGATAGACGGCGGGAGCAGCATCAACATCCTGTACCGTGACACCCTGGAGAAGCTAAATGTCAAGACGAAGCAGCTCATGCCTACTCGGACAGTGTTTCATGGCATCATACCCGGCCTGTCCTGCGCCGCCATTGGCAAGATCAAGATTGATGTACTTTTTGGGGACAAGGAGCATTTCCGCCGGGAAGCGATCTGGTTTGAAGTGGTGGACCTGGAGAGCCCTTACCATGCATTGCTTGGCTGACCTGCCTTGGCCAAATTCATGGCAGTTCGCCACTATGCATACCTCAAGATGAAGATACCAAGCACCAAAGGCGTCATCACCATAGCCGGCGATTACAAGAAGTCCTCTGAGTGCGCAGCAGCCAGCAGCCGGCTGGCCGAGTCCCTTGTGATTGCCGAAGAAAAGAAGATGCTGGACCGAGTCATGGCCATAGCCGGCAAGCAGTCGACTGTGTCCCCCGACCCCAAGGAGCATGATGCTCAAGGATCTTTCCAGCCGGCCAAGGAGACGAAGAAGATACCTCTTGACCCCGAGCATCTAGAGAGGTTTGCAGTCATCGGGGCAAACCTGAACAGCAAATAGGAAGGCGAGCTCGCCGATTTCCTCCGTGAGAATCGGGACATCTTTGCATGGTCCCCCAAGGACATGCCGGGTGTTCTGAGGAAATTCGCCGAGCACAAACTACACGTTCGAGAAGACGCGAAGCCAGTCAAACAACCCCTTCGCCGACTGTCGGAGGAGAAACGCAGGATTGTAGGGGAGGAGATAGCCCGGCTTCTGGCAGCCGGCTTTATTATGGAAGTTTTCTTTCAAGAGTGGCTCGCCAACCCAGTCCTCGTGCTAAAGAAGAACAACAAGTGGCGCATGTGCATAGACTACACAAGCCTCAACAAGGCCTGCCCCAAAGATCCCTTTGCCCTGCCAAGCATAGACCAAGTGATAGACTCCACAGCCAGATGCGAGCTGTTGAGCTTCTTGGATGCTTACTCAGGATATCACCAGATAAAGCTGGATCCAGACGACCGCCTGAAGACCGCCTTCATCACGCCATTTGGAGCCTTCTGTTACCTGACTATGACATTCGGATTGAGAAATACCGGTGCCACTTTTCAGCGTTGCATGCAGAAGTGCCTCCTCAAGCAGCTCGGCAGAAATGCTCACGTTTACGTGGACGACATCGTGGTGAAGACGGAGAAGTGTGGCACCTTGCTGGGAGACCTCAAGGAAACGTTTGAGAACCTGCGCCGATTTCAAATCAAGCTCAACCTCGAGAAATGCGTGTTCGGAGTGCCAGCCAGCCAGCTCCTAGGCTTCCTGGTCTCCGAACGCGGCATCGAATGCAACCCGGTGAAGATCAAGGCCATCGAGAGAATGGAGATCCCCACCAAGCTTCGAGATATTCAAAAGTTCACCGGGTGCTTGGCCTCCTTGAACCGCTTCATCAGCCGGCTGGGAGAGAAAGCTCTCCCCCTCTACCACCTCATGAAGAAGAGCACTCACTTCGAGTGGAACGACCAGGCCGACCAAGCTTTTCACGAGCTAAAGAAGATGCTGGCCACGCCGCCCGTTCTGGCGGCGCCGACTGAGAAAGAGCCCATGCTCCTCTACATCGCCGCAACCAGCCGGGTGGTCAGCACCGTCATCGTAGTCTAACGCCCAGAAGAAGGCCGAGCCCAGCCGGTCCAGAGGCTGGTGTATTATTTGAGCGAGGTGCTGTCCGCCTCAAAGCAGAACTACCCGCACTACCACAAGATGTGTTACGGTGTGTACTTCACCGCCAAGAAGCTGAAGCCCTACTTTCAAGAGCATCCCGTCATGGTCGTATGCACCGCCCCGCTGGCCGAGATCATAGGCAGCCGGGACGCATCCGGCCGGGTGGCGAAATGGGCCATCGAGCTGGCCCCTTACACGATCTTCTACCAGCCCCGCACCGCCATCAAGTCCCAAGCACTGGCCGACTTCCTCGTCGACTGGGCCGAGACCCAGTACCTGCCGCCAGCTCCCGACTCCACCCATTGGCGCATGCACTTCGACGGGTCCAAAATGCGCACCGGCTTGGGAGCCGGCGTCGTCCTTACCTCTCCCAAAGTCGACAAGCTCAGATACACGCTGCAGATCCACTTTGCCACCTCCAACAACGTGGCCGAGTACGAGGCGCTCATACACGGGCTCCGGCTTGCCAAAGAACTTGGCATTCGCCAGATCCTATGTTATGGCGACTCGGACCTGGTGGTCCAGCAATCATCCGGCGACTGGGATGCCAAGGACGCAAATATGGCGAGCTACCGCTTCCTGGTCCAACAACTCAGCGGATACTTTGAAGGATGCGAGTTCCTCCACTTACCGCGAGCCGACAACGAGCCAGCCGATGCCCTGGCTCGAATAGGCTCTACTCGGCAAGCAACACCAACCGGCATCGCTCTACAACGCCTCCTCAAGCCATCTATCAAGCCGTCTCCAGAATCCGACTCCATCTTCGTGCCGCCTGACCCCGATGCGGCCGGGTCCGGCTCGAAGAACCGAGCAGGCGACCCCGAGACTTCCGTAGCCGGCCCGGGGACTTCAGCAACCGGCTCGGAGACTCCCACACCCGGCTCAGGGACTGCGGTAGCCGGCCCGGGGACTGCACCAGCACAACAGCCGGGGGCCGACTCCAGCATTTCACCACCCAGCCCGCCCACCCTGGTGGTAGTTGCCACATTGGTAGTAGAAGAAGTCGCGGATCCGTCATGGGCTCAGTCCATCCTCAACTTCCTAGTAAACCAAGACCTGCCGGCTGACGAAACAGAAGCAAGACAAGTCCAACGTCGAGCCAGAGCCTACACAATCGTCAACAGAGAACTAGTCAAGCGCAGTGTCACTGGAATCCTCCAACGGTGCGTCGAGCAAGAGAAGGGCATTGCAATCCTTAGAGACATTCACCAAGGAGAATGCGGCCACCATGCGGCCTCAAGATCACTTGTCGCCAAAGCCTTCCGCCATGGTTTCTTCTGGCCGACTGCTTTGGATGACGCCAAAGAATTAGTTAAACATTGCAAGGGGTGCCAACTCTTCAGCTCCAAGCCACACATGCCGGCTTCGGCACTCAAGACCATTCCCCTCACTTGGCCCTTCGCCGTTTGGGGACTGGACATGGTGGGCCCATTCAAGATGGCGCGCGGCGGCATCACGCATTTGCTCGTCGCCGTGGAGAAATTCACCAAGTGGATTGAGGCAAAGCCGATCAAGAAGCTGAATGGGCCGACTGCTGTGATGTTCATCGTAGACATACCAACTCGGTACGGCGTGCCACACAGCATCATCACCGACAATGGCACGAATTTTGCCAAAGGAGCCTTGGCACGTTTCTGCGCAGCCCAAGGTATCCGACTGGACTTAGCATCCGTCGCCCACCCGCAGTCAAACGGCCAGGTCGAGCGAGCCAATGGCCTCATCCTCTCCGGCATCAAGCCCAGACTGGTCGTACCTCTGGAGCGCTCAGCCGGCTGTTGTCTCGATGAGCTGCTAGCTGTCCTCTGGAGTCTGCGCACTACACCAAACAAGTCAACCGGCTTCACCCCTTTCTTCCTTGTGTATGGTGCCGAGGCGGTCATCCCAATTGACATCGAGTTCGACTCGCCTCGATTAACCATGTACACGGAAGCGGAGGCCAAGGAAGCACGAGAAGACGGTGTCGACCTGCTGGAAGAAAGCCGGCTGTTAGCCCTCAGCCGGTCTGCCATCTACCAGCAGGGTTTGCGCCGCTACCACAGCCGGAAGGTCAGGCCAAGATCTTTCCAAGAGGGCGATCTTGTGCTCCGGCTGATCCAGCGAACAGCCGGCCAGCACAAACTCTCGGCCCCTTGGGAAGGCCCCTTCGTCATCAGCAGAGCTCTAGGAAACGACTCCTACTACCTGATCGACGCACAGAAGCCGAAGGCACGCAAGAGAGACGACTCCGGCAAGGAGTCGGAACGACCATAGAGCACCAACCTCCTTCGAAGATTTTATAGTTGAAATGCAGTATGTACCACGCTAACTTTTGTATTAAGTACAAGACAAAAGGCTCCCCGAGGAGGGCTCGGGGACTGCCATCCCTTATCTATGAATGAAAGTATCATGCTTATGACCTTGTCATTTCATTTACTTGTTCCGTCCGGCATCGGGTTCGACTAGTCGGCTCGGGGACTGGCCGACTGGAGTTATATTACAAGTCCTACCCGCAGTCAGACAAGTAGTGTGCCGGCTCCCAAGCCTTCTCTTGCCAAAAGTCGCAGTTCGAAGAACCGGCTGTCCGGCTGGCAAGAGTTAAAGGCAGGAACGGGCGCCCACACGAAAAACGGCTAGGGACTAACGGACTAATATAACAAAAGCCGGTTTCTTCTCCCACCGCCGACTGGCCACCAGAGTAGCCGGCCGGCCGGTTTCCATTCACTTCACTTCAATCCAAGAAAGCTCAAGTACTTGCCTCCCCAAAGAGGGAAGGCGGCAAAGGAAAAGGCCTAAGGATAAAAAGTATACGCGAATGGAAACCAAACATGCACATAACAATATTTACATAAAAGACCTCCGAGAGGCCAGCATTCAACATAGTTTGGATACACCCCCAGTGGGTGGAACTGCAAAAACTTAATGAAGATTGTTCAAAAGACAACAAGCAGGAAAAGCAAAGACAGCAGGTCAAGCTGGAGGAGCAACCGACGAGCCGGGCTGGTTTGCAGAGACGGTCGGGCCGGCTGAAGGAGCGGCCAGCTAGCGAACTTCGGCTTGGTCACCGCCCCCCGCAGAGGGCGCGCTTCCACGCGCTTCGTTGCTAGAGGCACGGTCGGCCTGAAGTCGGCTGGTTGTTCCACCAGCCGGCTCGACGTATTCGCCGTCCTCCTCCTCGTCATCCTCGCCCTCGTCGCTGGAGGCGATCTCCTCCGCCGAGTCCTCGCCCACCGTCGGGTTCATCCCGAACCACTCCTCCGGCTGAGCAACACCGTCATCATCGATTTCGGGTGCGAAAACGCTGATGTCGGTGCACTCGGCGATCGTCGAAGCTCGCTGGGCGATAGCCGGCCTCACCTCCTCCAGCTCCGTGTCGGCCTCCATCCGCCAAGTGCGCAGCTGGTCCAGGCTCAGTCCTGGGTACCAAGCCCGAACGAACTCCAACGCCCGCCCAGCTCCGAGGCGGGCTGCCGACGCCTTCCAAGCCTCGAAACGACCAACTGCGACCTCCAGCCAGTCGGCAGTCCGGCTTGGGGTTCGGGGGATCGTCTTGCCGGGCCAGAGGGCGGCCAACACTTGCGCCCCGGCGCGTTGGAGCCGGCGAAGCATCCGATGAGCCGGCTGCAACCGCGCCAGGACAGCCAAGAGCTGCTCCTCAAGCGTCCGGTTCGCATCCGGCGCGATGTTGGCCCCCGTCTGACGGCGCGCCTCATGATGGGCTTCGGTGCTTTGGGTAGCAAAGGCGGAGTAGCCGGGGAAGTAGTCTACACAAAAAGGCGGAGTAGCCGGAGTAGCCGGGGAAGTAGCAGCAGCACAAGTTAAGCCAAAGACCAGGTGGCAATGGGTAGGAGAGGAGCAAGGAAGGAGGCTTACCATCGATCAAATCCTCGATCCGGTTGAAGCCTTCATCCAGAGCTCGCCGGGTCTCAGCCCAGCACGCCGCCTCGGTCTCGTACTTCGCCTTCAGGGAGGCTTCGCTATCCTGCGCCTTCTGCAGGGCCGCCTTGTGGCTCTGCTCTTAGTCGGCCAGCTTCTTGGCCAGGCGATCACGCTCCTGGACCAAGGCAGCGTACTCGGCTTCCTTGCTATGAAGGGCGGCTTTCGCTTCGCCGAGCTCCTTCCTCAAGTCGGCATTGGCCCCTGAAGACAAAGAAAAAGAAAAATCAATAAGGAAAGAGTCGTCAAGAAAGACCTAACCCGACTGCTCACCAGTCGGCCCGAATCTCGGGGACTACACCCAGTGGGTGCGCTGACGCGCCCCCACAGGAGACAGACAAGATCGAGTACTTACTTCGGCTGTCGGCCAGGTCGTCGGTCCTCCGGCTCAACTCCCGAGCCTGGGAGTTGAAGGCGGCAGCACGGAGGTTGTGATATTCCTGGAAGTTCAGACAAGAGGCAAAAATAAGGTAGCCGTCAAGAAAGATCCGACCCGACTGCGCAGCAGTCGGCCCGAATCTCGGGGACTACACCCAGTGGGTGCGCTGATGCGCCCCCACGGAAGAAATCAAGAGAGCAAAGTGGCCAAGAATGAAGGACTTACCCGGATGGTGGCTCGCGTCGACAGGAACTCCTGGGTGAACTGTTGCAGCAGGGCGGCCTGAGCTTGCAGCTGGCTCCGGACCCCTTGAGCCACCACATTCAGCTCGCCAGTCCCCCTGCTAGAAGTCCACTCAGACATGGCAGTGCTGGCCGCCTCCAGATCTTGCGCCGACTGGCCTACGCCCGCGACTCGGCGCGACTACGGCGGAGCGGCGCCTCCCCCTGCGCGCCGGCCCGTCACCGGTTGTACCTCGAGGCCGGCTCTGTTCTCTGGCTCACCCCCGGTCGGCCCCTCTGGTGCCGCTGACGATTGGCCGCCTTGGCCCGCTCCGGTTGGTGCTGCTGGCGGCGCTCTCCTCGCAAAGGCCACGGGGTTCTCCCCCCTCTCCATCAGCGGCGGGCCTTGGACGATCTCCTCCGCCAAGGGCAATGGGGTGTCGGGGGCCATGGCTCGGAGGGGAATGGCGAGCAGCGGAGGCTGGTCGCGCGAGCCCTCCGCCTCCGTCTCCGCGGTCGACGCCCCCGCCTGGGCCTTGGCTGCCGCGTCGGCCTGCTCCCTCGCCGCCTGAGCGGCCGCTTTCTCCGCCGCCTCACGCTACTCCCGCGCTTCACGGGCGTTCCGCGCTGTGGCCTCCCTGAGGTCGGCGTGGGGGTCCACGCGGCGGGAGCTTGAAGAACCTCCAGTGGGCCCAACTACGGAGCCGCCCGGACCACGCTCAAGGGAAAGCGGCGCCCTGTCCAGCAAGCGGAAGAAGTTAAGAAGGATGCTCGAACAAGAAGAGAATGATGAAGAGCATGCGACAAGGCAATTGGCGACTTACGCTGAGACCGCCTGAGGATGTTTCACCGCCTTGCGGAAGCGGGCCGCTTTCGCAGCCGCCTCATCTCGCTTGGTCGCCACGGTGGAGGCTTTGGACTTTTTCGGCCGACTGCCGAAGAGGCCTGAAGCGGCCCGGCGCTTCTGTGCGCCACCGCCGGTAGCCGATGCGACGGACGAGCCTGCGCCCTGATGGTCGGCTGCCGGCTGGCGACGCGGGGCGACTTCGGCTTCAGCACCATCCGGCCAGTCCTCGAAGCTCGCGGTGAGCCTTGAGCCCTCGGGCTCGGCGTCGTCCCCCACGACAGCGTCTTCCATGGCGGCCGCCCCCAAGTCCGGATCGTCGACATCGTCAGCCGTGCGGTCGGGGGCATACTGGCGTTCTATCCCCGTTGTCCCAGTCGTCGGCGGGAGAAGGGGGTTTTGCTAAGAAGGACCGACTGATTAGAAGCTGGCCATCATGAAGCCGGCTACCAATGAAAAGAAGAAAGAAACGAAACTTACCACGGGCGGAGGGTTGGAGCGAGAATACGGCACCTTCCCGTATCGCCAGTCCTCGGCGAGCTTGCAGTTGGAGATATAGTTTACCATGTAAGACACCTCCGCATGAGGCATCTCCCTGGTGCTCAGCCGGCTTGGGTCGAAGCAGCCGCTCATCTGGCACATCATGTGGGGCCGGCTTTGGAGAGGAGATATCCGGCGCTCCATGAAGGCGGCCACCAAGTCGGCCCCGTTCAGGCCTTCCGACTGGATCATCACCCGAAACCGGGAGACGGCGGCGTTCCCGGCCTGAGACAGTGACCGGGACCGGAAACTCCATGAAGGTTGCCTCCCAGCCGGCGCGCCGGCTACGTAAGCCGGCAGGTTGACGTAGTCTCCTTGCTCGGCGACGTTCTTCATGTAGAAGTATGATTTCTGCCAGATCTTCACCGACTGGATCAGGGGAATAGGCGGGAATGGGTTCTTCTCGCTCGCCCTCCTCATGGCGATGAAGGCCCCGCAGGGGGCGGGCACGCCTGTGACGACGGTGCCGAGTTTGCTCTGGAAGAACTCCCCCCAGAGCTCCAGCATGGGGAGCAGCCCCAAGAAACCCTCGCAGAGGGAGACGAAGGCCGACAGCAGCATCACCGCATTGGGCGTGAGGTGATGCGGCTGAAGGTTGTAGAACTCGAGGAAGGAGCGCAGTAATCCGCTCAGCGGAAGGCCGAAGCCGCGCAGGAAGTGCGAGCGGAAGACGACCCGCTCGCCCTCCTCCGGCGCAGGCGAAATCTCCATCTTCGGCGCCAGGCGGACCCGCACAAGGTTGGCGTCGGACAGGCGCCGAGTCTGCCGGAGGAACTCAACGTGGTCCTCATGAACGTTGGAACCGTCCCACGAGCTCGACAGTGCCATGGGAGCAAGATGATGTGGAGGTGCGGCGGCTCTGAGACGGGAGGCTGCGGCGGCAGCAAGAGGAAGAAACGAGGGCGAGAAGGGGCAGAGCGAGAAAGAGCGTGCGAACCTCTGCCGCTCCCCCTCCCCCCCCCTACTTATAGGCTCGTGTGGCGGAGCCGAGGAGGCGCGGCGTGGGGAAACATGGGGATCGATCGTGCCCACTCCCCCACGTCCCGCATTTATTGTGCCTTAAACGACGAAATAAAACCGCCGTGGGAAGGCGAGCGGCCCATGTGGGCCACGGAAGATCCGTGCTCGGACCAAGGCCTACGAGTGGCGGGCCAGGGCCTGCGGCGGCGTCCCGTCACGCGCATGCGCTGGCAGGGTCTCGCTGCCACGTGGCCGCGGGAGGACCCGTGGCCAGCACGTGGGTCGACCACTTCCCGCCTGCAAAACGCAGGGCTCCCCGAAGTCAGCAAACATCAGCAAAGCCGGCTCTTCAGGATAGGAAGCTGACCAAGCTTCTCGTCCTTTTGGCCGCCTCGAAGCTCGATCAGCTTCGGGGACTACTGTCGGAGTAAATAGCCATGGCTAGCCTAGCCGGCTTCCCCTGGCCCTTCTGAAAAAATTACGAGCCCATCCGGCTCTCAAGAATCCAAGACATGGAGCCGCCTTCCCCTTGCTGGCTGCCATCTAGGCCGGCTTTTGGAAGGCGGCCCGACTTTAGCCCTCATGAAGAACGCCACGGGAGGGCCGACTTCGGGTAGCCGGCCATGAGAAGGCCGACTCCAAGAAGCCGGCTCCCATAAGGCCGTCGAGACCGTACCCTCAAAGTTTGCACCCACCTAACGGCGGTGCGATGGGGCGTGGCTACAGTGAAGCATGCCACCCCCGAATCCCGGAACACGCCCGGCACAGTGCGCCGTACGGAGTAGGCATGACCCGTCCAGCGCGGCACTGTTGCCATGTTGACCTTGGTGTCACCCACGACGGGCCGCCAGCGTGGCCCACAGATGGTGGGCCCCTTCAGGTAGAGAGACGCCCGAAGGCGGCCACGCCTCCAACCAGTCGGCCCAAGACAGAGCCGGCTCCCCGTAGCCGGCTTGCCGCCTCCCTCGAAGGAGACGCCCCATTAAGGAGACAAGACGTTGTGAGGCTACAGCGATCGCCCGGCGAGCGGCGACACTGTAGCCGCGCCTACCACGACGAAGCCCACGTCACCAAGATGGAGCCACAGTAACGAGCCGCCGACCAGGCCCTGGACAGTGGGGCCTGCCTATCGACCAAGAGGCCGGCAGCCGGCGGGACCCACCAGTCGGCGGGCCCCAGCAGCCGGCGCAGAAGCCGGCGAGCGCAGTCACAGACGGCTGGGCCCCGCGCCCAGTCGGATTACCATTGTACCCCTGGGGAGTAGGCCTATATAAACCCCCCGGGGCACCCATGCAAAGGGTTCGACCCCCTGCTAGTCCTAGACACCACACAAGGAGAAGAAGCAGGCTGGCCGTGCCCTTCTTCCTCCTCCCACCAAACAGCTCAAGGAGCATTGTGTAGCTCCTTGTTCATCTAGTGATCATGCGGAGACCCCGCAGAGCAGCAGTAGGGGTGTTATCTCCACGGAGAGCCCTGAAGCTGGGTAAGATCCGCCGGCGTGCATGTCTTCACCTTATCCCGTTTCCAGGCACCGGCGATGTCTTACTGGCTCCCACAATGATAAGCCACCCGTTGGCATATGTCGCACCCACCACCCGACAGTATTCTTCCAGAGATGATGGAGAGCGGAACGCCTCCCCCTGCCATACCGCCTCATGGGGCGGGCGACCCCGAAGTGTCGTCAGGGAGGGTTTCTCCTGATCCGGCGAGACCAGAAGGTAGTCACATGGCCACCCGAAGCCCTAAGTATCCGGTTTTTGAAGAGAGCAATCAGAAGAGCCCGGCACCGCCTGGTGTGCGGTCAGGCGTACTGAGGGAACTGCTAGAGCGAGCAACTATCTCAAAGGAGCACCGCACGTTAATGGGTACGGTAATCGAAAGGATTTTGTCCGCGGAAAGCGGGTTGCATGAAGCTGTCATGAGTCTACTGACGGGCTTTGAGGTAAGTGAAATGATGTACCGTTTTGACAGTACCGCATACTTCAAGATGCGCCCTGTGTAGATAGTAGCCCCTGAGACTCTGGGTGCCGTCCCAGACGACGGTGCGTAGAGGATCATAGTCCCAGGTTTTATTTTGCCGCCTTAATATGCAGGTGGCGAAGTGTCCGGTGGCCAGCCGGACTGCTGAATTTGCTGAGTTAAAGTGGCAACTTGACGTGGCAGATGCCGACATCGTTCTTGTCAACAAGCAGCTTGACGAGGCACAAGGTATGTGATTTCTTCGGAGACACATGGTAAGAGGAGCATGATGCCAGTATCTATAACATGTGTGTTTAATGCAGATGGAGCTGCGGTTGTGGAGAACCTGCGGGCAGAACTTGCTCGAGCCAAGGAACAAGCTAGAAAAAGCGATGCGGCTGCCCTAAAGGCAATCGAGGAGCTGAAAGCCGAACAGGCTGCTCACTGCCAAAGCAACGAGGAAATGGCCAAGATGGCCGTGGAATTGAAGAACGCAGCTGACCGTTGTAAGCTTCTTGAAAAGGAAGATCAAGCGAAGAAGACAGACCTGGAGAAGGCCACGATGGCGGCCAAGGATACCCGCTCTGCGATGAGAGCGATGAAGGAGGAGCTGCGTCAAGCCAGAGATATCGCAGCTGGGAAGACCTTTATGTTGCGGATGAAGTTTGGAGATCCTAAATATGCTCCTTTGGACCAGCTGTTGAGTTCTACGGACGCATATTTGGATTTGGCGGCGAGTGCTGCTGATGCGGCCGAACACTTCCGAGATCAAAAAGATCGCGAAGTGGAGAAGCTGTTCTGGTCACAATTTAACCGTCCAGAGCGTATGCTTCCGTTGACTGATCGGCTGGCCGAATGGGACGAGCTGAATAGATTGTCTGGACTTGTCATGAAGTATGTCGTGGACCATCTATGGCCGGAAAGGCCAAAGCCGAAGAGTTACTTTAGTTTGGTGCAGCAGTTCCTTGGTGCAGTACCACATATCAATGCGATGAAGAGGTCAGCGTGCATAGAGGGTGCGTGGATGGCCATTACCCGTGTGAAGACATACTGGGCGGAGATGGAAGCCACCGTCGTTGCAGCCCAAGATTCGGACTAAAGCCGAGTACCTGCCGAGCACTACTTTCAAGATGTTCTTGAGGGCGCTCGTTGATAGAGACGCAGTGCTCGAAGAATATTATGTTCTAATGACATGTATTCCCATTGAAAACAATGTTTTGCTTAGATGTAAAGGCTATTTTATACTTGTTCCTGCAAGAATTATAATTCCTCCTGTGCGGCTGTTTATGTATATATGTATATAACCTGAAAGATGGCAGTCGTCGGCTTCAGCCCCCACACATATAATGCGGGGGTGTTCGCAGAAGACGCATATTCACACTTTATCCAACGTCTTGGTCCATTAAGGAGGTGACATCGTAGCGAACTAGGCAATCGGACTATAATGCTTTATCACTTTCACTTAGCCATAGGAGTTTGACAGTGGGGCTTCTATATAGCCCCTAGTGGCTCCACTCTCATCCGAATTAGGGGCGCGTATATGCCTGGCCGGGAAACGGCCCTTCGTTAAGGCGGAGGAATGCCGAAGATTCCGCTAGGTCATCGACTGGTTGACCAGTCTCACGCTATATCATGATGGTCAGTTTTCGGCTTTCTCTACTGAGGTGCTTGCCTGGCCGAACCGGGGCACAATCGCAGTAGTTCTCCTGGTGCCGCCTTAGCCGATAGAGCGGAACGTAAGGCAGCAAAACACAGGAGCCGGGCAAACCCAACATTTTACCAAAGACATGATTCGGAGCTGATGCATATAAGGCCAAACTCGCGACGCCGAACACTCCCTAAGGTATTCAGTCTTTATGATTTTAAACGGGCTGAACAGTGCCCTTTATAATAAGCCCCTAGTGTCCAGGTACGTGCAATATTCTGACGTGGCCACATGCCAAGACGCCAGCCTCCTTCTCAGTTGTGCTGAGAATCCGGGGGATGTGTATCAACAAGAGACAGTAAAAAAGGTTTACGCAGGGTCTTAATCTGAAAAGAATCCATGGAACGGGTACCTGCTGCACGTTTGCGCCTGTGTCTCCATTGTGCCGTATCCTGGACGGGTGTAGCATGGTGTTCATCTGTAAAAGAGAGGAACTTAGGTGAAAAGGCAGTCGTGCAAAAATGTATGTTATATTAATTAAGCAAAGTATAATTCAAGAGGGGTAAAATTGAGCCTTATTGCCGCTTGTTTACATGCGCGAAGCCCCTTGCATAGGGGTGTATAGCCATCAGACTTTTATCAATTATACGGTTATGCCGAACTCGTCTAGCCGTGTCCGTGGTCTTAACGACCTGTTAGGTGCTCTGGTTGGTAAGGCAGTTTAGTGTGTGGCTGCCAAGGCAGCCGCACAGTCTTCCGCGTGCAAGGAGCGCTCAATATTTCCCTTTACAGAAATGATGTTTCGTGGACCGGGCATCTTAAGCGTGAGGGACGCATAATGCGGTATTGCGTTAAAGTGATTGAAAGCTTCACGTCCCAGTTGTGCTTGATAACCACTTTTAAACGGAGCAATGTGGAAGGTTAGCTTTTTGCTATGGAAGTTTTCAGGGAAGCCAAATATAACCTCTAGTAGGAGGGAGCCCGTGTAATGGGCTTCTTGGCCTGGCGTTACTCCTTTAAAGGAAGTATTGCTATGGCTAATTTTTGTTGGGTCCATCCCCATTTTGCGGACTCTGTCCTGATATATCAGGTTTAGACTACTACCGCCGTCCATCAGGACTCGTGTAAAGTGGTATCCATCAATTATCGGGTCTAACACCAAGGCAGCCCATCCTGTGTGCCGGATACTTGCAGAGTAATCCTGTTTGGATGACCAGTGGCGGAACTCCGTTGTGATAGGCCCTGGGGCACATATCTCTATGGGCACCACTTTGTTTCTCCCCTTTGTCACGTGTAACACGTTTACTGTTTTGACTTTTGGTGGGAATTTCTTCTGTTCCCCAGTGCTTTGTTTGCGGGGTTCATCATCATTTTCACTTGGTGTATCCTTCCCCTTGTGTTCGGGGTTAAGTTTGCCGGATTTCTTGAAGACCCAACATTCTCTATGGGTATGATTTGCAGGTTTACCAGGGGTGCTGTGGATTTGACATATCTTGTCCAAAATCTTGTTTAGGCTGGACAGTTCGTCCCTGTTGCCTTTGAGAGGCAGCTTTTGCTGATCCCGCCGAGAGCTTTTGAATCCGGCGTTTACCGCCGTGCTCTTCGGGCTGTCTTCTTTATTTCGGTGCTGGTTTTTGCTGCGTCGTGGTTTCCCGTTCCTGTCCCTGACTTCAGATGTACTTAGGTTGCTGGTGCTGCATCTTGCCAACCAGTTGTCCTCGCCCGCGCAAAAGCGGGTCATGAGGCTTGTTAATGCAGCCATTGTTCTCGGCTTTTCTTGGTCGAGATGTCTGGCGAGCCACTCATCTCGAACGCTGTGTTCGAAAGCTGCTAAGGCTTCAGCATCTGGGCAGTCTACTATTTGATTCTTTTTAGTAAGAAACCTGTTCCAAAGCTTTCGGGCTGACTCTCCGGGCCGTTGAGTTATATGACTTAGATCGTCTGCATCCGGTGGTCGGACATAAGTCCCTTGAAAATTTGCCTGAAAAGCATCCTCGAGCTCCTCCCGACTTCCAATGGTGTTTTCGGGAAGGCCTTTGAGCTAATGCCGGGCTAGACCTTTGAGCTTGAGGGGTAAGTACTTGATGGCGTGGAGATCGTCTCCTTTGGCCACGTGGATATGGAGGATATAGTCCTCAATCCAGACCCCAGGGTCTGTCGTTCCGTCGTATGCCTCTATGTTTATGGGTTTGAATCCCTCTGGAAATTCATGGTCCAGCACCTCATCGGCGAAGGAAGCACCAAAGGGGGGCCACCCACCATCCACGAGGGTGCGGGCGCGCCCTACCCCCTGGGCGCGCCCCCTGTCTCGTGGCCCCCCAAGCAGGCCTCCGGTGCCCATCTTTGGCTATATGAAGTCTTTTGCCCTGGAAAAAATCATAAGTAAGCTCTCAGGACGAAACTCCACCGCAACGAGGCGGAACCAATCTAGGGCTCCGGCGGAGCTGTTCTGCCGGGGAAGCATCCCTCCGGGAGAGGGAAATCATCACCATCGTCATCACCATCGATCCTCTCATCGGGAGGGGGTCAATCTCCATCAACATCTTCACCAACACCATCTCATCTCAAACCCTAGTTCATCTCTTGTATCCAATCTTTGTCTCAAAACCTCATATTGGTACCTGTGGGTTGCTAGTAGTGTTGATTACTCCTTGTAGTTGATGCTAGTTGGTTTACATGGTGGAAGGTCATATGTTCAGATCCTTTATGCATATTAGTACCCCTCTTATGATGAACATGAATATGATTTGTGAGTAGTTATGTTTGTTCCTGAGGACATGGGAGAAGTGTTGCTATAAGTAGTCATGTGAATTTGGTATTCGTTCGATATTTTGATGAGATGTATGTTCTCTCTCCTCTAGTGGTGTCATGTGAACGTTGACTACATGACACTTCACCATTGTTTGGGCCTAGGGGAAGGCATTGGGAATAAGTAGATGATGGGTTGCTAGAGTGACAGAAGGTTAAACCCTAGTTTATGTGTTGCTTCGTAAGGGGCTGATTTGGATCCATATGTTTCATACTATGGTTAGGTTTACCTTAATACTTCTTTTGTAGTTGCGGATGCTCGCAAGAGGGGTTAATCATAAGTGGGATGCTTGTACAAGTAAGGCCAGTACCCAAGCACCGGTCCACCCACATATCAAAAAATTGTCGAAGTACCGAATGCGAATCATATGAGCGTGATGAAAACTTGCTTGATGATAATTCCCGTGTGTCCTCGGGAGCGCTTTCCTTTATATAAGAGTTTGTCCAGGCTTGTCCTTTGCTACAAAAAGGATTGGGACATCTTTCTGCACCTTATTTACATTTGTTACTTGTTACCCGTTACGAATTACCTTATCACAAAACTATCCGTTACCGATAATTTCAGTGCTTACAGAGAATACCTTACTGAAAACTGCTTATCATTTCCTTCTGCTCCTCGTTGGGTTCGACACTCTTACTTATCGAAAGGACTACGATAGATCCCCTATACTGTTGGGTCATCAGTAAGCTTCACTTTGCACTTTGTAGGTTGATGCAAATAGGAGAAATAAACGAGATGTGCGTCGTAGGGATGATCTAGTTTATGTTGAATTCAATGGAAGAATGATAGACAAGAGAAAGAAGTACTCATCATCTTTTGATGTCCTCCTTGGTGAAGATGCTTCCACAACCCAAGATTGGATATGTGAAGATGCTTACATTGATGATGAGATGGGGGCAACCAAAGATGACAGTGCAATGGAGCCTCGTAGAAGTCTAAGGGTGAGAGAACTACATGAAGTGGAAGAGTTCGTTTCTGATGATGAATCTGACACTGTGCCTATCAATGAGGATGAGATAGAGTTTGAGTCTGATGATGATGTGGTTGGGATAAAAGAGGCCGATGACAATGGTGAGGAAGACCATATGCAACCTTGAATCCTATGCCAATGGCAATGTCTGATGTTTGCTAGCAGCCTAGAACATTATTTTGGACTTTTGGTTGTGAGTTGTGAGAGATTCAGAGAGCAAAGGACTATGTGCTGATTGGTGTTTGGCTGTGTGCTAGCAAAGTAGCAAGAACTATGTTATTTGTGTTTTCTGGACCTTCTTATGACCTTGTTTAACCTTGTTTGAACATTCCTGGACCTTGTTATCACCTTATTTGCTTGCAAAGCAGCTAGACTACTATGTATTATATGCACTGCCGTACCGTACTATTTTCAATTATAAGTGTTATCTCTCATCTCTTATGTAATATATATTATATATGCACTGTTTGAGTTTTGAAACATGCAAAAAGGGCATGTGTGTACTGTTACATATTGATGTAGTGTTCAGTAGTATTGTGCTATTTAAAGGCATACTGTTTAAGTGAAGATTTTTTCTATTTTTATTTTATCAGTCCTTGAAACCTATGACTTATGAAAAACTGACCGATTAGTAGTACACGGATAAAATCGATTAATCATCCGGTTCTCCGATTAATCACTAATCTCCAGCCGACCGAGACGATAACAATAAGCGATATCCCAAACAGTGCCTTCCCATATGCGGTATTTACATGTCGTTCCAAGTAAATTTGCATGTGCCAAACTCTAAACTTTCAAATGATAATCTGTTTTGTATGCTCGAATCACTCATGTACCTACTAGGGTTGTCAATATCTTCCATGCTAGGTGGGTTATTCTCACGATGAGTGGACTCCGCTCATCATTCACAAGAAAATGTCTGGTAATCGGGATGCCTAGTCCCGTGCTCAAATCAAATCAAAATAATTGCAAACAAAACTCCCCATGATTGTTGGTAATTGGACGGTACCCGTTGTTTCGGACCAGCCGTGGAATGTGCTTGTTGGTGGTGGGGGAGTATAAACTTTACCATTCTGTTTGGGAACCACCTATAATGCATGTAGCATGGAAGATACTGAGATCTCTTAGTTGCTATGTTGACAATGAAAGCATACCGCTCAAAATATTATTTATCTCTATTTCAAAACTCGAGCTCTGGCACCTCTGCAAATCCCTGCATCCCTCTGCGAAGGGCCTATCTATTTACTTTTATTGCTAAGTCATCATCCTCTTATAAAAAGCACTAGTTAGAGAGCACCACTGCCATTTGTATGCATTGTTATTACTTTATATTGAGTATGACTATGACTAGTCCTCTTTTACCATGAATTACAATGTCTAGTCAGTCCTCGATCTTCAGGGGTGATCTGCATTTATGTTTTTCTGTCTCGGAAAGGGCTGGTGAGATACCATCTTGTTATATCATATCATGATTGTTTTGAAAAAGTGTTGTCATCCAAGATTCATTATTATTGCTCGCTAGTTGATTATGCCATTGATGTGAGTAAATGTGACATCTAAATGTTATTGTGAATATGGTTAGTTCATAATCTTTGCTGAAAACTTGAATGCTGGCTTTACATATTTGCAACAACAAGATCAAATAGAGTTTGTAAAACTTTTTCTTTATCACTTTCAGTTTGTCAACTGAATTGCTTGAGGACAAGCAACGGGTTTAGCTTGGGGGAGTTGATACGTCTCCATCGTATCTACTTTTCCAAACTCTTTTTGTTGGAAATATGCCCTAGAGGCAATAATAAATTAAGTTATTATTATTATATTTCATTGTTCATGATAATCGTTTATTATCCATGCTAGAATTGTATTGATAGGAAACTCAGATACATGTGTGGATACATAGACAACACCATGTCCCTAGTAAGCCTCTAGTTGACTAGTTCGTTGATCAATAGATGGTTACGATTTCCTGACCATGGACATTGGATGTCGTTGATAACGGGATCACATCATTAGGAGAATGATGTGATGGACAAGACCCAATCCTAAGCCTAGCACAAAGATCGTGTAGTTCGTATGCTAAAGCTTTTCTAATGTCAAGTATCATTTCCTTAGACCATGAGATTGTGCAACTCCCGGATACCGTAGGAGTGCTTTGGGTGTGCCAAACATCACAACATAACTGGGTGGCTATAAAGGTTCACTACAGGTATCTCCGAAAGTGTCTGTTGGGTTGGCACGAATCGAGACTGGGATTTGTCACTCCGTGTGACGGAGAGGTATCTCTGGGCCCACTCGGTAGGACATCATCATAATGTGCACAATGTGACCAAGGAGTTGATCACGGGATGATGTGTTACGGAACGAGTAAAGAGACTTGCCGGTAACGATATTGAAAAAGGTATCGGATACCGACGATCGAATCTCGGGCAAGTACAATACCGTTGGACAAAGGAAATTGTATACGGGATTGATTGAATCCTTGACATCGTGGTTCATCCGATGAGATCATCGTGAAGCATGTGGGAGCCAACATGGGTATCCAGATCCCGCTGTTGGTTATTGACCGGAGAGTTGTCTCGGCCATGTCTGCATGACTCCCGAGCCCGTAGGGTCTACACACTTAAGGTTCGGTGACGCTACAGTTGTTATGGGAAATATTATATGTGGTTACCGAAGGTAGTTCGGAGTCCCGGATGAGATTCCGGATGTCATGAGGAGTTCCGGAATGGTCCGGCGGTGAAGATCGATATATTGGATGAAGGGTATTAGAGTCCGGAAGTGTGCCGAGGGTACCAGGCTATGGCCAGCATGACCGAAAGGTGTTTCGGGAGCCCCGGCAAGTGTTGGAGGGCCTCATGGGCCAAAAGGGAAGGGGCAAACCAGCCCACTAAGGGGTGCTGCGCCCCCCACACCCTTTCCCACGTTACTTGGGGTGGTGGGGCGCCTCCACCTGGCTTGGGAGGCAAGCCTCAACCTGCTTGGCTTGTGGGGCAAGTCTCCCTAGGATTTTCCCTAGGGAGATCCAATCTGCCTGGCCGTCGCCCCTAGGGGAAACCCTAGGGCGCCTCCCCCTCTCCCCTTGACCCTATATATAGTGGAGGGGTGGGAGGGCAGCCGCACCTCTTCCCTGGCGCAGCCCTCCCTCCTCCTACACCTCCTCCTCCTCCATAGTGCTTGGCGAAGCCCTGCTGGAGAACCACGAGCTCCATTGCCACCATGCCGTCGTGCTTCTGGAGTTCTCCCTCAGCTTCTCCTCTCCCCTTGCTGGATCAAGAAGGAGGAGACGTCCCCGGGCTGTACGTGTGTTGAACGCGGAGGCGCCGTCCGTTCGGCGCTAGATCGGAATCAACCGCAATCTGAATCGCTGCGAGTACGACTCCTTCATCCGCGTTCTTGCAACGCTTCCGCTTAGCGATCTACAAGGGTATGTAGATGCACTCTCCTTCTCCTCGTTGCTAGATTACTCCATAGATTGATCTTGGTGATGCGTAGAAAATTTTAAATTTCTGATACGATCCCCTACAGTGGTATCAGAGCCAGGTCTATGCGTAGTTTCTATGCACGAGTAGAACACAAAGCAGTTGTGGGCGTCGATTTTGTCAATTTTCTTGCCGTTACTAGTCTTATGTTGATTCGGCGGCATCGTGGGATGAAGCGGCCCGGACCGACCTTACACGTATGCTTACGTGAGACTGGTTCCACCGACTGACATGCACTAGTTGCATAAGGTGGCTAGCGGGTGTCTGTCTCTCCCACTTTAGTCGGATCGGATTCGATGAAAAGGGTCCTTATGAAGGGTAAATAGAAATTGGCATATCACGTTGTGGTTTCGCGTAGGTAAGAAACGTTCTTGCTAGAAACCTATAGCAGCCACGTAAAAACTTGCAACAACAATTAGAGGACGTCTAACTTGTTTTTGCAGCATATGCCTTGTGATGTGATATGGCCAAAAGGATGTGATGAATGATATATGTGATGCATGAGATTGATCATGTTCTTGTAATAGGAATCACGACTTGCATGTCGATGAGTATGACAACCGGCAGGAGCCATAGGAGTTGTCTTAATTTATTTATGACCTGCGTGTCAACATAAACGTCATGTAATTACTTTACTTTATTGCTAAAGCATTAGCCATAGTAGTAGAAGTAATAGATGACGAGACAACTTCAAGAAGACACGATGATGGAGATCATGGTGTCATGCCGGTGACAACGATGATCATGGAGCCCCAAAGATGGAGATCAAAAGGAGCAAAATGATATTGGCCATATCATGTCACTATTTGATTGCATGTGATGTTCATCATGTTTTACATCTTATTTGCTTAGAACGACGGTAGCTTAAATAAGATGATCCCTCACTAAAATTTCAAGAAAAGTGTTCCCCCTAACTGTGCACCGTTGCGAAGGTTCGTTGTTTCGAAGCACCACGTGATGATCGGGTGTGATAGATTCTAACGTTCGAATACAACGGGTGTTGACGAGCCTAGCATGTACAGACATGGCCTCGGGACACATGCGAAACATTTAGGTTGACTTTACGAGCCTAGCATGTACAGACATGGCCTCAGAACACAGAAGACCGAAAGGTCGAACATGAGTCGTATAGAAGATACGATCAACATGAGATGTTCACCGTTGATGACTAGTCCGTCTCACGTGATGATCGGACACGACCTAGTTGATCCGGATCATGTTTCACTTAGATGACTAGAGGGATGTCTATCTGGGTGGGAGTTCATTAAATAATTTGATTAGATGAACTCAATTATCATGAACATAGTCTAAATTGTCTTTGCAAATATGTTGTAGATAAATAGCTCACATTGTAGCTCCCTGTTTCAATACGTTCCTAGAGAAATATTAAGTTGAAAGATATTGTAAGCAATGATGCGGACTAGGTCCGTAGTCTGAGGAGTGTCCTCACTGCTACATAGAAGGCTTACGTCTTTGATGCACCGCTCGATGTGCAAACCCCTACAATGTCGTCTGTGGATGTTGTGAACACCTGATAGACATGTCCTGATGACTACTTGATAGTTTAGTGCACCATACTTTATGGCTTAGAATCGGGATTCCAATGACATTTTGAACGCCATAGAACATATGAGATGTTCCAAGAGCTGAAATTGGGATTTCAGGCTCATGCCCGTGTTGAGAGGTGTGAGACCTCTGACAAGTTCTTTTGCCAACAAGATGGAGGAGAATAGCTCAGCTAGTGAGCATGTGCTCAGAATGTCTGGGTGCTACAATCACTTAAATCAAGTGGGAGTTAAACTTCCAGATAAGATAGTGATTGATAGAGTTCTCTAGACACTATCACTAAGCTACTAGATCTTTGTGATGAACTATGACATGCAAGGGATGGAGTTGATCCCGGAGCTGTTCGCGGTGCTTAAGACTGCAAAAGGTAGAAATCAAGAAGGAGCATCAAGTGTTGATGGTTTAACAAGACCACTGGTTTTAAGAAGGGCAAGGGCTAGAAGGGAAACTTCATGGATGGCAAACCAGTTGCCGCTCCAGTAAAGGAACCCAAGGTTGAACCCAAACCCGAGACTAAGTGCTTCTATTGTAAGGGGAACGGTCACTGGTAGCGGAATTACCCCAAATGCATGGTAGATAAGAAGGCTGGCAACTTCAAAGTATATATGTGTTATTAATGTGTACCTCACTAGTACTCCTGGTAGCATTTGGGTATTGGATACCGGTTCAGTTACTATTGTAGGTGACTTGAAGCAAAAGCTACGGACTAAACGGAGACTGCCTAAGGGCGAGGTGACGATGTGTGTTGGAAGTGTTTCCAAAGCTGATGAGATCACCATCGCACGCTCCATCTGCCTTCGGGATTAGTATTGAACCGAGATAAATGTTATCAGGTGTCTACGTTGAGCATGAATATGATTAGACCATGTTCATTGTAATACGGTCATTCATTTAAGTTAGAGAATAATAGTTATTTTGTTTACATGAATGATAAATTTCATGGTCATGCACCCTATGTGAATGGTTCATTGAATCTCGGTCGTGGTAATACACATGTTCACGCCAAAAAATGTAGAGTTAATAATGATAGTACCACTTTCTCGTGGCACTGCCGCTTAGGTCATATTGGCGTAAGATGCATGAAGAAACTCCATGTCGATGGATGTTTGGAGTCACTTGATTTTGAATCGCTTGACACATGCGAGCCATGCCTCATGGGCACGATGACTAACACCCCGTTTTCAGGTACAATGAAACAGGCAAGTGACTTGTTGGAAATCATGCATGCTGATGCGTGTGATCCAATGAGAATTGAAGTGTTCGGTGGATATCGCTATTTTCTCATCTTCACTGACGATTTGAGTAGATATAGGTATATTTACTTAATGAAGCACAAGTCTGAAACGTTTGAAAAGTTCAAGCGATTTCAGAGTGAAGTTAAGAATCATCATAACAAGAAGATCAAATTCCTACGATCTGATCAATGAGAATTTCTGAGTTATGAATTTGGTAAACACTTAAGACATTGTGGAATTGTTTCACAGTTGAAGCCACCTAGAACACCACATGGTAATGGTGTGTCCGGACGTCGTAATCGAACCTTATGAGATATGGTGCGATCTATGTCTCTTACCGATCTACCGCTATTATTTTGAGGTTATGCATAAGAGACAGCTGCATTCACTTTAGATAGGACACCATATAAGTCCGTTGAGACGACGCCGTGTGAACATTGGTTTGGCAAGAAACCAAAGTTGTCATTTCCTAATGTTTGGGGCTGCGATGCTTAAGGCTTCAGCCGGAGAAGCTCGAACCCAAAGCGGACAAACACATCTTCATAGGATACCCAAAGGTGACAGTTGGGTATACCTTCTATCTCAGATCCGAGGGCAAATTGTTTGTCGCTAAGAACGGGTCCTTTCTCGAGAAGGAGTTTCTTTCGAAAGAATTGAGTGGGAGGAAGATAGAACTTGATGAGGTTGTCGAACCTTCATTTCAACCAGAAAGTGATGCAACATAGAAAGATGTTTTCTGTGGCGCCTACATCTGTTGAATAGGAAGTTAATGATAGTGATCATGAAGCTTCGGATCAAGTTGCTATCGAACCTCGTAGGTCGACAAGGATATGTACTACTCCTGAGTGGCACAGTAATCCTGTCTTAGATATCATGTTGTTGGACAACAATGAACCTACGAGCTATGGAGAAGCGATGGTGGGCCCGTATTCCGACAAATGGTTAGAAGCCATGAAATCCGAGATAGGATCCATGTATCAGAACAGAGTATGGACTTTGGTGGACTTGCCCGATGATCAGCAAGCCATTGAGATAAGTGGATCTTTAAGAAGAAGACGGACGTGGGCGGTAATGTTACCGTATATGAAGCTCGACTTGTGGGAAAGAGTTTTTTCACAAGTTCAAGGAGTTGACTACGATGAGAATTTCTCACCCGTAGCGATGCTTAAGTCCGTCGGAATCATGTTAGCATTAGCTGTATTTTTCGATTATGAAATCTAACAGATGGATGTCAAAGCAAGTTTTCTTACCAGTTTTCGTAAGAAAAAGTTGTATGTGATACAATAAAAGGTTTTGTCGATCCTAAGGATGCTAAAAGGTATGTTGGCTCCAGCAATCCTCCTATGGACTAGAGCAAGCATCTCGGAATCGGAATATATGTTTTGATGGAGTGATCAAAGTTTTTAGGTTTATACAATGTTTGTTAGAAACTTGTATTTACAAGAAAGTGAGTGGGAGCACTACAACATTTCTGATAAGTATATGTGGATGACATATTGTTGATCCAAAATAATGTAGAATTTCTGGAAAGCATAAACGGTTGTTTGAAGAGTGATTTTCAAAGGAAGACCTGGATAAAGTTGCTTTCATATTGGGCATCAAGATCTATAGAGATAGATCAAAATGCCTGATGATACTTTCAAAGAACGCACACCTTGACATGTTTCTGAAGGAGTTCAAGATAGATCAGTCAAAGAAGGGGTTCTTACCTGAGTTGTAAGGTGTGAAGTTGAGTAAGACTCAAAGATTGACCACGGCAGAAGAAAGAGGAAGGACGAAGGTCGTCCCCTATGCTTTTGTCATAGGCTCTATACGGTATGCCATGCTGTGTACCGCACCAGATGTGTGCCTTGCCACATGTCTGGCAAGAGGGTACAAAGGTGATCTAGGAGTAGATCACCAGATAACGGTCAAAATTATCCTTAGAGGAATAAGGAAATGTTTCTCGGTTATGGAGGTGATAAAGAGTTCGACATAAAGAGTTACGTCGATGCAAGCTTAACACCTATCCGGATAGCTCTGAGTAGAGATACCGGATACGTATAATGGAGCAATAGTTTGGAATAGCTCCAAGTGGAATGTGTTAGCAGCATCTACGATGTAAAGTTTTGCAAAATACATAGGGATCTGAATATGGCAAGACCCGTTGACTACAACCTCTCTCACAAGCATAACATGATCAAACCCAGAACTCATTGAGTGTTAATCACATAGTGATGTGAACTAGATTATTGAGTCTAGTAAACTCTTTGGATGTTGGTCACATGGCGATGTGACCTGTGAGTGTTAATCACATGGCGATGTGAACTAGATTATTGACTCTAGTGCAAGTGGGAGACAGTTGGAAATATGCCCTAGAGGCAATAATAAATTAAGTTATTATTATTATATTTCATTGTTCATGATAATCGTTTATTATCCATGCTAGAATTGTATTGATAGGAAACTCAGATACATGTGTGGATACATAGACAACACCATGTCCCTAGTAAGCCTCTAGTTGACTAGTTCGTTGATCAATAGATGGTTACGGTTTCCTGACCATGGACATTGGATGTCGTTGATAACGGGATCACATCATTAGGAGAATGATGTGATGGACAAGACCCAATCCTAAGCCTAGCACAAAGATCATGTAGTTCGTATGCTAAAGCTTTTCTAATGTCAAGTATCATTTCCTTAGACCATGAGATTGTGCAACTCCCGGATACCGTAGGAGTGCTTTGGGTGTGCCAAACGTCACAACGTAACTGGGTGGCTATAAAGGTTCACTACAGGTATCTCCGAAAGTGTCTGTTGGGTTGGCACGAATCGAGACTGGAATTTGTCACTCCGTGTGACGGAGAGGTATCTCTGGGCCCACTCGGTAGGACATCATCATAATGTGCACAATGTGACCAAGGAGTTGATCACGGGATGATGTGTTAATGAGTAAAGAGACTTGCCGGTAACGAGATTGAACAAGGTATCGGATACCGACGATCGAATCTCGGGCAAGTACAATACCGCTGGACAAAGGAAATTGTATACGGGATTGATTGAATCCTTGACATCGTGGTTCATCCGACGAGATCATCATGGAGCATGTGGGAGCCAACATGGGTATCCAGATCCCGCTGTTGGTTATTGACCGGAGAGTTGTCTCGACCATGTCTGCATGACTCCCGAGCCCGTAGGGTCTACACACTTAAGGTTCAGTGACGCTAGAGTTGTTATGGGAAATAGTATATGTGGTTACAGAAGGTAGTTCGGAGTCCCGGATGAGATTCCGGATGTCACGAGGAGTTCCGGAATGGTCCGGCGGTGAAGATCGATATATTGGACGAAGGGTATTGGAGTCCGGAAGTGTTCCGGGGGTACCAGGCTATGGCCAGTATGACCGAAAGGTGTTTCGGGAGCCCTGGCAAGTGTTGGAGGGCCTCATGGGCCAAAGGGGAAGGGGCAAACCAGCCCACTAAGGGGTGGTGTGCCCCCCACACCCTTTCACACGTTACTTGGGGAGGTGGGGCGCCTCCACCTGGCTTGGGAGGCAAGCCTCCACCTGCTTGGCTTGGGGGGCAAGTCTCCCTAGGATTTTCCCTAGGGAGATCCAATCTGCCTGGCCGCCGCCCCTAGGGGAAACCCTAGGGCGCCTCCCCCTCTCCCCTTGACCCTATATATAGTGGAGGGGTGGGAGGGCAGCCGCACCTCTTCCCTGGCGCAGCCCTCCCTCCTCCTACACCTCCTCCTCCTCCATAGTGCTTGGCGAAGCCCTGCTGGAGAACCACGAGCTCCATTGCCACCATGCCGTTGTGCTGCTGGAGTTCTCCCTCAACTTCTCCTCTCCCCTTGCTGGATCAAGAAGGAGGAGACGTCCCCGGGCTGTACGTGTGTTGAACGCGGAGGCGCCGTCCGTTCGGCGCTAGATCGGAATCAACCGCAATCTGAATCGCTGCGAGTACGACTCCTTCATCCGCGTTCTTGCAACGCTTCCGCTTAGCGATCTACAAGGGTATGTAGATGCACTCTCCTTCCCCTCGTTGCTAGATTACTCCATAGATTGATCTTGGTGATGCATAGAAAATTTTAAATTTCTGCTACGATCCCCTACACTTTTGCCCTTGTTTTGGGACTCTAACTTGCATGATTTGAATGGAACTAACCTGGACTGACGTTGTTTTCAGCAGAATTGCCATGGTGTTATTATTGTGCAGAACTAAAAGTTCTCAGAATGACCTGAAAATTCATGGAGATCATTTTCGGAATTAATAAAAAATATTGGCGAAAGAATCAACAGAAGGGGGCCCACGCCCTGGCCACAAGGGTGGGGGCGTGCCCTCCGTCCTTGTGGGCCCCTGGACCTCCACTGACCTCAACTCCAACTCCATATATTCATGTTCGGGGAGAAAAAAAATCAGAGAGAAGGATTCATCGCGTTTTATGATACAGAGCCGCCGCCAAGCCCCGTTCTTCCTCCGGAGGGCAGATCTGGAGTCCGTTTTGGGCTCCGGAGAGGGGAATCCGTCGCCATCGTCATCATCAATCATCCTCCATCACCAATTTCATGATGCTCACCACCGTGTGCGAGTAATCCCATCGTAGGCTTGCTGGACTGTGATGGGTTGGAAGAGATTTACCATGTAATCGAGTTAGTTTTGTTAGGGTTTGGTCCCTAGTATCCACTATATTCTAAGATTGATGTTGCTATGACTTTGCTATGCCTAATGCTTGTCACTAGGGCCCGAGTGCCATGATTTCAGATCTGAACCTATAATGTTTTCATGATATTTGTGTTCTTGATCCTATATTGCAAGTTATAGTCACCTACTATGTGTTATGATCCGGCAACCCTGGTGTGACAATAGTCGGGACACTTCCCGGTGATGACCGTAGTTTGAGGATTTCATGTATTCACTAAGTGCTAATGCTTTGGTCCAGTACTCTATTAAAAGGAGGCCTTAATATCCCTTAGTTTCGAATAGGACCCCGCTGCCACGGGAGTGTAGGACAAAAGATGTCATGCAAGTTCTTTTCCATAAGCACGTATGACTATATTCGGAGTACATGCCTACATTATATTGATGAATTGGAGCTAGTTCTGTGTCACCCTATGATATAACTGTTGCATGATGATTGCCTTCCGACATAATTATCCATCATTGATCCATTGCCTACGAGCTCGTTTCATATTGATCTTTGCTAAGTTAATTTTCCGTTGCCACTATTATGATTGCTACAAAACTACTACTATTACTTTTTCCACCGTTACCGCTACTTCCATACTACTTTGCTACTAAATACTTTGCTGCAGATATTAAGTCTTTCAGATGTGGTTGAATTGACAATTCAACTGCTAATACTTGAGAATATTCTTTGGCTCCCCTTGTGTCGAATCAATATATTTGGGTCGAATACTCTACCCTCAAAAACTATTGAGATCCCCTATACTTGTGGGCTATGAACAACACCGGAGGGCAGCGATGTGGCGAGCGAACCAAGGCGGAGGACGATGGTGAGGCCTCGGACGGGAATGAACAGGAGCCGGGGAATATGCACAGAGTTTTAGGGTGCGATGTGGCCACGATGCATGTGCGGCATCACAGCCAGCCGTGGGAGGCAGGAGCAGGCGGTCCTGCCGATGCTAGTTTGGCTTTGGCGGCTGGAGGAAGAAGAGATTGAAGAAACATGACAGACGTTGAATGTCAATCCAACGGTCAAGGTTGGCACAATCGTTTGTCGACTAAGCCGACACCAAGTAGCATACTTTTTATATATAGGAAGAAAAGAAAAACTGGGCTTGTTCGCCTGATAACATCCCTGAAACTACGACTGTTTGATCTTGCGTCGCAACTGAAACTGCGAGGAAAATGCGTTTGTCTGCCGTCCTCCTACCAGGGAACGTTCGCCACATAAGTGATTAGCACCCTTGGTTTTCAACCGAGAAGTCTTGGGTTCGAATCCCAGGAACTCTCAATTTTGTCCTCCTTCCTTCCTCGCAAAAAAAGAAAGAAAATCAAAGACTTGAGAAGGCGTACAGAACAAGCTAGTGTACCAGTAAAGAGACGTTGCTGAGTTTTAGAAAAAGAGAGACGCGCTCCTGTAGTTGGTTTCAATCCAAACCTAGACTATGATTATATGGTGCTATGCTACTCTGTAAGTAATGAAACTGACATATCCAACGTTCGATTCTCCTCTTCTCTACTTACTTTGGCTAGCATCAAAAGCTCTGGCCGTAGTAACAATGTCTGTCGGCTGCTCGTCCACCTGCTCTTCAGCAGGCAACAACCAGATATGCGCCAAGTCACCACCCGTACCATTGCCTGTGGGTCTCTTCACACCCCCACTGGCACACTCACCTCAGCCAGTTGCTCATCGCAACCCGCTGCCGTTGTTGTGGTGCCACTGCTACAAATCACGCAGAGTAATCCATCATGTCTCAACCACAATCCTCAACCCTGGCCAAGTCTTCTATGAATGCCCGAATCATGGGGTAATAATATGTTTAAGTGTTGTTCTGCCGCTTTCAGTTGCTGATTTTTTTAATAGTTTGGTTGATGATCTTCCAATTTGATTCGTGCAGAAAAGGGAAGATTCGTGTGATTTGTATTTCTGGGAAGTTGCTGATGTGGGGGAATGCAACTACGATGATTATTTGGTTAGGTGAGGAATCCCAATACCAGCAGGTTGGGGTGTTGGACAAGTAACTGAAGGAACGACGGAAGAGGAAGATGCAGAGCAGAAGGTTAAAGATGCAGTTCCTCTGATCATGGCCAAGCAACAACTGTTGAACGGCCTTGACAGGAATGAGGAGATGAAAGAGATTGTGAAGATAATGGGCAAAGTCGATGTGCTTTGTAGGATCATTGTCTCTTTATTTGAAGTGTATGTAGCACTCATGATGTATTCAGTGGCTATGACATGAGCACTTTGCTGAAACTAGTAATGAATGAAACCTCTTTAGCAGGCTAGGCATAGTGTTGTGAACATCTAATGATTTCTATTAGCGGAAATCAGGGGGTATCCCCTTTTTCTCATAAATATATAAATAGCAGAGGCACTTTTGCTAATAAATAAATAAATTAGCAGAGGCCCTGTCGGGTGAGCTTTGTTCCCATTCGAAGATGTCGAGCAAGTTGCAGTCCAACATCAAACTATGTCATCAAATTCAAGTTTCATAGCCAAATATGAGTACAACTAAACAACAATGTCATCATGTTTTAGTCGTCATACAATCACCAAACACAAATCAACATACATAACAAGTGATGTTCTCACAGCAAAATACTAAACAACAAGTTCATCAGGTTTCAGTTGTCATAGCAAACAGAATTTCACATAGTAGATAAAAAACATCTTCTGACAGGCAAATATGACAAAAGCAATCTAATCATCATCTGCAGCAGCAGCGTCAACATCTTCGCCATGTGTATCAGTCTGAATCGTAATTCCTCGAAGTGTCACCTTCTTCCTCATCCTCAATGTCCTCGAACGTTGGCTACTTATTGATCAAGTCTTGTATGTCCACAACCCGACAGGCAATCTTTTCACCAACGTCATTGATGTGATGGTTCTCAAAGATATTAGGAACATCTATGGAATCTTGTACATCAGGAGCAGTGTAAGCATCATCTTGTTGTGCAACTTCATTAAACGAATTCCTCTGCTCAAACCTTTGCAATACTCTCTAGTCATCGCTACGTGCAAATGTGTCTTCCAAGAAAAATATCTGTGTTGCTTGATTTGCCAAAATAAAAGGCTTGTTGGTCTGGTACGCCGCCTTGACATTGATGAATTTGAAATAATCATCAGCTCTGGGTTCTGCGATCCTGGAAAACAGGTTATACCAACGACAGCACAACAGAACCACACACCGATGAACCTCGAAACTGGAGATATGCCACAACTGAACAATGTTTGTTATGTTAGCATACATTTCAGTTATCACTTCGCCGTACTTATCGGTGCTCATGATGGCACTATTTTGTGCCTTCCTGCCTTCATCGTGTGCAAGGGTGTTGTAGCGCACATCTCCAACAACGCAAGATTCGTAATGTCTTACCTAAGTATCAGGACCCATTGCTAGTGCGTAAAGGGCATCATCAACTGCCTGCCCATCATCCCGCATCTTCTTAACCTATGGTTAGAAAATAGACAAGCTGATCATCTTATGTACTCAGTATATTAAAAAAACTGACAGTGCAATTCAAAAGCTTACATGGCTCTTGAACCATTTCGCAAATCCTGCCATAACCAGTTTGTCAACGTTTCTTGGATTTTGTGGTAGTAACTCCTTTTTGTAGATGCTGCACAACATAGTGATCATGTCAAACATCTAAATATATAAGAATGTGCTGCAAGTTTACTAGATTATGATGTATAAGCTGCAGTACTTAGCACTTACTTGATATAAGGTAGTATCTCAGGACAGTTATTCTACACATACCAAACCATTTTGTCCAAATCTTCAGGTTTGTCGTCTTGTCGACTCTTCCCTGTAACTCGAACAAAACAATCAAAAACATTGAGCCCGGGATTGTATTCACCCACCTCTTTGCTAAGCTGATCAGCTATTTCAATGTATTTTGAGCAGAATGTCAACGCTTCTGCAACAATGTAGGCCTCTGTAATGGAACCCTCGGGTGTAGCTCTATTCCTAACATAGCCCTTGAAAGTGCCTAGCCGCCTTTCAATAGGGTACATCCATCCATACTGTACTGGACCTCTAAGTAGTGCCTCATCAGGTAGATGAACAACCAAATGCACCATCACATCAAAGAAGGCTGGATGATATATCTTCTCATGGTCGCATAGGATAGTTGGTATCTTGTCTCTAAGACGCTCCAAAGCATCTATCCTGATATTTCTACTGTAGAGTTCCTTGAAGAATTGTCCCAACTCTGCAACTGCTATGTATAAGTTAGGGCGGACCAATCCTCTAAGGATAACAGGTAAAACCCTTTGAAGTGGGACGTGGTAGTCATGAGTTTTCAACCCTTGTACCTTGCTTCCATCCGCAATAACTCTCCTTTCAGGGTTGGAATCAAATCCATGTGGGAATCTCAGACGTGACAGGACCTCGTGGAATTCTTTCTTTTTACCTTGTCCAAGACGTACACAGATGGTGCCATATCCCGTGGTTTACCTTCATCTTGCACCTGCAAATCCTTTTTGATACCCAGGTGTGTCAAATCAATCCTAGATTTTAAGGTATCTTTCATCTTGCCTTCAATATTAAGAAGTCTGCCGATAATGTTGTCACATGTATTTTTCTCGATGTCCATCACATCAAGATTATGCCGCAGATCCAAATCTTTCCAATACTCGAAGTCCCACAAAGTGGACCTGCGGGTAAACAATAATCTCTCTTCTGCCTTGCCACACTTCCTTTTCCCTCTACCATTATCAGGATGGTTTCGTGGTGTAATATGCCTGGCCTTCTCTAATTCCACTTGCAACTCATCAGTGGTGAGCCTCTTTGGCGCATCACAGTTTTCATGCTTTGCATTGAACACATATCTTTAGTATTTTGTAGGACGCGGCTTGTCCTTGGCAAGGAAATGACGGTGTCCAATGTAACAGATCTTGCTAAGTATCGCGTATGAGAGCGGATTCCTGTCACAACGAACACATGCATTGTAACCATGTGTCGTTCACCTTGACATAGTGCCCAAAGCCGGATAAGCATGGATGCACCAAATTATAATAGCACATAGAAAGAAATCAGCTCGTGGGCTGCTATATAGGTCTCGAGTGAGAACACCCCTCCATAGCTATTGAAGTTCCTCCACAAGAGGCTCCATGAATAAATCAAAATCCTTTCCAAGACTTTTTGGACCTGGGATGAGCAAGGCCATCATTTGGTTTGATTCTTTGGTGCAAACATTTGGAGGGATGTTGTAAGGGATAACAAGCACTGGCCACAGGAAAAACATATATGGTTTTTTATGAAGTCTAGAAAAAAAATCTAGGTCGATGTCTAAAGCTATGGCAAGATATTTGGACAATCAGATCTAAGTAACGAAATATATGTAATGCTAATTCAACAAACATATTTGAGTGCTAAATTATAGGAGGCTGTTTCAGCAGTCAATGAGGCCGAGCACACAGCCATCGAAGGCCATCTCAGCAACAAAGATCGAGTATAAAACGGTGTAGAGCTATTTCACCTAACAGATTGGCTACTGGACCATGGCAATCTATGTCACAATAAATATATGGAAGGATATTTTAGCATAATCGGGCTTGGCATGCCATCTCAGCTAAGCAGATTGAGTGTAGAACAGGGCAAGAAAGCTTCTTAAGCAGAGCATATTGGTGTAAACTACTTCGGTAAATAGTGAGATTAACGACGTCTATTAGCTAATATTCAACGCTATACCGACATGCACGGGGCCTCAGTTTAGAATGCGCGTACCGTGGGAGAAGCTGACCGCCGTGCATCTCCACAAGAACGTCGCCAGCGGTAGCGGTGCGGCTCGAGGACGGCAGTATATGAGAGAGTAGTGTGGGAGCGAGAGGATCACCGTGCGCCCCCTCGATGAACTGCGGCACCGACGTATCGGCGCGGCGGGGCGGGCGGCTTTGGCGGAGCGAATCCGGGGGGTTTGGGGAATATTATAGGCTAGTTGGCCGAAGGGTGGTTGAATTTGGGATTTGGGGGGATTTTTGCATGGTGGGCGGGAGGAGTTTGGCGCATGGTCATTGTCGGTGTCAAAACCGGCGGATCTCGGGTAGGGGGTCCCGAACTGTGCGTCTAGGCGGATGGTAACAGGAGGCAGGGGACACGATGTTTTACCCAGGTTCGGGCCCTCTTGATGGAGGTAATACCCTACGTCCTGCTTGATTTTTCTTGATAATATGAGTAGTACAAGAGTTGATCTACCACGAGATCGAAGAGGCTAAACCCTAGAAGCTAGCCTATGGTATGATTGTTGTTGTTCGTCCTACGGACTAAACCCTCCGGTTTATATAGACACTGGAGGGGGCTAGGGTTACACATAGTCGGTTACAAGGAAGGAAATCTACATATCCGTACTGCCAAGCGTGCCTTCCACGCCAAGGAGAGTCCCATCCGGACATGGGACAAAGTCTTCAATCTTGTATCTTCATAGTCCAACAGTCCGGCCAAAGGATATAGTCCGGCTGTCCGGATACCCCCTAATCCAGGACTCCCTCAGTAGCCCCTGAACCAGGCTTCAATGACGATGAGTCCGGCGCGCAGATTGTCTTCGGCATTGCAAGGCGGGTTCCTCCTCCGAATACTTCATCGAAGATTTTGAACATGAGGATCGTGTCCGGTCTGCAAAACAAGTTCCACATACAACTGTAGGGAGAATAATATTTTCACAAATTTAATCTGCCGACTCATTTAGTAGTGTGACATCACACCACAGCCAAGTCTTTACTCGAATCATTTTTCATAACCAATCTCAGCGTGTTTCGCGAGGCGGTTTCCTTGGCACTTCTTGTCGAAGCAGAGATCGTGTCCCCTTTATTACGGGATTCTCATCAATACGGACGTGGGTAACCCAACCGTGCCTATTGGTAGGACTCCTATATCTTAGGCAAGTCCCAAACGGCTACGAGGAGGACGCTTGATATTCACCCTCTTTATAAAGGGGACAAGGCCTTTTCCTCTCGATCTTAATGGAATCCGCCTCCCGCCTCAAGTTCCAACACCCAAAGCTTAGGTTTAGGCACTTCGGACCTTCAACTATGTCCGGATCCAACCTTCAAGGTCGGTGGATGCCTTCCTCCGTCACGGAGGAGGACATTAAGAAGTTGAGAGAGGCCAGATATCTGATCGCCGAAATTTCGCATCGGCTGCCTGCCCGAGGGCAAGTCATCCCTACTCCCGAACCCAACGAGAGCGTCGTGTTCGTCTCCCACTTCCTCCGAGGACTAGGCCTCTCTCTGGATCCCTTTGTTAGAGGTCTTATGTTCTATTACGGGCTAGATTTTCACTATCTGGCCCCGGATTCCCTTCTTCACATCTCGACATTTATTGTCGTATGTGAGGCCTTCCTCCGCATTACCCCTCACTTCGGCCTGTGGCTCAAGACCTTCGATGTGAAGCCGAAGATGATCGAGGGGCAGCACACAGCGTGTGGAGGCGCTTCAATAAGCAAAATTGTTGACGCTCCATGGCCTGGGGGTTACTTCCCAGAGGTGTCCGGATTGTGGCAGCGGGAGTGGTTCTACATCACAGCTCCCCGAAGTGCCAAGTGGGTAGCTACCCCCACCTTTCGCTTAGGCCCCCACCACAACTGATGTCATGGATTAGCAGGGGGCTGAGCTGGGGTCCAGCCAAGGATGTGCCAATACTGCAAAGCCGTATCCGAGATCTCTTTGAGAGAGATTTTAGTCTAGTTATGGTAGTGCAAGTCATGGTAGTTCGTCAAGTCCAGCCTTGCAAATGCCGGCCCCTTCGCATGTGGGAATTCAACCCGGAAGGACCACGAGATATTCAACATTTCCTCGGCATGATGCACGAAGAGATGTACAAATTGCTCTTCGAACCACAAATAATGTGTCCGGACATCACTGGGGATGCAGGTCTGAGCTGCAATCGCCCGGATACCCAAGTAAGTAGCCCCGCATCCGAACACACTGCCCGTTTATTTATCGCAACATTGCCCTAAAAAAGCCACTCTTTGACCCAGGATTGGATAGCGAAGGCAAAGTTGATCAGGTGTTCAGCCCCCCTCCTTGAGACCTCACCAAATCCCGTGCTAACCCGGATGCTGGAGATCGCGCCTTATCAAGCGCCCTCAGGAGAAGATAAAGGGGGGAACAAGGAGGCTAGCGCCTCCGCGAAGGAGGTTAGCCGGGGGGAGGAACAGAAACTTCCTCTCCCCAGGGACGGAAGAGAACCGCCTCTAAGGACCCGGAGACAACGGTCTCCTAACGGGGGAAGAAATCTCCGCTGGAGGGTCCTGCCCTAGGGGATACCCTGGCTATACTATGCCCTCAAGGGGATCAGCCCTCCACCGAGCTATAAGTAAAAGGTTAAATGAAAATATCTCGCTTTACCTCTGAGGAAAATAACCGAGGCATTTATCTTGCAGTTCGGATCTTAGCCCTTCTCAGCAGAGCTCGTCTTTAGGGGATCTTCTTCCAGAGATGATGGAGAGCGAAACGCCTCCCCCTACCATACCGCCTCATGAGGTGGGCGACCCCGAGGTATCGTCGCGGAGGGTTTCTCTTGATCCGGCAAGGCCAGAAGGTAATCCTATGGCCACCCGAAGTCCTCAGTATCCAGCTCTTGAAGAGAGCAATCAAAAGAGTCCAGCATCGTATGGTGTGCGGTCGGACGTACTGAGGGATCTGCTAGAGCAAGCGGCTATCTCAAAAGAGCACCGCACATTGATGGGTACGGTGATTGAAAGGATTTCGTCCGCCGAAAGCGGGTTGCATGAAGCCTTTATGAGTCTACTGGCGGGTTTTGAGGTACATGAAATGATATACATTTTTGACAGTACCGCACATTTCTAGATGTGCACTGTATAGTAGCCCCTAAGACTCTGTTTGTCGTCGAAAACGGCGGCAAACAGAGGATCATAGTCCCAGGTAATAACCAGACCGCCTTTATGTGCAGGTGGTTTAAGCTCCGGTGGCTAGCCGGACTGATGGGTTTGCCGAACTAAAGCGGCAACTAGATGCGGCAGATGCCGACATCGTGCTTGTTAACAAGCGGCTTAACGAGGCACATGGTAGGTGATTTTTCTGGTGAATGTCACATAGTAAGAGCAGCATGATGCCAGTATCTTTAATATGTTGTGGCTGCAGATGGAGCTGCCACCGTGGAGACCCTTCGGGCGGAGCTTGCCCGAGCCCAGGAACAAGCAAGGAGTAATAATGTTAAGGAGGCCGAAGAGTTAAGGGCCGAACAGGCCGCACATTGCGAGAGCAAAGAAAAGATTGCCAAGATGGCCGTGGAGTTAAAAGATGCTGCTGACCGTTACCAGCTTCTTGAAGAAGAAAACCGGGCGAAGGCGACGGGCCTGGAGAAGCCCCGGGTGGCTGCCAAGGAAGCCCGCTCCAAAATTAGAGCAACGAAGGAGGAGCTGATTCAAGCTGCGGATATCGTTTCTGGGAAGCCCTTCTTGTTGCGGACTAAGTTCGGAGATCCGAAATATGCTCCTCTAGACCGGCTATGGAGTCCTACGGACGAGTACATGGATTTGGCTGCGAGTGCTGCTGATGCGGCCGAGTACTTCAAGGATCAGAAAGGTCCTGAAGTGGAGAGGCTGTTCTGGTCACAGTTTCACGCTCCAGTCCGTCTGATGTTGCTGAATGAGCGATTGACCGGTTGGGCCGAGCTCCATAGATTATCCGGACTTGCCATCAGGTCTGTTGTGGATCATCTGTGGCCAGGAGGGCCAAGGCCGAATAGCTACTTTAGCTTAGTGCAACAATTCCTTGGTGATGTGCCACGCATCGATGCTGTAAAGTGGTCGGCGTGCATAGAAGGCTCGTGGATGGCCCTTGCCCGTGTCAAAACATACTAGGCAGAGATGGATGCCACCACTGTTGCGGCACAGGGTTCGACCATAGGCCGAGTGGCTGCCGAGCTCTACTTTGAAGAAGTTCTTGAAGGCGCTCGTTTGATAGAGGCTCAGGCTCGAACAATATTATGTTTAAGTGACATGTATTCCCATTGTAAGAACAATGTTTTATTGAGTTTATGAAGGATGTATTTATACTTTTGCCCGAAAGTACTATGATGCCTCCTGTGCGGCCATTTATGTATATGTATATATATAACCTGAAAGATGGCAGTCATCGGCTTTAGCCCCCACGCATATAATGCGGGGGTGTTCAGAGAAGACGCATGTTCACACTTGATCCAACGTCTTGGTCCATTAAGGAGGTGATAGTGCAGCGAACTAGGCAATCGGACTATAATGCTTTAACACTTTCACTTAGCCAGAGGAGTTTGACAGTGGGGCTACTATATAGCCCCTGGTGGCTCCGCGCTCATCCGAATTCAGGGCACGTACATGCCTGGCCGGGAAACGGCCCTTCGTTAAGGCGGAGGAATCCCGAAGATTCCGCTAGATCATCGAGTGGTTGACCAGTCTCACGCTATATCATGACAGTCAGTTTTTGGCTTTCTCTACTGAGGTGCTCGTCCGGATGAACCAGGGCACAATCGCAGTAGTTCTCCTGGTGCCACCTTAGCTGATAGAGCGGAACGTAAGGTAGCAAAACACAGGAGCCGGGCAAACCCAACATTTGACCAAAGACATGATTCGGAGCTAATGCATATAAGGCCAAACTCGCGATGCCAAACAATCCCTAAGGTATTCGGTCTTTATGATGTAAACCGGGCCTAAACAGTGCCCTTTGTAATAAGCCCCTAGTGTCCAGGTATGTGCAATATTCTGACGTGGCCACATGCCAATACGTCAGCATCCTTCTCAATTGTACTGAGAATCCGGGGGATGTGTATCAACAAGAGACAGTAAAAAAGGTTTACGCAGGGTCTTAATCTAAAAAGAATCCTTGGAACGGGTCCCTGCTGCACGTCTGCGCCTGTGTCTCCGTTGTGCTGTATCCTGGACGGGTGTAGCACGATGGTCATCTGTAAAAGAGAGGAACTTAGTTGAAAAGTTATCATGCAAAAAGGTAGGTTATACTAAATAAACCATGTATAGTTCAAGATAAGTAAGGTTGAGCCTAATTGCCACTTGTTTACACGCGTTGAGCCCCTTGTATTGTTATAGGGGTATAGCCATCAAACCTGTATCAATTATATATAGCCGCACCGGACTCGTCTAACCGTGTCCGTGGTCTTAACAACCTGTCAGATGCTCTAGTTGGTGAGGCCGTCTACTGTGCGGCTGCCAAGGCGGCCGCACGGTCTTTCGCGCGCAAGGAGCGCTCAATATTTCCATTTACTATAATGATGCCATGTGGACCGGGCATCTTAAGCATGAGAGAAGCGTAATGCGGTATTGTGTTAAAGCGAGCGAAAGCTTCGCTTCCGAGTAGTGCTTGATAGCCACTTTGGAACGGAGCGATGTGGAAGGTTAAATTTTCGCTGCAGAAGTTATCGGGAAAGCCGAATATAACCTCTAGTAGCAGGGAGCCCGTGCAATGGGCTTCTGGGCCTGGCGTTACTCCTTTAAAGGTAGTATTGCTATGGCTGATTTTTGTTGGGTCTATCCCCATTTTGTGGACTGTGTCCTGATATATCAGGTTTAAACTACTGCCGCTGTCCATCAGGACTCGTGTGAAATGGTATCCGTCAATTATCGGGTCTAACACCAAGGCAGCCCATCCTGCATGCCGGATACTTGCCGAGTAATCCCGATGGTCAAAGGTGATCGGTTGGGATGACCAGTGGCAGAACTCCACGGTGATAGGGCCCTGGGGCATGTGTCTCTAGGAGTGCCGCTTTGTTTCTCCCCTTCTTCACGTGTAATACGTTTACTGTTTTGATTTCTGGCAGGAATTTCTTTTGTTCCCCAGTGCTTTGCTTGCGAGGCTCGTCCTCGTCTTCGCTTGGTGTATCCTGCCCCTTGTGTTCAGTGTTGAGCTTGCCGGACTGCTTGAAGACCCAACATTCTCTATGGGTATGATTTGCAGGTTTATCGGGGGTGCTGTGGATCTGGCATATTTTGTCCAGAATCTTGTTTAGGCCGGACAGTTCGTCTCTGTTGCCTTTGGAGGGCAGCTTTTGCTGACCTGGCCGAGAGCTTCTGAATCCGGCGTTTACCGTTGTGCTCTTCGGGCTGTCTTCTTTATTCCGGCGCTTGTTTTTGCTGCGTCGTGGTTTCCTGTTTCCGCCCCTGACTTCGGATGTACATGGGTTGCTGGTGCTGCATCGGGCTAACCAGCTGTCCTCGCCCGCGCAAAAGCGGGTCATGAGGCTTGTTAATGCTGCCATTGTTCTCGGCTTTTCTTGGCCGAGGTGTCTGGCAAGCCATTCGTCTCGAATGCTGTGCTTGAAAGCTGCTAAGGCTTCGGCATCCGGACAGTCGACTATTTGATTCTTTTTAGTGAGAAATTTGTTCCAAAGCTTTTGGGCTGACTCTCCGGGCTTATATGACTTAAATCGTCTGCATCTGGTGGTCGGACATAGGTCCCTTGAAAATTTGCCCGAAAAGCGTCTTCGAGCTCTTCCCAGCTTCCAATGGAGTTTTCGGGGAGGCTTTTAAGCCAGTGCCGAGCTGGCCCTTTGAGCTTGAGGGGTACGTACTTGATGGCGTGGAGATCGTCTCCTCGAGCATGTGGATATGGAGGATGTAGTCCTCAATGCAGACCCCAGGGTCTGTCGTTCCGTCGTACGCCTCTATGTTTACGGGTTTGAATCCCTCTGGAAATTCATGGTCCAGCACCTCATCGGTGAAACATAGGGGGTTTGCGGCACCCCTGTATTTGGGTGTACCGTGGTGTTCGAATTTTTGTTGCGTTGCATTGTGTGCTGGAGCGCGCTTGCTTGGCCCGTAGATGGATCTAGTTGCGTCGTCCTTTTGATGCGAGCCCGCATGTGGATCGCGTACTGGCTTGTGTGCGACATCGTTTGCCGCTCTATGTTGGCCACGAGGTCGTCTATCTGACCGGATGGCTGTTTTGTTTTTTGATTGTGGGGGATCTAAGGCGTCCTCATCGAATTCAGGTAGCAGCTTTCGCTTTGGGTAGCTCTTTGTGTGGCGACTAACGCCGTACTTTGCTACAGTGTTGAGTACTTTACTCCATCTAATTCTGAGTGTGTCTTGTGCAGCCCTGAGCCTTTGCTTCTGCTTTTTCAGACTCCTCGCGGTGGCGACAAGCCTTTGATGGGTATTCTGTTGCTCCGGGTGCCTGTCCGGTGTGATGTCATCCGGACTGTTGTCTTCGCCGGAGTCGGGTTGTTCGGTTTGATTCTCCGTGTTGCCGTGGTTGGACGGTGGTTCAATACCGTGTTCGTCGTCCGCTGGCTCACCCTACTCTATCGTTGGGTCTGTATGATCGATGTTTCTGCTGAGGCGGGATTTGGAGCGGCGCTTACGCTGCCGCTTTGACTGCTTCTCGTGGGATCGATCCTTCGCTGCGTCCTTCCGTTCCTCGTCGTCGTTTTCTTTGGGCGTGTCCACCATGTATACATCATATGATGAAGTGGGCGTCCAGTTCCCTGTGGGCAGTGGCTCCTGTTCGTCTCCTACATCGTCGTCCATACCGTCGATGTCTTCGGAGTCGAAGTCGAGCATGTCGGTCAGATCATCAACAGTGGCTACTAAGTGGGTGGTGGGTGGGCGGCGAATTTCTTCGTCATCCACATCCCAATCCTGCCGGATGTAGTTCAACAAGGATTCTCCTGACAAGGAGAGAGACCTTAGTGAGTTTAGTATGTCGCCAAAGGGCGAATGTTGAAAGATATCCGCGGCGGTGAACTCTATGATCGGCACCCAATCGGATTCGATTGGCAGGGGCGCGGGTGGCTCGGAGTCTGAAGGAGAGTCCGGCAATTTGGAGTCACAGGCCTCGCGAAGGGTAAGGCTGGTATTTGGCTCGATCGCCATTGAGGCTGCGTCTGCCATGGCGGGGTCTAACCGCCCATCCACGGATGGCACAATTGGCTCCGAATCAAAGGTTGGAGCAGTTGCAGGTGCGATCTCCTGAACATTGTCCGGCAGCAGAGTTAAATCATGCCCATCGTGACAGTGCGGCGCACCTGGCAAGGGCTCGAATCCGGTGAAGATCAAGTCTCCACGGATGTCGGCCGTGTAGCTTAAGCTTCCAAACCTGGCCTTATGGCCAGGGGCGTAACGTAACTTTCAATCTGCTCGAGATGGCCAAGCGAATTGGCACGCAGTGCAAAGCTGCCGGATATAAAAATCTGTCCGGGGAGAAAAGTCTCACCCTAGACTGCATCGCTAACGATGATCGAAGGAGCCATCAAGCCTAATGATGATGACACAGAGGAACTCTCAATGAAAGCACCAATGTCGGTGTCAAAATCGGCGGATCTCGGGTAGGGGGTCCCAGACTGTGCGTCTAGGCGGATGGTAACAGGAGACAAGGGACATGATGTTTTTACCCAGGTTCGGGCCCTCTCGATGGAGGTAAAACCCTACTCTTGCTTGATTAATATTGATGATATGGGTAGTACAAGAGTTGATCTACCACGAGATCAGAGAGGCTAAACCCTAGAAGCTGGCCTATGGTATGATTGTTGTTGTTCTACAGACTAAACCCTCCGGTTTATATAGACACCGGAGGGGGCTAGGGTTACACAGAGTCGGTTACAAGGAAGGAGATCTGTATATCCGTATTGCCAATCTTGCCTTCCACGCCAAGGAGAGTCCCATCCGGACACGGGACGAAGTCTTCAATCTTGTATCTTCATAGTCCAACAGTCCGGCCAAAGTTTATAGTCCGGCTGTCTGGATACCCCCTAATCCAGGACTCCCTAAGAAGGTGATCTGGAATGACGACCACGGATTGAATTTTGGGGCGACTGGCTCTACTGCGTAGACGTCCCTCAGTGCTCGCTTGCACTCCCTTTTGGGGATGTGTGTAGCGTATATCATGTTCACCATTTTGACTTGAGGGTGAAATTTCTTCTGCCTCCCAGTGTTCGGCTGCCGGGGCTCATCGTCCTCGTCCTCAGTTTGTGATCCCTTTTCTTTGTTTTCGGCATCTAACTTGCTGGCCTGTTTGAAAACCCAACAATCTCGGTTTGTGTGGTTGGCTTGTTTATATTGGGTGCCATGTATCTGGCACGGACGATCGACTATGTGGTCCAGGCTGGATGGTCCCTCGTTGTTCATTTTATAGGGCTTCTTCTGCTGGCCGGACCTGGAGCCACTGAATCCGGTGTGAACCATAGTGTCTTTGCTATTATCGCCATTGCTTCGGCGTTTGTGCCTATTGCGCCGGAGCTAGCTGGTGCTGTTTTTGGCCTCGGGGGGGCCTGCCTCGCTGGCTGTGGTTTTACTGTGGGCCAGCCAGCTATCCTCGCCCGCGCAAAAGCGGGTCATGAGTGCCGTGAGGGCTGCCATAGACTTCGGCTTTTCTTGGCCGAGGTGGCGTGCTAGCCATTCGTCGCGGATGCTGTGTTTAAAGGCCTCTAGGGCTTCGGCGTCTGGAAAGTCAATGATCTAGTTCTTTTTGGTTAGGAATCTAGTCCAGAATTTTCTGGATGATTCTCCAGGTTGTTGAACTATGTGGCTTAAGTCATCGGCATCGGGTGGCCGGACATATGTACCTTAGAAGTTGTCAAGAAAGGCTTCTTCTAGGTCCTCCCAAGTACCGATGGAGTTTTCAGGCGGGCTATTTAGCCAGTGTAGAGATGGTCCTTTGAGCTTTAGTGGGAGGTATTTGATGGCATGGAGATCGTCTGCACGGGCCATGTGGATGTGGAGAATAAAGTCCTCAATCCATACTGCGGGATCGGTTGTTCCGTCGTATGATTCAATATTGACGGGCTTGAATCCTTGAGGGAATTCGTGATCCATTACTTCGTCTGTGAAGCAAAGAGGGTGTGTGGTGCCTCTATATCGGGCCGCGTCGTGGCGTACCTTTGATGGGGTCCGCCTGTGGTTATCAGCCCGGGCGTGACTTGGTTTGTTACGTCCGAATAGGTAGCCGTCGCCACGAGTCGAAGAACGTCCTCACGATCCGTAGATTGATCTGGTGTGTCCTGCTTTCTTGTCCAGGTCTTGCCGAAGGTCGTATGTATAATCCCGAGCTGCCTTATCTCTGCTTTTGTATGGCGGGGCGGGCTGCTGTACGGCCTGAGTCATCGCTTTGTCCCGACCGCGGGGCGGTCGGTCCGCCGCACTGTCACGACTGCATGGTGGTCGTTCCGTGTTGTGTGAGGGAGGTAAGGGCTCCGGCGCCTCCTCATTGAACTGGGGTAGCAGTCTCCGTTTTGGGTAGCTCTTGGATCGGCGCTTGAGGCCGTATTCCTCGGCTGCCAGGACGTCAGTCCACCTATCAATGAGCATGTCTTGATCGGCTTGGAGCTGCTGTTGCTTTTTCTTGAGGCTTCTTGCAGTGGCTATTAACTAGCGCTTGAAGCGTTCCTGCTCGAGGGGTGCCTCAGGCACAATAAAGTCCTCGTTGCCGAGGCTCTCGTCATCCTCGGAGGGTGGATGATAACTATCGTCATCCGGGTCACTCGGAATGGCTTGTTTATTAGGGTTAGCTTGCTCGTTGTCTTGTTCCTCCTGTTTGGATGCTGCTCCAACAGGGTCGTCATTGTTTTCAGCGTCGTCCGGAGTGCTATTTTCTCCGGTGCTAGTGTTGCCGTCTTTTGAGTGGTGCGTCTTAGAGCGGCATTTAGGGCGCCGGCGCTTGTACTGTGTCTCAGAAGGTTTATTCGCATCTTGGTCCTCTTTGTCATTGCCGCTAGATTTCTTTGGGTGTATCAACCATGTACACGTTGTATGAAGAGGTGGCCGTCCATCGTCCAATGAATGGCGGGTCTTGGCCTTGCTCCTTATCAGCATCATCGTCCATACCGTCGATGTCTTCAGAGCCATAATCAAGCACGTCGGTTAAGTTAGCGATAGTGGCTATGAAGTGGGTGGCGGGTGGGAAGCAAAATTCCCCGTTGTCAGCCTCTAGCTCGGACCGAACATAGTTCGGCTGTGAGTCCTTCTCTAAGGACAAATTGTTTAAAGATTTTAGCATGTCACCCAAAGGTGTGTGCTGGAAGATGTCTGCGGCGCTAAATTCTAAAATCGATAACCGATCCAGCTCGGTGTCCGCAGGCGTACCCGTCCAGAACTCATAGCCTGAGACGAGTCCAGAGTTCCATTGACACAAGTATTGCAGGGTGTTGAGTCTATGTGCGGCTTCAAAGCCGTGGACTCCGTGGCTTCGGATGGCACGATCTACTCCGGCGCTAAGGCCCTTGCAGCAATAGGAACCATCTCCTCGATGTGATCTGTAAGTCATGTTCATCGGAGCGAGGGGGGGGGGGGCGATCGCCATGGTCTCAAACCCGTTGAAGATCAAGTCTCCTCGGATATCTGCGACGTAGTTCAAGCTTCCAAATCTGACCTGTTGGCCAGGGGCGCGGATATCGACCTTCTCCAGATGGCCAAACTAGTTGGCCCGCAGTACGAAGCCGCCGAACACGAAAATCTGTCCGGGGAGGAAGTCTTCTCCCTGGACAGCGTCACTATGGACGATTGAAGGGACCATTGAACCTCTTATCGGTGGCACGGTGGAACTCTCAATGAAAGCACCAATGTCGGTGTCAAAACCGGCGGATCTCGGGTAGGGGGTCCCGAACTGTGCATCTAAGATCGATGGTAACAAGAGACAGGGGACACGATGTTTACCCAGGTTCGGGCCCTCTCTATGGAGGTAATACCCTACTTCCTGCTTGATTGATCTTGATGAATATGAGTATTACAATAGTTGATCTACCACGAGATCATAATGGCTAAACCCTAGAAGTCTAGCCTGTATGACTATGGTAAAGAGTATATCCCTATTCTAGGCTGCCCCTCCGATTTATATAGACACCGGGGGGGGGGGGTCTAGGGTTACATGGAGTCGGTTACATAAGAAGGAATCTTCATAGTTGATCGCCAAGCTGCCTTCCACGCCAAGGAGAGTCCAATCTGGACACGGGTACAGTCTTCAGCCTTCATGTCTTCCCAGCCCATCAGTCCGGCCCATGAATAACAGGCTAGACGCCCGAGGACCCCTTAGTCCAGGACTCCCTCAAGGGCCTCTAACCCTTTCTTCCTCCCTGCCGTATCTTGGGTAGATTCGGCCTCTTGACGCCATCCTAGCCACACCCCGACGACCCTCAGGTGTATCTTGCTTCGAAACCGGCCTTGCTCTACTGCCCAGCTCCCCGCATAGCTGCCTGAGGATTTTTTTTGACTTCCATCGGCCGATCCAAATCCACCTAGATTTTTACAATTATTTGAGTTATAGCTAGTTCACACAGTCGAATCTAAGACTTGTTCCAAATAGAGAAGAAAGCAGGAAAGATATAGCATGAACCTAGGAGCTAGTTCTAAGAGGAAAGAAACAGGGGAAAGTAGTAGAGACTGGCTACCCAACCGGTCTCTTGGTTGAAAAGGGGTAGAAAGTGGGATGGATGGCGAAGGGTGGGGGGAAGTGGACCTGTCTCTTTTTTGAAAAAGGAAAGAGAGTGAGGGGGTATTGGGGGACAACGCAGCTGAGAACGAGTAGGTCTAGATTTCCTATGCTCACATAGGAAAATGTCGCCGAGGAGATAGAAATGGGACAAATGCAGACATGCTGCATGAATGTTTTTCGCTCTCGGCAACCACATCTGCCTCACCACTTTATGCCAGTGTTGTCCCTATACCCGTATCGCTACCATTAATGTAAAATCACATGAAAAATGAAGCAATGCCATTGTTAGGCTAATCTCACTATTAAGTAATGCTGCTGTCAGTCTAGTGACATTGATAAATTGAAGCAGTGACCATTTTATGAAGTGCTTCCTTCTTGCTTTATTTCCCATGAATTGTGTTTTGGGAGTTACACTTAAATCTCACCCCGGTAACATTGCTTCATCCCAGTGGAACTACACAAATTTGATTGCACATTTTGGTTGCACCGAGCACGAAGCTGCTGACCATGTGCAACGCTCATAACAGTAATACTAATGCTATTGTTCTGCCTGTTAATCTAGTGGCAATGTTGATGTGATGTGATGTGATGCTACTTCTTACTTAATGACACTTTTTTGTACTATCAATTTAGTGCCATTTATAACACAATAGATGGTATTGTTAATCATATGCCACCGTAAATAACTGTTACTTCATAAATAACCATATTACATATTTGCGCAAACAGGATGTCTGTCTCCATGTCGTTTCTATTTGTGAAATCAGAAGCACACACCTCAATTTTAGTAGAACCGAACAAATCAGATGGCTGTTCCTACCTGCCGTCGTCTAGCCACCACTACTAGGGAAAACCTTATACACAACATCTTAGCAGTAGCGCTGGACAAAATAATGCGCTACTGCTACTTAGTAGCAGTGCCCGAAAATAAACCGCACTACTGCTATAACTTTAGCAGTAGCGCGTACTAGTAAAAAGCACTACTGCTATGTTTGAACTGGGCGCACATGCCTAGCCCAGCTTAGCAGTAGCGCGTATCCCCGTCCGGCGTTACTGCTATTCTCCTTAGCTGTAGTGCTTGTCTCGCACACACGCTACTACTAACCCTACCTTATCCTCCCCACACGGCCGACCCTCTCTCACTCCCTCTCCCTCTCAATCACTCTCACCTGCGCCGATATCCGTCGTCCGTCGCCGCCGCCGCCGTCGTTCGTCCTCCACCGAGGTACTCCCTCCTCCTCCCACCGCGCCCTCCTCCCTCCGCCTCCGGCCGCCCCCTCCTCCCTCCTCCTCCGGCCGGCCCCTCCTCCCTCCTCTCTCCTCCCTCCCTCCCTTGTCTCTGTTCTTGCAAATTGTAGGTAATTTAAATGTAGATAATTAGTAAGTGTTTAAAATAATTAGTAAGTAAATTAATAAACTAGTTGAACTAGTTTAGTTTTAGTTGAACTAGTTTAGTAAGTAAATTAATAAACTAGTTGAACTAGTTTAGTTTTAGTTGAACTAGTTTAGTAAGTAAATTAATAAACTAGTTAAACTACTTTATTTTTAGAAAGAACTAGTTTTTTTCTATTTATAGTAAGTTTATATTTAGTAAGAACTAGTTGAATTAATAGAACTAGTTGAACATGTCATATTTGTTGTTATTTTTTTATTTTAGTAAGAACTAGTTTATATTTAGTAAGAACTAGTTTATATTTAGTAAGAACTAGTTGAATTAATAGAATTAATAGGGTTTTTGCTTTTGCAGAAATCAAGGAGCCCCTGCATCATCCCCGCTGTCGTCCCCGTCACCGACCCCCTCCGACCTCGAGGTGAGACCAGCCAAATCTCCATGTCAATATGAGTCCTATAAGATATATATGATGTAGATAAAAACATGTATATCCTGTGTTGCTCAAATAGGATATGTGGTTGCCCAAGTGGCCGGTCATGTTCAGGTTACACCTCCGAGTGGCCTATGTTTTGCTGGAGTGTTGATTAATTTCCGTTCTGGCAAATTTCAGGCGCTCGGTATGTCCTTTTTTAGCAAAGGTCATGCCGGATTTTTCCGTGAATTCTGGTATGACTTGTGCTAGAATATGTAGGAAATATCGAGTGGCCTGGATTTTCTGGAAAAATAATGTTCTAATTTAGGTTTTTTAGTACATATATTTAATTGTACAAGTTTAATCTTTGAATTATGAACGTTGGAAATATCATACTCGGATGACGAAAGTCTCCCGGGGGAGTGCGGCTGGTGCCACGACGATCCAGGTCTGTGCGACAGGTGCCCTCACCTGGACGATGATCGGCACTTCAGCATTAAGCTCGAGGATACCTTCGACGTTGAAACGGTACGCAACGACGACAAGTGCTTTTTTCGTAATTAAGCACGACTTCAACTATTTCAACGTCTAATTTTCATCTTTTACAATTCAACTAGCTTATCCCATGCCATGAAAGACACCATGTCTTGGAGAGGATGGGTTTTGAAGACCATGAAAATTTTGAAACAAAGAAAATACACCTAAGGACCCATCATGATATGGATTTTGAAGTAAATCTGTACAATTTTCAGAGCGTAACCCATTTTGGTTGCCAAAAGCACTTTGCAAAGTGTATGATTTTTATGAGGGTATGATTGTCACCATGGATCCTGGTGATCCTGATATCGAGCAAAACAATATGTACATTTGGGTCCTTGTTGATACGCTTTCAATTCTACCGCTATGTGAGTTTCTCAAACATAGTTATTAACTAATTTATATTGTTTATTTCAAAATAGTTGAAAGCTTATTTCCATTTACAGCTTATTTTCATTCTTCAAAGAATGTGAGGAAGATGGTAGACAAAACCCACTACACCGATGGCTCCGAATTAACTTGAGAAAAGTCATCTGATCGCATTTTGTACTTTCTTTGAGAATTACAATACCTATTATCGAACTCCTCCAATTTTTTTTGACTATATGAACTCCTCCAAATTGTGGTGAATACGTGCCACTAGTGCACGTGTTGAACCACGATAACTTCTGTGGAGATACCCTGGTAAGATTTTTTACTATGACGACATCCGTGCATCTTTTGCATACTTCTAAAACTAGTACATCATTGCTAACTACGAAGTTATTACTATGTTTTTCAACAGAAAATCCCAATGGATTGTGTGCCTCATCTAATGTATTACAATGGTCGCCTTGAAGTTCTGAACCTACAGCCAGGTCATCCTATGGATCTCACCTGTGCATATCGGATTTCTGAAACCGGTGAACACATGCTAATCAAAGAGTGGAAAAAATAATTGGACATTCGTAAGGAGGTTCTTGGAAGCAACATTAAGCGAAAGGCAAGAATTGGAGACAGGATAATCTGCATTCTCCATAATGGAGAGCCAAGGGCTATCTTGTTTTTTGCTATTTTACCTTAGAGAATATAGTAGGTCCTAAGAGAATGTAGTAGGTCCTATGAGTTACAATATGTTTATTATGTGGTACAATGTGTTAGAGTTGATGATGATGAGTAGTTGTGATTATGACTAGTGACCAACTTGCTATGTGATGTCTCATCGATGAAAACGATGATCATGAGGAGGTGTTAGATGACAAAGATGTATTATGATGATAAGTTGTTAATGATATGATGATGGTGATGATATTTATTATATCATTGCGTGAAAGAACCGCGGATTAGTTTCAAGTGGATGTCCATCCACTTGAAACGAGTCCACGGTTCTTTCACCCAATGATGTAATAACTCATTATGATGTAAAAACAATATCTAAATTTCTATTGTATTAAAACTTTTATAGAGGTGTATGAATACAACATGAAATAAAAAAGAAATAAAATACGGAATAATAGTAGTAGCGCGGGCTGGGAGAAGCGCTATTAGTAATTACCAGTAGCACCGCATCGAGAAAGCGCTACTACTAAGTTGGTGTAGCAGTAGCGTGGGTTAACCAACACTACTGCTAACCTTTAGCTGTAGCGCCGTACCAGTAGCGCTCCTGCCCGCGCTACTAATAGGCCTAAAACCCGCGCTGCTGCTAGGCTTTTCCCTAGTAGTGCACCTGTATTCAAGGTATTCCTACATTGGTAGTAACTAGGTAGAATGGCCAACACAATGTAAAAGAAGCTGATTTGTATGTTTACTTCCTGATTGCAGTGCAGGGACGAGTGATGACCCACAAGTATAGGGGATCAATCGCAGTCCTTTTAATAAGTAAGAGTGTCGAACCTGACGAGGAGCATAAGGAAATGACAAGTGATTTTCAGCAAGGTAATGTATGTAAGCACTAAAATTATTGGTAACAAATAGTTTGATAGCAAGATGATTTGTAACGAGCAAGTAACAATAACTTTTGGGGATATTACTACTGGGCGTAAACTGGCTAGGAGATGACGGGTTAACCCCATCAGTAGTTCATCATATCTGAAGACCATGAAGACAGACGGTGACACTTTAAGAAGGCCTAGGGCCCAGAACCGGTTTAAGGCCTGTAGACATAAACCGACATTGATATGTAAACTTGTGTTGTAAGGTAGAAAGAGCAGAGACCGAGCCGGACACATTTATGAGCCGGCCTCGGGATTCTATAAACCGACGGGTGTCAACCCATGTATATAAGGGGACGACCCTGCAGCGGTTCAGGACAACAGACAACAACTCGAGACTCAGGCAAAGCGTATTCGCTCCCTAGTCATCGAAACCCCAGCAATCCCATCACAACAAGACGTAGGCTTTTACCTTCATCGTAAGGGGGCGAACTAGTATAAAAACTCTCTTGCGTCCCTTGTCCGCTTTAACCCCTTTAAGCTAACCCATAGCGATGGCTCCGCGACTAAGTCCTTTCACGATGACATCTGCCGTGACAAAACCACGACAGTTGGCGCCCACCATGGGGCTATCACACGATGGTTTCAAGTTCTTGGAGGGCAACTTCGAAGGACTCAAGGGTTACGCTGTGGGCCAGATGACCAAAAGTCGTCGCGGCAAGCTCTACATCGACGATGCAGGCTAGAGTCCCGAGGCCGGCTCGATTGAGTACGGGTATCGGGTCCCCTTTGGTGGCATACACATTTTCATTGGCAAGATCGGCGAATCGGGCCCTGAGCCGGACATCTGCACCGACCTCGTCGAAACGGCTCAGCGTGCGAGATCCGCCCGGGTCAAGCCTGTCATGAAGCGTGCCTTCGTGGCAGTCATCCACGGAGGGGAATCTGAGGATAGATCAGAATCTGGTGGTGAAACCGTTGTTTACTCCGGCGACGAGTCATCGGCCGGAGAGACCGAGTCGTTATATCAGTTACAAGATGGCCGGATTGGGGGCTGTTCTGATGGCAACAGTATTCTGGACCCCTTCGATCTACCAAACCGGGTTGCGATCTTCGTGGCCGGTACACAGCCAGCGCTCCACTCTTCGACCGCAGCGGCGCTGATTTCTGGATCGGCAGCAGCGATGGCGGCCGGGGCAGGAGGCCCTGTGCGACCGCCAGCTCAGGTTCTATCTGACTTGTTTGACGCATTGGCAACACTGATGGCGGAGATTAACCTGGCAGATCAGGAGGCACACAATGAGGAAATTGCAAAGGTGAAAGATCAAATCACCCAGGCCAAAGCCGACTTGGCAGCTGAGGATGCCAGGATGGCCGCGGAGCGGGCCACTTTGGATGAGCAGGCTTACTGGCTTATGCTGGATCAGAGTGCATCGAACGAAGTCCTAAAAAGGAGGTACTGATCTCGCCTGCCGAGACGCGTCGGGTTAAGGAGCTTCTTTCCGAGATAATCACACTCTGGTGACGGATCATCACCCTGTCAGAAATAAGCACACTATCAGAGAATATTTGGACAGAAGCAACTTCAGATAAAAAGATTATATGATTCTTACAGCTGGCGGTTTGTTGAAGGTGCAGAAAGGGAGTAGTCCAGTTTGGGCACAGATAGCCTCCGGTTCATTCAACATCTTTTTTACAGACTTAGTGACTTCTTCATCTATAAGCTGAATGTCAATGTGCCGCTGAGCATCCTTCAAGCTCCCTGTATACTCACACATCAAACCGGAGCGCCGGCTTAAGGGTAGAATGCTCCAGCTTATCCAACAACGTGCAAGATCAACTCCTGTCAAACCGTTCGCCAGGAAGGCTCTAAGCTTTGATAATTGAGGAGCATAGTTGGCCCTTTCTTTTGCAGTCAACCTCTGGGGAAAGGGATGTTGTTGCTAAGGTGTTCAAGGCGATAACCCGGCAAGGGGTTTTCCTTAGGTGGAGATGTATCTTTGCAATAAAACCAAGTAGCGTTCCACTCTTTGGGGTTACTGTGAAGCTTAGGATGAGGAAAAGTAACTTCCTTCCTATTCTGAACCGCCATTCTGCCCAATTCAGTGTTGGGTCCATCTGTGAATTCTGTGCGATGGTTTAAGTGAAAGAAATCTCTAAACAGTTCTACTTTGGGTTCCTCTTGTAGGTAAACCTCACAGAACACTTGAAAGTGGCAGATGTTGGTCACGGAATTTGGACCGATGTCTTGAGGGCGCAGTTGAAAACTGGCCAATACATCCCGGAAATTTTTTGAACCGAGAGGGCTGAAGCCCCGGCCTAAGTGATCAGCAAACACAACTACCTCTCCATCTTTGGGTGAAAGAGGATTTCCCGGGCCAGGGACCCTCTAGTGGATGACATCTTTCTTGGCTAAAGCGCCCATTTTGACAAGGTTGTTTAACTGTTCTTCAGTCACTCGAGAAGGAACCCAATTGCATTCATACACTTGCTTGGCTATGGCAATAAAAATCTGAAACATTATTGTTGCCGGTTTAACATTTACAGTGGACAACTATACGGTGATAGAAAGGTGCAAGCATATTATTAAACCGGGCACGGGTTGTTCGTAAACCGGAGTTTACTGATGGAGACAGTACAATGGTGAAGTACAATTGGCGGTTCAACAGGGGACTAATGGTATCTACTGGGTCATCATTCTTCTGAGGATTTAAACCGCCTAACTTGATATTTAAGATGCAAATCCAAAGATGCATAAGTGAAGGAAAAACAGGTTTCACAAGTTGGCATTGTAAATTTTGGATCTACCGCATGTTAAAAAATGGGAATATATTCAGACCTAAATATTGGTACCGAGGCAGTTGATGAAGGTTCAGATGGGATTTTCTACTTAAATGGGATGCACGGATGGAGAGAAAGGCTGTGGCTATCACTATACAGAATAAATGTCAAAGTTGGAATCAAAGAGCTAGTACATAAACAATGAACACCGACGAACACCCATGAACACCGACGAACACTGAAACCCTAGAGACAGATCTATGGCGGAAGAACAGAGAACTTACCGATGCTGATGAAAGAGTGGGGAGGCGTCGCAGTTCTCTGGTATGTTCAGGGTGATGCAGCGGCCGGAGTTGAGGCAGAAGCGACGGTCGACTATGGCGGCGGAGCTCCAGAGGTTGGGCAGCACAAGGAAGAAGATGAGATGAAGAGGTACGTGGGGGGGGGGAATGGAAAGACCCCATGGCCCTATTTATAAAGGCAAAAGATAAGTGTCAGGCGTGAAAATCGAGGATTCTGAAATTTGGATATGAGGCGGCGCTGTCGCCTCGATTGTCGGAGGCTCATTAATGAGGATGGGTTATATGCAATTTTAAAATAACAGATGATGTCATGGTGGTTTACCATGGTTCTGGAAAGTGACGTCAAGGCGGTTTACAAATTATGTGAAGATATTGAAGAAGAAATTTTTCTTAAGTACTCAGGATTGACATGAACCAGTTCAAATCAATCTCGGGCCAAATGTTGGGGATATTACTACTGGGCGTAAACCGGCCAGGAGAGGCCGGGTTAACCCCATCAGTAGTTCATCATATCTGAAGCCCATGAAGACAGACGGTGATGTTTTAAGAAGGCCCAGGGCCCAGAACTGGTTTAAGGCCTGTAGACATAAACCGGCATTGATATGTAAACTTGTGGTGTATGGTAGAAAGAGTAGAGACCGAGCCGGACACGTTTATGAGCCGGCCTCGGGATTCTGTAAATCGATGGGCGTCAACCCATGTATATAAGGGGACGACCCGGCGGCGGTTCAGGACAATAGACAACAACTCGAGACTCAGGCAAAGCGTATTCGCTCCCTGGGCATCGAAACCCCAGCAATCCCATCACAACTAGACGTAGGCTTATACCTTCATCGTAAGGGGCCGAACTAGTATAAAAACTCTCTTGCGTCCCTTGTCCGCTTTAACCCATTTAAACTAACCCATAGCGATGGCTCCACGACTAAGTCCTTTCATGAGGACATCTGCTGTGACAAAACCTCGACAGTAACGGTAAATAGTATGCAACAATGTGGCCCAATCCTTTTTGTTGCAAAGGACAAGCCAAAACGGTTTCTTATAATAAGCAAAGCATTCTTGAGGAGACACGGGAATTTCATCTAGTCACTTTCACCATGTTGGTTTGATTTGTGTTCACTACTTTGATAATTTGATATGCGGGTGGATCGGTGCTTAGGTGTTGCTCTTACTTGAACAACCTCCTACTTATGATTAAACCCCTCGCAAGCATCCGCAACTACGAGAAAAGCATTAAGATAAAATCTAACCATAGCACTAAAATTTGGATCCAAATCGGTCCCTTACTAAATAGCGCATAAACTAGGGTTTAAGCTTCTGTCACTCTAGCAACCCATCATCTAATAACTACTCCAGAATGCATTCCCTTAGGCCTAAATCTGGTGAAGTTTCATGTAGTCGACGTTCACATGACACCACTAAGGGAATCACAACCTACATATCATCGAAATATCGAACACATATCAAGTTCACATGATTAATTGCAACAAGGTTTCTCCCATGACCTCAAGAACAAACGTAAATACTCACAGTGATAAACATGCTCAAGATCAGCGGGGTATTAAATAGCATAATGGATCTGAACATATAATCTTCCACCAAATAAACCATATAGTAATCAACTACAAGATGTAATCAACACTACAAGTCACCACATGTACCAATATGAGGTTCTGGTACAAAGATTGAGCACAAGAGATGAACTAGGGTTTGAGAGGAGATGGTGATGTTGAAGATGTTGATGAAGATTGGCCTCCCAAAGATGAGAGGGTTGTTGGTCATGACGATGGTTTCAATTTCCCCCTCCGGGAGGGAAGTTCCCCCCGGCAGAATCGCTCCGCCGGAGGGCAAAAGTGCTCCTGCCCAAGTTCTGCCTCGAGACGGTGGCGCTCCGTCCCGTAAGTCCTCTCTCATTTTTCTAGGTCAAAATGACTTCTATACGAGAAGAGGGGCACGGGAGGTGGGCCGAGGAGGGCACAACCCACCAGGGCACGCTTGGGCTCCCTGGCGCGACCAGGTGGGTTGTGCCCACCTGGTGGGCCCCCTCTGGTAGTTATTCGCTCCAATAATTCTTAAATAATCCATAAAAAATCTCCGTGAAGTTTCAGATCATTTGGAGTTGTGCATAATAGGTGGCTTGACGTAGCCTTTTTAGGTCCAGAATTCCATGTGCCGGTATTCTCCCTCTTGGAGTAAACCTTGCATATTATGAGAGAAAAGGCATTAGAATTACTCAAAAAAGCATTATTATGCATAAAAACATTATAAATAATAGCAAGAAAACACAATGCAAAATGGACGTATCAACTCCCCCAATCTTAGACCTCGCTTGTCCTCAAGCGAAAAACTGAAATCGAAAAACATGTCCACATGCTTAGAGAGAGAGAGGTGTCGATAAAAACAAAATACAGACATAGAAGCATCATTCTTATTATTATAGCAGCAACAAACTTCATTATAACACATTACCACATAATTTTATCATATAACTTCTTATGCACAAGTAACAATTCATCACAATATCGAAGTAGAAGCATAAACTCTATTAAAAACTAGCAAACTATGTTCTCAGTCAACTTTGCAACAACAATTCTTCATCTTTCCAGGAAGGGTCCCGTATCAGAGCCTTTAGGAAAGTCCACATATTCAACCATCATATTGCTAACACTCACCGCATACCCATGAGCAAAAAGTTTCAACCGGACACAAAGAAAGATAGGGACTTATTGTTTTGACTCCCAACGTATTCACACCAAGGGTGATGTCAACAATAATAACTCATGCTCACCCATATCCAACTGGACATATGTGCCAAGATCTTTCCGCACCACATGATGCTTGCAAAAATAGAAAATAAAAGGACTAGGGAAGGATACTTTGACTGTCGCTTTTATTATTTTGCCATCACAAGTTCGTACAACACTCAATTTTCTCTTACACTAAATGATCCAACATATTTAGAAGCAATTTGTATTGCCTTAATGCACCAATGACATCTTACTTGAAGGATCTTACTCAATCCATATGTAGTTATGGTGGACTCTCGAAAAAGATTTTGGGTTTAAGGGTTTTTGGATGCACAAGTAGTATCTCTACTTAGTGTGGAATTTTTGGCTAGAAAAGACATCGAGCAAGCACCACATGTTAAAGGATATATGACAATATAAATTATATGTGGATACGAGCAAGCATAAGTCATTAAGTTGTCTTCCTTGTCCAACGTCAACAATTTTGGCATATAATATGTTGATGGGGGATCACAATCATAAAAGATGTCCAAGATAGTGTATTTCCATGTGAATCTTCTCTTCCCTTATTAATTCTTTCATGAATTGCATCATTGACCAATGTTATGTTTGTCAATCTCCAATAAATTTTACTACTTATACTTTTCCTTATGTGATGTCATTACTTAACATAAGATTAGCATATGATCTTTTCCATCTATTTTTCCTTTATTTTGATTGGAACATAAAGCGTAAATAAAGCAAAACTCGAACTAAACTTTATTATATATCTCGCACACGATTACATAGATAGGTGAATCAAACTCTAAGAAAACTCTCAAAGAAAGATTGAACTAAACTTTTATTCAACTATGCAAAATATATCTAAAGATCAAACTAAGATAAATATAGGCAAAAGAGGTGGTGTAATACGATACCGGGGCACCTCCCCCACGCTTGGCACAAGCCAAGGGGAGTTCCCATACCCGATACTCAGTTCTCCTTTGGTGGTGAAGAAGGTGATGGTGGTGGTGACGATGAGGTAGCAAATTTATCCTTTCCCTTTAACTTGCGTTGGAGGGTAAAGTTTTGCTCTTTTAGTCTGTCAACATGTTGTTCCAGCATCATTATCTTCTGGCACAATTCTTGCTTATTCTCCCACAGAAGACGAAAAGGGATAAACTAGATCTTAGGTTTCTTTGTTTTATTAGGCAGACTTGACTTCTTGAATTCCACATGCATGTCCCAAGGTTGGGGTAGAGGGACCTCCTCTTCATCTAAGCTTGTCTCCTCTTTCCCCTGAGGATCGTAGTCCTCTTCTTCCTCCGTGGTCCAACCATAATGTTCCACATCTCCATAAGCCTTGGGGTTTGCAATAAAATCAGCCACATAGCTCTCGCCCTCAGAGTCTTGTGACGACATAATTTCAGATCTGTCAGAAAACAGCGAGAAAGAAGAACAGAGTATTTCTCCATGATACGGTGGTGAATAGGTTCGAGGGGTATATAAAGATTTTTTTATGATGGGAAATAAGCAAAGGGAAGAAGAACGGAGTCCAGAAGGTACCCGAGGTGGGCACAACCCACCTGGGCGCACCTGGCAAGCTAAGCACGCTCTGGTGTCTTGTGCCCACCAGGGTGGCCTTCTTGGGTATTTCTTATTTTCCTAATTTTTGTAAAATTCCGAAACTGATAAAAAATTTTTTTTGCGGATTTTTCGGAGTCCGTTTACTTACCGTATCACGTACCTCCCTTTTTCATGTTTCTGGAGTTTTTCGTAAGGTTTCTTTTATGTGTTCCTCCGGTGTCATGGTTTGGATAACATTTCTTTCAACATTAATAGGCGTACCTGCGATATAATGTTTAATTCCTTGACCATTGACCACCTTCGGGTTGGTACCTTCAGCATTATTTATTTTGATAGCTCCAGAACGATAAACCTCTTCGATAATATATGGTCCTTCCCATTTAGAGAGAAGTTTTCCTGCAAAGAATCTGAAACAAGAGTTGTACAAAAGAACAGGTTCACCCACTTTGAATTCCCTCTTTTGGATTCTTTTATCATGCCATCTTTTAACTTTTTCTTTGAATAACTTTGCCATTTTCATAAGCTTGGGTTCTCCATTCATCTAGTGAGCTAATATCAAATAACCTATTTTCACCGGAAAGTTTCAAATCATAGTTGAGTTCTTTAGTTTCTCAATATGCTTTGTGTTCTAACTCAAGAGGCAAATGACAAGCTTTCCCATAAAACATTTTATAGGGAGACATACCCATAGGATTTTTATAAGCAGTTCTGTAGGCCCAAAGTGCAACATCTAATTTCTTACACCAATTCTTTCGAGACCAATTGACAGTCTTTTGTAATATTAGTTCTATTTCTCTGTTACTAAGTTCAACTTGACCACTAGACTGGGGATGATAGGGTGATGCAATTTTATGGTTGACATCATATTTATTAAGCATTTTACGGAAATCACCATGAATGAAGTGTGAACCACCATCAATCATTAAATATCTAGGGACTACAAACCTTGGGAAAATAACTTATTTAATCATTTTAATGGAAGTGTTGTGATCAGCACTACTAGTTGAAATAGGTTCTACCCACTTAGTAACATAATCAACAACAACCAAAATATGAGTATACCCATTAGAGGAAGGAAAAGGTCCCATATAATCAAAACCCTAAACATCAAATGGTTCAACAACAACTGAATAATTCATAGGCATTTCTTGATGCTTACCAATATTACCAATTCTTTGACATTCATCACAAGATAAGACAAGCTTACGGGCATCCTTGAAGAGAGTAGGCCAATAAAAACCAGATTGCAATAGCTTGTGAGCAGTTCTATCTCCCGCATGATGTCCTCCATAAGCTTCGGAGTGACATTTCCGTAGGATTTGTTCCTGTTCATGCTCAGGTACACAACATCTAATAATACCATCTACTCATTCTTTATAAAGATGTGGGTCATACCAAAAGTAGTGTCTTAAATCATAGAAGAATTTTTCTTTTGTTGGTAAGTGAAACTTGGTGGTATATATTTAGCAAAAATGTAATTAGCATAGTCAGCATACCGAGGTGTGTTATGAGAAACATTTTTTGCAACCAATTGCTCATCAGGAAAACTATCATCAATAGGCAGTGGGTCATCAAGAACATTTTACAACCTAGACAAGTTATCAGCTACGGGGTTCTCAAATCCTTTCGTATCAATAATATGTTAGTCAAATTTTTGCAGTAAGAGAACCCACCTAATGAGTCTAGGGACATAAGATATTTTCAGTGTGAATAATGACTTTGGAATCAACAATGTATGATCTGAATTTATCACAAGCAAACACAACTGCTAAAAATTCAGTAGTAGCATAATTTTGTTGAGCGTTGTCTAGAGTTTTACTAGCATAATGAATAACATTTAGTTTATTATCAACTCTTTGTCCTAGAACAGCACCAACAACATAATCACTAGCATCACACACAATATCAAAAGGCAAGTTCCAATAAGGTGGTTGAACAATAGGTGTAGAAATTAAGGCTTTCTTGAGTGTTTCAAAGGCTTCTAGACAATCATCATAAAAAACAAATGGAATATCCTTTTGTAAAAGATTTGTAAGAGGCCTAGAAATTTTAGAGAAGTCTTTAATAAACCTCCTATAGAAACCAGCATGACCAAGGAAACTACAAATACCTTTGATATCTTTAGGACATGGCATTTTCTCGATCAAATCAACCTTAGCTTTATCCACCTCAATACCTCTTTCGGAGATTTTATGTCCCAAGACAATACTTCATTAACCATAAAGTGGCACTTCTCCCAATTCAAGACAAGATTAGTTTGCTCGCACCTCTGCATAAATCGATCAAGGTTTCTTAAGCAATCATCAAAAGACTTTCCATAGACGGAAAAATCATCCATGAAAACCTCAACAATCTTTTCATAAAAATCAGAGAATATAGCTATCATACATCTTTGAAAGGTAGCAGGTGCATTACATAAACCAAAAGGCATACGTCTATAGGCATGGGTTCCAAAAGGACAAGTAAAGGTGGTTTTCCCTTGATCAGGTTGTGAAACAGGTATTTGAGAGAAACCAGAGTATCCATCAAGGAAAGAAAAGTGTGCCTGCTTAGATACTATTTCTAGCATTTGATCGATAAAAGGTAGAGGGTAATGATCTTTTCTAGTTGCTTTGTTTACTTTTCAGAAATCAATAACCTTTCCATAGTAAGTGGCAATTCTTTGTGGAATAAGTTCATTTTTATCATTGGGAACTACAGTAATACCTCCCTTATTAGGGACACAATGAATGGGACTTACCCATCTACTATCAGCTACGGGATAGATTATACCAACTTCAAGAAGCTTTAATATTTCAGTTCTTACCACTTCTTTCATCTATGGATTCAAACGATGTTGGTGATTGTCGGTGGAATATTGTAGGGGGTCCCGAACTGTGCGTCTAAGGCAGATGGTAATAGGAGGCGGGGGACACGATGTTTACCCAGGTTCGAGCCCTCTCGATGGAGGTAATACCCTAATTCCTAATTGATTGATCTTGATGATATGAGTATTACAAGAGTTGATCTACCACGAGATTGTAGAGGCTAAACCCTAGAAGCTAGCCTACGATTATGATTGTTGTCCTTGTCCTACAGACTAAACCCTCCGGTTTATATAGACACCGGAGGGGGCTAGGGTTACACAGAGTCGGTTACAAGGGAGGAGATGTACATATCCGAATTGCCAAACTTGCCTTCCATGCCAAGGAGAGTCCCATCCGGACACGGGACGAAGTCTTCAATCTTGTATCTTCATAGTCCAACAGTCCGGCCAAAGTATATAGTTCGGTAGTCCGAGGAGTCCCTAATCTAGAACTCCCTCAGTAGCCCCCTAACCAGGCTTCAATGACGATGAGTCCGGCGCGCAGATTGTCTTCGGCATTGCAAGGCGGGTTCTTCTCCAAATCCTGAGTACCTGTTTAGTAGTGTTCGGCTTCCCATAAATGTTGCACTCCTTGGCTTCCGTGCCTAATAATGGCTATCTTCCACGTGTCGAGCGAATGTGAAAAGCCAGGGCATTTTTACATTTTCCACCCTAGCCATGTGAGTATATCGTCTATTTAAACAGCCGGGGATCCTCAGATCCAGATCACACCATCCTCCCACAGCGAGTATCCATCAGAGCACGCCCCGAAAAGTCCATCCCATCATGGCCGGCCATCGTAGCTCCTCCTCTCGCTCCCGTAGCCGTAAGCCAGGCAACTGGCAGAAGTGTTCCGTGTCCCACAGACAGTTAGTAGAGTTACAGACCCAGGGGTTTCTCCCTCCTACTTATATGGTCCCCGTCCGAGCTGGACTAGCCACTTACAATGGCGGGGAGCAAGCGGAGAGCTTTCCCAACCCATCTATGGGGGAGTGGGTATTCCTTGTCCCGTACTTATTAAGGGGACTTGGATTTCCAATCCATCCGTTCCTCCGCGGGCTCCTGGAGTTCTACGGCCTCCAGCTGCATAATTTTACTCCTGCCTCCTTATTACACATCGCAGGATATGTCACCCTTTGCGAGCTGTTTTTGGGCTGCGAAGCTCATTTTGAGCTATCAAAGAGGCTATTCTACCTCGTGCCCCATACACAGGAGGGGTCAATATATAAAGTGGGCGGAGCCGAAATATGGCGCATCGCCGGGACCGGATATCTGTCCGGTACTCCGAAGAAGACATCCGAAGACTGGCCTTTGGAGTGGTTTTCTATGGAGGACGTCCCCCTTCCAGACCCTATTCGGATGGGCCTTCCTGAGTTTGATAACGCCCCTTTGAAGAAATGCCGTAGCTGGCGCCCTCGGAGCCCCCAGGAGGAAGATAACAGAGAGGTCCTTTACCTGATGGGCCGGATACAAATGCTGGCCCAATCAGGATTGACAATAATCGAGGTTATGTCGATATGTATAATGCAGGGGTTGCAGCCACTTCAATATCGGGGACAACCCATGTGGCACTTCAATGGAGAAGACGATGCCACCCGCTGCGGTCGTAAAGGTCCGGACACAGTCGCTGCTCTAGCGAAAATACTGTTCGGTTTATATAAAGGAGAGGAAGTGGAGTTCATCCACATTAAGCCACGGGATGGATTCTCCATGTACAACCCCCCAAACTGGGTGAGCTGCTACTTTTTACTCCAGACCATCCCGCATTCTTTATCGTAAATGTTTACCTTGCTACTTCATGGCAGGAACTGCGAAAAGCCGTGAGGGAGGTCCACAGCCCATCTCCACAGCTAGAGGACCCTGACCGGGTCCTCAACCCCAGACTCGAAGAAGATTCGGACACCTTTGTGGAGCTCATCGACAGGATGTTCTATCAATTGTGCTGCGACGGTGCCTTGGTGGCCATCATAGATGATTACCCCGGACTGCTCCCTGCATCGCATGTAAGTAAAACCGGAGTCCCAACTTCCGAGAAGGATACAATTTTCTGCACTTCACCTATCGCACACATTTCGTGTCTTACAGGGAAGGCCCTTGGGACGCCATGCCGAACCCGCAGTGGCCCACCAACAAGGGGCACCAGAACCAGGCAGGCTTAAAAGGAAGGCTGTCAGGACTGAGACGCCGTCGCAGAGGTATGAAAAAGAACCCTGCTCCGTGGTTGTTGTCTTGAAAATATAATGACGTCCATGGTTCCTCGTAGAAAAATGCCCGTCGGACTATATCCGGAGGGCCTGCCGGCCACGCCTCCACTAGCCGGACTTCAGAGCCGGACCCAGAGGCAGATGGTAATGTGAGGACAACGCCGGATGTTCCTCCTATACAGGAAGCGGATAGGCTGTCCGCTACAAACTCCGAAGTGGAGAGTGCCATGAATCACAGGCGTCGTCGGGCCGTACTTCGCGACCCTGTCTTCTCTGAAGAGGCGTTCGATGCCTTCAACTCAGGAGACGCGTACATCCGAGCTGCCCAAAATGTTCTTGCCAGAGCCACAGACCAGTATGTAAAGGATATACGGGTTAGAAAATCTGATAATTATCGATATCAGTAGCCCCTGAGACTTGAAACAGTTGACACAACTGATTTAAGGATCATTATTTGTGTAGGTGCTTACGGAGAAGAATACTCGGCTGTCTCAAGAGCTGGAGGAGTGCAAACCCAGCTACGGGCCGCAGTTGCCGCAATGAAGTAGTCCGAGAAGGCCCCCTCTGGTAACACTTGTCTCTATCAAAAAGAATGACACTTACCAGTTAGTATGCGGCATGCATGCAAATAGAACAATAGATTCTGCAAATGATCCTGGAGTTAATCCGGAGGTCGTGCAATGGGATGAGCAACATGCTCAATGACAGTTAAAGGCTGGCGAGCGCGTGCTTAAGCAGGTGAGGCAGGAGAAAAACGATCTCCAAGATGCCAATATCCCGCTGAGTGTTGAACTGAAAGATGTTCGAGCCCAACTTGCTGACTCCGTAAAGGAGAATAAGAGGCTTCGACGCGGCATTTTTAGTGAGTGTTTGAACGAACTTTTATTGAGTTTGGCGAAGAAACCGGCACAGAGTTATATCTGTGTGTATGCTGACGGGTTGTCCCGCAGAGGAGATGCCCGCGTCTGCAAGTGATCTTCTGCCCGAGCTCTCACAACTGCACGAGCAAGTTCGGCAGGTGATGCAGGGCATTGCCCAGGCCTTGTGGCCATCCGCCTCCCTGCCAGGAGGCATGGGGGAGCTCGTAGAGATGCTCAAGGGAGCGCGGCGGCGCTTCTGATTATGGAAGATATCTGCCTGCCGACAAGGTGCGAGGGAAGCCTGGCGATGGTGAAGACTCGATATACCAAGGCTGACCCGAACCATATGGCTGAAGTCGGACCTGTGGGGTCTGACGGGAAAGAGATCCCCGTCAGTTTGGTGTGTGACCAGGTGAAATTAGCCGCAAAGTATTCCCAACAGAATTCTAGGCTAGACAACCTGTTGGTTGGTATAGAAGAAGAATTTAGTCAGTCTAAGTGACTATGTACTTCAATTGACATATATTGTCCCTAGCCGGATTGTAAATCATTTGTCTTGGCGGACCTTTTCGCTTCGACCTCCGGACCCGACAGTCCGGAGTGTATCCGAATACCCGCTCAGTTATGTAATGCAACAGCCAGGATTTTGGCCCTTTTCTTTTTATTTTTCTTTTTGATTTATTGGTTTTTTGCTCTGTTTTTATTTTTGGAGTGGTTTTGTGGCCTTGTCACCTGGGAAATCATCCTTTTTTCCTTCCGAAGTGACTCATCATTCTCAAAACCCTTCCAAGATCATGTCACTTCACTGCTTGACCAAACCCTAAAATATTTTTCAAGGGAATATTCCTTTTTTCTATTAAAGGAATAACCCTGTCCGCCCTAGGTTGTGAAGCAACCTTTATTTCCTTCACTCCTAACATTCCCAAATAATTCTCATAATTTTTTTGGGTCATATCTTTCTCAAATATGGCAAAATATTTCATTTGTCATGTTTATCATCTTGCTCAAATAATTCATTTCCTATTCTGCCCTAAATGGCACATTGTGAAGCAAGTGCTATTTTATTTTTCCCAATTAACCTCAGACTCCTTGGACACCTTCTCATATGCATATCATTGCGACATGCGAAAATGCGACCCCATTTGCCTAGTAATTATTTAATTATGATTTTCAAAAGTTTCTATCCAGAAAGAAGCTTTGTGAAGGTGGTGCAAGCTAGGCATATTCAAATGAGTTGCCATTTTGCATGATCCATCATATCATCATATCATAGCCCTCCACCAAATAGAGCTCATGTAATGCCTCCATGTGAGCTCATCTTCAATTATTTGATTCTGCCCAAAATTTCAGTTTGTGAAGCAAGTATATTTTATCTTGCTCCAATATGGCTGCCAATTTTTCTGGGCCTTCTGTTATCCATATAACCTACCTCCACCCATTTTGGGCATGGCTCATCAAGCCATTATTCCTATAGAATTTTTGCAAGTTTCTGTCCAGAGGAGATGTTTGTGAAGCAAGTACCAGTTTGGCTTGGCCAATTGGTATGAGACTTTTTGAGCATCTTCATAGGATCAAATGACTCTGCCTTGCCCAATTTGAGCTCAATTTGACACTCCATGTGAGTGCACCTTCTTGATCAAGTTTCTGGACCATTTTGGTCAGTTGCAAAGCAACTATGATTTATCTTGGTCCAAACTTTCTCAAAGTTACCAGGATGAAAGTCCTTCTTTACCTCAACCTCGCAGACAACTCCATTGGATCCAAAACCCTTCCTGTTGATCACTAGTGCTCACCCAAGTTTACTATAGTAAACTTCAGAGGGTTCTTACCGTTTAACCAGATCACTTTTAACCAATCTACCACCGCAATTGAAATCCACCCTAGATGAACTTACCACTAGACAACATGTTCAAGCCTCTCTCCCCCGCTACATGCCAGTGCACGCGGTGACCACGTTAATGGCATCATTGTGCACACGCTTTGTGTGCAGTGGCTGCGCCCAGTGGCTGTTTGTGCTTCGGCACCTCCTCCTCTCGTCGCCTTAGCGCGCGTGACCGTGTCCATTGTCTTCCTCTCATCGTTGCAGTTCCCCTGGACCCCTCTCCCCCTCCGTCCGCTTCCTCACCGACGCTCGCCGCCGAACGCCCACGAGAGCACAGTGGCGGTTTGGCTCTGTTCGTCGCCGTCGTCATCCTCCCTACGCCCCCTTGGCCTCCTCTTCCCCATGAGAGCCTCCACTGCTCCTCCTCGTCGCCTAACTCCAAGCTCATGCGCGTGGGCACGCGTCCACGGTGCCGGACATGCGTCCGCGGCAGCGCCAGCATGGCTCCCCCTCCCCTCGGCTATATAAGCCACCCCCGAGGCCTCTCGAGCTCACAATCGACCTCACCTCATCTCTAGCTCCCTCCCCAATCACTCTCCCGAGCTCAAAGAGCTCTCTTCGCTGCCCATCGCCGCCGTGGTCACCTCGGCCCTCCGGCTAAATTCGGATGAGCCGAGCCTCCTCACTCCATTCTGCTGCCCCCATCCTCTTCCCCAATCCTTGGTGCACCTCCTCCACCCCCGCCCCCTCGTCGGAGTAGAAGACGACTCCGTCTTCAAGTTCAACCGCCGTCTGAGCCGCCTCTATTCCCCTCTCCTCGCGGTCGTCCCGCCCCTCCTCGGTGGCGGCTGACCTTGGGGATGGGTGCGGCCGGTCCTCCCGCGCCCGTCGGTGGCCTCAACTTGGCCGGGGACTGCCGGAGCTGCCCGGGCCATCGCCGGTGTCGAGCTCCTCTCTTTGCATCACGGGCGGTGTCAAGAAGGAGAAGAAGGCCCCAACCCCTCCCTGCCAGCTGGTTGGTGGCCCTCGCGGTCCCACCCGTCAGCCGCACACCCCGCTGACCCCACCACCGCTGAGGTGGTTAAGTGGAAGCGGTATTCTGGAAATATGTTTTCTTGCGATGAAAGCGTACCCTCGTGTTCTGTAGTCAGAAATGCGTTTTCACTTCAATGAAAGCGTATTCTCTGGATTGCATGTTCTGTTTTTTCGGCTAAGGGCCTGTTTGTGATGTTTTTATTTACAAATCGGTCCCTGGCAGAAAAACTATCTTATCTTTTGATCCTAACTCCAAATGAGGTGATTCCAAAGCCCACTTCTTCATTTTGTCGAGCCCGTTTTGTTGCTATCATTTTCACCATGTTTTAAAATTTTGAAAATGACCATTTTGCCCTTGCCGTTAATCAGCCCCCTCCGAGAGAGATCCGTTTTCCGGCGATCCTTTCCGCGAGTTTCTCGCACTTTCTCCCGGTGATTTCTTCCACCCCAGGCAAGCCATACCCTCCATTTGCATGATTGCAATGCAGTGACATGGTTTCCTTATTTAAACTTGTTTAAAATATTGTTCTAGCTGTTTGTGATTTGTTCATGGCATTCTCGGAGTATTGTTCTGATCTTGCTATTGCCATGATATTGCTTGGAGTTCTAGGATTATATTTTTCATGAGTATGTGGATGACATGTGCCTTTGGATTCTTAGTGGCTATTATGATTATTTTCATGATGGTATATGTTATTATATTTTGGAGTATTACTTTGGATATCATGCTGCCTTTGGATTATTAGTGGTTAGCATGATTATTTACATGATGCTAGTGGATGTTCTGTTGCTTGGAGTATTATTTTTGGGGATGATGATTACATGTGGATCTTAGCCAAATAATTTTATTCTTGTTATTGGAGTAGTAGTATTATGGTTTCGGATTCATCATGACAGTAGTGTTGTGCTACCCTTGGAGTATTTTGAGATGATGATATTATGCTTGGACTATTTGTTGGATATTGCTATGACTTGGATTATAGTTTGGTAGTTGAGATCGGAGTATCAGTTATCACAGTTATATTTTTGGGGATAAATACCGTCATTAAGTTGGTCAGGTGCCACCGAACCATGCTTTTACAGTGCAACCACATTTGCCTTTATGGGAAAGGCCCTAATGCGGTCTATTGCCGTGCCTCTCACCGGTGCCTCCAATGAGGGAAGGTTATGGGTGCGTGCTACCCTGATCAGGTAGGCGGACATAACCTTGTGTGCCTGTAGTTGTTAGGCGCCTTTTTGTCCCTGTTTGGGACGTTTATGTTTTGACCATGACGGTGGTCATTGTGTCTTTGGTAGACACGGGGCCACCCAGGACTAGCCCTAAGGGGACTGGGTCAGAGTGGCTGGGAGAGTGTCATGGCAGTAGATCGGTTTCGAAACATCGTTGGTCCACCTGAATGGGAGTGCGAGGCCATGTGTTCCGTGGTGTGGGTAAAGTGCGCTACCTCTGCAAAGTGTGTTTATTTAATCTATCGATAGCCGCGTCCTCGGTCATGGGCATGGGTTCGTACTAGGTCCCACCGTTCGATCAACACTCACATGACGGAATGACTTATAGATGATTTATATGATGATATGTTGAGCAGTACAGATTGGCAGGATGTTGATGATGAGGTTGGAGACCAAGTGTTGGTCATGGTTGTGATCGCCGGAAAGATCACCGTTTGGTTTTGATCACGAGGTGATCGAGATGGTATATTGCTTGGCCGGTTAGCCAAGAGAGAGATGGTTATGGAGATCTGAGATGGTTATTTATCAGTATTGTATCAGTTTCATACCATGCTTAGTAGTTGCTTCATCATGGTAGTTGTTACTTTAATTAACCTGATTAATGCTATGTTATTGTCTTGCCTTGATGTTTTTGGTTGTTGTGAGCTTGCAAGTACATTCAATGTACCGACCTGGCGTGTCATGCCAGATTGCAGGTGCTGCCGTGATTGCTTGATTGTCTATTGTGGTGTCCGTTCATGCGAGCTAGATCGTGTCCCAGCTAGAGTCCCTGCGAAGTGGAGTTCACCACCTTCATCGTTTTTCCGCTGCTAGAAGTTTTCCGCTGCTATGAGTTGTTCCGCTGCTAGCATAGAGCAAGTGTAGGATCGCAAGCGTAGTGTCACCATGCTGATGTGACCATTGTAACATTAGACCCGTGTAATTATAATTCTTGTAATAAGAGCTGATTTATTCTATGCCAAGTAGTGTCGTATTCCAGAGACTTCTCCTTGATCTCTGGGCTGGAATACGGGGCGTTCCAGTTTCTCTAAGCCGGGGTGCCACAGGCTTGGTATCAGAGCAGGTCTGCCTGTAGGACGCCCTAGTCAGTGCGGGCGGTAGAAACCGGTAGAAATTGGTAGTTTAAAGCCCAGCTTGGTTATTGCGTTTGGTTGTTGCATTTGTTTGTTGCATAGCATGCATATAGCCTTATTATTTGTTACTAACAGTTTAATCTGGTGAGTGTAGATGGCATCGGTTCGGATCCACTACAGCTCAGCCTTTGCATTTCTCTAGTTTTCTTTTCTTGCTCATTCTTCGGTGTTCGGCGTCATTTCTGTCCCAGCAGAGTGATGCCAAGTGATCCTAACACTGTTTGCAAAAATGGTGCTCAGGTGTCGCGCCGAATTATTTCCTTCAGCCCCACCTTTTGTTTCGGTGGTAGACATGCTTCTATCACGGATCGTCCTTTTTCTTGTCATTTTGGCAACCCTAAATGATCGTAGTTATCAAAAAAGGGCAATGTCAACAGCCTCATTTTCCCCGCTATCCTTATTTCTTTGATGAGTAGAGATCTTTTTCTGTCCGCTTGATAATAATGTGGTTGCGACCTTCGTGTCCCACTACATGGTTACCGAGTGCGTCCTCGCCTCCGAGCTAGTCTAGGTTCTACCTGGCTAAGCTAGCACTTGGTGTAGCGCTGTTTACACCAATTTTTCCACACATTTATTCGTCCTAGTGCACATCGTCACAGCAGGCTAGATCGTAGAACCAGAGATCCCGTGAGATTTGTGTGCTTAAGTAGCCATGCATATTGTGTGACTAGCAGTAATATATGACATTGATTGTGTGTAAATTGATTTTTGTTGTGTGCTTTTGTTTAGTTGTGTTTTCTTTTGCTTCTTTCTTTTGGGCCCCGGTGTTACATTATTTTCCCCCTATAAAGAGTTGCTCATCAACTGACACCGGACTCGAAGAAGTAATAAGAATTTCAAATATTTGGAAGAAGCTCAGCTAAACATTATGGCCTTCTCAATCAACCGCATGATATAAGGAATATCTACTCAGAATGCCAATTGTGTCTTGGATTGATTATCCGCATGAATTCTACAGCAGTGATGATCCAGCCAGCAGAAAGGCAAGTCAGATACAAGACCAACGGTATATTTTTCAGTCAAAGGTATGGATCATAGGCAAAGTTTTGGCTCAGCAATAAATGATACTTGAAATATGTTATACTCCAAGAGAAATTCAGGATGTGATATGCTCAAAGAAGATAGTCAAACAAATTTTCTCATGCAAATAATCAGCCACAAAATATTATGGGCGTGTGTACGGATTTCAGTCCGCATATCGGCATGAAGTTTTGGATATAAGAAACCCAGTATTAGTCCACACGCTATCAAAAGAAATTTATGAGGCAAGGCTCCTCAGTTTTTCCTGAGCATGATATGTGAACAATTTTCGGCCCACGGTACCTGGTCTTTCTCAACAAGATACCTCAGTAAAAGCTTCTGACAGACGGAAATGAATTTTTCGCAACAAGAAAACCCGAGGAGAAGCTTCTCGATTACAGAACTCAAGTTTCTCCAGCACAATAATCCGGTTTCTCTGAGTCGGGGTGCCACATGTAAAAACCGGGGTACGCGTGGAAACCAGGCGTAGGGGTCATAAGTTCTTGAACAGACAAGTACCCAACTAGCTATGTTATATTACATGGATAGTAAGAAACATCTTCCCTGGAGAATACTTCCGTTAAGGGTTCCTTTCCCTGGGTACGCATGCATTAATGTGCATGTCCGAACTGCAAAAAGAGGCGCAGGATATAAACATCTGGGGGCATGTAGTTCAATAAGTAAAAGTCATCTTTTGTTCACCGACCGAATATTCCCTTAAGAATGCTAGCTTTCGGCTTCACCTAGTCTGAGGTACACATCCGGCTGACCCGGCAGTAACAATCGTAGAGGTGCTCCCCTTATGCCCTAGCCGAATTAACGAGAACATAGGGCATAAACACAAGAGCCAGGCAACCCAGCTTGGCCAAAAATTAAGTCATATCGATGCATATAATGGCGAACAAAAGGTACATGTGGAAAAGTAACACATGTGCGGGGGGCATAGAGCCCGGAACATAGTTATATTAAGCTTCTCTATAAGAAGCCCCCAGATATAATGTGCACGTCTAGCGTGTCAAGGGTGTGTAATCAAGACACAGTCTAACCTTTTAAGGCCGTGAAGAAAAAAGGGAGAAAAGAAAGAACGAAGAGACAGATAATGGACATATATATAAAAAATTGACGGAGGTAAGGAGACGAACAGAGAGTCCGACACTAGGCGTAAAACCTTCGGAGTCTGGCCGCGTTCCATGGGTTTGGCTCAAGTTGATTGTCCGATGCATCCCACAGACGGTATGCTCCACCGGTCAGAACTTTGTCAATAATGAAGGGACCTTCCCATTTGGGCTCGAGTTTGTTCTTTTTCTTCTCTGGTAGGCATAGAATGATTTCACCAACGTTATAAGTTTTGGCCCGTACTTCTCTGCTTTGATACTGTCGATCCTGTTGCTGATAGAATGCAGAGCGGGCTTTTGCCACGTCACGCTCCTCCTCCAGGGCGTCCAAACTGTCCTTCCGATCAAGCTCGGCTTCTTTCTCTTCGTACATGCACACTCGAGGTGAGTCATGAATGATGTCGCAGGGCAGTACCACCTCTGCGCCGTACACCATAAAAAATGGTGTGTATCCGATAGTGCGACTTGGCATGGTCCACGGCCCCCATAGTACGGAGTCGAGCTCCTCTACCGAGTGCTTCAAGGATCGCACTAATCTGGGTTTAATGCCGCTCATGATAAGACCATTTGCCTACTCGACCTGACCATTTGTTTGGGGGTGATAGATGGAGACATAATCGAGCTTAATGCCCATGTTGCCGCACCAAGTTTTTACCTCGTCAGCTGTAAAGTTCGAGCCGTTATCGGTGATGATGCTATGGGGGACGCTGTAATGGTGTACAATCCCGGATATGAAGTCTATCACTCGTCCGGACTCGGCCGTTTTAACTAGTTTGGCTTCTGTCCATTTGGTGAATTCACCCACCATGACAAATAGGTATTTTTTCTTGTGACTTCCCCCTTTAAGGGGTCCGACCATATCAAGCCCCCAGACCGCAAAGGGCCAAGTAATGGGGATTGTTTGGAGACCGGTAGGTGGAATATGGCTTTGGTTTGCGAAAAGCTGGAACCCGATGCAACGTTGGACGAGGTGCTGTGCGTCTGCTCGGCCCGTCGGCCAGTAAAAACCCAGTACGAAAGGCCTTGCTTACAAGGGCCCGTGCTGCGGCGTGATGGCCGCCAAGTCCAGCATGAATTTCTGCCAAAAGGTACCGTCCTTCCTCTTCGGAGATGCACCTTTGAAGTACTCTAGTAGCGCTTTTATTATAAAGCTCTCCCTCGTGGACCTTCTAGGCTTTAGACCGCCACACAATGCAACGTGCCTCGTTTGGGTCCTCAGGGATTCTTGCCTAGTTACGTAAGCCAAGAAGGGTTCTGTCCATGGGGCAATAACGGCCATAATCACGTGGGCTAAAGGTGTTATTTCGGTGGCAGAGCCTCCGATTACGTCAGAGTGTTCGGGATCTGGCTTTGCGGTCGGGTCCGGACTATTGTTGTCGGTCTCTCCTTCCCATACCACGGATAGCTTAAACAGCCTTTCGAAGAAGATATTAGGTGGGACAGGGTCGCGCTTAGCGCCAATGCGGGCGAGGATATCCGCCGCTTGATTGTTTTCCCGGACCACATGGTGGAATTCAAGCCCCTCGAACCGAGCTAACATCTTGAGGACGGCGTTGCGGTAAGCCGCCATTTTTGGATCTTTGGCGTCGAAGTCTCCATTTATTTGAGATATTGTGAGGTTCAAATCCCCACACACCTCCAGGCCTTGAATGCCCATGGGGACTGCCATCCGGAGACCATGTAACATGGCCTCATATTCTGCTGTGTTGTTGGAGTCTGTGTATAGTATTTGGAGTACATATTGGACTGTATCTCCGGTGGGGGATGTCAGGAAGATGCCTACCCCCAGACCAGCCAGCATTTTAGAGCCGTCAAAGTGCATGATCCAATTGGACTACGCCGCCGTACTCTTTAGGGAGTTCACCATCTGTCCATTCGGCGACAAAATCAGCCAGTACTTGTGACTTAATGGCTCGCCGTGGCTTGTATATTATGTCGAACGGGAGGAGCTCAGTAGCCCATTTAGCAATCCGGCCCGTGTCATCGCGGTTATTTATTATGTCATTGAGTGGTACTTCAGAGGCCACCGTAATTGAACACTCTTGAAAGTAGTGTCATAGCTTCCGGGATGCCATGAAGACTACGTACGCTATCTTTTGATAATGTGCGTACCGTGATTTGCATGGAGTGAGGACAGTGGACACGTAGTATACCGGCTTTTGAAGCGGAAATTTATGTCCCTCAGTCTCTCGTTCGACGACGAGCACTGCGCTTACAACTTGGTGTGTTGCCGCTATGTATAGCAGCATTGGTTCACCGATATTTGGCGCGGCCAAGATTGGGTTGCTAGCCAAGAAGGCCTTTATTTCTTCCAATCTGGCCGTAGCCGCATCTGTCCACTCGAGGTGTTTGGTGCATCGAAGAAGGAGATAAAGAGGTAGTGCCTTTCTCCTAATCGGGAGATAAAGCGGCTTAAGGCAGCCACGCAGCCAGTTAATTTTTGGATTTGCTTGAGGTCTGTTGGGATAGCCAACTGTGACAGAGCTCGGATATTAGTCGGATTTGCTTCAATTCCTCTATTGGAGACGATGAAGCCCAAGAGCTTTTCAGCGGGTATGTCGAAAACGCATTTTTCTGGATTGAGCTTGATGTCGTATGTTCGGAGATTGTTGAACGTGAGCCTCAAGTCGTCTATTAAGGATTCGACGTGTCTGGTTTTAATGACCACATCGTCTACGTATGCCTCCACTGTTTTGCCAATCTGTGTTTCCATGCATGTCTGAATCATGCGTTGATAGGTTGCACCGGCGTTTTTAAGCCCGAAAGGCTCGGTGTTAAAACAGAAGGGGCCGTATGGGGTGATAAATGTCGTTGCAGCTTGATCGGACTACGCCATCTTGATTTGATGGTATCCGGAGTATGCTTCGAGGAAACACAATGAATGGTGTCCTGCGGTAGCGTCGATAATTTGGTCGATGCGGGGGAGGGGGAAGGGATCCTTGGGGCAAGCCTTGTTAAGGTCCCTGAAATCGACACATAGGTGCCAGGATTTGTCCTTCTTTGGTACCATCACCAGGTTTGCTAGCCAGTCCGGATGTTTTATTTCTCTAATGAATCCGGCCTCGAGTAACTTGGCTAACTCTTCTCCCATGGCTTGTCGCTTAGGCTCAGAGAAACGCCGGAGAGTCTGCTTGACCGGTTTGAACCCATTTAGAATGTTAAGGCTGTGTTTAGCCAGCCTGCGTGGGATTCCTGGCATGTCTGAAGGATGCCAGGCGAATATGTCCCAATTCTCACGCAAGAACTCCTGTAGTGCGGCGTTTGTTGTGGGGTTCAGCTGTACCCCGATGGATGCTGTTTTTGTGGGGTCTGTTGGATGGACCTGGAATTTTTCTATTTCATCCACTGGTTTAAAAGAGGTGGACTTGGATCTTTTGTCGAGTATCACGTCGTCCCTGTCCACTGCGGAGCGTAGCGCAGTTAGTTCTTTGGCCACGAGGGCTTCGGATAATGCCTCGAGGGCTAGTGCGGCGGTTTTATTTTCGGCGCGGAGTGCTATGTCCAGATCACTAGCTAGAGTGATGATTCCTTTGGTCCAGGGCATTTTGAGCTTCATGTATCCATAATGGGGTATAGCTTGGAAGATCATGAATGCCTCCCGCCCTAAAAGGGCGTGGTATCCGCTACTGAATGGGGCCACTTGGAATGTGATTTCTTCAGATCTATAATTCTCCGGCGTGCCGAATACCACATCTAGTGTGATTTTTCCCGCAAAGCGTGCCTCCCGACTAGGGATGATTCCTCTGAAGGTCGTGCTGCTATGCTCAATGCGGCTCCTATCTATTTCCATTTTGCTAAGAGTTTCTTCGTAGATGAGGTTTAATCCGCTGCCGCCGTCCATGAGCACTTTAGTAAGCCGAAAGCCATCCACGATTGGACTAAGGACTAAAGCGGCTGGTGCTCGGGCTGTTCGGAATTGAGGTTCCTCACTGGCATTGAAGGTTATGGCCGTGTCGTTCCATGGATTTATTGCTGCAACGTGGCAGACTTCGGCAAGGCTGCAGAGTGCTTGCTTGCACCTAATATTTGAGGCGAAGGTCTCGAAGACTATCAGTATTGTATTGTTATTGTCCATGGGATGGTGCTCTGCGGTATTGTTGGTGAGGAGATCCTCGCCGCTCTTGGCCACCTGCCGGAGTATCCAACATGCTCTAAGGCTATGTGTTGGCATGGTATCCGGTGTACTGTGAATTTTGCATGGCCCATTGAGCCATCCCTCCAATATAGTTCCATGCCCTGTAGTGGGCTTTGGTTTCTTTGTAATTGGATCGGGTGACTTACGAGAGTATACCCTTTTAGTTCGGACGGGGCTTCTAGTGAGAGCCGGGGAATCCCAGAATTTTGCTTGGGTTTTCCAGGCGCTTTCCATCACACAGTACTTCCGTACTATGGCCGCCAAGTCAGCGAAGTGTGCTATGTCACGGCGACTTATGGCGTTGAGGATTCCCTTGTCCGTGCAATTTTTGCAAAAGAATGAAATTGCGTCTTCCTCGCGACATTCCTTGACCTTGTTCATTACAAGGAGGAATCTGGCCCAATAGTGATGTACTGTCTCTTGGGGATCTTGTCTAATGTGGGAAAGATCACTTATGTCTGGGTTGGTGGGTAGATTTAGGTCCAAAACCTGACCCGATCTGAAACCCAGGTGCGGAGGAGTTTCCGAGCTTGGAAGTTCGGGCTCCGAGATGTTGCCCAATAATTCTGGCCCAATGCCTGATTCTAAGTTCGAAGCTTGGGCCATATCCTCCCGTAGACGGGTATCCTGCTCGGAGAGCTCGGGAATCCGGACATAGTTCGTCCTCAAAATAGAGGATGAATCGCTACATTGCTCCTCCACCACCGCTATCTGATGGGTGACCAGCGAAGAGTTAATCTCCCTTTGGTCGGGTTTGAGCACGATCCGATCATAGTCCGTAGCGACTCCCAAGGTGGCGATGCGATCCAAGAGCTCGTTCAAAGAAGAGAGCTCTATGGGGTCCATCAGCTCGGCGAATTCTTAGCTGACGTGGAGGCTGTTTTTGATGACCTGGGAAGTCATCGTCGGCGCGACAGCCGAACATGCGGTCATGACGAAGCCGCCTAGTATGAGAGTTTGGCCTACAGCCAGGGCTCCCCTAGAGGTAATGCTGTCCTTGACGACAAGGTGATCCATCAGGCCTTATCGTGATGGCACAGTGGAACTCTCAATGAAAGCACCAATGTTGGTGTCAAAACCGGCGGCTCTCAAGTAGGGGGTCCCGAACTGTGCGTCTAAGGCGGATGGTAACAGGAGGCGAGGGACACGATGTTTACCCAGGTTCGGGCCCTCTCGATGGAGGTAATACCCTTCTTCCTGCTTGATTGATCTTGATATGAGTATTACAAGAGTTGATCTACCACGAGATCGTAGAGGCTAAACCCTAGAAGCTAGCCTATGATTATGATTGTTATCCTTGTCCTACGGACTAAACCCTCTGGTTTATATAGACACTGGAGGGGGCTAGGGTTACACAGAGTCGGTTACAAGGGAGGAGATCTACATATCCTAATCGCCAAGCTTGACTTCCACGCCAAGGAGAGTCCCATCCGGACATGGGACGAAGTCTTCAATCTTGTATCTTCATAGTCCAACAGTCCAGCCAAAGTATATAGTCCGGCAGTCAGAGGACCCCCTAATCCAGGACTCCCTCAGTGATCAACAACGGGTTTAGCACCAGGTTCCATATTAATCTTGCGCTGACATAGTGTGGGACTAATGCCCTTAAGATCATCAAGAGTATATCCAATAGCAGCCCGACGCTTCTTCAGAATTTTCAACAATCTTTCTTCTTCGTGTTCTGAAAGGTTAGCACTAACAATAACAGGATATATCTTTTTCTCATCCAGATAAGCATATTTCAAAGTGTGAGGTAATAGTTTTAGTTCAAACACAAGATCGCCTTTAGGTGGAGGAGGACCTCCTAGAGTTTCAATTGGCAAATTGTGCTTAAGCAGAGGTTGTTGTTCAAAGAAAATTCTATCTATTTCATTTCCTTCATGCATGTGCAAGTCATTTTCATGGTCTAGCAAATATTGTTCTAGTGGATCAGTAGGAGGCAGAACAATAGAAACAATGCAAAATATTTCATCTTTACTAGGTAATTCTTTTTTATGAGGTTTTCTATTAAACTTAGAGAAATTAAATACATGAGACTCACCACCAAAGCTAACACTGACAATTTGTTTATGGTAATCTATAGTAGCATTGACAGTCTTCAAGAAAGGTCTACCAGAGATAATGGGACAAAATTCATCTTGTGGGGAACCAAGAACTAGAAAATTGGTAGGATATTTCGTCTTCCCACACAAGACTTCAACATCTCTAACAATCCCAAGTGGTGTGATGGTGTCTCTATTAGAAAGTTTAATAGTAACATCTATGTCTTGTAATTCAGCCGGTGGTATGTCAAGTAAAGGGAATAGCACTTACGCTAGCACCTATATCACATAAACCATGATAACAATGATCTCCTATTTTAACTTAGACAACAGGCATGCCAACAACCGGTCTATGTTTATCTTTCCTATCGGGTTTAGAAATTCTAGCAGCCTCACTAATGAAGTAAATAACATGCCCATCTATATTACCGACCAAGAGATCCTTAACCATAGAATTTTCTCAGGGGGTTTAGGTGCTTTAATATTACTTTTGCGAACCACAGTTGAAACCTTAGCATGTTCCTTTATCCTAACAGGAAAGGGTGGTTTCTCAATATAAGAAGTAGGAACACCTAGATCAACATTGTAAATAATAGTTTCTTCTTTAGCTATTACCGATTCTTTAATTTCTTCTTTAATAGGGGGATGATATTTAAAACACTACTCCTTCAGGAGATCAACATAAGTAGTAAATGATTCACAAAAGGAGGCTACTATCTCAGAGTCAAGTCCATATTTAGTGCTAAACTTCTGAAATGCATCGGTATTCATAAAAGATTTAACACAATCAAACTCAAGCTTAATACCTGACTCTTTACCTCCGTCGAGTTCCCAATCTTCAGAGTTGCGTTTAATTCTTTCTAAGAGATCCCACCTAAATTCATTAGTCTTCTTGATACGTCCATTTTGCATCATGCTTTTATATTGATATTTATTGCATTATGGGCTGTTATTACACGTTATGCCACAATACTTATGTCTTTTCTCTCTTATTTTATAAGGTTTACATGAATAGGGAGAACGCTGGTAGCTGAAATTCTGGGCTGGAAAAGGAACAAATATTAGAGACCTATTCTGCACAACTCCAAAAGTCCTAAAGCTTCATAGAGAGTCATTTTGGAATTAATAAAAAATATTGGGCAAAGAAAGCAATAGAGGGGGCCCACCAGCCATCCACAAGGGTGGGGGGCGCGCCCTACCCCTGGGCGTGCCCGCTGCCTTGTGGGTCCCGTTTCAGGCCTCCGGTGCCCATCTTCTGCTATATGGTGTCAGGCCTCCCGTGCCCATCTTCTGCTATATGGTGTCAGGCCTCCGGTGCCCATCTTGTATCCGATCTTTGTCTCAAAACCTCAGATTGGTACCTGTGGGTTGCTAGTACTGTTGATTACTCCTTGTAGTTGATGCTAGTTGGTTTATTCGGTGAAAGATCATATGTTCAGATCCTTAATGCTATTCAGTACTCCTATAATTTTGAACATGAATATACTTCCTGAGTAGTTACGTTTGTTCCTAAGGATATGGGAGAAGTCTTGTTATAAGTAATCATGTGAATTTGGTATTCGTTTGATATTTTGATGAGATGTATGTTGTCTTTTCTCTAGTGGTGTTATCTGAACATCGACTACATGGCACTTCACCATGATTTGGGCCTAGGGGAAGGCATTGGGAAGTAAAAAGTAGATGATGGGTTGCTAGAGTGACAGAATATTAAACCCTGGTTTATGAGTTGCTTCATAAGGGGCTGACTTGGATCCATATGTTTCATACTATCACTACAAAAAAAAGACACTATCCGTGACATTTTGGGCCAAATGAATTTTTTCTGTCATGCTTATGACACTTCTATGATGATAATTGTGACAAAACCCGATATCATCATAGATGTGGTGGGATCCTACTTCTATGACAAAAAATCATGATAGAAAATGGACTTTTTGTCCTGGCGGGCTGGAGACGCAGCTGCATGACATTCTTTGATCCATCCATGCAGGAAAAAACCATGGTAGAAGTGAGGGCGAGGAAAATATGAGGGAGTTCATGTTGGATTTCGAGTTTCGGCAAAACCCTTGAGGTTCGAACACTGGGGTGCGCATGAAGATCTCTCCTCCCCTCACACCCTCACCGCGATCTCAAAGCTCAACGTGTCGAACTCATAGAACAAGAGACACAAGGTTTATACTGGTTCGGGCCACCGATGTGGTGTAATACCCTACTCCAGTGTGGTGTGGTGGATTGCCTCTTGGGCTAAGGATGAACAGTTACAAGGGAAGAACAGCCTCCTAAGGGGAGGTGCTCTTGTGCTTGGTAAGCTTGTGAGGTGTCTGGTGGTCTGAATGACCTCTCCCTCATCCCTATTTTCCTGTGGTAGTGGCTAGTCCTATTTATAGGGGCCCTGGTCCTCTTCCCAAATATTGAGCGGGAAGGGATGCCACAATGATAATCCCCAAGTGCAGGGAATCATCGTAGCAATTCCCAAAGGTGGAAGTGATAAGTATGGAGTGTCGAACCCACAAGGAGCTAAAGGTAAGATCAATATTCTCTCAAGTCCTATCTGCCAATGATACAACTCTACGTATACCGAACGTTTGTTTCCAACTAGTAACGAGAAATAAAACTATGTTGTGGGTAAGAAGAGGATAAATTTGCATGATAACGGAGAGATAAAATATAAAAGTAGGTGCTCTTATCATAAAGTTAGAATATATTACAAAATATTATAAATAGCGAGTGTGGAATAATGATGGGTGGGTGTGCGGAATTGTCCTAGGCAATTGTTAACAAGATCAGCAATCACTATTGCAATTTCATATGACGGAGAGGCATAAGCTAACATACTTTCTCTTCTTGGATCATATGCACTTATGATTGGAACTCTAGCAAGCATCCGCAACTACTGAAGATCATTAAGGTAAAACCCAACCATAGCATTAAAGCATCAAGTCCCCTTTATCCCGTACGCAACAACCCCCTTACTCGGGTTTAAGCATCTGTCACTTTAGCAACCCACTATAAGCGAATCATGAACGTATTGCAACACCCTACAGTGGGAATCCCTCACGCTTGCGCGACACGGAGGGCACAATAGGACAACACCAAAAATAAAACATACAACTCATACCAATCTAGATCATCAATCAACCCAAAGACAAAGGATATCTACTCAAAACATCATAGGATGGAAACACATCATTGGATCATAATATGTGGCATAAAGCACCATGTTCAAGTAGGGAATACAGCGGGGTGCGGGAGAGTGAGACCGCGTAAAAGAGATAAGGAAGGTGATGATGATGGTGATGTTGGTGAAGACGATCACCGTGGTGATGACTCCCCTCCAGATGGCACTCCGGTGCCACCGAGAGAGAGGAGGAGAGGTTCTCCCCCTTGTGCTTCTTCCTCCATGGCCTCCCCCTGGATGGGGAGAGGTTCCCCCTCTGGTCCTTGGCCCTCATGGCAATGATGGCCTCTCCGGGATCCTCCTCCCTGGCCTCCGATGATGATGGCCCCCTCCGGCAGGGTGCCGGAGAGGGCATAGATTGATTTCTCGTGGCTACAGAGGCTTGCGGTGGGGAACTTCCGATCTAGGTTAATTTTCGGAGGTTTCTGTATTTATAGGAGAGGTTGGCGTTGATTTCACGTCAGGGGGGCCCTCGAGGAGTCCACGAGGCACAGGGGTGCGCCTAGGGGGGGTGGGCGTGCCCCAACCCTCATGGGCCCCCGGGGACTCCCCTCCGGTAGATTTTTGTTCCAGTATTTTTCATATTTTCCAAAAAATTCTCCGTTGATTTTCATCGCATTCAAAGTACTTTTATTTCTGCACAAAAACAACAACACGGTAGTTCTACTGAAAACAGCATCAGTCCGGGTTAGTTCTAATCAAATCATACCAAAATCATATAAAACTATTGTAAACTTGTCATGAATACTTCATAAATTATAGATACGTTGGAGACGTATCACACAACGGCCAAATTTGAAGGGAGACAACCGGTACAAGTTATCTTGACTAAAGGTGGTCTTCGCCTGCCAAAGGCTCTGGTGGTGACGCCGTCTTGGGCTCTACAGTGACCTCCATCCCGCCATCCTGCTGGCCTTGGTTTCGTTGCACCGATATGGAAACCTTTGCCTGATGCCTTGGGACTCCTCACCTGCGCTTGCCTCTTTAGCACCAAAGTGGAAACGAGGACACTGCACGCGCTGGCGCCCGCCTGGCACCGGTCGTCATGACTTACATCACGGGAACCTCGCAAGGTGCCCCTTGCCTTGATCCCTCCGCCCCTCGCGAGCCAACCTGGTGAGGCCGCCCCCGAGGAGGTCTTGTGTCATCCGCCTCACGAGGCTTGGCCCCTCGCGAGGGTCTTGAGTGTTTGCTGGTGAAGATGGGCCATACAGGGCTGCTGGGGAGCCATGTCGTGGGCCGCAGGCAGGCAAGTCTGGGGACCCCCGTTCCCAGGACACCGACAGTTGCCCCCAGGCCCAAGGCGCGCTCGGACTTGACTTCGAGGCAAAGCCAAAGGGCAAGTGCGGAGCGCCGCGGGCCCGAACAGCCTGCGGCGCCGCTTGACGCGTGGCGATTGATTGGACGTGGGCGTCTCCACTTCCCCATGCTACCTCAGCAAATCCCCGTCTGACAAAGGACGGGCGCGGGCAATGCTTGCCTTCATTGCTTTCCTTCGTCTTGCTCCACATCCCTTTTCTTTCTCCTTGCTTCCGAAATATCCAGATCTGCTTCAATTCCCTTCCGAGCCAGCGACCAATGGCGCCTCGAAACGTCAAGGTTGCTTTGCCGCCCGCCTGGTACGAGCAGGCTCTATACGCGCCCAATGTCTCAGAGAAGAACCTCGCCGCCACATGTCTGCTGACGGCGGGGGAGAACAACAAGAGGGGAAAGACCGAGCTTCGGGCTGGCTCCGTCGAGTCAGAGGCTTCGTGGAGCACCTTCTACCCCTTCTTCATGAGCAGCGTCGTTGCGGGGCTGGTTCCCCCTTTCTCTGACTTCTTCTACGTCATCCTCAGCCACTACAAGCTGCATGCCCTTCATCTTCATCCCAACTCCGTTCTTCTCCTGTCGATCTTTGCCTTCTACTGCTTATCCTTGACACTTCTCCATTGTGCAATTAGGCCGACGCCCGCGGCCAAGAAGAGGAAGGAGGAAGAGGTGGTACTGCTCAGGACCTGACCGCTTGCGGTGGCCGCACCCCTCTCCATGGATAAGGGCACTGACGGCGCTCGCGCTTCCCCTGCCCGATCATCCTCGCGAGGTTTGGGGGAGTATCCTCGGGAGGAGTCAGCCCCCCGTGGCCCCGCTGGCTCTAGAGGTGCCAACGCTCGGCTCGTTCACCGAGGTCCCCAAAGCTCTGGAGCTTTCGGCCTCCCAGGCCATGGTGACAAGGTCACCTCCTCCCCCTTCTGCCGCACTGCTATCTCTGGGTCCTTCCACCTCCCCTGACGTTCTGGAGCGCGCTCTTTCTGTGATGACCCTGCTGCGAGAGAACCTTTGGGGCGCTGATCCTTGCTTGGTGGCCGGGCGCCTGGAGCTGGTCTCTGGCTGGTTCCATTCCGACGTGGCCGTCCGAGCGGCGCTGAACCAGGCTGCGGTGAGCTCCGAGAAGGACAAGAAGGCTGTCGCCGAAGCTACGGCTGCCCGTGAAGCCGCGCTGAAGGATGTCGGAGCCGCCCAAGATCGCTGCCAGTCGCTGGAGATCGAGCTGGAGAAATGCGCAACAAGCGTGCGGCTGAGGTGCGAGGCCGTGAGGCGGAGGATGAGAAGATGAAAGACCGGGAGGACGCCGTCAGGGATCGTGACGCCGAGCTGGAGCAGTTGGCGAAGGCGTAGGCCGTGGAGCGCAGCCGGCTGGAGAAGCTGAAGCAGAAGATGGAGGCGGAGAAGGCCAAGCTTGACGCCAAGGCGAAGGTCCTGGCTAAGGACCGCGTGGCCTTCAAGTCCCTCGAGGAGAAGGACCGCACGGCACTGTGGTCACTCTATGAGAAGGGCTTGGAGGAGCCGCTGGCTACCGCTGATGAAGGACCCACTGAGCTTGTTCCTTATCTGGTCACGGCGCTTGAGGAAGTTGTGAGCGGTATCGGCCCCTAGGCAGAGGCAGAAGCTCGAGTTCTTTCCTCAGTAGCACTGACGCACGTCCTCAGCCACCTCCATCTTTGCGATCCTGTCGCCTGCCTTGACGAGCTGCTGGGGCCTGTGGACGACGAGCACTGCGTAGTTGCTGCCGAAGCCATGAAGGGTCAAGTGGAGTCCCTCCTGAAGAAGTTCCGCGCCTTCGATCCCGCGCCCTCAACCCGCGGTGCTGCTGATCCTGCAACTCCGGCGGGTGGTGAAGGTGAGGGCGACTCCGCTGTGGAAGGAGCGTCTCTTGCGAGCGACGGCGGCGTCCAGGGATGACGAGATGACTTGCTGGTAGCTCCTTTCCTGTTTAGCTTCTGCAATATGCACCATGCCTCGTGGAGGCGTTTAAACTTGCGTTTGGTATCAGGAACAATATGTCTTGTAATATTTTGAGATTTTGCGATTTCCTTCCCGTTTGCTCTATGTTCTACGTCGGCAGGGCCCGACCCCTCGCATACCTCAGTCGCCATTGGGTCGTCCGGTTCACCAGGACGAGACCAAGGGGTGAGGGGCTACGTGGCCAGTTAGGCTCCTGAGTCGCGATGCTCAGGAGTCCCCCTTGATGTGCAAACAGCTTACAGAAAGGAGACGCAGGAATAGGTCTAGTGTTCTACGTCGACAAGGCCTGACCCCGCGCAGACCTCAGTCACCGTTGGGTCGTCCGGATCACCATGACGAGACCAAGGGGTGAGGGGCTACGTGGCTAATTAGGCTCCTGAGTCGCGATGCTCAGGAGTCCCCCTTGACGCTCAAACGACCTTTATAACTTTTCCCTCGCCGAGGCACCGCTCGGGAGGGCGCGCGATGACCAGGCCCGAGGGACCTAGCGGGGTGGCGTACGCTTGGGCGTGACTCGAGCGTAGCCCCCGTGCCTAGCCCCCTCGCTCGACGCTCCCGAGGGGAGGTGTTGCGATGAGGCCAGACATTGAGCTCAATGCTCCCTGAGGTTGATATGGCCATGGGGCCGCCCTCAATTTTTTATCACCAGCGTGGAGCATAGCGCTTCCGCACTTGCACGGGCATAACCGCTCCTCGGTAATGTCGACTGCCAGTGCGGTGCATGGTGCTTCCACTGGTGCGTGGGCGAGGGCTCCCTCTGAGTAGAGCCCCCGGGGCGTGTACAGCCCTACCCTGACACGTGGCTTGCACGGCAGGGCTAGACGAGGTGTTTCTGGGCACTCATGAGACAGCGCGGGACTCACAGCCTGGTGTTGGTTCTTGTTAACTGTCCTGTGAGATGGTTAGGCAACCTAGGCCGAATGAATCTCTTGAGGTAGTCCCATGAGAAGGCCAAGCACCAACGACCCCAGGAGGTGACATGAACAGGACCGGCCCGCCAGACAGAGCTCAGCCATTGGATTTATTGATGCTGCAGGGACGGACCCGAGTACAAACGCCGTGCCTAGCCTTCTTATGCGAAGGATCCTGAAGAAAGACAATCGGCACACGGCTCCCGTGGTGGGTGACAATCAAGCAGGTGATAACCATAGATAAATTATGCATGGAAAGCGAACTAGCTTAGGTAAATGCAAGAATGATACATGCCACTGGGACGGACCTGAGCGGCCTGGGGATGATGCAGCCCGAGGGGAGCCCCCAATAGAGTAGGGTAAAGACGCAAAAGGATACATGCCGCAGGGACAGGCCCGTGTGACCTGGGAATAATGCAGCCCGAGGGGCGCTCCCAGCTAAATAAACTTGCAAGATGTCACCTGGTTCCGTTGTCGAAGGGATGTTGGGGCAATTGAAGATGCGTGGCGAAGGGGTTGCTTCTCATGATCCACCGGGACCCTGAGTGTCGGGAGGCTCGGGGGGTCCAGGTGGTTCCTTGAGGACCGTCTCCATCTCTGCCAGGACTGCGTGATGCCTGGCCTCCTAAGCTGCTAGGACGCTCCACAGGTTGCGGTGGAAGGCGGCTGCCATGCTTGGCAGGCTGAACGACATGCGAACATAGCTGTGAGGTTGGCCCTCACAACGTCCCGCGCGCGAAGGCCAGATGATCTCCTGAGATGCGACCCTGTTGAGCCATGGGATGTCAATGCAGATGCGCAGCCCACCATCCTCACCTGGATGGGGAGCTACGCCAGGTGGGCGGCGGTCGCCGCACATGGGTCTTGCTTCTTGAAGCTCTTGGGTAGTCTTGGTGATGAACTCCTGAGCACCAGGCGCTCCTTACCCGGTGTCCTCCTGAGGGAAACGTGCCACAAAGCACGCCTCCATGTGGTTCCTGAGCGCCTCCCTCATGGTGTTGGCTAGGTCTGAGGCCCTCCAGAAGAGAACCCCCAAGCCCTGCCCGAGGAGGGCGCCGGGCGCGCCTTCCTATGCGACGGAGGGAGGCGCCCCGGGCGTGGGCGCTGATCCTGATGTGGCATCGCTAGAGGCACTGCTCCCTTGAGGCCCTGCACGGATTAGCTGCTTCTTCTGCTTTGGGATGGCCTCAGGAGGATATATGGTGCCCGGGTTGTCGGGTTCTTCAGTTGCTGCGGCTTGGAAGGTGTGCTCGAGGGAGCACACCGCATCTCTTTCTTCGTAGGGGACTATGCTGATCCCGCCGCTTCTTGAGCTTGGTGCGGCATCTTGAGGACATTGTACACACTGTGGGTCACTGCCATGAACTTGGCCAACGCTGGATACCCGAGGATGGCATTGTATGGCAGACAGATGTTGGCGACGTCGAAGTCGATGAGCTTGGTGCAGTAGTTGTCGCACTGTCCGAAGGTGACAGGGAGGCAGACCTGCCCTATCGGGGTGGTGGAGCCGTCAGTCACTCCTGAGAAGGGCTTGGTAGGCTGAAGCTGATCGTATGGCACTTGGAGGCTGTCGAATATCTCAACGGACAAGATGTTAAGTGATGACCCACAAGTATAGGGGATCTATCGTAGTCCTTTCGATAAGTAAGAGTGTCGAACCCAACGAGGAGCAGAAGGAAATGATAAGCGGTTCTTAGCAAGGTATTCTCTGCAAGCACTGAAATAATAGGTAACAGATAGTTTTGTGATAAGATAATTCATCACGAGCAACAAGTAACAAAAGTAAATGAAGTGCAGCAAGGTGGCCCAACCCTTTTTGTAGCAAAGGACAAGCCTGGACAAACTCTTATATAGAGAAAAGCGCTCCTGAGGACACATGGGAATTATCGTCAAGCTAGTTTTCATCACGTTCATATGATTCGCGTTCGGTACTTTGATAATTTGATATGTGGGTGGACCGGTGCTTGGGTGCTGTCCTTACTTGGACAAGCATCCCACTTATGATTAACTCCTATTGCAAGCATCCGCAACTACAAAAGAAGTATTAAGGTAAACCTAACCATAGCATGAAACATATGGATCCAAATCAGTCCCTTACGAAGCAATGCATAAACTAGGGATTAAGCTTCTGTCACTCTAGCAACCCATCATCTACTTATTACTTCCCAATGCCTTCCTCTAGTCCTAAATAATGGTGAATTGTCATGTAGTCGACGTTCACATAACACAACTTGAGGAGAGACAACATACATCTTATCAAAATATCGAACGAATACCAAATTCACATGACTACTAATAGAAAAACTTCTCCCATGTCCTCAGGAACAAATGTAACTACTCACAAAGCATATTCATGTTCGTTATTACAGGAGTATTAATATGCATAAAGGATCTGAACATATGATCTTCCACCAAATAAACCAACTAGCATCAACTAAAAGGAGTAATCAACACTACAAGCAACCTACAGGTACCAATCCCGGACTTTGAGACAAGAATTGGTTACAAGAGATGAACTAGGGTTTGAGAGGAGATGGTGCTGGTGAAGATGTTGATGGAGATTGGCCCCCTCCCGATGAGAGGAGCGTTGGTGATGATGATGGCGATGATTTCCCCCTCCCGGAGGGAAGTGTCCCCGGCAGAACAGCTCTGCCAGAGCCCTAGATTGGTTCCGCCAAGGATCTGCCTTGTGGCGGCGGAGTCTCGTCCCGAAAGCTTGCTTATTATTTTTCTTCGGAGGAAAGACTTCATATAGCAGAAGATGGGCACCGGAGGGCCACCAGGGGGCCCACGAGGCAGGGGGCGCGCCCAGGGGGTAGGGCGTGCCCCCCCCCTCGTGCCAGGTGGGTGGCCCCCCTCTGGTATTTCTTCCGCTCAATAGTTTTTATATATTATGAAAATAACTTCCGTGGAGTTTCAGGACTTTTCGAGTTGTGCATAATAGGTCTCTAATATTTGCACCTTTTCCATCCCAGAATTCCAGCTGCCGGCATTCTCCCTCTTCATATAAACCTTGTAAAATAAGAGAGTATATGCATAAGTATTGTGACATAATGTGTAGTAACAACCCATAATGCAATAAATATCGATATAAAAGCATGATGCAAAATGGACGTATCAACTCCCCCAAGCTTAGACCTTGCTTGTCCTCAAGCGGAAGCCGATAAAGATAAATATGTTCACATGTTTAGAGGTATAGGTGTCGATAAAATAAAATACGGACATGAGGGCATGATGATTAATCTTATAATAGAAACATATATGGATATTTTCATATGATTTCTTATGCTCAAGTAATAATCTATCCACAATGCAAAGTATGAATCAGAAACTTCATTGAGAACTAACAAACTATAATCTCAGTCATTGAGGCAATTGCAATTTATCATAACATCAGAAAGAGTCTATGTTAGAGCTTTTTAGCAAGTCCACATACTCAACTATCATTTAACCATTCACAATTGCTAACACTCACACAATACTTGTGGTTACGGAGTTTTAATCGGACACAGAGAAAGATAGGGGCTTATAGTTTCGCCTCCAAAGATTTTACCTCAAGGGTAATGTCAACAATAATAACTCATGCTAACTTACATCCAATTATATATATACATCAGGATCTTTCCAACACACTGTGCTTGCCAAAGGATAATATGTAAAAAGGAAAGGTGAAGATCACCATGACTCTTGCATAAGGTAGAAGATAATAATAAAAGATAGGCCCTTTGCAGTGGGAAGCAGAGGTTGCCATGCGCTTTCAGGGTTGGATGCACAAAATCTTAATGCGAAAGAACGTCACTTTATATTGCCACTTGTGATATGGACCTTTATTATGCAGTTTGTCGCTTTTATTTCTTCCACATCACAAGATTGTATAAAGCTTATTTCCTCCACACCAATCAATCATACATATTTAGAGAGCAATTATTATTGCTTGCACCGAAGACAACTTACTTGAAGGATCTTACTCAATCCATAGGTAGATATGGTGGACTCTCATGGAAAAACTGGGTTTAAGGATATTCAGAAGCACAAGTAGTATCTCTACTTGGTGCAAAAGAATTTGGCTAGCATGAGGGGGAAAGGAAAGCTCAACATGTTGGATGATCCATGACAATATACCTTATCTCAGATATAAGAAAACATAACCCATTACGTTGTCTTCCTTGTCCAGCATCAACTCTTTCGCAGGTCATATTTTAATGAGTGGTCCCAATCATAAAAGAGGTCCAAGGTAGTATATTTATATGTGAACCTCTATTTCTTTATTACTTCCTATTAATTGCAACAATGACCAAAGCTATGTTTGTCAACTCTCAACAACTTTTAATTATCATACTCTTTTTATGTGAAGTCATTACTCTCACTAATATCAATATGATCTCTTTGTTTCTTTTTTTATTCTTTCTCTTTTCTTTTATTCCCTCAAGATCATAGCAAAATAATCAAGCCCTTGACCCAACACTAATCTTCATAATATAGCTCACGGACTCGATTACATAAAGGGATCATAAAGCAAAAACTCAAAACTAGATCATACCAAAACTTTATTCTAATAGATCAAAATATTACTAATAGGATCGAACTAAGAAAAACGGTAAAGATAGGAGTGTGATGGTAATACAATACTGGGGCACCTCCCCCAAGCTTGGTAGTTGCCAAGGGGAGTGCCCATACCCATAGGATTATGTCTCCTTTGTTGGTGAAGAAGATGATGGAGTTGTTGATGATGGGTAATCGCACGTCGAGCGCAAGAAATCCTCCAACTTGCGGATAATGCCCTTGAGTGCGACGATATGCTCCTTCAACAAAATATTTTCATGTGTGAGATACTTGTTTTATATATGAGATAAATCAATCATCTTGAAAGCTTCGATCTCAGTTGGGGTAAGAAGATTGTGATCAAGTTGAAGGGTGTCTTCTGCTGCCGGAACTTGGTCCTCTGTGGCCTTCTTGATCCCTTCACCCTTGTTGATCTCCACGGGTTCGTCCCTCTTCAGCTCTATCTTCATTAGCCAAGCATCATTGTCACCATTGTTGGAGAAGGGGGACGACATGATGCCTGGCCTTGACAACCCTGACAGAAAACAGCTCGAAACACAAACAGAGGATAATAGCATGATACAAGAGTCAAAACCTTCGGGAGATTATATAATGAATTTTTACCGACCAAAATACGTATCGTGCAAGAAAACGGAGTCCGGAGAGCGCACGAGGTGCCCACGAGGCAGGGGGCGCGCCCAGGGGTAGGGCACGCCCTCCACCCTTGTGGAGCCCTCGTGTCCTTCCCGGACTGCTTGTTATTTTTATATTTTTCTAAATATTCCAAAATGGAGAAAAATTGCCATTAGAACTGTTTTGGAGTCAGTTTACTTACCGTACCACATACCTATTCCTTTTCGGAGTCTGAAACGTTCCGGAAAGTGTCCCTTATGTATTCCTCTGGGGTTACGGTTTCAATAACATTGGTTTCAACATTTATAGGATTACCTGAGATGTAATGTTTGATCCTTCGACCGTTCACCACCTTCGGATTTATGCCTTCGAAGTTGTTGATTTTTATGACACCGGAATGATAGACCTCCTTAGTAACGTAAGGACCTTCCCATTTAGAGAGAAGTTTTCCTACAAAAAATCTTAAACGAGAGTTGTATAGCAATACATAATCTCCTACATTAAACTCACGCTTTTGTATTCTTTTTTCATTCCATCTTTTAAATTTTCTTTAAACAATTTGGCATTTTCATAGGCTTGGGTTCTCCATTCATCAAGTGATCTTATGTCAAATAACCTCGTTTCATCGGCAAGTTTGAAATCATAATTGAGCTCTTTAATGGCCCAATACGCCTTATGTTCTAGTTCGAGAGGTAAGTGACATGCTTTTCCATAAACCATTTTATATGGGGACATACCCATAGGATTTTTATATGCAGTTCTATAGGCCCATAATGCATCATCAAGTTTTTTGGATCAATTCTTTCTAGATCTATTAATAGTCTTTTGCAAAATTAATTTGAGCTCTCTATTACTCAATTCTACTTGACCGCTAGACTGTGGGTGATATGGGGATGCAATTCTATGATTAACATCATACTTAGCAAGCATTTTACGGCAAGCACCATGAATAAAATGTGAACCACCATCAGTCATTAAATATATAGGGACTCCAAACCTCGGAAAAATAACTTCTTTAAGCATCTTAATAGAGGTGTTATGATCAGCACTATGATAACCCACAAGTATAAGGGATCGCAACAGTTTTCGAGGGTAGAGTATTCAACCCAAATTTATTGATTCGACACAAGGGGAGCCAAAGAATATTCTCAAGTATTAGCAGTTGAGTTGTTAATTCAACCACACCTAGATAACTTAATATCTGCAGCAAAGTATTTAGTAGCAAAGTAATATGATACTAGTGGTAACGGTAACAAAAGTAACGGAAGCAAAAGTAATATTTTTGGTGTTTTATAGAAATTGTAACAGTAGCAATGGAAAAATAAATAAGCGGAAACTAGTATAGGAAAAGCTCGTAGGCATTGGATCGGTGATGGATAATTATGCCGGATGTGGTTCATCATGTAACATAGGGTGACAAAGAACTAGCTCCAATTCATCAATGTAATGTAGGCATGTATTCTGAATATAGTCATACGTGCTTATGGAAAAGAACTTGCATGACATCTTTTGTCCTACCCTCCCGTGGTAGCGGGGTCCTAATGGAAACTAAGGGATATTAAGGCCTCCTTTTAATAGAGAACCAGAACAAAGCATTAGCACATAGTGAATACATGAACTCCTCAAACTATGGTCATCACCGGGAGTGGTCCCGATTATTGTCACTTCGGGGTTGCCGGATCATAACACATAGTAGGTGACCATAGACTTGCAAGATAGGATCAAGAAAAAACATATATTCATGAAAACATAAGAGGTTCTGATCTGAAATCATGGCACTCGGGTCCTAGTGAAAAGCATTAAGCATAGCAAAGTCATAGCAACATCAATCTCAGAACATAGTGGATACTAGGGATCAAACCCTAAAAAACTAACTCGATTACAGGATAGATCTCATCCAACCCATCACCGTCCAGCAAGCCTACACTACAAAAAAATACACTTCCGTGATGATACGTGTTTGTCACAGTTGGTTGCGTTTTTTTTCATGCATGTACATCCATGACGATTTTATGATAGAATCAAGATAGTCATACCTGTGCTGTCATAGAAGTGTTCCATGACGATAAATCATGCGTCACAGAAGTGCTTTCATCAAGGGTGACCGACACGTGGCATCCACCGTAACGGAACGCCGTTAAGCTATCGGATCGGGTTTTGGATCCGATAACCCGTTAACAGCCCCGACCAATGGGGATTTTCCACGTGTAAAATCATCATTGGATGGAGGAAACATGTGTCGGCTCACCGTTGGGACAGATGTCATCTGCTCATTCGACCGAAGGCGCCTATGATACGGCGACATGTGGCATGGCCCAACAGAGGCCCATTCCTGTGAAAAGGCCGGCCCGTTTGACTCGGTCAAAAGGTGGCGGGCCGGCCCACGGAAAGCCTGTTAATGGCCTATTCGCATATAGCCCATTTACAGCCCGCTAACCCAGGGCCCGTTACGCCCTATCCGAATTAGGCCCAGTAGCATCATCTGGGTCGTCCAATATGACTCAGCCCGTTTTAACTTCTGGCCCATGTGTGGCCCATGACTTCTTTTGGCCCATATGAGGACCTTTGTAACTTTTGGCCCATTAACGGCCCGTGGTGAAACTGGCCCATAATGAACAATGTATCACTTTATACCAATTGACGGCCCGTTATTCCATTGGGCCGTTTCCAGCCCAAGTTATCTTTCGGCCTTCTCAGGGCCTATTGATTCTTAGGCTCATTTGCAGCATTCAGTTACATAAGACCTGTTACTGTCATTTTCTTCTTGTGGGCCAAATTCAGCCCGTCGTTACAGTCGGCCCGTTTGCGGACCGTTGATACGTTGGGCTGTTTTCGTGTAAAAAAACCCATTGGGATGTTTTCATAGAGTTATCAAATACGGCCTATTAACGGCCCGTTATGGTCCACGAATAGTAGAGCCCATGATTGGTGAAATGATGATACGCCCCGCAGAAGGGCCATGGATCCTACAGCCCATATGAGGCCCATGGATAGTATGGCCCGTAGATGGCCCATGGATCGTACGGCCCGTAGAAGGCCCATGGACCCTACGGCCCGTAGAATGCCCATGGACCCTAAGGCCCGTATAGAAGGCCGATCAATCCTACGGCCGGACGAAGGGCCATGGATCATACGGCCTGCAGGAGGCCCATGGTTACAACAGTCCGTGTGTTGCCATGATTATTTTGGCCTAGTTACCAAAAATAGGCTATTGTGGCCTCTAGAAATAAACAAAAAAAGAACTGCATTGACTACAAGCAAACAACTAAACAAGACAATAAGGAAATAAATAAGCAAGCAATTAACGCTAGCCTATTACCGCTATTACACATATTACATCCACTAGGCATCAAAGTTCGCCACCAGTGCAAATATAGGGAACAAAGCAGCACATTACATACACTGGCCGTCAAAATTGGCCACCAGTGCAAATAAACGCGGCAGCAAAACAAGAGCATAACCGAAACAACTTCAGAAGAGCTCAAGAAACGTTAGCCTGGGTATCCACCATGCTGGCAATAAGCTTAGCAAGCTGATTAGCTTTGTCCTGTTTGGTGCTAAAATCCTCCAACGCTTGCTGTTGCACCAGAAAGTATGCATCTGAATGCTCCAGGGACTTCCGCAGTCCTTCCGCTTATTGTCGCAGCACAACTGATCGATGTCTTTCAGCTTGTAGTTGAGACTCAAGAAACCGAACTGATTCAGACAGTGAGTTTGAATAGCTTGTGCAAGCGGTAGTGGCCAGTAACTCGAATACTAAACCAAGAGAAGACTTTGGGGTTGTCTCGTTGTCCTCAAGATAGTCTGCCTTAGCTGTTTTATCAGCTTTGTTGGAGACCAACAAGGATGTGTCACTATCCTGAACCTTATCTGCATTACTTCCTTTACCATTGCTTAATAAGGCACTCTTCCCCAACATTCTGTCAGCATTCTAAAAGAAGAAACAAGCAGACACATAACAAGTTTAGCATGTACTAGTATATGAAACTCATTTCGGTGAACAAGTTCATTAGTAAGGTGGACATGATTAAACTACCAAGTCTTCTATTGCCAAGTACTAGTACATAATAAAAGCATCAAACAAACATATATCTATGTCCTATGGTAACTGCATTGTCTTGCCAAATCAAAATAGAGACACGGTTCAAATCATATCAGTTCAAGACAAAGTAGCAGTGAAAGAATACAAAGTATGGGAAACTACACGGCATAACAAGATTTCAGATGGGTACCACGGGTCTACATGTACAACAACACTATTGGCTCTGTTGTGATGCTAGTAATGTGCATGATATGAAAGTCAACTGTATACACAATTGAAATTGAAATCAACATAGTTATTGATAAGAGCAAACCTGTTAAAGAATCATGCGTGAACATACCTGTTGTGCTATTGGAGTTTCGATTGGAACCTTCAATTTAAAAATAAGTTTGTATGAGTAAATATAGTGATACAAGAGCAAAGAAATCATAGTTAAAAAAGACGTGCCTAAGCGAGCGCTTAAGCGCGCCTAGGCTCTAGGCATTGGCAAAACGCATTGCGCATAACTACGCATAATCTGTGCATAACTGCGCATAAGCATGCGCTTTGGTCAGTAAAGCCCAAGGTGCTAGCAAAACGCACAATTAATGCCTAGCGCTTTTTTGAACTATGATAGCAATGGAATCTTAAATTAGAACAGTTGTTCTTCAGGTTTAGGCGCTTGTTCTACATGAATAGAGTACAGTAAGACGCAAGAATATAATACTTAAAAATAGAAAATGAGCTCATAGACCTTACCACATTCTTGGTTCGGGACCAGTACAGAACAAGGCGTTCCCAGTCATCGTCCAGTAAATGTGTCTTAGGAGAACGTAAGGGAATTTGATGAGTTTCTTTGCCGGTGAACGTTTTCTTCAGGTAATTCTGATACTGCCACCAAGCATTCTGGAAGATAGCAGAGGTATTAGCACAGGTTACCTCATCCTAAGTTTCCAAATCGGTCCTTCTCTATAGAGAAAAATGGGAAAATTTGTTGTATTATAACCATCATAGAGGTAGGATGTATGGGACGAAGCAAAGTAATTGCCATGAATAAAATTACTTACACATAACTCCTGGATAAACACCTGCAACTGGCATTTTCCTTCATCTTCAGTATAATATTTCCAAGATGGGAAGATACGCACATACGATTTAACAACATCAAATGCGATAGATGCTAAACTATGACTAGCTGGTTGTGCTTCCTCCATAGGAATAGGCGTACTAACTGGTGGAGTTGGGGTTCGCCGTGATAGTACTGGCCCTTTGGGCACTGGAGCTGCCTTACTAACTGCTCTTGTTTGGGAGCTCTGTGGTGGAGATGGTGCTGTGCCAACAGGAACTGGGTTACTATCGGCTGGGGTTGGGGTTAGATTGGGTGAAGCTGGTTCTCTGTCCATTGCAGTAGGGGTACAATCTGCCAGACTTTGGGTTATGTGTGGTAGGGCTGGTTCTTGTGCATGTACAACCGGGGTGCTATCTCCACCAAGAGGTAGCACTGTTTTATTTGAAGACCGTGTTTTAAGTCCGCTAGATACTGGCATCACCCACTCCAATTCAAATGGTTGATAAAGAGGAAACATAGTTGAATGTACAGACATTGTATGAGAGACAGATGCAATAGATAGTGTGGAAAAAAGAGGGCATGAAATAGTTTACATGTATATTGTTTAACTAAAACGGATAGCATGACATAATTTCTCATATATGATGTCTATCTAAACTGGATAGCATAGCATAACATAATTCAAAGATATGATGAATAACTAAACAGGATCACATGACATAATTCACCTACATGTTATCTAAGTAATCAGGATCGCATCATTTAATTCACATATGTGATTTATATGCTAAACAGAGGGCATTCAATATGATGTTTGATATAAGAACATGGTGTTGAATATTGTGTATATGATGTCTAAACTATGCAATGCAAGACACCGTATGCATGATATGAGCAGTATAACCGTGCCAAGTTAGAGCATACACCTCGGTGGGGGAATAGGACTGGTCATCTGTCTCTGAATCCATCTCTAAGGAGCTATCGAGACCCAACAAGAGATCTGCTTCGACAGGTAGCACTGTCTACTCTGAAGGCCTTGTTTTCATTCCAGATTTTTCCATCTCCCACCCAAATAGCTGATTCACAGGAAGAGTAGTTTAATGTACAAACATTGTCGACAAATGGAAATGTAATGAAGAAAAGGATGGGCAAGATATCATTCAAATATATGATGCCTGGTTAAACAGGATGTCATTGCACATTTCACATATATTATGGCTGGCTAAAAGACATGAGACTGCATAATTCCCATATATGATATAGAAACTAAACAGATGGCATTACAGAACATGTCTAAACTAAGAAGGTGACATATATGTTGTAAAAAGTAGGCACTATAAGGCAACATATGCATGATATGACTAACATCATCATGCCAAGGTAGAGCAAACACCTTGGGGGGTAAATAGGAGTGCTCAGCGGCATCTGAATCCGCCTCAGAATAGATATCTTCCTCTGGAATACAATCTAGAGAGTAGTGGGGAGGGTTTGCCATTGAACCCACCATGGAGCGATGTCTGCATGACATTGTATTGCCGCGCGAAACTCTTCTCTTTTTCTCTACATGTTCAGCATGACTGTATACAATATCTGACATGCATACAAAAGAAATATGGTGAGATTATGTAAGGAGAGCATGCCGAAATTTAGAGTGATGGTAACAACCAGTGGATCGACGTTTTTCCGTTGAACCAAAATAGCCCTAATGGATCGACGTGAATGTATAGTAATAAGTGATGCAACAAGTGTACAACCTCTTTGCCGTAGCCGTGTCGACCTCAGCATCATTGGGTTGGTCGCTGAAGCAGTTGAGGCAAAGGTGGCTGTCGGAGGTGTGGAGGAAGATCTGAGCAATCTGTAGACGGCGTCCAGGGCACTACTCTGTTGTGATGGATCATTCTGTCGTTGGAGCAGCTCCGGTGAGCCGTAAGACATCAAGGCTGAAGCAGCACAAGACATACATCGTCAATCTCAAGTGGGATTCTAATAGCATCTCAAATAGATGATGTAAAATGGATGTAAACTTAACATCACCAAAAACCACCTGACTACAACAAATGAGGTAAAAACCATTGACACTGAACTTAACTGTCGAACTGAAATTTACTGTGGAATCTGAATGCTACTGTCGAAACTCTACGCAATGGTAGTAGAGAGGCACTTGCATGTAGTTTAGGCAGGGCCTACAGTTCATCTTCAACCTGCACCCCCTGAGCAGCCAGCCACCACCGGCCGAACCGCCAGCCCCAGCGCCGCCTCGCCGCCCCAAAACAACTTGCCACCGCCGCCCTGGCCAGCCCTCTAGACCCCCTGCCCCCCACCCTGAACCCTAAGATAGATAGTGGGTTACCTCTCCGGCGAGCCCCCGTCCCCGCTACGGGTGGTTCTTCCTTTACTCCGGCGAGCCCCCCCCCCCCAACCCCTGAAAATCGACTGACCCAAAAGTCGATTCAGTCGACTAAAGTGTGGCTTAATCGGAGCAGAGCAGCAGCACGACCGAGGGCAAGAGCAGCATCAGCTGGGTGAGCGAGTGATCGAGCGAGAGCCGGAGCAGCAGCAGCAGCGCGAGCGAGCGAGCGAGAGCCGGCGCAGCAACAACAGATCTGGCTGGTATGGACGCCGCCGCCGAAGGGGCCTCGCACTGGGGGAGAGCCGCCATGGAGATGTCGACCGCGGCGCCGGCTTCAAGGTAGCCGCTCCATGGGGGTGCGGGATGGAGCACCGTCGGTGCCGGGAGGTTGAGTTAAGGAGAAGGTGCTATGCGATGAGTGTACAACCTCTTTGGTGGCGCCGAGTAGGCCTCGGCTTCGTCTGAGGAGTCGGTGAGGATGTTGCAGTTCCGATGGAGCAGGTTAAGGCGGTGCTGTGGGGATCGAGTAGCCGCGATAGATGAGGCGATCGTCGGAGCAGCTCCTTGGAGGTGGAGGACGGGGCGGCTGAACCGGCGGGACGGCGAGATGGACGACATGGCGGACGGAGGAGGGTGGGGTTTCGCGGCTAGAGCGGAGAGGTTATGGGGGACTGGGATTTCGAATGGCGAAAAGGGGGCGATGGGAGGGGGTGAAGCATGACTTAGGGACGCGCTTGTCCAAAATGTAGGGTGTGTTACAAAAGTACCCCCCACCGATTTGATCTAGCGGCCCTTTCGGCTCAGGGTTAGAAGGGGGATCTCACGTGTCGGGATTTGGCAGCTGGAGGGAGTTTTCACGCGCGTTGTAATTTCGGGATAGCAAGGCGCGGGTTGTGAAGGCGCCAGTTTTGGGAGCACGATATCTGAATTTTCAGGATATAACAAGACGCGGGTTGAATTTTAGGGACAAGCCTAACATTTAGTAATATTGTACTTGTATGTACCAAATCAATTCACACTTCCCTCAACCAAAAAGAAAACGAAAAAAATAAAACTATTCACACCACACAAAGAGAGAGTCTTGCCCCATTTTACTATACAAATGGTATTCAAAGCTACTCCCTCCTTCCATCTATATAGGGCCTAATGCGTTTTTCAATGCTAACTTTGACCAAATATTAGAGAAATGATATATGACATGCAACTTACACAAAGCACACCGTTAAATTCGTCTGTTAAAGGTTCTTTCAATGATATAATTTTCACATTGTGCATGTCATGTACTATTAATCTTGTCAATAGTCAAAGGCGGTCTTAAAAATCTCATTACGCCCTATATAGATGGAAGGAGGGAGTATGAATCCATGTTATGTCCGATTAAATTTTTTTGCTTGCTGTATAATGCATGTAACCTACTCATACCAACATTTTACTGCATTCCAAATGTCTATACTACCGCTGCAATTCGAACTAAATTTGAATTCGTTTCTCTATTTCAATAAGAATCTACAATCATGATTGTTGCCAACTTCAACCATCATAGTTTTCTTGCTATCCGCCAGATATAAATCGGACGGCCTATAATGCAGGATGGCAGGCACACCATCATCAACAACTCCGTTTTTTATAAGAGTAGAGACAAAATATATTAAATTTAGTATAACATGTTCATAACCACACCATGTGTATCACCGTTATATATATTCACACATGCGTCGGTTTGAAACACTATGATAAATTCTTCAAATATCCGAATTCGCTTTTTATAATGAAGTATATATGATCTCTATTCATCTTTTACACCCACACAACCCTTTTATCTTTGTAGCTAGCGCTAACTTTCTCTTGTGCATGCACACGCCCGCATCCCTCTTACCATCCCTCAACATTCTCTAGCTCCAGCGCGTAAATTCGTCTTTTCACTTTAGGTCGTTCACCCACGGTGTGTGTAGGCCCCCCAGCTCCTTTACGGCACACATCGATCGATATGCCTCTCTAGCCAGGTGTGCCTAGCACAAACACAAGCTTCCCCTCTTCTCTTGTCACCGTCCATGCCTCACTCCCACCACTCTTTTCATCGTTCTCGTACTCGCACACTCCTCCCCCTTGATATAGTATGCCTCTCATACCACCTCCTACATGCATCCCTCTCTCTCTATCCTTCCCCTCATGCCTCATTTGCTTCTAACACACACATGCATGTATACCGATCGATCTCCCAACATATGCCTAAATCGACTTTAACTACCCCCCATCGATCAACGTACCTCACAAGTTATGTCTCTCCTTTCTCTAACAAAGGGCGATTGATCTTCCTATGTAGTTACGTCTTCTTAACACAGCCACATCGCCCCCCCCTCATCATTCATGCATGCCTCCTGACTCGTCTCTCACATGCACCTGCACAGACAACAAGCAGCCATCTCCTCTCTTATTGATATTGCGGGCGTGCCCTCCGTTTGTCTAGCAAGCCTATCCCACCATTTGTTAGAAGCAACTCCACTACCAACCCTCCAACACTCTAGCTCTGTCTCTCTCCCAACCTTATTCCTCTCCTGCACATATGCATGCATGCATATCGATCTCCCTTAATACATGAGGCAGATCGATCTCCTTAATAGATGAGGTAGGACTCTCTCCTCCTCCACACATATACCAGCCATTGTACCTCTATAGTTAATTGGGCCTCCCTCTTCCCCCACCACACACCGATAGTCGAGCGCTGCAGGTAGGTATCCATGCCACAGAGACAAACTGCACATGTCCCATCTCACGTTCCAGTAGGCCACCCACTCTATATCTTTGACGTGGGCACACACAAATTCGATGGCACTCTTTATCGATCGCGCGCGCACACACACACATCATCCCTCTCTTCGAATCTATGGACACCTCAAGCCGATGATACCTCCACTCTCTTCTCGTCGATCGCCCCCTCTATATATATGTTATATCCATGACTCTATTTCACACTCATTGCATATGTTACATTTTTTGATTGCCCCCCCAAAGAAACTCTCAAGAACCCCCACACTATATCTCTCTAGGTTTGTATCTCTCTCACACAACCCCACGTAGGTGGTGTACGTATACAAGAAGAGAATAGGTGCACCGTGCACCTACTCACGCTTCGTGCCCAGCCACACCCGCGCGGGTACATGGTGGATCTCATTTCTTTACAAAATGGCAGCCCACGTTGTCGGCCTTCTGGGAACAGGGGTCCCCAGACTTGCCTGCCTGCGGCCTGCGGCGTGGCTCAAGTGGGGGCCTAGTGCGGCCCAGCTTCATCAGCTCAAGCTCAAGACCCTCCCGAGGGGCCAAGCCTTGCGGGGCGGATGACAGGAAGCTTCCTTAGGAGCAGCCTCATCAGGCAGGCTCGCGAGGAGGCAGAGAGATCAAGGCAGGGGCACCTCGCGAGGAGCCCGTGACGCAAGCCATGACGATCGAGACCAGGCGGGCGCCGGCCTGCGCAGTGTCCTTATTTCCCCTTTGGTGCAAAGGGAGCAAGCACAGGCCAAGGCATCGGGCAAAGGTTACCATTCCACTGCAACGAGACCAAGACCACCAGAGCGGAAGGACGAAGGTCACCGTGGAGCCCAAGATGGCGTCACCACTAGTGCTTTTGGCAGCCGGATACCACCTTTGGACAGGATAACTTGTACTAGATGTTCCCCTTCAAAATGGCCAATGTTGGCGCCCTCCCCGCTCATTATTTGGGAAGAGGCCCAAGGCCTCTAATAGGACTAGCCACCATAGGGATGGAGGGAGATCCAGACCAAGTAGAACATACCGCACCAGCTCAAGAACACCCCTCGCGAAGCTGTTCTTCCCCTGTACTGTTCATCATCAGCCCTTGAGGCAATCCACCACACCACACACTGGAGTAGGGTATTACACCACAACGGTGGCCCGAACCAGTATAAATCTCGTCTCCCTTGTGTTGTTCATCGTTTCCATCTTAGATCACACGAGGAGATCGAAAGTAGATCGGTAGGGGAGAGATCTCCGCGCGCACCCCAAAGTTCGAACCTTAAGGGTCTGCCGGAACCCGAAATCCGACATTTGGCGTGCCAGGTAGGGGTGCGCCGGAGTTCTCTCTCCCGACGACCCGCTCTCCACCAACATCGCGTTCTGCCCTCATGGCGGACAATGCGCCACCTGCTCCGGCGACAGATGCCGGCGCTGGGGCCAGGGGGCTCCAGGCCTTGGCCCCCACCTTGCGACAGGTGCAGTGGCCGCGCAAGTTCAAGCCCGAGATGCCACCGTGCTACAACGACACGACGGACCCGTTGGCTTTCCTGCTGGCGTACGAGGAGGCCGTCCTCCGAGCCGGGGGCGATGACCGGGTGATGGCCAACTGGTTACCCATGGCCCTCACCGGCGTCCCGCGCATGTGGTTCCTCCACCTGCCAACGGCTTCTGTGACCTCCTGGGAGGAGCTGTGCGACCTCTCCCTCGCCCGTTATGCTGCACTAGCACCGCCCGTCGTCACAGCTCTCCTGGGCGGCTCCCAGGCACCAACCTCAAGCCATCACGTCAAGCCGTTCACCCGCAGATCAGCACTGCCTCCAAGCGTCGAGAAGCCCCCCCGGGCTGGGTGGCGCCTGAGGCTGATCTAACCTTCGACTCGGATGATTGATCACCCCTTCAACCCCATCGGTTCGGGCGCGCTCCCAATGCTGTGCACCCCCACAATCTGCAAAGTGGCTGTCACTAGGACCCTCATCGACGATGGTGCCGCACTCAACGTGCTCTCGGTGGAGGCCTTCAGCCTCCTCCAGGTGCCAAAGGAGAGGCTCCGACCCAGCAGGCCCTTCTCGGGCGTTGGAGTCGGCTCCACCGCCTCCTTGGGACAGATCCGCCTCCAAGTGACCTTCGGCACCTATGACAACTTCCGCACGGAGCTGATCGACTTCGACATCGCCCCCATTGGCCTCCCCTACAACGCCATCCTCGGTTCATGGCAGCGACTCACCCGGCGTACAACCTCATGAAGATGTCCGGGAGCAGCGGCGTCCTTACCGTGTCAGGAGACACAAGGGATGCACTGCAGGTGCTCCAGCTTGTTTTCAGGGTGACCGCGGTGGCACAGCCCACTAGCACAGATGCCCTTGAGACCAAGGGGGCTGCGTCGGCTACAAAGAAGCAGCTATTCACCCAAGACAAGGTGGAAACCAAGCAGATACCGGTTGACGAGGACGGGTCCACTGACGCCACCTTCACCATAGGAGCCAACCTCGAGCCCAAGCAGGAGAAGGCCCTGGTAAGGTTCCTGCGCGCGAACAAGAAGGTGTTCACGTGGGAACCTGATCAGTTAGCAGGGGTCCTGAGGAGTGTGATTGAGCATCACCTCAATGTGTGCCCCAACATGCGCCCCGTGAAGCAGAAGGCGAGGCGGCAGTCCACCGAGAAACAAGCTTTCATCGTTCAAGAGACCCAGAAACTAGAAGCGGCAGGGGTTATCCGCGAGGTCCGCTACCCTGATTGGCTGGCTAATCCGATCATTCTGCCAAAAAAGGGAGTAAAGGAGCGCATGTGTGTCGACTTCACCAACCTCAACAAAGCCTGCCCGCAGGATCCATTTCCGCTCCCCCGCATTGACCAGATAGTCGACTCCACCGCAGAGTGTGACCTATTGTGCTTCCTTGATGCCTTCTCGGGATATCACCAGATCAAGATGGCGGTGGAAGACGTGGAGAAGACGGCTTTCCTGACCCCATGTGGAGTGTACTGCTATACGTGCATGCCATTTGGGCTGCGCAACCCTTCAGCGGCTGATGCACATCGCCTTAGGTCAGCAGCTCGGGAGGAATGCTGAAGCTTACGTCGACGACATTGTGGTGAAGTCTCGGGAGGCAAAAACCCTGATACAGGACCTGGAAGAAACCTTTGCGAGCCTCAACGAAGTGGACCTGTGGCTCAACCCAGAGAAGTGCGTGTTCGGAGTCCCCTCAGGCAAGATCCTGGGTTTCTTCGTGTCCCACATGGGCATCGAGGCCAACCCGGAGAAGGTCAAGGCAGTCGAAGACATGAGCCCAACAAGGACCCTCAGAGAGATGCAGAAGCTCACCGGGCATGTAACCGTGCTAGGGCGCTTCATCTCCAAGCTGGGGGAACATGCGCTGCCCTTCTTCAAGCTGATGAATAAGAAAGGCCCCTTCGAATGGACTAAAGAGGCCGATAAGGCGTTCCAAGATCTCAAGAGGTACCTTACCAGCCCACCAGTGATGGTAGCTCCGTGTCCTCAGGAGCCCCTGGTGCTCTACCTTGCGGCCACCCCCTACTCCGCTAGCGCAGCCCTGGTGGCGGTCAGGGAGGAGCACCGAGCCAAGGCCGCATCAACCGCCCGAACTGAAGTAGGGCAAAGCCAGGAGGGCCTCGGAAAGACCACGACCGCTGCCGGAAAGGAACAGCCGCAGCAGGAGAGCGCACCCGGAGCAGGAGAGGCCTCTTCAAGCGACCAAGTGCTGGGGGCTCCGTCGTCTCAGGAGACGCCTCGACCTTAGGAGGATGCAAGCTGCGCCAGCACCCTCAATCTCGTCGAGCATCCCGTGTACTTCGTCAGCATGGTGCTACGGGACGCAAGGGCGCGGTACCCCATGCCTCAAAAACTCCTCCTCACGCTATTAGTGGACTCACACAAGCTGCGGCACTACTTCCAAGGCCATCCCATCAAAGTCGTCTCAGCATACCCCTTGGAAAGGGTACTCAGGAGCCGCAACTTAGCCAGAAGGGTCGCTGAGTGGAACATCGAACTACAGGCATTTCAGCTAGAATTCGGTACGACCAGATTCATCAAGGGAGCCGCACTTGCGGATTTCGTGGCAGAATGGGCAGAAGCACCGGGTCTCGAGGCAGGCGAAGACCGATCACTTTCCCCGGGAAGTGAAGCACCGGACGGCTGGGTCATGTACTTCGATGGGGCGTTCTCCTGACACGGCGCGGGGCCGGCGCAGTGCTCGTATCCCCTACCCAGGACAAACTCTACTACGCCGTACAACTCTGCTTCCAGCATGGAGAAAAGGTCTCCAACAACATAGGAGAGTACGAAGGCCTGATAGCAGGCTTGAGAGCTGCAATCGCCTTAGGGGTGAAGCGCCTCATCATCAAGGGCGATTCGCAGCTCCTTGTCAACTTCTCCAATAAGATATATGAGCTAAAGGACGAGCACATGGAAGCCTACCTCGCTGAGGTTCGCAAGATGGAGAAACAGTTCTGGGGGCTGGAGTTGCAGCATGTGCCTCGCGGCACCAATCAGGAGGCTGATGACATTGCCAAGAGGGCATCTAGATGGCTGCCTCAGGAGCCTGGCGTCTTCGAGGAGCGGCTCTTCAAACCCTTGGTGGTGCCGAGCACGGCGCAACCAAGGGAGGAGCTCCCTCAGACGCCTACCTCAGGAGCTCCGGTCTGCGGGCCGGCCTCAGGGGCACGCCTGCTCCTCGCGTTGGAGGCTCAGGAAGGGTGTTGGATCCCGGAGCTCAAGAACTACTTGATGCAAGGGACCCTTCGGGAGAACGGGGAGGAGGCGGAGCGTGTGGCACGACAGGCCACGGCTTACTGCATCAAGGGTGGAGAGCTCTACAGGAAGCGACCGAATGACGTGTCCCTACGCTGCATCTCCAGAGAGCAAGGGAAGGAGCTACTGGCGGACATACATGGTGGAGACTGTGGGCACCACTCGTCGTCATGAACCCTCATCGGCAAGGCTTTCCGTAGTGGATTCTACAGGCCCACAGCGCTCAGCGACGCCGTTGAGCTGGTGAAGGCTTGCGAGGCCTGCCAGTTTCACGCTAAGCAGATCCATCAGCCTGCGGGGGTCTACAGACTATACCCCTGTCATGGCCGTTCGCAGTTTGGGGGCTGGAAATTCTGGGCCCGTTTCCTCGGGCACCAGGGGGCAATCGCTACCTCTACGTTGTCGTGGACAAGTTCACCAAGTGGGCTGAGGTGGAAGCTATCCGCACGATCCCGACAGGCTCCGCAGTCAAGTTCATCAAGGGCCTCGTGAGCCGACTTGGGGTCCCTAACCGCATCATCACCGACAACGGTTCGCAGTTCACCAGTAATATCTTCAAAACATACTGTGCTAACCTTGGAACGCATGTATGCTACGCTTTGGTAGCACACCCCCGGAGCAACGGCCAGGCCGAGCGAGCCAACGCAGAGGTCCTGAGGGGCCTCAAAGCCAGGACCTTCAAGAAGAAGCTAGAGGCATGTGGCAGGGGCTGGTACGACGAGCTCCAGTCCGTGCTGTGGTCAATCCGCACAACTGCGACCAAGCCGACTGGCGAGACCCCGTTCTTCCTCGTCTATGGAGCAGAGGCTGTTCTCCCTCACGAGGTCAGGCGTCGCTCCGCACGGGTCCTGGCGTTCGACGAGACGCAGCAGGACGCCATGCAGGGGACGGATCCCGTGCTGGGGGAGGAATACCATCGAGAAGCCGCACTGGGAGCGGCAAGGTATCAACAGGCGCTGTGACGATACCACTGCCGCAACATCCGCCCCAGGACCCTTGAGGTAGGGGATCTCATTCTCAGACAGGTTCTCTCTAGGGAGGGGCTGCACAAGCTCTCTCCCATGTGGGAGGGCCCATTCAAGGTTGTTCATGTTTCCAGGCCTGGCTCCGTGCGCTTGGAGACCCCGGAGGGGGTACCCATCCAGAACGGGTGGAACATTCAACATCTTTGGAGGTTCTATCCCTGAGCGAGGCCTAGCGCCCATAAAAGGCCCGGTGCCTGTGAAGAAGGCAAATGCCTGTGAAGCTGTCGCATTTTGGGAAAGGCCCGGTGCCTGTGAAGAAGGCAAATACCTGTGAAGCTGTCGCATTTTGGGAAAGGCCCGGTGCCTGTGAAGAAGGCAAATGCCTGTGAAGCTGTTGCATTTTGGGAAAGGCCCGGTGCCTGTGAAGAAGGCAAATGCCTGTGAAGCTGTTGCATTTTGGGAAAGGCCCGGTGCCTGTGTAGAAGGCAAATGCCTGTGAAGCTGTCGCATTTTGGGAAAGGCCCGGTGCCTGTAAAGAAGGCCAATGCCTGTGAAGCTGTCGCATTTTGGGAAAGGCCCGGTGCCTGTGAAGCTCGCGGCCCGTGACACTCTCACGTAATAATGAGTGGGGCTGTACACGCCCCGGAGTCTCCGAAGTGCCGCCCTCGGGCCTCGGGGGCTCCCGCCCACGCCCAGTGGCAGCACTTAGCTCCGCGCTGGTGAGAAGACGTCGAAGACTAGAATAGGTGCCGGACGCGGCTTTTTCATTTGCTTTCTGCAGTTGGCTTGTTCGTTCTTGTTTGAAGTTTTACTGGAGCTATTGCCGTCCCAGGCTTGTGACTCTTTGTCTTTTTCACTCACTTGCCTCGTTTTCTCTCGCACAAGTCTCGCGACGGAGGTTCGCAGCCGCCCTCGCGAGTGTTTTCTGCTCCCATCGTTTGGACCTTTCCTGTCTGAGTCCTCTGCGGGAGCACCCCTCCCAGTCCGTGCCTCACGGGCATCGCAACACGAGCGCGGACCTGGGCCGATCGCCTCCACAACCGAGACCGAAAGTTACCCCTCCTGCTAATCTTTGCAGGGCATGAAGCGCACGGCGAGGCCTCGGCCTCGGAAGGTGGGGACCCCGTCAAGCCCCACCAAGCTGAAATAATTCCCGCACATGGGCATACGGCGCAGAAACATAGCACAGAAATAGTGGAAGCAGCGCGATAATTAACAACAGCAGTTCTAACACGCCCCCGCGGGGCCCTATACTACCTTCTTTTTCTGCGCAGGAAAAGAAGAAAAACAAAATGGGCACGACTTGTCCGGCTCCAGCTTGCGGTGAAAGCTCGAGCTGCTTCGGGGGCTCAGGCGGATCCCTCCTCTCGCTTCACTGGGGCGCGACGGCGGGCTGACCCGCTACCTTCACCCATGTGGGCGCGACGACGCGGGGGCTGGTTGCGGCCACCGCTGGAGGAGTTGCTGCCTGAGAGAGAGTCACCGAAGTTTAGCGAACCCCGAGCACCGCCGCCTGTGCTCCTGTTGCCGTCTTCATCCTAGTCAGTACCGGGGCTAGGCAGGCGGCCGCGGTCATCATCTTCGTGGCAGCACCCAGCACGGCGACCATCTTCCCTGAACCCCCTCACGTAGAGGGTGGCGTCGCCATCGAACTTGAAGTGCAGGGTGCACCACCGGCTCAGGCCGCGCGCATGGGCAAACGTTTGCCAGCCACGGGACATGGCCCCATTCCCAGAAGCGGAGACCTCCAGCGAATCCCAGGAGGCCCTGCTGCAGCAACCATCTGCCTAGAGCCAGAAGCCGCATCGGGCGCTGGCCGGTAGTTCACCTACGAAGAAATGGGGGAGCTGGAGCCAGGTGCTGGTCGGGTCTGCCGACCACACGACGAACTCCGGCAGCACCTCCGCCGAGCGAAAGCGCGGCCTGGGGGCAGCGCGGCCATGGCGTGGCTCCCCTCGGCAGCCGGGCGCTCACCACCGCGCAGGGCGCCTCCTCCGTGGCCGTGGGAAGCCACTACGGGGACCGCGGGATGCTTGTGAGGGTGGCCTCGGCCGCGCTTGGTCGGTGGAGAGTCATGCCCAGCTGAACGGGCCTTTCCTTTCTCCGTGGCTAAGGATCTCTTCGGCGGAGCCATGGGAATGACGAGTAGCAGGAAGGAATGGACTGAAGGGGCTCATGTAGTCCTCTACTTATAGCCGGAGAAGGCCAACCGCCGGGCACCATGATTGCAGGTAATCATGACCCATTTCTCTGCATGCAGGGACTTGTCAAGTCGTGCGGTTGCCGAGGCATCATGGGGAAGCGCAGACGCCCACGTCCAATCAATCGCCACGCGGCACCCAAGACCGCAGGCTATTAGGGCCCGAGGTGCTTCACGCTTGCCCCTTCGCTTCTCTGCTAAGCCAAGCCCGGGCGCGCCTTGGGCCCAGGGGCTACTGTTGGCGTTCTGGGAACGGTCCCCAGACTTGCCTGCCTGCGGCCTACGGCATGGCTCAAGTGGGGGCCCAGTGCGGCCCAGCTTCATCAGCTCAAGCTCAAGACCCTCGCGAGGGGCCAGGCCTCGCGGGGCGGATGATATGAAGCTTGCTTAGGAACAGCCTCATCAGGCAGGCTCGCGAGGAGACGGAGAGATCAAGGTAGGGGCACCTCGCGAGGAGCCCGTGACGCAAGCCATGACGATCGAGACCAGGCGGGCGCCGGCCTGCGCAGTGTCCTTATTTCCCCTTCGGTGCAAAGGGAGCAAGCACAGGCCAAGGCATCGAGCAAAGGTTACCATTCCGGTGCAACGAGACCAAGACCAGCAGAGCGGCAGGACGGAGGTCACCGTGGAGCCCAAGATGGCGTCATCACCAGTGCTTTTGGCAGCCAAAGACCACCTTTGGTCAGGATAACTTGTACTAGATGTTCCCCTTTAAAATGGCCAATTGTTGGCGCCCTCCCCGCTCATTATTTGGGAAGAGGCCCAGGGCCTCTATAAATAGGACTAGCCACCATAGGGATGGAGGGAGATCCAGACCAAGTAGAACACACCGCACTAGCTCAAGAACACCCCTCGCGATGCTGTTCTTCCCCTATACTATTCATCATCAGCCCCTGAGGCAATCCACCACACCACACACTGGAGTAGGGTATTACACCACAACGGTGGCCCGAACCAGTATAAATCTCATCTCCCTTGTGTTGTTCATCGTCTCCAGCTTAGATCACACGAGGAGATCGGACGTAGATCGTTAGGGGAGAGATCTCCGCGCACACCCAGAGTTCGAACCTTAAGGGTCTGCCGAAACCCGAAATCCGACACACATGCTAATTTGAACGCCTGTAGCGGTTGTTTACCTAGGGAGGTCAAGTACCACGCGTGCACAGAACAAAGTTCGACTTGACGCGTTGCCGCGTTATTTTTAAATAAAGTTATAGTGCTCAATGGCACGTACACAAAATATAAAACGATTTTTATGGAGAAAAAGGTAGTCCGCTCACTATATACAATGGAGCCTGCCTGCCTGGTTTGTCGCTCTTTAGAGTATCTCACACAAGGTTGCGGTGGCCTCTCTCTCTCTCACCATTGGTCACTGATCCGGCCGCATCCCGTCCGCCGGTGGAAAGGGAGGAAGTGCATCGTTTCTCCATTCGACGGCACTGAGGCAGCACGTCCCGATCTGCGGTACACGCCGTTCTCTCTGACCAAGCTCCGGCGCGGCAGGGCCTACGCCACCTGCTTGCAGATTCCGCCCGCCGCCGCTCACCTAGTTACATCCCGACAACCTCCAGGTAGCCCTTTCGGCCTTGCTCCACTATCCATTTCACCTCATTGCTATTGCGGCCTTTTGGTGAACTGCACAAATCACTTTTTTCTTAAGAGTGTTTTGTGCAGTTGTACTAAAATGTCACACAGGCAATGTCTCTACATTTTAGTGCGACTTCACAAAGGGAGATTGGTTTTGCTCATCCTCCTCATCCAACTCCGAGCCTAATCTTCTCCAACTAGTTAGTCTTAAGAGAGACTGCAAAGGTGACCGGCTTCTATTTGTGTTTTTATTGTTTCATCAGCAGTCCTCTATTATCATAATCACACTTAATATCTTTGGAATAGGGACGCTCAGCTCTATTTTAGTGGAACTGCACAAAATGATCAGAATGTTGCATCCTCCAGACAGCTAGTTTTTTCCCAACATGCCTTGTTGATTTAGACAGAGATGGGGGGACGTTGCTGCCAATGAAAGCATGGATCAATTTTAATTTAACACCTTCTCACAACTCTGTCTTCAGTTGTGATGTAATTATTAGCTCTGATCTGCTAATAATTGACATGCATTAGCAAGGAAGTTAATTTTTTATTGTTTCCGACAGAGCATCGTTGGCAAGACATGCGAAACAAAAGCTGAAAGCTCACACCATTGTATAATTTCATGTCGCTGGAAAATTATTTGTATAGTACGTCAATTATGTAAACAAATGATGGAAGCTTGATAGCATTGCCAGAAGCCTCTTCATCATCCGGGTCCATGTGCCATGCACAAAATTATACTCCTTCGTTCCTAAATATTTGTCTTTTTACAAATTTCAAACGGGCATATTTTAGAGTGTAGATTCACTCATTTTGCTTCATATGTGTACTCCCTCCGTTCCTAAATATTCTATTCGTCTTTCTAGAGATTTCAACAAGTGACTACATACGGAGCAAAATGAGTGAATCTACACTCTAAAATATGTCTATATACATCCGTATGTGCCAGTCCATTTGAAATCTCTAAAAAGACAAATATTTGAGTAGCCACTCGTTGAAATCTCTAGGAAGACAAATACTCCGGAGTATATTTAAGAACCGAGGGGGTAGTGCACAACCGCATGGGAGACTCAGCCCGGTCGTTGCACCGCATTAATAGTGAGTAATGAGCAGTCAAATCATAAACCCCACCTTTCCCAATGTAAGTTGCTCTGAAGAAGCAACCATCAATACGCTCTTCTTTGAATCCGCTCATACTACTCCATCCGTCACTGTTTATACAGCGCACTTCAGAAAAAAGAAAAAAATTGTGGGACCAAGGCGACTTGCGATCGGCCTGAAAAATAGCATTTGTAGTTATAGCACAGCGTCAATTACTAGAGGGAATAATGCATACACACATGCATGCAGTGCTTCCACCCCAGGTACACACATGCATGCACTTACTCCACTCCGTAGTAGTATAGTACATGGAGAGAAAATTGTGGACTTGATTGCGGTTACCATGCCTTATTAATTGAGTATTAAACCAAACGCGTCTAAAGTCTCTCTGGTGGTGGAAATGCATTGAGAGAAATGCATCATAATGAAGCGTGCCCTGTAAACTGTGATGGAGGGAGGAGTAGTATGAAGGTGCAAAACCAAGTACACGTATGGCCAGTCAGTCAACGCACCACCTCTTGGCATATCACTAACATGTGGGACATGAGTGTGAGCAAACCGATCTCAATTGACAGCAAAGAGCCAACCCGCCGTTCCTTGAGAGAGATGAGGAGCGAGAACACACGGATGGGCTCGCACGGAGGCCAAGATATATTCGAGCATGGTTGGTTGATCGATATCATTCATTACATGTTGGGCTACCATTTTCCGCCCTTCTCCGGAATAAACATGTACTTTATCAAAGATAAAAAAATAAGAGTACAGATGCTCCACCATGCGGTTCTAGTAGTAGTACTACTCGTACTACTATGCTTGGCTCTTCACCTCTTCATGAAGTCGAACAATGATGGTACTCAGCATGTTGGGTACTACAGTGTATGCCTCTGACAATCTGACACCGAATGGACTGATGCATGTCCACCGAGGGTAGGTTGCATTAGTCAAAAGGCGTAAGCGAGCTTCACCTTGTCCTGCAAGCTTCTCCTCGTTCTGCGAGTTGACGGGACACACCAAAAAGTAGTGCTAGTCCATACTCCCTCCTTTCCGGTTAATATGGCTTAATCTTTTTTGCGGGTAAATGAGAGAGCTTTATTCATATATAAGCATTCTTAGGACGATCAGCCAAGACACTGGTCACTAGGAAGCGAGGTACCCCACAAAAAAAGAAGTAGGAACTGAGGTGTTTCATCAAGCCAGCTCTCGGCCACATTCAAAGTGCAGCAAGCACGGTTTGCACGAAGATGCGCCGCAAGGTTTGCTGACCTGTTTACATGCTGAATAACAAAAAAAGAGGAAATGTTACCGAGCGCTACTATTTGTAACATGAAATGAGCCAGAATTAAGTGAGAATTGTGGCGAGTGTTCCATGCAATCAACTTCCATTATCACATGTGAGAACCCTCGAAGAGAACCAAATGTGTTGAAGATTGCTTTATCACATTTTAAAATTATAATAAGAGTGCAGACGCTCCTCCATCCGATTCCTAGTACTAGTATAGTACGTACCTTTATAGACTATAGTAGTAGTACTAGTAAACTTTGCGCTTGGCTGTTCGCCTATTCGGGAAGTCGAACAATAATAGCACTAGTAGTATAGTGTATGTTTCTGGCAATCTGACACCGAATTAACTGTTGCACGTCCACCGCCTGAGCGAGGGAGAGCTTGCATTAGTCAAAAGTTTCTCCTTGTCCTGCGAGCCACCACGCGCAAGCTTCTCCCGTCCTGCAACCTTCTCCTCGTTCGGCAAGTTGACGGGACACAGCAAAGTAATGCTAGTCCATACTGCCTCCTCTCCTGTTAATATGGCTTAATTTCAAGTGAGATAAATACACTGTCTATCACTATATATTTGTAAAAATACGGTCAGTGGACTTCATAATACGCTCATTGCGCTCAATATATATATTTTCTGGTGTTTATACGGTCACTAGCTCACCCTGACTGAGTATGTGTGTGCATGCACGTGTAGATTGAGCACTTGAGCGTGACCGTGTGTGTTCCGTCGTTTGCTCGGACATGCATGCATTAGGGCGTTGCGCGCGTTTTTGCATCCATGTGTACATGTGACTGTTGCATACACGTAGGGGGAGTACGTGTAGGGGCCACTAAGGAGCAGCGAAATCACACAGTATGTTAGTCGGAAGAAGCAACCATCATTTCACTCTTGAATGACACGTACGCAATATAAAATGGTTGATAGGGAGAGAAAAAGAAAACCACTATATATACACTAGCAGGAGCCTAAGCTACAAGCCTGCTTGCTTAGGTTGCTCTCTTCACAAGCATAGAACGACGGGCCTGATCCCGCAGCTGGGGGGAGGGAACAATGTTCTGCGTAGACACGGTCGACATCAGCGAGGGAGAAAACCCATAGTCGGTGCGTCCCAATCGGGGTCGGTGTGGGCCGATGTCGCGTCCCAACCGCCCTTCTAGCTACAGCCCGACGTCCCAGGTAGTCCATCTTCCTTTTGGAGCCGGCTTGCTCCACTGCCGTAGATCCATCTCCATGTCGATCTTTCTCTACTTCTACCGGCTTCTACTTGTGATGACTTTATGTCTCATGAACTAGTGCCAGTACTATTATTCTAATCACACTTCTTCAATATCTTTGCCATCAGGGATGCTCATGTCAATTTTAGTGGAACTGCACAAAAGCATCGTATGATCTGAGGGTGCCAGCCGTCTTTCCTTCGACAGGTTCTACCTGACCAGGAAATTAAATCATGTTTAGGGTTTAGGGTTTAAGTCGTAGTGACCCCATCAGTAGTTTTTCTTTCATACACGCTCTCACAACTTTTTTCTTTAGTTGTGAAGTAAATATTGGCTATGATCTATGAATCATTGAGATGCATCAGCATGCGTGTTAGTTTTACTTTGCATTTGATGGAATGTTGTAACGGGCCAACCTTGGAATAGGAATGAAAATGGAGTGGAAAGTTTCCGTTTTTCCGGAGAAAAATGGAAACGGAGAGAAACCAATGTTTCGTTTCGTTGGATCGCTCCATCGAGAAAAACCAATGTTTAAATCACTTCTGTCGTGTTCGTGTCTCACCCTCCTCCACGGCTCGACCCCACACGATCGCTCGGCATGCCACTCACCGCAAACCGAGTATACGATAACTTTCCCGCCTGCTTGTCGATGGATCGCGCCATGGAGTACTAGCACTACTAGAAGGGATTGATGAGTTGGGGGAGGACAGTTAGCTATAGCACGGACTCCCAAGAACTTTTTACATGCATGTTGTAGCCGGCTATTGCGACCATTGAATGCGGAGCAGCCGCGTGCACCCGGAAGCGGTGCGGGCGACGCTCTCTCGACCGGCGCGCCACTTCAATGCCGGCGCCAGTGAGAGGTCGTGTCCGCTCTGACCGGGCATGAATGCGGCACTAACCGCTTCGGGCGGGAAGCACGCGCGGGTGATGAAGAGGGTTCGGGTTGGTCAGGACCAGCCGTGGCAGCGGTCCGGACGTGTGCAAACAAGAGATGTTGTACGTTAATATTGCTGCGTATATAATTAACAAAGTAAATAATGTGCCAGTTGGACAAATATGATTGGAGATGGAGATGGAAATGGAAATGGAATTTTACGTAAACACGGATATGCATGTCTATGTCTATGTGTGTGTGCGCGATGACTCTCGCAACTTGGAAGCGGGGGCGTGTTTTTGACCGAGTTTTCTTTCTTGGTATGTTAGAAAATCAGTTTGTTCTCTATCAAACAATTATATAATATAGCAACAAGAAAAAAAAACTAGGAAAAAAAATAGACCGCAAACAGAGTGGACATCAACTTAGATGTGACATAACTATGTCACATCTAGATGTGTCCTAGACAGACCCTTAAAAAATTGTCCGCCAGTTTTCGTTTCTTTTTTCCGGGAACGCGCGTATTCTATTTAAAACCGCTGCTATGGAGAGATTTTTTTACTCCATTATAGCCTCTTGTTTGATAGAGTTTCTCGCGTCTCGCTCTCTCACCCTCTCCGTATCAAAACAAGATGACAGTGTCCACTCTATCTCTCTCCTCACCGGTGGTCACAGATCTGGCCGAATCCCGTCTGCTGCGGGAGGTGAGGAGGTGCAGCGTTGACGTTGTCGCCGTCGGCGACGGAGGAAGCCGATGTGCACCGTCCTCTCAGAGCCGGCGCTGGCGCGGACGAAGATCCTCTGCGCCCTTGTTCGCTGCCGTCGTGTGGGATGATCTCGCCCGCCCGCCTAAATGACATCTCGCCCACCTGAGGTATAACTTCTTGTACTGGCCCAGCTCCCCAGGTCGCTGCGTGCGGGTTTTCTTCTATGCGACTACTCCCCAGCTCCCCATGCATAGTAGCTAGGGTTCGTCGGCTGGTCCAACATCACCTACTAGTACTATTATAGAGGAAATGCCACTCGAAAAGTTGTCCTGATTTATGCCTCGGTGGAGGTATACATGTTGTTTTGACAAAAAGTACATGGTGGTTGTGCGGTCATTGTCCCTATGGTGGTAGTACTATCACTGGTTAAATGAAGAAATGTTTTTTTTCTCGGGTATCCTGGTTTAGTTCCCATCAAGATAATTATGATGCTTATGTTTGTTGGTGTACTTTTCATTAATTCTTATTGACAATTGAGATGTCATTGCTAACCTTTTTTTATATTTTTGGAAACAGCGATGCGTGTCTCCATATCCGGGCATGTCTTCCTCAATTTTAGTGGAACTACACAAAATTGGCTGGCCATTGTTGTTCCGCCTCACTATCCTCTGCCACGTGGTTCTTCCTTCCTCGAGCTTGATTACTTAGAAGAAACAGACCACAGTGAGGATTTGTCGAACTTCATAGGTGCCTCACCCAAACTTGATGCTAAATGGATGATGCATCACCATGATGACCTATCGATGCTCATGGTTGCGCCTCATGGTTGCGTCGGCTGGTGAAGCTGATCGATTTTCAATTAAAAAAAAGTTGTCTTCCGTTAGTGCTCTTTGCTTGTTACGCACAAAGATGATATCCTTCGTCAGTTCACCTTGGTTGCGTTGGAGACGCAGTCTTCTTTCATGTTGGTGCAATTTTATCACACAATTGGCTATGAACCAAATGTTTCTTCGAAGAAGGATCGACGCTGGTACCAAGAGCATAAGTTTTGTATTGATGTCAGGACCCCGATTCCAAGTCACATCGATCTAGCCGGTAACACCTCATATCACTTTGCGGCCTCATGCACGGTATTCCCACGGGAGTCGCCTTACCATGGCCCGGGACCGTTTGCGTCTTTTGGCTCACGTATATGATAGTGTCGCTAGCATCCATATGACAGAGAACCCGGGAAAACATGGCTAGTCGTGAACCCAAAGCGGCACTAACCCAGCGTGCGAATCCGGGCTGTAGCACTGGGCTAGCAGGACTCCGGTAACCCGGGCTGTAGCAGGCTAGGCAGGACTCCGGATGTCACCGCGTGACATTTCCCCGAAGGGACAGACACAGGAATGAAGTGAAACACATGCCGGCCAGTCAAGTGTCCTGAACAGTAGTGCTGGGCTAGCAGGACTCCGGTGAACCGGGCTGTAGCGGACTACTATGGCTCATGGAGGCACTAGACTACATTTCCCCATAAGAGAGGCTGCCAAGGATAAACAACTAGATTGTCGGATCCCACACATACCAAGCATTTCAATCATACACACAATATGCTCGATATGTGTAGATACAACATGGCATCACAACAAGACTATACGACTCAAACATTTATTCATTAGGCTCCGAGGAGCGAGATATTACAAGCATGGGTCTCATGACCCAACATTCAGAGCATACAAGTCAAGCACACGCGGAAGCTTAACATGTATGAGTACAGACATCTACAAATGAAAAGGCTGAGAAGCCTGACTATCTACTAGATCCTGCCGAGGGCACAAGATCGTAGCTGAGGTAACAAGCTAAACATCGAAGACCACACGGAACTACTAGCGAGACTAACGTCTCTCTACAAAACATAAAATAGGCAAACGTGAGTACAAATGTACCCAGCAAGACTTACATCAGAACTAGCTACATATGCATCGATATCAATAAAGGGGGTGGTGGAGTTGAACTGCAGCAAGCCAGCTTTGACTCGGTGGCTATCCTGAACTACGACTGCAAGTAACTCTCTTGAGGTGGCGCACACGAGTCCACATATTCACCATATCAATACACCACTATGGATCCGCTCCCGTCTCCCTACGAGAAGGCCATTCATAGCACTCACGCTTATCTTGCGCATTTGAGAGTATCCACTTTCACTTGTCTATGAACTATGCAAGGGGTCCAAGTTTCCATATCCGAGGAATCCGGCTATTCGAATAGATAATGATAACCCTGCAGGGGTGTACTTCTTCACACACGCTCTCGCCACTTACCACCATGTACACGTCATGTACCTCGGCAAACTTCAAGCGGAAGCCTGGCGAGGGAGTCGGGCACGACCTGACTAACCACACAAGTCTCTAGTCCAGGTTTATCGCCTATTCGGGTTCCATCCGCAAGGAGATCCGGCCGGGGTGTCGCTCACGGCCCCAAACGATGTGTGCAGGGTTCCCAAGCCCACCTAGATGGGTGGATCTACGCTTGGTACACCGTGCCACGGTGCCTAGTCTGTCCCAAGCCCACCTGTACCGGGTACCACTTGGTAGACTACTAACACTACCTACAAACACTAGAAACTAGTTGCAACTCCTGGACAGAGATCAGGTTGATTAATAAGTCAAGAGGGGCACTTAAGCATTCCAATGCGTGGTAGTAACTGTTCATGGATCACAAACACAGAAATCAGTTCCTAAGGACGGCTGCAATGAGACAACCCACCATGTACTCCTACATGGCCTCTCACCGCTACCTTTACCAAATCGTGTTCACACACTTAGCTCTCAACAGTAGGACATGTTCACCACATTCCAATTCATTCCCGATGAATCAGACCTGACTCAACTCTAAGAAGTAGCAGGCATGACAAACAATCATGAATGAGTAGGCACATTAGGGCTCAAACAACTCCTACTCATGCTAGTGGGTTTCATCTATTTACTGTAGCATGTAACAGTTGAATCATTGTTGTCGTAATGCAGTAAAAGAGAGCAGGAGCGAGAGAGTGGGATTGTATCAGAATGAACAAGGGGGTTCTGCTTGCCTGGCACTTCTGAAGATAGTATAGTTCTTCATCGGTGTCATCGATCACATCGTCAAAACCACGTCTACCGAGAGGGGACAAATACCGGCAAACAGGGAAAGAACACAATCAATGCAATGCACAATATGATGCATGATCATGACATGGCAATATGCTATGATTTGAGTTAATGCAGCTAGCAACAAGTGCAAGGGAGTCCATTTGAACCAAAGGTTCAAATGCAAACTCTAGTTTGAGCATTTAAAATGCCATTTGAATGTTTTCACTTATACAGCATGTATAAGTTGGTTTTTCATGCGTGAAAGTAGCATAAATGGATAGATTAGATTTTTCTGATAATTTTTCATATATAACTTATTTCATTTGGAGTTACGGTTGATTTTCTATGATTTTTAGAAGTTTATACTATTTTCTGGAATTCCTGAATTAAAATAAACCCAGAGAACTATTAATTGCGTCAGCACTGCATCATGCTTGCATCAGCAAGTCAACCGCGCTGACTGGAGTCAAACCTGACATGTGGGGTCCACACGTCAGTGCCACAGGGTAAAACGGATGGGTTAAAATTATCCTAACTAAAAGATTAGGGCACTGGGGCCCATCTGTCAGCGTCTGTGGGTGAACTAGCTGGCAGCGGTTAGCGCTAATTACGCGGCCACGTCGGCTTCGCCGGAGTTCGGCCGGCGGCGACCAAAACCGACGATGGAGACGTCGCGGGAAGACGCTACAGGGGACGGTTTCGGACGCGGTTTGCGGCTACAAGTAGCTGGGGGTGCGGCACATCCAGAGGTGGCGACGGATGGAGATGGGGTGGCCGTAGATTGCCGGAACGGAGCTCGCACCGGTGGCCAAAGTTCGGACCTCGGCGGAAACGGCGTTGCGGAGCACGGGCGAGCGAAGTAAAACGCTGCGCAGCCTCCTGGGGTCACCAGGAGCTCGGTGAGGTGCACGGGCGCGACTCGTTCGAGCTCAGGCCATGGCGGCGACAAGGCCGGGCGGCGGTGAGCTTCTGGCACGGCGGGGATCGATGGCTACGGCATGAATTCGTCAAGGGAAGCAGGGGGTAAGTGGTCAGGGGCTCACAGCGATGACGAGGGAATGCTCGACGAGGTCGGGGACGGTCTGGAGCCGACGAATTTGACGGAGATGGCCGGTGGTCCCGAGGTTGAAGAAGGCATCGATGGCAGTGATGCAGGGCACCCGGCGTCTCGTGGCTTAACGGAGAGGTCGAGGGAGACTTGGCAGGGCTCCTGGCATATCAGAGGGGCTAGGGGGGAGGCTCAGGGCGCGGCAGCGGCGAGCGGCGGCGACGGTGGCGCTCGGTTGCGGGAGAGAGAGCGGGTCAGAGGAGGGAACGAGCACGGGGGAGAGTGAGGGAGTGAACCAGGGAGCTGCGTGGCGTCGCGGGAGGCGTCCAGGGCGTCGAGGGGGAGCGGCAAGCAGGAGCTGGCTCGGCGTGTGGTCGCGCGCATCGAGCACGCGCCTCTCGTCCTCCTGGCGAGAGGAGGGAGATGACTGGCACTATGCTGTGGGCTAGGCCGCACAGTAGCAGGCCGGCCAGGCTGGACAGGTAAGCGCCAGGTAAGTTTCTCTCTTTTCATATTTTTCTTTCTGTTTTCAATTTATTTTGCTCTGTTTTGATTTAGTGATAATACTAAACCATTTTTGTTACTTGTGAAATTATTTTTGGATGCAATATGGACTAGCCCAAAGCCCCACAATATTTTTCAGAATGATTGGAGTTATAAAAGTATTTATAGGAATTTATAACCCCAAGTCAAATACAATATGAGTTAATTCAAAAATCCAAAAATGTCCTAGAAATATATTCATCATTTTTGGCAGAGGTTTTCACCTATATAAAAAATCATGAACATTTTCAAAGGATATTTTGGGTTCTTTGAAAATATTTTTACTGAGCCTAGTTGAATTCATTTGGTGCTAGGGTTTCAACAATCCCCATTTCAACTTTCAAAGAAATTTAGACATGATGCATGGATGCTTGTGCAACTAATACAAGCAATAATCTAGGGTTGTGACAACTGATTTCTAAGCCTTCTCACAACTTTGTCTCCAGCTCCCTTATAATTTTATTTGTCCAGCTATTAACTTTGATTTAAAAAATGGTGTGGACTCAAAACCCGGATGGATGTAGTAGCCCTCCATTTTTATTTACTCCGCATATTAGATTTGACTGCAGTCAAACTTTGTAATACTCTCAAACCTTTCCGATAATTGAAATTAAAATTCTTTATTTGTACACACTCTCACACGTTTCCTTTGATTTGGCGCATGTGTGGCTGTTCACTTAAGGGAGGGTAGTGTACCACATGTGAAGGATAGGAAGTGCGACCAGGACGCGTGGGCGTGGATCGTTAGTTCATAGGAAGTAGTACTAGTTTTCTTCACTGTACATCAAATAAAGAGTTTCGTTTCGTACTTACACAATTTAAAATGATTGTTATGGAGAGAATAAGAAAACCACTCCACTATATATTAGTCATATACACGAGAGTACTATATGGACGCAGCTTCATTGACTTAGTGCACCTGCCTTTGGATTTATGACAGGTGGGCCCAAAATGTGGCTGGCTCACCTGTCATACAGCCAAAAGCAGGTGCAGTGAAGGCACCGGAGCTCAGTCCGTACTACAGTAGTATATATATAAGCGGGAGCCTCAGCGCTTGTTCGCTAGGGTTTTCACTCTCCACACGCTCGCCCCACTACATATATGTTACATGCTGGAGGCTCTGCGTTCATTGGCTAGGGTTTGCTATATTCACAGTCTCTCACCCTCTCTTCACCAGATCTAAACAAGACTGTGTTGGCCTCTTGTCTCTCTCTCCCCCCTCACAGCTGGTGAAGGACGCGTCCGTATCCCATCGCACCGGGAAGGGGTGGAGGTGCAGCGTTCACTCTATCGCCTTCGGTGAGGGAGGCAATCCACTACCGGCTGCGCTATTCTCTTTCACCCAGCACCTGTGCGGGATGGCCACCGACGCCTTCTTCCTCGCTATCGTATGTAGTGTGGGCAGATCCGGCGTCCCGCCGCACGCCTTGCCACATACCGATGACCCTAAGGTATAAGTTTCTTTGAAACCGTCGTTGCTCTAGCTGCATGTGGATCTTTTTCAATCTGTAGTCGAAACTAGGTCTTGGTTCAAAGAGGAAAGAAGGGTGCGGTGGGCTGGAGCAAGAATCTAGGACATGGTTCAATGAGGAAAGGAGGGGCGGAAAGTAGTATAGACTGGTTATCCAGCCGCTTTGTAGGTCGAAAACGGAAAAAGGGGGTAACCCAATACACACATCTGTAAGGAACTGATCTCTTTGTTGAAAAGGGAAAGAAACTGGGGGTCGGGTAGTTTGTGCAGGACTAGATTTGCTGCCCTCACATAGGAAGAAGGTTCAAAGAGAACAAATATGGGACCAGCGCATATATGCTGCTTGGCTACATACTCTTCATCACCCATTTATACGTGTGGACGCACATGGTGCTGGCATGTCCCATACAACTATTTTGCTGTTGTTAATCTAAGAATGCCGCCGAAAAATTGAAGCTATGCCACTGTTAAAAGTAAATTGCATTTTTTAACGAATTTTGTTTCAAGAGAATGTCTCTATTAATATGAATCAATGCAACCGTTTTAGAAATGCTACTGTCCTACTTTGTTTTCCATCCAAGATAAGTTAGATGCTTCTTTCTGTCACCGTTTGTTTCATCCTCCTTTATCGGCAAGTAATTGTTTCCTTTTTTGCCTATGTTAAAACAGGGGTATCGGTTCAACTTGTAGCTATTGCGACATTTTGCTTCGCTACTCGAAACACTTATGTTTTAAGAGTGTTTTCTGCAGTTCAACTTGAATGTCACACTGGTGACTTTGCTTAATTTTGGTGGAACTACACAAAAGGAGATCGAGATTTGTTTCCAGTCTTCGTGGCGAGTTGTTTCAAATCTTGGTCTCAACCACATGATGTGTAGTGTGCTTTGAGATGTTGTGCTACCTATTTTGGTACTGTTTTAAATAAATGTTGAATTGAAGCTATTGTATTGTTTTCTTTTCCCATTAAGTACTGAACAAAAATGGGACCAACCCAGACATGATGCATGTTGCTTTGTTGCAACAAATTCAACATCACCCCCTTTATAAGCCAGTAATTGATGCCACTCTCAGAATTAACTACTGAATCTTATTTCAAATCTATAACACTTGTTAGGGATTGGCGGGATTACCATTTTTGTGGCCGCATGTTTCATCCTCCTTTATTAGCCAGTAATTGATTCCTTTTTTGCCTCTGTTTAAACAGGGATATCTATTCAACTTGTTGGTATTGCAACATTTTGCTTCGCTACACGAAACACTTTGCTTGATTTCAGTGCAACTGCACAAAACTAGATTGGATTTCCTATTCGTGTTGGCAGATTCGTATTTTATCCTGTCCGTCTCATGAAAGGTCAGTACAGGCCTTCATCCACATGATTGTGCAGTGTGCTTTGAGATGTTGTGCTACTTGTATTGGTAATGTTTTAAATAAATGTTGAATTGAGGCTATTGTATTGCTGTCTTTTCCCATTAAGTAGTGAACAAAAATGGGACCAACCCAGACATGATGCTTGTTGCTTTGTTACAACAAACTCTGCATCACCCCCTTTATAAGTAGATGGAAGCACATACTGTTGTTGCGCCCACTCTCCCCTGAAACTGTTTATGCTTTTCGTTAATCTAATTCCGCTGGTAAAATTAAGCAATGCCACTCTCATAATTAATTAACTACTGAATCTTAGTTCAAAACTGCAACACTTGTTAGGAATGGTACTATCCTGCTTTGTAGTTCTTTCCACATGTTTAACCAAGGTATTGTTAAGATAATGTCTCTGTTAAAATGAATCAGTTGCATTGTTTTAGGAATGGTACTTTTCTTCTTTGTTGTTCTTTATACATGTTGAAACATGGCATTGTTAAGATAATGAATCACACTGATGGAGAATTGCTACTCTCCTGCTTTGTTTCCCATTAAGATAAAGTAGATCAGTAGATGCTTTTCTTCTGGGAGTACAAGTCATCAACCGTTATTTCTCAGTAATTGTTTCCCTTATACCTATTGTTTCTTACAGGGATATCAAAATTAAAGCTCGGTTTTATTCCGACTTTGATTTTAGTTGAAATGCACAAAAGGAGCCAATGTGTCCAAGGCAAACTACTGCATTACTGAACCAATGTGTCAAGATAATGTCCTCGCCGGGTCCGCGACGTCGCCTCCCCACCATGGCCGCCTGAACCTGAAGCTCCATCTCTGCCTCGCTCCACGCCTCGCCTCTAGTCAGATCGGCTCCCTGGGGCCTAATCCGCACGTCCGCTCCATCCCTGCCGTCCCGCCGGAGTCCCCTGCCTCACCGGACCCGCTGCTGCCTTCCCATTCAACACCACCGCTACTCTGCTTCCTGACGAGAAGTTGACTGCGCCCGCTTTCAGTACCTCCCCGAGCTCGCTCGGTCAAGCTGAGCGTTGACCTCCAGCGCCAAGGCCCAGCGTGCCAGCCCTCTGCTTCCTCTCCACCGACGGGCTTGGCCCATGGTGAGCGCCCAGATTTGGCTCGATGCGTGTTTTTTTCCTCTGTTGCGATTTTAGCAATTATCCCAGGAACGTGAGTTTTACAGAAAAGTCCCTCTAGATCATGCATTTAATAACTCACAAATGGTGCATCGGATTAAAATGATTTTAATATGTAAACTGCTTAGTTTTTCATCTAGTTTCATAATATGCAAATTTCATCCATGTTAAAAATGTTTAACTTGCTGTTTGCATTAATTTGCTTAAATGCCATGTTAAAATGATTTAATTCATAACTAAATAACCATAGCTCCAAATTTAACAAACTTTATATGTAAATGGGGTGGGAAAATGCCTAGTTTAACATGGTGCACTTTATGTTGCTGTTTAACAACATTAAAATTGTGTTTATGGCAGAACAATACCAAATCTAAAACATGGACATGGGGATTTTCCGGAATTGTTGTTTGTTGTTCCGGCCTCATTTAAACTTGCCTAAATAGTTACTTTACTTATGCTTCACCCCTTCCCATGTTTAATTACATTTAATATTGTTGGGTACATAACCGAGAGAGAACTAAATAATTGATGTGGTGTCTCGTCAATATGCAACTCGTTGCATATTGAGCTCCACTTAACTTGTAGTATTGTTTGTGCACTATTGCCATGCCATACCTATTTAAATCGGACATGCATCATACTTGATTGTGCATCATGCCATGTTTATGTGATGGTTGTTTACTATGTTGTCTGCTTCTTCTCGATAGTTCCTGTTTCGTTGCGATCGTGAGGATTCGTTCGTCTACGCTTGGTTCGTCTTCGTGGCTACATCTTCTTCATGGAATCGTTCTTCTTCCTAGCGGGATTTCAGACAAGATGATCGTCACCTTGGATCTCACTACTATCATTGCTATGCTAGTTGCTTCATTCTATCGCTATGCCGCGTTACCTACCACTTGCTTATCAAGCCTCCCAAATTGCCATGAACCTCTAACCTTTGACACCCTTCCTAGCAAACCGTTGTTTGGCTATGTTACTGCTTTTGCTCAGCCCCTTTTATAGTGTTGCTAGTTGCAGGTGAAGATGCAGATTGCTCCATGTTGGATTATGTTTATGTTGGGATATCACAATATCTCTTATATTATTAATGCATCTATGTACTTGGTAAAGGGTGGAAGGCTCGGCCTTATGCCTGGTGTTTTGTTCCACTCTTGCCGCCCTAGTTTCCATCATACCGGTGTTATGTTCCTTGATATTGCGTTCCTTACACGGTTGGGTGATTTATGGGACCCCCTTGACAGTTCGCCTTGAATAAAACTCCTCCAGCAAGGCCCAACCTTGGTTTTACCATTTGCCACCTAAGCCTTTTTCCCCGGGTTTTCGCGAGCCCGAGGGTCATCTTTATTTTAACCCCCCTGGGCCAGTGCTCCTCTGAGTGTTGGTCCGAACCGAGCAGCCTGCGGGGCCACCACAGGGAAACTCGAGGCCTGGTTTTACTCGTAGCTTGACTTATCCGGATGTGCCCTAAGAACGAGATATGTGTAGCTCCTATCGGAATTTGTCGGCACAATCGGGTGGCTTTTCTGGTCTTGTTTTACCATTGTCGAAATGTCTTGTGACCAGGATTCTGAGTCTGATCGGGTCTTCCTGGGAGAAGGAATATCCTTCGTTGACCGTGAGAGCTTGTGATGGGCTAAGTTGGGACACCCATGCAGGGTATTATCTTTCGAAAGCCGTGCCCGTGGTTATGAGGAAGATGGGAATTTGTTAATGTCCGGTTGTAGAGAACTTGACACTTGACTTAATTACAATACATCAACCGCGTGTGTAGCCGTGATGGTCTCTTTTCGGCGGAGTCCGGGAAGTGAACACGGTTTGAGTTATGCATGAACTTAAGTAGTTTCAGGATCACTTCTTGATCACTTCTAGCTTCGCGACCATTGCATTGCTCCTCTTCTCGCTCTCTTTTGCGTATGTTAGCCACCATATATGCTTAGTGCTTGCTGCAGCTCCACCTCATTACACCATCCTTCCTATGAGCTTAGATAGTCTTGATCTCGCGGCTGTGAGATTGCTGAGTCCTCGTGACTCACAGATTCTACCAAAATAGTTGCAGGAACCGACGATGCCAGTGCAGGTGAAGCAACCGAGCTCAAGTGGGAGTTCGACGAGGAACGTGGTCGTTACTATGTTTCATTCCCTGACGATTAGTAGTGGAGCCCAGTTGGGACGATCGGGGATCTAGCATTTGGGGTTTTCTTCTTTCATTTTGGTTCCATAGTCGGACCTTGATTGTACTCTGAATAATGTATTTTTAATTTATGCATTGTGTGAAGTGGCGATTGTAAGCCAACTCTTTATCCCATTGTTGTTCATTACATGGGATTGTGTGAAGATGGCCCTTCTTGCGACCAAACCGTAGCATGGGACCGAGAAGCTTTACAGAGTATTATTAGACACCGGTGACATGACTAGTCTGCAGAGACCATTGGCAATTTAACAACACGTGGAGTGCCCTGGGAAAAAATTGCCCAAACAAGTACAAGAAGCTACGACAGGACTCCACGATCATAGGCATTACATATTTTGAATGGGAAAAGCTTGTCAAAGTTTAATCATTGATGTTAGCAAGAAGACGTTAGTTTAATATATTGGAATTGGAAAACCTTGTAAAAGTTTGCTCATTCTTGTTAGCCAAAAGACATGCATTTGATATTTTTGAGTGGGACGCCCTTGCTGTGAGCAACATCGAGTGTTTTTTCCTATTCCTGTGTTCAATTTAGATGTAAATAGTTACTCTGCTGAGATATTCCTGTGTTAAGAGTTTGTTCTGAATATTGTCTAAGTAATGCCAGGCCTTGTGTTTGATTGCAAAGTTGAGCTTGGAATGTTGTGGCATGCGGCATCACGAGCTGTTCACCGTGCCTCCTGAGAATAATGCTTCGTATTGTTTTGCATGTCGATCTAATGCCAGTGATTTGCTTGTTAAGAAGATCATCCTCTTCTGTTGTTTCCGTGCTTAAGAAGTTCATTGTCTGATGTTACATTCATAGCCTATACGACAAGTCGGGTAGGTTAGACGTGATACCATATGATCTTCCGACCAACTCATGATATTAGGCCGTGATTGGATCGTCGTTTTCCAACCAAAACCGCTTGTAAAACTGACGCTTGTAAATTAAAGCAGATGGTCTCGGGCGAAGGCGCTTGCACTGGTAGAAAAAGGGCCTATAGTCCCGGTTCGTAAGGGCCTTTAGTCCCGGTTCAGGAATCGGGACTAAAGTGTCGGTACTAATACCTTCCCCCTTTAGTCCCGGTTCAATCCAGAACCGGGACTAAAGGCCCTCCACGTGGGCAGTGCGCAGAGCCCAGCCAGGAGACCCTTTGGTCCCGGTTGGTGGCACCAACTGGGACCAATAGGCATCCACGCGTCAGCACTTCTGTGGCTGGGGTTTTTGTTTTTTTTTGAAGGGGGGGGTTTGGGGGTTTTGGGGGGTTAATTTAGGTGTTTCATATATTGTGTTAGCTAGTTATAATTAATAGAGAGAAGTGTCCTCTGTTATGTCCGTGCTTGGTCGACGCTACGTACTATACATAAGTATATAGAGAGGACTAGACACGCTAGCTAGCTAATAAGCAAACGAAGGAAACAGAAAGATCGTCATGAACATATATGCATATATACAGAGAGAAGTGATATCGACCACCTCTCCTTCTCCGAGAGATTGGTCGAACAACAAGTTCTCGTATATCTATCTGACACTACCGGCTACATATATACAATAATTATCTCTTACAAATATAATCATACGGACTCAGGGTCCACATAGAATTCTCCGTCTTCAGGGATCACGTGGTCAAGAAAGAATGCCACCAATTCCTCTTGAATTCCTCGCATGCGAGCTGGTGCTAGGAGTTCATCCCGCTTCCGAAACATCTAATTTAAAGAAGGGGGTCAATACATATATATATGTATGAATGAATGAAACTCAACACAAATGATGGTAATAAAATAAAATTGTGAATGTTGTTATTTACGTACTTCATATTGTTCATCACTGTAGCCCCGCTCACAGGTCGTGTGGCGGATGGACTCGCAAACATAGTATCCACAGAAATCATTCCCTTGTTGCTGCCACAACCACTTTACAAGAAATAGAGGTTAATCAAACTGATAAGCAAGAATGCCAAATGGTATTGATGAAACTAGCGCTTGAATGACTAGTAGATGCGCTTAAAATGCTACTATAGCTAGTACTTACTTTCGGGTGTCTAAATTGCAGCTCCTTCGGCAGTCCCGGAGCTTTTCTGGTGAATTTTCTCCAAACCCTGCCGGACAAAGAAAACAATTACTTGATATATCAGGAAATGAACAAAGTTGCTGATATGGTGGATAATGATCGATTTAACTTACTTCTCGAGTATTTGAGTCATGTCTGCATAGTCCTTGGGATCTTTTCGTCTTGAGTCTAAGACGATTACTAGTCCCTGCTCAAGCTTAATATGTAGGAGAATATAGTGGAAACTACACACGCATGCATAACTCATCAATTACATTACTATAACCTTGACTAATATATAAGGGAAACCGAATACGCACAAGACAGTAACACTCACTTGAAGTTGTAAGGAAAGAGTATTATATCTTTGTTTTGATTTATTATCAACGATTCTAGCATGCTGGCCTCGGTTTCTGCGGCATGAAATTTAACCTGAGTTGCATCTATGAGATATGTGTTAATGAACCCAATATCACCGACTTGTCTTTTCTTCAATTCGACAATCTTCAATCTGCATAATATAGTGAGGATCATTATAAATACGTGCAATGAAAGAGCTGAGCTATATGGAGAGACTTAATGACAGAAGTAGTAGTACTTACAGACAGTAGCAGGTGACCGTTGCTTTATCGAGGGCCAATTGATTGAAAAACTGATAGAACTCCTCAAATGGAACAGGCAACAGATCAATTCCAACGAGGTCATGCTCCTTTTTAACTTTCAAATACAAAGTACTCCTCCCCCCAGAGTCTCTGCAGATTTTCAAGTACCAATAATGCAATCTTCGCATCATCGTTGATAGAGATCTTTCATCTTTGGCGAGAGGCTTCCCGTACTCGTATCTTTGTATCTGCACGTCCATGGGTTCATAATGTACTTCGTCGGGCAGGTAATCTGCAAGATTGCTATAACCGGGCACCATCCTCGGATCATTATCGACGTTGTGGCTAGGCACCTTGAGCGGGGGGCACGATTGCTTCGCTTGTTCGCCGAGCTGGGCAATTTGTTTCCCAGCTCGTCGTTCTTTCAGCCTTTGATCACTGACAGTACTTCCCGACCGCTCCGCTTCGGCAAATTCCTTTCCAATGATGCGGTCATAGTTTCCTTTCGGCGGATCAGACTTCTGTGGTTTTGTCAGGGCAGCCAGAGTGCGCTTCACTTTCACCCGATCTACCTTCTCCTCCGGAGGTGGATGTTTCTTTGCTTTCACCCCTTCAAAGAATTTCTTCACTTCTTCTCGCGCGATCCTGGCGTTCTCCTCCTGGGTCCTCTCGTATGGTAACTTCTCTGGAGTCTTCAGAGAAGGACCGAATCTGTATGTCCTCCCGCCTCTGGTTGTACTGCTAGACGCCGACCGAGCAGACGTAGCGGTTGTCTTCTTTACTTGCTTAAGCGGTGGAGGAGAAGGACTACGACGCGCCGGAGCAGCTGGAGCGGCGGCAGGTCTCTTCCGCCCTTGCTGACGAGGCGGAGAAGGAGGAGGCTGGCTGCTCGGGCGCGTCAGCGCAGGCGGAGAAGGAGGCGGAGTGCCGCCGCGCGCCGGAGAAGGATCCGGCCGAGGGCCCTGATCGTCACTCGCCGGAGGAGGAGGAGGCGGTGGAGGCGGAGTGCCCTGACTCGCCGGAGGAGGAGGAGGAGGCGGAGGCGTCCAGTTCGGAAGGTTGATGAGCTCCTTCCGCCATAGGCATGGAGTCTTCAAAGCAGACCCCAGCCGAGTCTCCCCTTCACCGGTAGGGTGGTCAAGCTGGAGGTCCTCAAATCCCTCCGTTATCTCATCCACCATCACCCTAGCATATCCTTCTGGAATCGGCTGGCAGTGAAAAGTTGCGCCAGGTTTAGTAGGATAAACAGAGCCAACAGCCGCCTTGACCTTCAAATTCATCCATTGCATCATAAGGTGGCAATTTTGAGACTCCATGATAGCATCCACGGGATAGCTGGCAGGAGCCGTCAAGGCATGCTCTGGCTGAAGCAGCTCGGTGGAAGCCACGCTGCTTCTGCGCTGAGATGGCGGGGTAGCTTCACGGGAGGCGTCGGCAGTACGTTTGCTGCGATTTGCTTCTCGTTCCTCTATCGCGTCCACCCTTGCTTGCAGCGCCTGCATTTGGGTCTGCTGCACTTTTTTCCTCCTCTCATGGGATTTGTAACCGCCTGCGTCCGGAAACCCAACCTTCCACGGAACGGAGCCTGGCGTGCCACGTGTCCGTCCAGGGTGCTCAGGATTCCCGAGGGCCATTGTGAGCTCGTCGTTCTCTCTGTCTGGAAAGAACGTCCCTTCCTGCGCTGCTTCGATATACTGCTTAAGCTTACTGACTGGTATGTCCATTTGATCGTTCGTCCAAATGCACTTCCCTGTTTCAGGGTCCAGGGTTCCGCCAGCCCCGAAGAACCAAGTCCAGCAACGGTCTGGCCAGTTCTTTGTCTCTGGTTCGATCCCTTTATGAACCAGATCATTCTCACTCTTGGACCACTTAGGCCGGGCTACGAGGTAGCCACCTAACCCTGTGCGATGGTGAAGCTTCTTCTTCGCAGCATTTTGCTTGTTTGTCGCCGACATCTTCTTACTCTTTTCTGATGTCTTGTGGGCCACAAATGCGGGCCAGTGATCTCTGATCTTCTCATATCTGCCCTTGAATTCTGGTGTCTCATTATTTTCGACAAACTTATTCAGCTCTTTCTTCCACCTCCTGAATAGTTCTGCCATCCTCTTCAGAGCAAAAGACTTGATTAATTTCTCTTTAACTGGGTTCTCTGGATTTTCCTCAGGCGGTAGGGTGAAATTTGACTTCAGCTCAGTCCAAAGATCATTTTTCTGCATATCATTGACGTAAGACACCTCAGGGTCTTCTGTAGCTAGCTTAAACCGTTGCTGGATGCTTATCAGAATCTTGTCCCTAACCAGAACCCCGCACTGAGCAACAAATGTGCTCTTTGTCCGGAGGGGTTCAATAGGTTGGCCGTCGGGCGCGATTGCTATGATCTCAAACTTTTCATCCGAGCTCAACTTTTTCTTCGGGCCTTGTCTCTTTACCGAAGTTGTGCTCGATTCGGAGGGCTAGAAAAAAGAACAAAGACTTAATTAATATGTGTACATACCAAAACAATGAATGCATCAATCAGCTAGTCAGCATAGGCCTAACTAATATATATACCTGGCCGGACTCGGTTCGGTCACCGGAGCCGTCATCACGGTCTCCTTCTTGCACCGGCATTGGGTCACCGGAGCCGTCCTCATGTTCTTCTTCTTGCACCGGCATTAGGACACCGTAGCCAGCTTGTTCACCCTCTCCTTCCAGACCATCGGTTTCGTTGAGAAACAACGAGATGGCATCACTTCCTTCTACGATTATGTCCCTCAACAACGCTTCTTTTGTTGCTTCGTCTAGGGCGGTGTCCATAGTTTCTACAAATATTTACAACATGGCAATTATTATTCAAACATGACAGATGGATATATTAGTGCCAAACGTAGAACTAGCTACCTAATCATAGTAAGCTATCGGGAGGGGGTATATATCGACAACGACGACACTACATCATGTTCGAGAGGATCGCCGAGGGGTCGGGAGGTTGCCTAGTGTCAAAGGATTCAACAAAACCATGTCTTCATCATTAGGCGAAAGTAACATGTGCATGATGGTACGAAGCTCTTCAAAGTTGTTCTGTTACGGAGTCCCAGATAGGATAATCCGCTTTTTGGTACAAAGTTCAGCAAGAGCCTTCCAAATATCGCTATTTGGAAGGCCTTTGCTGAATTCGTACCAAAAAGCGGATTATTCTATCCGGGACTCCATTCCAGAATAACTTTGCAGAACTTCGTACCAACATGCCCTGGTTACTTCCCGCTAATGATGAAGGCATGGATTTCTTCAATACTTTGACACTAGGAAACCTCTCTCGACCCCTCGGCGATCCTCGACCCCTCGAACCCTCGACGACCCTGGAACCCTTGACCCCTAGACGACCCTCTTCTTCCTCTCATGTTCGAGAGGATCGCCGAAGGGTCGGGAGGTTGCCTAGTGTCAAAGGATTCAATAAAACCTTGTCTTCATCATTAGGCGAAAGTAACATGTGCATGATGGTATGAAGCTCTTCAAAGTTGTTCTGGAACGGAGTCCCAGATAGGATAATTCACTTTTTGGTACAAAGTTCAGCAAGAGCCTTCCGAATATCGCTATTTGGAAGGCCTTTGCTGAATTCATACCAAAAAGCGGATTATTCTATCCGGGACTCCATTCCAGAATAACTTTACAGAACTTCGTACCAACATGCCCTGATTACTTCCGGCTAATGATGAAGGCATGGATTTCTTCAATACTTTGACAGTAGGAAACCTCTCTCTACTTCCGGCTAATAAGAAGAAGAAGAAGAAGAAGAAGAAAAGAAGAAAAAAAAGAGGAGAAGAAGAAAGGAATAGTGGAGAAGAAGAGAAAATAGAATATATATATATATTCTATTTTCTCTTCTTCTCCACTATTCCTTTCTTCTTCTCCTCTTCTTTTTATTCTTTTTTCTTCTTCTTATTTATTTCTCCTCTTCTTTTCGGTACAGGAAACCCTAAATAGCTAGCAAGTATCGTGGGTGTGAGATACATGTGGCCTTCGGTGTCGGACACTACATCCACGTCCCACAAGTAACGTGGGCGTCGAAGCCCGCGCCACTTGTGGGATGTGGGTGTAGTGTCCGACACCGACGGTACATGTATCTCACACCGACGATACTTTCTATTTAGGGTTTCTCCTCTACCGCTCCTCGACCTCTCGACGACCCTCGTTCCCAATAAAATAAAGAGGAAGAAAAAGAAGAGAAAAGAATAGAGGAGAAGACTTCCTCTTCTTCCTCTCCTCTTCTTCTCCCTCTTCTTCCCCTTCTTCCTCGCCTCTCTCATGAATGTCCGGCGTTCTCGACCCCCCCCCACGTGTCGAAGAAAAAAAAGAAGAAAAAAAAGAGGAGAAGAAGAAAGGAATAGAGGAGAAGAAGAGAAAAATTCTTCTCCTCTATTCCTTTCTTCTTCTCCTCTTCTTTTTCTTCTTTTTTCTTCTTCTTATTTATTTCTCCTCTTCTTATTCTCCCCTCTTCTTCTCCTTTCTTCCTCTTCTTATTTCCTTTTTCCTCTCATTCTTTTTCTTCTTCTTCCTTCTTAAAAATACAAGAAGTAGTATTGCCTAATTCATTGTTCATATGAATATACAAACATTTGCGTATTTACAATAATTAATATCACAAAAAAAATCTATGAACAGAAAAAAAATCCTATTTTTTCTAAAAAACAATCTTTTGCATTGTTCACATACACATATATATTATAGCCACATACACATATACATCACATATGAACAAAAAAATTAAAGTAATAAAAATAAAAAAACAGAGCCGGGCGGCGGCTCACATCGCGGGGGCAGGCGAGGGCGCCGGCGCGCGGGGGCGGGACGGGGCTGGGGCTGGGCGACGGCGAGCATGGGGCGGCGACGGCGAGCCCGTAGTAGGGGAGCTCGAGGCGACGGCGGGGGCGGCGAGGGCGCCGGCGCGCGGGGGCGGGACGGGGCAGGGGCGGGGCGACGGCGAGCACGGGGCAGGGGCGCGGGGCAACGGCGACGGCGAGCACGGGGCAGGGGCGCGGGGCGACGGCGAGCACGGGGAGCCTGACGGCGTCGTCGGGGCGAGCTCGTGCAGCCTGGCGGTGTCGTCGGGGCGGGGAACTGGCGATGAAATTTGAAAAAACGCCAAGTCTTTGCTTATATAGAAAAGGCATTGGTCCCGGTTCGTGGCATCAGCCGGGACCAATGCAACCCTTTAGTCCCGGTTGGTGCCACGAACCGGGACCAAAGGCCAATTTTCAGCAGCCCAAAGGGCGGGAAGCGAAGCCCATTGGTCCCGGTTGGTGGCACCAACCGGGACTAAAGGGGGGCAATGGTCACGGCTGGTGCCACCAACCGCGACCAATGCCACCTTTAGTCCCGGTTGGTGCCACCAACCGGGACCAATACCCTTGTGCTGCCCCACGCCCATAAGTTTAGTCCCACATCGCTAGTTGAGAGCGCCCGACACCAGTTTATAAGCTCTGCTGCCTCCTCCCTCTCGAACTCCTCTGAACAGCAGGCCTATGGGCCTAATTTGACACTGCTTTGCCTGTGGGCCTATTGGGCCTTCTGCGGGCCTGAATCCTGGCCCATGTAGGGTTTCTAGTCGTATTCAGGCCGTGGAGGCCCAGTAGGTGGCATTTTTTTTGTTTTTTCTTTTTTATTTCTATATTTTTTTGGTTTTTTATTTTTTTATTTCTACTTAAAACTAAATACTTACAGTTTTTTAGTGATTTCTTTTTGCTTTTAGGTCACAAAAATTATAAACTTTCTGTTAGTGCCATTAGTTTTAAATTTTAAATAGTTTAAATTTGAATTTTTAAAAATTTGTGTGAATCACTAGTTGATGAATAACTTTACTATAAAATTAGAATTTTTTTCTATTTATTTTTTATTTCTACTTAAAACTAAATACTTACAGATTTTTAGTGATTTCTTTTTGCTTTTAGGTCACAAAAATTATAAACTTTCTGTTAGTGCCATTAGTTTTAAATTTTAAATAGTTTAAATTTGAATTTTTGAAAATTTGTGTGAATCACTAGTTTATGAATAACTTTACTATAAAATTAGAATTTTTTTTCTTCTTTGCTATTTATTTTTTATTTATACTTACAATTAAATACTTTTAGTTTTGTAGTTCATTCTGTTTGCTATTAATTCATTCTTTGAGCTAAATGACTCTGAAATTGGAAAGCATTTCAAAATGAACTCTGCAAAGGTTGAAAGTTGGCATGGTCTCATCATTTCACCCACATAGCATGTTCCAAAAAGTAGAGAGGGTTACGACAAAAACTTGATGCACTTCGTGTACAAAATGGACAATCACTTTTGAAGTATCAAAGTTTTGAACCATAAGACATGAAAGCATTTCAAATGAACTCTAAAAAAGTTGAAAGTTGGGATGGTATCATAATTTCACGCACATAGCATTTGCTTATTGCGGGAGAAAGTCTTCACTTTTTGTTCGCTTGTGTCATTTGCTTATTGCGCCGTAACCATGGATAATCTTCATTGTTTATCAGGATGCTTGGGTCAGCCTTGACATTGAAGGGAGGAATTTCATGAAACTTTTCATAATCTTCAGACATGTCTGTCTTGCCGTCCACTCCCGGGATGTCCCTTTTTCTTGAAAGAACTATGTGGCGCTTTGGCTCATCGTATGATGTATTCGCTTCCTTATCTTTTCTTTTTCTCGGTTTGGTAGACATGTCCTTCACATAGATAACCTGTGCCACATCATTGGCTAGGACGAACGGTTCGTCAGTGTACCCAAGATTTTTCAGATCCACTGTTGTCATTCCGTACTGTGGGTCTACCTGTACCCCGCCGCCTAACAGATTGACCCATTTGCACTTAAACAAAGGGACCTTAAAATCAGGTCCGTAGTCAAGTTCCCATATGTCCACTATGTAACCATAATATGTGTCCTTTCCGCTCTCGGTTGCTGCATCAAAGCGGACACTGCTGTTTTGGTTGGTGCTCTTTTGATCTTGGGCGATCGTGTAAAATGTATTCCCATTATCTCGTATCCTTTGTAAGTCAATACAGTCAAAGATGGTCCCCTGGACAACAAGTACAACTCATCACAAACAGTGTTGTCACCTCTGAGACGTGTTTCCAACCAACTGCTGAAAGTCCTGATGTGTTCACATGTAATCCAGTCGTCGCACTGCTCCGGGTGTTTGGAGCGCAGACTGTTCTTGTGTTCATCGACATACGGGGTCACCAAGGTAGAGTTCTGTAGAACTGTGTAGTGTGCTTGAGACCAAGAATATCCGTCCCTGCATATTATTGAGTCTCTTCCCAGAGTGCCTTTTCCAGTCAGTCTCCCCTCATACCACGATTTAGGGAGACCTATCTTGTTAAGGCCAGGAATGAAGTCAACACAAAACCCGATAACATCCTCTGTTTGATGGCCCATGGAGATGCTTCCTTCTGGCCTAGCGCGGTTACGGACATATTTCTTTAGGACTCCCATGAACCTCTCAAAAGGGAACATATTGTGTAGAAATACGGGCCCCAGGATGACAATCTCGCCGACTAGATGAACTAGGACGTGCGTCATGATATTGAAGAAGGATGGTGGGAACACCAGCTCGAAACTGACAAGACATTGCGCCACATCACTCCTTAGCCTTGGTACGATTTCTAGATCTATCACCTTCTGAGAGATTCCATTGAGGAATGCACATAGCTTCACAATGGCTAATCGAACGTTTTCCGGTAGAAGCCCCCTCAATGCAACCGGAAGCAGTTGTGTCATAATCACGTGGCAGTCATGAGACTTTAGGTTCTGAAACTTTTTCTCTGGCATATTTATTATTCCCTTTATATTCGACGAGAAGCCAGTCGTGACCTTCATACTGAGCAGGCATTCAAAGAAGATTTCTTTCTCTTCTTTCGTAAGAGCGTAGCTGGCAGGACCTTTATACTGCTTCGGAGGCATGCCGTCTTTTTCGTGCAAATGTTGCAGGTCCTCTCGTGCCTCGGGTGTATCTTTTGTCTTCCCATACACGCCCAAGAAGCCTAGCAGGTTCACGCAAAGGTTCTTCGTCACGTGCATCACGTCGATTGAGGAGCGGACCTCTAGGTCTTTCCAGTAGGGTAGGTCCCAAAATATAGATTTCTTCTTCCACATGGGTGCGTGTCCCTCAGTGTCATTCGGAACAGCTAGTCCACCTTTGAAATGCTTGCCTTTCTTTCGACATTGATGGTTGGTCGGAAGAAATCGACGATGGCCCAGGTACACATTCTTCCTGCATTTGTCCAGGTATATACTTTCAGTGTCATCTAAACAGTGCGTGCATGCGTGGTATACTTTGTTTGTTTGTCCTGAAAGGTTACTGAGAGCGGGCCAATCGTTGATGGTCACGAACAGCAACGCCTTAAGGTTAAATTCCTCCTGTCTATGCTCATCCCACGTATGTACACCGTTTCCATTCCACAACTGTAAAAGTTCTTCAACTAATGGCCTTAGGTACACATCAATTTCGTTGCCGGGTTGCTTAGGGCCTTGGATGAGAACTGGCATCATAATGAACTTCCGCTTCATGCACATCCAAGGAGGAAGGTTATACATACATAGAGTCATGGGCCAGGTGCTGTGATTGCTGCTCTGCTCCCCAAAAGGATTAATGCCATCCGCGCTTAAAGCAAACCATACATTCCTTGGGTCCTTTGCAAACTCATCCCAGTACTTTCTCTTGATTTTTCTCCACTGCGACCCGTCAGCGGGTGCTCTCAACTTCCCATCTTTCTTTCGGTTCTCACTGTGCCATCGCATCAACTTGGCATGCTCTTCGTTTCTGAACAGACGTTTCAACCGTGGTATTATAGGAGAATACCACATCACCTTCACAGGAACCCTCTTCCTGAGGAGCTCGCCGTCAACATCACCAGGGTCATCTCATCTGATCTTATACCGCAACGCATCGCATACCGGGCATGCGTTCAGATCCTTGTATGCACCGCGGTAGAGGATGCAGTCATTAGGGCATGCATGTATCTTCTCCACCTCCAATCCTAGAGGGCATACGACCTTCTTTGCTGCGTATGTACTGTCGGGCAATTCGTTATCGTTTGGAAGCTTCTTCTTCAATATTTTCAGTAGCTTCTCAAATCCTTTGTCAGCCACAGCATTCTCTGCCTTCCACTGCAGCAATTCCAGTATGGTACCGAGCTTTGTGTTGCCATCTTCGCAATTGGGGTATAACCCTTTTTTGTGATCCTCTAACATGCGATCGAACTTCAGCTTCTCCTTTTGACTAATGCATTGCGTCCTTGCATCGACAATGACCCGGCGGAGATCATCATCATCGGGCACATCGTCTGGTTCCTCTTGATCTTCAGCAGCTTCACCCGTGGCAGCATCATTGGGCACATCGTCTGGTTCCTCTTGATCTTCACCAGCTCCCCCCGTTGCAGCATCACCGTATTCAGGGGGCACGTAGTTGTCATCGTACTCTTCTTCTTCGCCGTCTTCCATCATAACCCCTATTTCTCCGTGCCTCGTCCAAACATTATAGTGTGGCATGAAACCCTTGTAAAGCAGGTGGGAGTGAAGGATTTTCCGGTTAGAGTAAGACCTCGTATTCCCACATTCAGTGCATGGACAACACATAAAACCATTCTGCTTGTTTGCCTCAGCCGCATCGAGAAACTCATGCACGCCCTTAATGTACTCGCGGGTGTGTCTGTCACCGTACATCCATTGTCGGTTCATCTGCGTGCATTATATATAATTAAGTGTCCAAATTAATAGAAGTTCATCATCACATTAAAACCAAAGTGCATACATAGTTCTCATCTAACAACATATAGCTCTCCAGAGCATCTAATTAATTAAACCATACATTGAAACTATGTAAAACATTTCAATGCGAAAACAAATGCGATCATAATCGCAACCAAGGTAACAATTGATCCAACGGCATAATGATACCAAGCCTCGGTATGAATGGCATATTTTCTAATCTTTCTAATCTTCAAGCGCATTGCATCCATCTTGATCTTGTGATCATCGACGACATCCGCAACATGCAACTCCAATATCATCTTCTCCTCCTCAATTTTTTTTATTTTTTCCTTCAATAAATTGTTTTCTTCTTCAACTAAATTTAACCTCTCGACAATAGGGTCGGTTGGCATTTCCGATTCACATACATCCTAGATAAATAAAATCTATGTCATGTTGGTCGGCATAATTTTCATAAACAATAAATGGACCAATAGTTATGAAGATAATATACATACCAAATCCGAATCATAGACAGGACGAGGGCCGACGGGGGCGGATACCAAAACCATCGCACTATATAAGATGCAATAATAAATGTAAGAAAATGATACAAGTATCTATCTAAACAGACAAGTAAGAATATTTTTCCTTTCAGAAAGAAGATAAGAACAAGAGGCTCACCACGGTGGTGTCGGTGATGAGATCAGCGCGGGTGAATAACGGCGGTGAAGACGGGGACGGGGCATGACGGACCGCTAAATCTAGACAAATCTCGAGGAAAATGGAGCTTGGAGGTTGAGCTTCGAGAGGAGAAAGTTTAAGTAGTGTGGCTCGGGCATTCCATAGAACACCTCATGTGCATAGGAGGTGAGCTAGAGCACCACAAACCCCTCCCCTCGCCGGCCAGAGAAAAACAGAGCACTGGAGTGCTCTGCTCGCGGGCGAGGGTATATATAGGCACCTCATTGGTCCCGGTTTGTGGCAAGAACCGGGACTAAAGGGGAGCCTTTGGTCCCGGTTCAGGACACGAACCGGGACCAATGGTGGTGGGCCAGGAGCGAGGCCCATTGGTCCCGGTTCGTCCCACCAACCGGGACCAAAAGGTCCAGACGAACCGGGACCAATGGCCCACGTGGCTCGGCCGGCCCTCTGGGCTCACGAACCGGGACCAATGCCCACATTAGTCCCGGTTCTACACTGAACCGGGACTAATGGGCTGAGCCGGCCTGGACCATAGCCCTGTTTTCTACTAGTGTTGGTTGGTCGATTTCGACTAGTAAAAAATATTGGAAGTACTTCACACACGATAAAAACGCTGAACGACCCTCGGATGATTGCTAATCTAGCCGTTAGCTGCTGTTTCAGCCTTGCCCATGGATGGCATGATACGCACGTCGTACATGTATCGTCTGGTAATGTCGTCCATATAGCAGTGCTCGTAAAATATACACTGGTCTCTCAAATTACACGCGTAACCCGCCGGTTTTACTTACAGACCTCGGGCCCTCGGTTTCATTACGCCTGTATTTTACGCGTTGTTTCCGATGACGAGTAAATTACACTTGTATGTTAATACAGGTTTGAAATAAACCAGAGCTCCCAAGCGCGGCCTTACTATTTCATGTCATCTCAGTTTCTCGAAGGTGCTCATAGGTGTCCGATGATCCTGGCTTCCTGAATGAGCAGCGGGCGCTGTATCGGACCATCCGTAGGGCCCGCGAGGCCCTCTCCGTTGTCCTTCAAGTTTTTACGCTCGTCGTGGTGCCGAGCATTGTTAACATCGTCAACGAACATGAGGATTCAGGAGATGACTTCATTTTGACTGGATGACACTAGGGACCCACTAGGGCCTTAGCCGTACGTAGGCAAGTGCCTCCTTATTATGTACAACTATATCTTTTTTGCTTTCTCCTGGTTTCCTGACATCACAGTCCCACACCATTGTCTACCTATCTAGTCTATATAAATGAGAGACTTGCATAAGGTGCGGCCGACAGCTGGGACCAAGCAGCTCGAGCAGTATTTGTGTTTTTGAGGCGTGAGCACTACAGAGTTTTTCTTGGCGATGATTTCGTTGTTTTTCAGAGGAGAGCTGGGTATTAACTGGGCGAGCTGTGGCCCGTCTAGCCCAGGCCAGATATCCAGCCTAGATACTAATTTTTTCAAGATTAAAATGGCTAGCCCAGCTATACGTCTTTTTGAGGAATACCCAGGCAAGGTCAACTTGTTATTCTCCACCCCTCTGGGCTACAAATCTTTCCTGGGAGGGATGCATTAGGCTTAACAGGAAAATGGGCTTTAAAAAATAATAAATGGAATGTAGTTATAAAAAATGGGCAGTAACTATAATAATGCACCAAAAACGAAATTAGTTGATAAAATATTATTTATGGATTTTGAAAATCTTAAATTTTCATTGTTGCACATGCAATGTTTCGTTGGATTTTTACGTAATACAAATTTCTATTTAATCTGACTAGAAATTTCAGGATAAAAATATTTCAGATCCTATCAAAATGTGGGAAGTTTTATTGAATTTTGTCTTCAATGGTTGGTTGAAATTATTAATCGTTGTCCTAGCTAGAAAATGGGTTGTACTTTTAACAAACTGTAAATGGGCTGTTGTAAATTCCATTAGAATTCAAAAATGGGCTGTACATTCTTACAAAATGCAAATGGGCAATAAGTTCTCTGCCACACACTTGTGGGCCTACTAAGTGACGCGTCCCCTAAAAAGATAAGTTGGCGCGTATGCAAGGCTTTGTCAACTTATTATAGTCAACACACGGTTCTAGCAGTAGTGGCCGTTGGATGTCTATCCAACGGATGTCGTGCTTCTTCTTCAATCTCGGATATTCTTAGCTTCGGCCGCCCAAAAAATGATTCCTCCCCCTGACATCTGGGGCGCACCGTTTCAGAGGCTGACCTGTAGGCCTACTAAGTTGGAGCATACCAAGGGCTTTGTCAACTTAGTCAATATAAACAATTCTAGCTTCAGTGACCGTACGATGTCCATCCAACGGCCGTAGTGCTTGTTCAACCTCTGGTCTTCTTGGTCGAGCCGCCCAAAGCAGCGCCGGTCGTGCCGCCTGCTCCTGCCTCCCGTGGTCGGCTGTGCTGCCGCGGAGGCCTCACCGCTCCCATACTACTCCCACCGCTGGCCAGGCCATCCCTCCACTCACCCACACCCCCTGTTATTCTACGGTGATGGCAGCCTCACACCGCAGCCGAACTAGTGAACCCTCGTACTCCTCTCCGCGCGGGCTTCCACTGTTTGCGTCTTCCCTGGCTCCGCGTCGTCCCCTTCCTAGGCCTCGCTGTCATCCACCGCCCTGGTGCTCTCGGCGCAGCGTGGTCAACATGGTCAACGACCGACTTCCATCGGAAGAGTACTGTATGTGGAGAGGCTGATAGCTGGGTCCATGACGGCCGCAAGGAAGTGCCTCCTTATCACGCGCAAAATAATTATTCCTCCACCTGACAGCAGGGACCCACCGGATGGGCCACCTTATTTTGCGAAAAAAACGTTTCCCCCTGACTGCTGGGACCCACCGGACGGGCCACCATATTTCGCGAAAAAAACGTCCCCCCCCCCCCCCCCCGTTGTCAGCTCAGACCCACCGGAAGTGCGTCCTTATTACGCACAAAAAATGAATACTCCCCCTACTAGTTGGGACCCACCTTGGTGGGAGGCTGACTTGTGGGCCTACTAAGTTGACGGGGACGGAGGGCTTTGTAAACTTAGTCAATATGAACGATTCTAGCTCCAGTGACCGTACGATGTCCATCCAACGGCCGTAGTGCTTCTTCAACCTCTGGTCTTCTTGCTCCAGCCGCCCAAAGCAGCACCGGTCGTGCAGCCTGCTCCTGCCTACGATGGACGGGTGTGCTGCCGCGGAGGCCTCACCGCCCCTACTATTCCCACCGCTGGCCAGGCCCTGCGGCGACGGCAGCCTCACACCGCAGCCGAACGAGTGAACCCTTATACTCCTCTCCGTGTGGGCATCCACTGCCGCTTCTTCACCGGCTCCGTGTTTTCCCCTTCCTAGGCCTCGCCGTCGTCCACCGTCCTGGTGCTCTCGGCGCGGCATGGTCAACGTGGTCAAGGAACGACTTCCATCGGACATGGACTGTACGTGGAGAGGCTGACAACTGGGTCCACATCGGCAGCAAGGAAGTGCCTCCTTATTACGCGGAAAATAATGATTCCTCCACCTGACAGCAGGGACTGACCGGACGGGCCACCGTATTTTGCAAAAAAAATGTTTCCCCCTGACTGCTGGGACCCACCAGCTACACCTTCGCACGCAAGGAAGTGCGTCCGGGCAAAAAAAACGATTCGCCCCCCTAACTGCTGGGACCCACCAGCTACATCTTCGCACACAAGGAAGTGCGTCCGGGCAAAAAAAACAAAACGATTCGCCCCCTGACTGCTGGGACCCACCAGCTACATCTTCGCAGGCAAGGAAGTGCCTGACAGTCGGGACCCACCTGGTCGACGCGTACGTAGCGTTGTCATTCTGGTCGCGAACGTGTACGTACATATATAATAGTCGATGTAGAGGCGCGCACATGTCGTAGTAGAGGCGCGTGCGTGTCGTAGTAGAGGCGCACATGTAGCATGTACACGTACTTACAGCGGCCAGGGTGCAAGAAAGAAAATATGGCCATGTACGTACATGCGGGCAGGGTCTCGAACGCCTACTCGCACATACATATGGCGAGGGCTCGTGTACATGGCTGGGTCGGAACTAAATCTGAGAAAAGTTTGATACCTGAACCATAACTCAAGCAAACTCACGTGAGCTAGCTTGACACTTGAACCTAAACTAAACCCACGATAGCTCTCTTGCCACCCAACCAAAACCAAACTTGCTAGGAATTTTAACCAAACCAAACTGAACCAAGCCTTCAACCATGGGTTGAAACTGTTTACATAAATGGGTTCAGAACCGTTTGTAAATGGGTTAAGCACTATATTAACAGTAAACCAAAAAACAACAAACACACTGAACCAACTTACTGCCCTCGGTGATGCTGACCTCAGGCAGGTTGTCAATGGACTCCCTCGTTAAGGTTAGCAGATTCAGTGAACTATGGAAAGGTTCAGACCCTCTCCAGCCTGAAGCCTGAACAGAAGAAGAAAATTGCAGAATGTGGAAAGAGCAACGTAAGGGTTTAGCCTCACAGATTGCAGATGTAGCCCCAAACAGGATCATCCCCTCAATGATGTGAAGAAGAGATGAAGAGGCACAGATAGAAGCTCTGTTATTCATGGTTTTAGTTCAGTTTGATCTAAAACCACGGACACGAATTATGGAACGGAGGGAGTACAGACTAAGAAAGACAGACCAAAGGAAATTCAGATTATAGCAAAATGAGCAGAAGAAGAAACGCATGGGCCACAGATCATAGAAAGAACGAGCAGAAATTCAGAATGTTTACAGACAGACAGACATACTGAAAGGCAAAGAGAAATACAGATTGTAACAGAACTAGCAGGAAAAAGGAAGAGAAAAATGAGTTGCAGATTATAAAAGAGTGAGCAGAAATTCAGAACGTTCACATAACATAGCGCAATGATAGGGTGGCCAACAATAACTGTGTCCTACACTTAAGACTGACAGTTCAACTCTAGGGGGTAGTGGATTTCAGTTAGTGTGTGGTTTAAAGCAGACATGCAGGCAGACCGGGCATCCGGAGACGGGGTTCTAGTTGTACTCCTCGAACCTCTAAAGAAATGGAATTAACAAAGAAACAACACAAGTAACCAGAGCATCAGGAGTCCACATCATCTAAACAAAGATGGGCTATCAAATAGAAAATCTATGTAACAAGCTTGGCCATGGCTACGGCAGCCGCTAGTACTCGGCGCAGAAGTTCACATCCATCATGAAAAAGATCATCACGCTGGCCCCAACACAAGCACCCGAGAATATGAGAATGGCCATGACCTGCAAAATAACATGGACATCATTTCACTTCGAAAACACTTGCTTATCACTGGAAGCCTAGAATATATATATATATATCAACGAAAAATAGGGCTGGCAACTCCTATTACAGGTTTTGGTGGATTTATTATGTGCTAGATGAAATGAACACTCATTCCAAGAACAGAGGAAGAAATAGGGCAACAAGACCCGGCTGTGTTCCAGCCAACAAATTCAATGAACTTATGACATGCCTATGGACTAGCTGATTCATCACTCCTTTATTCATCACTCACTTCTTGTCAAGAGTGTCATATCAAACCAAAGTCCAATAGTTCTACGGACTAGTCTTGGCAATGTTTACTCGCTTAGCGACAGTGGTTTTGCTTGTCCAATCACTATAACGTAAAAAAGGAGCAAGGCAAAGGCAAATTGATGATCAGGATCATATATTTACCTTTTCTTGGTTTCATGTTTTTAGCCGTGTGCTTAATGTCCATCTCCTGCAAATGAAACAAAGGATTAATTTAAAGGCATATGAACACTTCTATACTGCAAGTTTTATATATCCCATTCTACACAAGTAGTAGAACCAAAATGTAAGCGGTTAACTCACCCTCCTTTGGTTTGAACAACCAATCTTTAGCACAAACAAGAACTTCCAGCATATCAGGGTTCAAAGAGCTTCTCTTGTCGCCTAGTATCCTCTTACCACAACTGAAGGCTGATTCAGATGCCACTGTGCTCAAAGGAATTGCAAGAAAGTCATAGGCCATAGATGCCAATATAGGAAACTTTTCGCCATGCCTCTTCCACCAACCCAAGACATCAAAGTCATCACCGACCTTCTCGGATGCTTCTTCCAAGTATGCATCAAGCTCGGATTTATGTACACGTGACCTCGGACGAGACTTGTGCTGGGCAAACTCTTCTTCCAACTTCCTTTTCCCTGCAACAGGTGATCCAATAATGGTATTGCCTTGACTAGAAGATGTCGAGTGTGCAGTGCTTGTCGCTGCAAGTAGATCATATTCCTTGACATACTTTCTCACCCATTCTAAAGCAACCTCCACTTGTTTTGTAATTTGCTCCCCGTCGGTAGACAACTTGCAATAGAAGAAATCCAAGTAATCTTCTTTCCTCCTTGGATCCAGGAATGTAGCAATGACAAGTGCATGGTTAAACTCAATGCCCTTGCTTTTTCATCAAACAAAAACAGTCCTTCGGATGGTTTTTTTTTCATGGTCAACAAAAACCTCTGTCTGCAAGCATCTTGGATTGATTGGCAAGCCTCTGCAATATGGGTCCTCAAACTGCTAGTCCCAAACTTGGTGTGAAGTTATGCTCCACAGTATTTGCACATAGCCTTGAAATCACCATCTACGAGAACCAAATCTACTTCATAATGCTCCCATACCTTGGACCTTCTAACATGTGGTATTTGACTCGTATCCTCATCCATGGAATCAGCAGTCTCCGAACCCTCTGATGTAGACATGCCTCAAATTTTATAGCACACTGCAGGGGGAAAATATGTGGAAACTTACTGTTAGAAAATGGTAGAATATAGAGCAAGAAGGTAGTGAAATAAGAGAGAACCAGACAGTTATTTTAGTTCCTCTGCCGACAGGATAAAAAGATGTTGGGTTTAGTACAACGTATGTATGCCGACATTAAAATGCTATAGAGTATAGTGTACATAAAGAAGTTCACGCCTCATATCTCAACAATCATCCCAATCTTATTATGGCAAAATAACTATGATCAATATGAATTACACAGCAAATCATCATACAATTTGCTGCTGCCATGATCAACATGATCTGGAATTGCCTTACTTCACTAGTCTAATGTGTTTGCCAAATCGATTGCACTAGACGCATGGTAGCCGAGATCTGAGGCCACAGTGCCTGCTCTACAGGTCAAATTTTGAACCAGTACTACTTGTGAAACATAGTAATTTTACTTGGTAGGTCTTGGTTATAGAAGTACAAAAATAATATTGAAGCAGCTAAAGTGTTTTAACAATGCTATATATACAGACCATTTAGGGGCTATCTATGTTTTCCTCAAAAAAAGGGGGCTACCTAAAGCTAGAAAGCCATCATTCCTACATAAGCTGTGACTGCAAAGTGTAAAAAATGGAATACTCTGGATCTGTATATCCTGCATCATGAATCCAACTAATGCCCAAGCTGTGGAATCAACCTGGTTGCTGTTATTGTTGTTGAAGACGAGGAGGGGACCAGCATGAGCACCTTGCCGGCGTTGCCGCCGGAGCACCTTGTTGCGGGAGGAGCAGGACCTGGTCAACAGGAGGAGCCGGTCAGAGAGAGAGAGAGAGAGAGAGAGAGAGAGAAGGAGGGAGAGAGAGAGGCGGGGGAGGGGGGTACCTGCCGGCGAAGGGAAGGTGGCGTGGCGGAGGAGGGGGCGGCGCCGGAGGGTGACGGCGAGGTGGCGGCGCGAGGAGGGGGTGGCGCCCGAGGGTGACGACAAGGCGGCAGTGCAAGGATGGGGCGGCGCCGGAGGGTGACGGCGAGGCAGCGGCGCAAGGAAGAGGCGGGGGAGCAGGGGCGGCGCGGGGAAGAGATAGCCAGACAGGGGCAACACCGCATCAGGGCAGCGTGTGGGCAACTGGACGTAGCGAACCAGGTTGTACCCACGGTTTGTAGCCCATAATGCATCAAATGGTTTCAGCCCATAACCAACTATACCCAAACTGGTTCCTCTCAAAACTGAAACCAAACCAAACTTAAGAAAGGCTGAGCCCAATAAGACCTAAACCAATCAAGCCCATAATAAAAACCAACCCATTTAAACCAGTTTTTCTAAAACCATTCCCAGATTTAGTCGGAACGAAGAAACAGCGTCGTCGTCGTGTTCATGAGGAGGCAACCACTATTAGAAAAAGGGCCTTTAGTCCCGGTTCATAAGGGCCTTTAGTCCCGGTTCTTGAACCGGGACTAAAGGGTCGTTACTAATGCCCTGACCCTTTTGTCCCGGTTCAAACCAGAATCGGGACTAAAGGCCCTCCACGTGGCCACTGCCTGGAGGTCCACCTTTAGTCCCGGTTGGTAACACCAATCGGTACTAAAGGAAATTTTCTGAATTTTTTTTAAAATTTTTTTGAATTTTTTTTATTTTCAAATTTCTGAATTTTTTTAACCTCTAATCTCTAATCACCCCTCATCACTGCTCAATTTAATCTCTAATCACCCCTCATCATTCCAAATCATCTAACTTCCCGGACGGTCACCCATCCTCCCACTCCCCCAGCCTCAGCACGCTTAACTTTCAGGTTCTATTCTCCCTCGTTTCCAAGTCTGCACTCGTTGTTTTCCTGACAATAGTAAGATGTTAATCCTATTAACCCTCAGGAGTTTAGCTTGAGCATGAAGTCACACATTTCACTGTTTAAGTTTGAAACTATTGTTCTAAAAAACAATAATTATTTAGTAACACTAATATTTCTTGAATAAGTAGTTTGACCATTGTTTGACCACAGTTTGACCATACTTTGACCAGATTTGACCAAAATTCAAAAAAACTGAAATAATTATTTAATAATACTAATATTCTTGAATAAGTAGTTTGACCAAAGTTTGACCAAATTTAATGAAAATTTAAAAAAACTAAAATTTGAGCATAACTTTTTTTCCTTTTGGAATTTGAGGATTCTACAAATTTGCAAACAGGCCATAGGCCGTCTCCATCGGATGTAGCTTTTCGAGTAGATGATTTTTCATATAAAAAACCTTTTAATCTGAGTTCGTATGCAAAAGTTATGCCCATTTTACAAATTCCACAGAGATTTTGTAAATAAAGTTGAAATTCATATTTGTAAATTTTCCCAACAACTAGACCACATATCAGATGGGAAACTTATTTTGTTTTATTTTTTTTGACATTTCCATCATTTTCTTTTGTTTTTTCTAAAACTGAAAAGGCGGTCCACGTGGGGGGGGGGGGAGTTTGAAAATGGGACCTTTAGTACCGGTTCTAGCCATGAACCGGTACTAATGCCTCAAAGGCCATTAGTACCGGTTGGTGGCACCAACCGGGACTAAAGGTCTAACCTTTAGTACCGGTTGGTCCCACCAACTGGACTAATGGGCATCGCACCCTTTAGTCCCGGTTCGTGGCACGAACCGGTACTAAAGGTGAACCGGGACTAATGCCTTAGCCGCACGAACCGGGATAAATGCACCCATTGGTCCCGGTTCTGGACTGAACCGGGACTAATGGGGTTACCCGGCCTGAACCAAAGCCCCCTTTTCTACTAGTGAACGGAATGCGTCGTGTTCATGGGGAGGGGTGTGGCCTACCGCAAAACGGAGGAAACAGACCTCCTGTGGTCGAAACGGGGGTCCTGTTGATTGGGAGGAGTGTGGCGTACCGCAAAACGGAGGAAATAGACCTCCTACGGTCGAAACGGGGGTCCTATTGATCGGGAGGGGTGTGGCGTACTGCAAAGCGGAGGAAACGGACCTCCTACGGTCAAAACGGGGGTCCTGTTGATCGGGAGGGGTGTGGCGTATCGCAAAACGGACGAAACGGACCTCCTACGGTCGAAACGGGGGTCTTGTTGATCGGGAGGGGTGTGGCATACCGCAAAACGGACGAAACGGACCACGTACGGTTGAAACGGGGGTCCTGTTCATTGGGAGGGGTGTGGCGTATCGCAAAACGGGACTCCACGTGATACTGTTCATCTCCACCATCGACCTCCTCCAGCCTCCACGGGCTACCGACGACCTCCTCCAACCTCCATGGGCTCCTGTTCATCCAGCCTCCACCGCGCGCTACTCCACTGGCTACTGTTCAACCACCCCTCCACCGTCTACTGTTCATCCAGCCCTCCACACCACGGGGTCCTGTTCAACCACCCCTCCACGGGCACCCCTCCACCGTCTACTGTTCATCCAGCCCTCCACACCACGTGGTCCTGTCCATCCAGAGGCAACGCCACCGCTCAATGTTCATCCAACCCCCCCCCCCCCCCCCGCAACGCTCACTGTTCATCCAATCGATCGGCTTCAGTTAGCAGCAGTAGCGAAGGAATCGCTCGATCGGGTTTAGTTAACAGCCATCGATTGATCGCTCGGGTTCAGTAACGCGTAGCCTGTAGTGCAATCGCTCGGGTTCAGTTAGAGCCCAACGCCTCGCTCGGGTTCAGTTAGACCCAACGCCTCGCACACACACGCATACGTGTACGAGAGAAACGCGCATCGCTTGGCCCCCGACCTCCCACCATAACCGGGAACTCCCAGAAATTTTCCTTCCTCTCGCTTCTAACACGGTTTTTTCCGTCATGGACGGCCCAAAGAATGTCATGCAGCTGCATCTCCGGCCCGCCCAGGACGAAAAGCCCATTTTCTGTCATGATTTTTTGTCATAGAAGTAGGAGCCCACAACATTTATGATGATACCGGGTTTTGTCACAATTATCGTCATAGAAGTGTCATATGTATGACATAAAAAAAATTCGTTCGGCCCAAAAAATTTCGTTCGGCCCAAAATGCTACGATGGAATTACTCACGCACGGCGGTGAGCATCATGAAATTGGTGATGTAGGATGGTTGATGATGATGACGGCGACGAATCCCCCTCTCCGGAGCCCCGAACAGACTCCAGATCAGCCCTCCCGAGAGGTTTTAGGGCTTGGCGGCGGCTCCGTGTCGTAAAACGCGATGATTTATTCTCTTTTATTTTTTTCTCCCCGAAAGCAAATATATATAGAGTTGGAGTTGGTGTCAGAGGAGCTCCAGGGGGCACACGAGGTAGGGGGTGCGCCCTAGGGGGAGGAAGCGCCCCCACCCTCGTGGACAGGATGTGGGCCCCCTGGTCTTCATCTTCTGCAAAGATTTTTTATTATTTCCAAATAGATGTTCCGTGGAGTTTCAGGTCATTCCGAGAACTTTTGTTTCTGCACATAAATAACATCATGGAAAGTCTGCTGAAAACAGCGTCAGTCCGGGTTAGTTCCATTCAAATCATGCAAGTTAGAGTCCAAAACAAGGGCAAAAGTGTTTGGAAAAGTAGATACGACAGAGACGTATCAACTCCCCCAAGCTTAAACCTTTGATTGTCCTCAAGCAATTCAGTTGATAAACTGAAAGAGATAAAGAAAAACTTTTACAAACTCTGTTTGCTCTTGTTGTTGTAAATATGTAAAGCCAGCATTCAAGTTTTCAGCAAAGATTATGACTAACCACATTTACAATAACTCTCAGGTCTCATGTTTACTCATATCAATAGCATAATCAACTAGTGAGCCATAATAATAAATCTCGGATGACAACACTTTCTCAAAACAATCATAATATGATATAACAAGATGGTATCTCTCTAGCCCTTTCTGAGACCGCAAAACATAAATGTAGAGCACCTTTAAAGATCAAGGACTGAATAGACATTGTAATTCATGGTAAAAGAGAACCAAGCATAGTCATACCAAATATAAATTAATAGTAATGGATGCAAATGACAGCTGTGCTCTCCAGCTAGTGCTTTTGAATAAGAAGGCGATAACTCAACATAAAAGTAAAATAGATAGGCCCTTCGCACAGGGAAGCAGGGATTCGTAGAGGTGCTAGGGCTTGGTTTTGAAATAGAGATAAATAATATTTTGAGTGGCATACTTTCATTGTCAACATAACAACCAAGAGATGGTGATATCTTCCCTGCTACACACATTATAGGCGGTTCCCAACAGAATGGTAAAGTTTATACTCCCCCTCCACCAACAAGCATCAATCCATGACTTGCTCAAAACAATGAGTGTCTCCAACTAGCAACTGTCCCAGGGGGAGTTTTGTTTGCAATTAATTTTGATTTAGTTTGTATAAAGCATCGGACTGGGCATGCCGGTGACCAGCCATTTTCTCGTGAGTGAGGAGCGGAGTCCACTCCTCTTGAGAATAACCCACCTAACATGGAAGATAAGGTCAGCCCTAGTTGATACATGAGCTATTCGAGCATATAAAATAGAATGTTTATTTGAAGGTTTAGAGTTTGGAACATACAAATTTACTTGGAACGGTAGGTAAATACCGCATATAGGAAGGTATAGTGGAATCATATGGAATAACTTTGGGGTTTAAGGTATTGGATGCACAAGCAGTATTCCTGCTTAGTACAAGTGAAGGCTAGCAAAAGATTGAGAAGCGGCCAACTAGAGAGCGACAACAGTCATTAACATGCATTAAAATTAATAAACATTGGATGCAAGCATGAGTAGGATATAATCCACCATGAACATGAATATCGTGAAGGCTATGTTGATTTGTTTCAACTACATGTGTGAACATGTGCCAAGTCAAGTCACTCAAATCATTCAAAGGAGGATACCACCCCATCATACCACATCACAACCATTCTAATAGCATGTTGGCACGCAAGGTAAACCATTATAAATAATAGCTAATCAAGCATGGCACGAGCAACTATGATCTCTAATTGTCATTGCAAACATGTTTATTCATAATAAGTTGAATCAGGAACGATGAACTCATCATATTTAGAAAAACAAGTGAGGTCGAGTTCATACCAGATTTTCTCATCTCAGTCAGTCCATCATATATCGTCATAATTGCCTTTCACTTGCACGACCGAACGAAGTGAATAATAATAAGAGTGTACGTGCATTGGACTAAGCTGGAATCTGTGAGCATTTAATAAACAGGAGAAGACAAGGCAATATGGGCTCTTGGTTAAATCAACAATAATGCATATAAGAACCACTTCAACAATTTAAGTATGGTCTTCTCCTATCGACCCCCAAAGAAAAAAATAAAACTGTTTACACGGGAAAGCTCCCAACAAGCAAAAAGAAGAACGAGAAATATTTTTGGATTTTCTTTTTAATTATTACTACTACAGCAAGAAAAGTAAACTAGCTAAAAGCTACACTAATTTCTTTTGGTTTTTCTTAAGGTTTAACAAACACACAAGAAGAACGCAAGAAAAAGAAGATAAACTAGCATGGATATTACAGTGAAAGAGTATGAGCGCCAACATCTAGCAATGAGTGTGTGTGAACATAAATGTAATGTCGGTGGGAAATACGTACTCCCCCAAGCTTAGGCTTTTGGCCTAAGTTGGTTCATTGCCAGGGATGGCCTGGCGGATACCCATACGTGTAGGTGGGGTCGTACTGAGATGCAGCGGTTATCGCCTCCTGAGCTGCAGCGTGGCGGCGAGCTGCTTCCGCCCTCCTCTCATACTCATCTGCCTCCTCTCTGGTAATAACATGTCTTCCTTTTGCCTAATAATCAAAGAAGGCAGGAGCAGGGAGAGTGATACAGACAACACGCCGTTTGTCAAAGATTAGTCGATAATGGAGAGGTGATTCATTCATCTCGACAAATTGGTGATAGACCATAGAATTGTAGTCTAGATAAGTAGGAGGCAACTCCATATCATCCTCACGAGCGTCCACATCGAGAAAATCAGCTGAGCGGGTTGCATAAATTCCTCCAAAGAAATCTCCATTAAATCTATTATGATGCAACCTACGTGCAACAATGGCTCCCAAATTATAAGTTTGGTCTCCTAACAGAGCACTCCTAAGAATACTGAGATCAGGAACACACATGTGACATGCTTCATCTTTACCATTTATGCACCTACCTATGAAATGAGCAAAATAATGTATAGCAGGAAAATGGATGCTCCCTATGGTAGCTTGTGCTATATCTCTAGATTCCCCTACGGTTATACCAGCAAGAAAGTCTCTAAATTCAGATTTACGGGGATCACTAACACTACCCCATTGTGGAAGTTTGCACGCAAAAGTAAAATCCTCTAAGTCCATGGTATAAGATTTTTCATAACGATCAAACATGACCGTTGGAGAATTGCGTGAAGATGAAAATTCAAACCTCCTCACAAATGAGCTAGTGAGATGATGGTACTGAGGGCATTTGTCTGCCTCAAAGCTCACAAAATAAGCATTACGCAAATATGCGCTAAATTCTTCCTTGATTCCTACTCGATCCATAAATTTTTCTGAAGGCCATTCACAGGGCTGCACTTGAGCGTCCCTTGATGGCTCATCGTCCGCGTCACGCATTGCAAGCCTGGGTCCTTGCTTCCTTGAAGAACCACCCTGGAACATTTTCCTAAGCATCTTCCTCTGAAAAAAAATCTGAAATTTTTAGTAACTTCAAACAAAAGTGAACCAGCTTCAATAAAATTGATAGCAACTACTCCTACAAGTGCCTAGAGACTATATCAAGCATTAGAACTACTTGGAAGCATATAAATTTGACATGCAAGCTCAAGAACATGGTCGCCTAGGCAGCACAAATTTGCAATGAATAAAGCACTAGAACAAAAACTAATTGGACCAATGGAGGAGTCACATACCAAGGAACAATCTCCCCAAGCAGTTTTGTGAGAGGTGCTTTGAGCAAGGAGATCGAAAATCGTAGCAAAGTGAGCTAGAACTTGTGCTTGAGCTGGATATTGGTGTTTGTGGGAGGAAGGAGTGTATGGGTGCAGGAATAAGTGGAGGAGGGCCACCACGGGCCCACGAGGCAGGGGGGCCCGCCCTGGGGGGTAAGGAGCGCCCTCCACCCTCGTGGTCAGGTGGTTGACCCCCCTGCTGTGTTCTCAGTTCTAGAAATCCTCAAATATTTTAGACAAAATCATATTTCATTTTCAGGGCATTTGGAGAACTTTTATTTTCGGGGTGTTTTTATATTGCATGGATAAATTAGGAAACAGACAGAAAATACTATTTTTACTTTATTTCAACTAAATAACATAAAGTAGAAAGAGGGTATAGAAGGTTGTGCCTTCTAGCTTCATCCATCTCATGCTCATCAAAAGGAATCCACTAACAAGGTTGATCAAGTCTTGTTAACAAACTCATTCCGAATAACATGGAACCGGAGAAATTTCGAATAACACTATGTTACCTCAACGGGGATATGCACATCCCCAATAATAAGAATATCATATTTCTTCTTGACAGTAGGAAGAGGAAATTCAAAACCTCCAAATATAATCGATGGAATTTTTCCAATAGAGTTGATACTATGAACTTGATGTTGTTTCCTCGTAAAGTGTACCGTATGCTCATTACCATTAACATGAAAAGTCACATTGCCTTTGTTGCAATCAATAACAGCTCCTGCAGTATTCAAAAAAGGTCTTCCAAGAATAATAGACATACTATCGTCCTCGGGAATATCAAGAATAACAAAGTCCGTTAAAATAGTAACGTTTGCAATCACAACAGGCACATCCTCACAAATACCGACAGGTATAGCGGTTGATTTATCAGCCATTTGCAAACATATTTCAGTAGGTGTCAACTTATTCAAATCAAGTCTACGATATAAAGAGAGAGGCATAACACTAACACCAGCTCCAAGATGACATAAAGCAGTTTTAACGTAGTTTCTTTTAATGGAGCATGGTATAGTGGGTACTCCAGGATCTCCAAGTTTCTTTGGTATTCCATCCTTAAAAGTATAATTAGCAAGCATGGTGGAAATCTTTAACACCCACGATGCGGCTATATCTCCCACGTGTCGAGGCTCGACTTGGAGGCATAACCGCATGGTGGTTTTGTCGCAAGAAGGGTCATCTTCACACAATCCCATGTAATGAACAAGAATGGGATAAAGAGTTGGCTTACAATCGCCACTTCACACAATACATAAATTAAACATACATCATTCAGAGTACACACAAGGTCCGACTACGGAACCAAAATAAAGTAAGACAACCCCAAATGCTAGATCCCCGATCGTCCCAACTGGGCTCCACTACTGATCATCAGGAAACGAAACATAGTAACGACCAAGGTCCTCGTCAAACTCCCACTTGAGCTCGGTTGCATCACCTGCACTGGTATCAACGGCACCTGCAACTGTTTTTGTAGAATCTGTGAGTCACGAGGACTTAGCAATCTCACACCCGCGAGATCAAGACCATTTAAGCTTATGGGTAGGATAGGGTAATGAGGTGGAGCTGCAGCAAGCACTAGCATGTATGGTGGCTAACATACGCAAATAAGAGCGAGAAGAGAAGCAACGCAACGGTCGAGAAGCTAGAAGTGATCAAGAAGTGATCCTGAAACTACTTATGCACAACCATAACACAAGAACCGTGTTCACTTCCCGGACTCCGCCGAAAAGAGACCATCAGGGCTACACACGCGGTTGATGCATTTTAATTAAGTCAAGTGTCAAGTTATCTACAACCGGACATTAAAAAATTCATGTCTGCCACATAATCGCGGGCATGGCTCTCGAAAGTTTATGCCCTGCAGGGGTGCCCCAACTTAGCCTATCACAAGCTCTCACGGTCAATGAAGGATATTCCTTCTACCGGGAAGACCCGATCAGTCTCGGAATCCTGGTTACAAGACATTTCGATAATGGTAAAACAAGACCAGCAAAACCTCCCGATGTGTTGACAATCCCGATAGGAGTCGCACGTATATCATTCTCAGGACACACTGGATAGATCAAGCTACGAGTAAAACCAGTCCTCAAGTTGCCCCGAGGTGGCCCCGCAGGCTGTCCGACTTGGACCAACACTTAGAGAAGCACTGGCCCGGGGGGTTAAAAATAAAGATGACCCTCTGGTTGGCCGACCCAAGGGAGGGTAATAGATTGTTAGGCAAATGTAAAACCAAGGTTGGGCCTTGCTGGAGGAGTTTTATTCAAAGCGAACTGTCGAGGGGTTCCCATAACACCCAACGGCATAAGGAACGCAAAATCAAGGAACATAACACCGGTATAACGGAAACTAGGTCGGCAAGAGTGGAACAAAACACCAGGCATAAGGCCGAGCCTTCCACCCTTTACCAAGCATATAGATGCATTAATTAAATATAAGAGATATTGTGATATCCCAACATAAAGATGTTCCAACATGGAGCAATCTTCAACTTCACCTGCAACTAGCAACGCTATAAGAGGGGCTGAGCAAAGCGGTAACATAGCCAAACAATGGTTTGCTAGGAAGGATGGTTAGAGGCTTGACATGGCAATATGGGAGGCATGATATAGCAAGTGGTAGGTAGCGCGGCATAGCGATAGAGCGAACAACTAGCAAGCAAAGATAGAAGTGATATCGAGGGTAATGGTCATCTTGACTGAGATCCCGCAAGGAAGAAGAACGAGTCCATGAAGAAGACAAACGGACGAAGTCGAACAAATACTCACAAACGCGACGTTATCGGAACTAACCCGAAGAAGCAACACCGGAAAGAAGCAAACAACATGGTAAACAACCATCACATAAACATGGCAAGATGCACAAACAAGTATGATGCATGTTCGGTTTAAATAGGCATGGCATGGCAAAGTGCACAAACAAAACTACAAGTTAAGTGGAGCTCAATATGCAACGAGTTGCATATTGACGGAACACCACATCAAATTATTTAGTTCTCTCTCGTTTATGTACCCAACAATATTAAATGTTATTAAACATGGAGAGGGGTGAAGCATATGAAAACTACCTATCTAGGCAAGTTTAAATGAGGTCGGAACAACAAACAACAATTCCGGAAAATCCTCATATGCATATTTCGAATTTGCTACTGTTCTGCCTAAAACCATATTTTATTGTTGTTAAACAGGAAAATAAAGTGCAACAAGTTAATCTATGCATTTTTATACCCCATTTACATATAAATTTTATTAAATTTGGAGCTACTGTTATTTAGTTATGAAATAAATCATTTTAACATGGCATTATGCAAAATAAATGTAAACAGCATGTTTAAACATTTTAAACATGGATGAAAGTGGTATATTATGAAACTAGGAAAAATTCTAAGCAAGTTACATATATGAAGTTTTTACATATGCTGCATAGATCATGATTTATTATATGCATGAAGCTCGGGGTCCAAACTGTAAAACTGCACTTTCTGGTTAATTAGCAAATTCACAGATCTGAAAAAAATGTACGCGGGCTGAATCTGGCTGGCCCGATAGTGTACAGGAGAGAGGCTGGAGGGGGCTGCTCACCATGGGCCATGGGCCTGCTGGTGGAGCGGCTCAGCTGGGCTGCAGAAGAGGGCGCCTTGGGCCAGCGGGGCTGGGCCTTGGCGCTTGTCCACGCTGGCACCAGATCGGGTCAACTACGGGTGACGCTCGTCCTATCGCTCGAAGAGTAATGCTATACGTACAAACGAGTTACAAGGTTTTACAAAGAGGGTTAATTTGATGGTCAATATGTGGGGAGGCGGCCCACCCCCCTGAAAATCAGGGGGGCAATTTTGTGATTGGTTAGTAGATGGAAAAAAAATTCTAGTCAGCGTGTAATTGCGTGTAACTCTTTGTATGTTTAGCATTATTGCCGCTCAAAATAGAGTAAGGCAGCAGGCGCGGGACTTGGCGGGACGACGGAGCCACGGGAACGGGAGGAGATCGCCGGATCCGAGGCCAGGGAGGTGATGGAGCTCCATTCAGAGGTAGCGCGCAGCAGATCAGGCAGAGACGAGGCAGGGTCCTAGTTCAGAGAGAGAGATGTGAGAGGAGGGACTAGAAAGCAGGGGAGGGGAAGGAAGGAGCGACGCGGGGATCATCTGTTGGTCGGCTGGACGGTGAGGCAAGGAGAGGCATCACGGAATCTTGGCACGGCGGTGCTCATCGCAGCAGAGGGCGACAGCGGCGAGGCAGAGGAGCGGACGAAGCTCTTGCAGGGTGGGCATCCATGGCGTCCTGGTGACATCTTGCAGCGGTGCGGCGCGAGGTTCAGACGGGGGATGGTGCCGGAGGCACGAGGAATCGGCATAGTGGTTGCAAGGGAGGTGCGGGACTTGCTGCGGCTGACGAAGAAGCAAGGCGGCAACGGTGCGGGATGGCGAGGTTGGAGGCGAGGCTCCAGGAACGGCGGAGCTTGCCAGCGACGGCGACGGCACAAGCGGTGGCGGCCATGGGGGCTCGGTTCCCTGTTGCAACATAGAGAGAGCACTGAGAAGGAGAGAAGAGAGAAACGGGAGAGGAAGGAAGGGAAGGTAGGGGCGGCGCGAGGCAGTTCCTACTAGAGTTCGATGTCGAGGTTTGCCGGGGCGGATGGCGCTCCAGAGGCTGGCGCAGGGCGGTGCTGCTTCCGATCCATCCTGGATCGAGGCACGGGAGGAGGGAACGAGGCACTCGGGCCTTGCGGGGTGGCTGGTGCTGAAATCAACGGAGGAAGAGAGTGGCGATGGCGTGGGAATTTGGAGAAGGTGGAGGCTTGGCTGCACTGGGATCCCGAGGAAGATCTTGGAGTGGCGGCGGCGGGGAGGGACAAACGTCCCAGGTTTTAGGGTTAGGCTAAATTAGGTAGGTGGTGGTCTTATATATAGCAAGTGGACTAGGGCAGGATAAATTTGGATCCTCCGATCGAAATCGAGCAGTTGTGAATAAATGGCTTCGAGGAGTCCAACAAAGAACCAAGGATATTTTAGGGATGATTGGGGATGATCCGGACCCATTGGTCATGACTGCCCGGGTCGGGTTCGGAGAAGTTTTGGACGCGCACGCGAGGGGTTTGACGAAAGGCCAATGAAGACAAAGCAGTTAGAGAGAGGGTGATGAAGGCAAAGGAAGAAACGGCCACGACGAACGAATGCATGTTTTAAAACATGACGAGAACGGAGTGACGATGCAATGCGAATGATGCGTGATGAATGCAACAAACAAATAAAACACACGGTGACAACGAAGAACATGGAAGGTGTCTGCAGCGTCGGTCATGGTGTGTTACAACACTCCACCACTACAAGAGGATCTCGTCGCGAGATCTAATGATGGCACCGGAGAAAAGCGGAAGAGGAAGAGAAGAGGTAAAATAGAGTTGCTTCTTCGACAAACGAGTGAAGCCAATCAACCTTGAGAGGTTAAACAATTTAAAGAAGAATACAATGGAGATGAACAAGATTGCGAAGACTCCTTTAGATAAGAGGAACATGGGATACGACGAGAACCAAGAGGTTAAGTGACAAGATAGATATCTAAACCACTCCGGTTAAAACAAGATAGGGAAGGAATAAGAATGATATAATTTGGGCAGCACTCCGACTGTAAATGGAATGAATTTGAACATGATCTTGACAAGATGAGAGGATACTTGATGAAAGATGAGAGGATACTTGATGAAATCAACAACACATTGTCTCTGAAACTATTGAAAGAATGGCACAAGGGGTAAGAAAGATTCAGACAGCACTCCGGTTGAGGAAGGAGGCAAAACTTGATAAGATGAGAGAATTCAAATGAAAACACGACACTCCGGCTAAACGGATAAGCAAGGGAAAGAACATGATCTTGACAAAACAAGATGATGGGTCAAAGAGAGCAACATCACCATGCCTCTGGTAGAAATGAAAGAATGCAATGAAAAGAACGGAGAAGAAAACAACATGTTCTACCTCAAATGAATTTGATATAGCATCCTTAAAAAGAAGGATAGAACGGACTTGTTGAAAAATCAACAAAGAAAGGATATGATCTTCATGGGCTTATGGGGACATCTCAAAACTTGAGGTGAAATTTTGCCACTAACAAAAACAATTGCTTGCTTGAGATCAACGAAGAGATGAAAACTTAATTCGCTGAGAGAATAGGAGAAAAACTTGGATCATTGATAGACACCACAATTAGCAACATTCCTTCAAGAAGGCTTTAAATGAGATCTATACCAAGATAACATCAACGAAGAAATTGTTGGGTTGAAAAGATACCATGAACGAAGAAAATATGATGGGTTTAAATATCTCATTCTTGATAACTTGTGAATAATGAAACATCAAAAGAAATTGTCAAGAATAACATATCACCATCTCAAAATAAGCTAGAAAGAATTGCACTTCAAAATGCAAGATGAAGAATGCTTGAACTCCTCAAAACAAAACATGTGTTAAGCACCCTGTTTATTTTAGAGTATAGCTTGACGGATCTTGACTCCGAGAGAAATCTTGAAGAACAATTGAAGAATGAAAGGAATCCTTGACGAAGCACCATGTAGAGCCTCCATGAAGAACTCTGGTAATAGAAGGATGATAAAAAGAAAGGGAAGTTGAGAACACAAGGTGTAGCCTTGCAATGATTTAGATGGAGCTTCGCGACGAAATAATGCGGAAAACTTGGAACTCCGGCAGAAGAAATTAATCACTTGGATGAAACAAGAACAAGAATTATGTTATGCTTATCCTTCACCAATTTAGATTGATGACAAGCAATGGATTTGGCATAATACTTATTCTTCTTGAAAAGATTGAAGAGATATGGCCAAACTTGAGAAAAGTCTGCAACGAACCACCGGTAGGATTGAAACAACGAACAAATTAAATATGGGAATATAGGACGAGGAATCTTGAACAAACCACCGTAAGAATTGAAAATGAAAGTGGCAAAAGCACAATAAACCGGGAAAAATTGGAAAATGAATGAAGATACTTGAGGGGATTTAGATACCTGTGAACGAAAAGATCACGAGCTCATTAGAGAATACTTGAATGATGCACCGGTAAGATTTGGAGAACGAGAGCTGAAAGCATGAATGAATAATTCTGAGATGATGGGCTCCGGAGAATCAAACTGAAAAGACTCCTGAAATGCTCCGGATGGGTGAAAAGAATTCTCGCAATCGAAAACAATTATGAGAGGATGGCATGAAGCTAGAACCATGAATCTTCAAGAGAACAGACCAAGATTCAAGAGCAATTCTTCTTCGGTCTTCACATATGTGAGAATGATGATGAGAACCACCCTAACAATTGTTGAGATACTCTGGGATGAAAAATATGAAGGTTGAACCAACGATGAAAAGAATTTGAAAACGAACTTGGAGGATACATTTGACTGATGAGAAATCATTCTTATGTCAAACTTTGAAAGAATTTGGGAATCGCTCCGGATAAATTAGAAGAGTCAGGTAAGATCCTAGAAAAGACCTATGGGTTAGGGCCCACTCAAAAGAAACACCGTTGAACGATTACTTGAAAAACGAGAGATTGCACCGGTTGAATTAAATGGCTTGAATGAGATAGCATCCTCAAAAGAACTTGAGTGAATTGAGAATGGAAACTTGAATCTTCTGAGATATCTTCATCACTCTGGAACAATTGAATAGTGAGAAGTGGATGATTAAGAGGTGCACTGGTACGAGAAAAACATTTGAAACAAGGAAAAGATATGATCGACAAAGCTTTAATTTAATCCACTGGAGAAGAAAGAGAATGAAGAATGATGCACTTGAAGCTCCGTTAGTATCTTCCCGAGAATCACCGGATAAGAACATTGGCGGAAAAGAATGGAGAGACTTCCCATCAATAAAAGGATACTTGATTAAGAAATTTGAGTCCTTGTAGAAAAGGGTAGGAGGGAGGGAAAACAAAGGCAACTTGGGACGAATGAAACAAACATCATTGAGAAAAAACTTAGAATTGATCTTGCGAATGTTGGAATGATCGGATTTACTTCGAGAGAAGCACACCGGTTGGAAAGGATTGAAAAGACAACCTTGATGAACAAGAAGGATTATCATCCACATAGAAATATGAGAACACCGCTTAGAATAAGGTATGGAATCAACACTTGGCATTGAAGCAACTCGAATACCACAAATTAAAACAAAAACAAAGGATTTGGCTTGCAGAATCAGCCGGAAACAAACATATGATAGATCCCATATCGTATCATGTGTGTGTTGGAAAGATATCCTACGAGATACTTGAATTCCCACTTATAAACTCCCAAAAATTTCTGGTTATGCAATCTGGTGTTGGGGATACAGGGGCACAATATATCTCACCCAAACTAACAATACCTAGATCCAGCTGTAGCCATCTGACATAACCAGGTAAACTCCAGAAATCGTGTACCTCAACCTTCGAAAAGCATCCGTTATACGAGTTATGGAAATACTCCCAAACTCCCACCCCAGTACTGGGTGGCGTCGAGGTGATCTCACCAACAAAATGCATAAAAGAGATTTTCGATGTCAGCGAAACTCAGGTATTCCAGAACTACAATGATAAAATTGTGACGACAACACCTCGGAGCTCAACACCCCGGGACACTGCCACAACCCCTAAATGTCATGAGGCACCAAGAACAATGTTCTTGTCACAAGACTCTCAGAACGATTCCAAGATACCCGCGTGATCCTAAAAGAAAATCTGTGAAATTTGAGGAGAGAAAAGTCAAAAACTTCTACGTCAGAAGGCCTCACCAAAGCGACGAAGGGACTGAGGAGAAAAAAGAATCCTACTCTCCGATATATATAATCCTAAGACTCAAAACATTTTGTTCTAGACTCAACAACGTCAGCGATTTGATCAAGCAGGGGGCTCCTAAGTCGGGGATGGCTCTGATTACCAACTTGTAACGCCCACGATGCGGCTATATCTCCCATGTGTCGAGGCACGACTTGGAGGCATAACCGCATGGTGGTTTTGTCGCAAGAAGGGTCATGAAAGTGCGTTATATCGACTAGAGGGGGGGTGAATAGGCGATTTTTATGAAAGTCTTCAAAACATGGGAGTTATGAAGACAAACAGCGAAGATTATGCCTATTACTATGCAGTGGAAGTTAGATTACACTAGCCCAGCCATGGTCATGTATTCAATAGAGTGAAAGCACAGTGACAAACAGCTTCAGTGTAATAAGGATCAAGTAGGAAGAAGTTATGAAGCCAAACAGATGATGCATTCACGTTGTGAAGACAAATGATAAAGCAAGCACGCAATGACTTCACAATGAGTAACAGCAAGAGAAGGAAGTGAAGATGAAACCAGTGACTCGTTGAAGACAATGATATGTTGGACCAGTTCCAGTTGCTGTGACAAATGTACGTCTGGTTGGAGCGGCTAGGTATTTAAACCTTAGGACACACAGTCCCGGACACCCAGTCCTGAACACACAGTTCAGGACACCAAGTCCTCACCGTAATCTCCTTGAGCTAAGGTCACTTAGTCCTCGCCCAATCACTCTGGTAAGTCTTCAAGGTAGACTCCCAAACCTTCACAGACTTCGTTCACTGGCAATCCACAATGTCTCTTGGATGCTCTGAACGTGACGCCTAACCGTCTGGAGGATTCACAGTCCTCAAGTGTAATAAGTCTTCAGATCACACAGACAAGAAGACTTAAGTGATGCCCAATTTACTCTGGCTCTGGGTGGTTAGGGCTTTTCTCCTCACTAGGAATTTTCTCTCAAAGGCTTCAAGGTGGGTTGCTCTCAAACGACAAAATCCGTGCACTGAAATCTGAGCAGCCAACCGTTTATGGTTGTGGGGGTGGGCTATTTATAGCCACTTGGCAACCCGACCTGATTTGTCCGAAATGACCCTGGGTCACTAAGGAACTGACATGTGTCTCAACGGTCAGATTTCGAACTCTCATGGCAACTTCACTTGGGCTACAAGCAAAGCTGACTTGTCCGGCTCTGGACAAGATTTGCTCTCATTGTCTTCACTCGAAGACATAGGTTTTTGATTTAGGCATCACTTAAGTCATTCTGACTTGTTCTCCTGGACCCCACTTAACAGTACGGTGGTTTCTATGACTCAACAAAAATAAAAAGAACTACAAAAGATCTAAGTCTTCGAGTTCCATAGGCTTCATACCGTGTCTTCTGTTGTCATAGTCTTCAATATGAATATCTTCATATACCACCTTTGACTTCATTGTCTTCATTCATTTTTAGGGGTCATCTCTGGTAGTAAACCGAATCAATGAGGGACTTCTACCTGTGTTTTCCTGCAATTCTCACAAACACATTAGTCCCTCAACTAGGTTTGTCGTCAATACTCCAAAACCAACTAGGGGTGGCACTAGATGCACTTACAATCTCCCCCTTTTTGGTGATTGATGACAAACTAGTTGAAGTTTTCAACGGGGAATATAAAGTGTGAAGTCTGTAAAGGAATTGTCATCATAAGTTGCAAGTGCTCCCCCTGAAGATGTGCATATAAGTTAATTTTCTTTTGGAATGCAAATGCACATGGCAGGTTGTACTTGTGGAGATCAGCTTCAGCTTATGATGACAATCCACTATGCATGTGAAAGTATATGAAGATAATGACATGCATAATGGAAAATGGACGTCTGCAGAATGAGATGAGTGCAGAATTTATCGTCGCACATGCGGAATTTATCTTCGCAAAAGGAGTGGTAAAACAAGTAGCAGACGACCATCGAGTTTTAGTGTTTACAACTCAAAAGAACCAAATGAAGCAAAACAAGAGTTGCAAACACGAAGCAAGTATAACAAAACAAGGCACCCGCCCATATTGACCCGTTTGAAGACTATAAACATCATATGCTTCTCCCCCTTTTGTCAGGAATGACCAAAAAGGTTTGAAGACATAGAGTTTTCTACGCGTTCCCAGGCGCAGCAGGGTCGGTGGAGTTGTTTGGCGGTGCAGAGCTTTGAGGTGCAAAAGTGGGTGGTGGTGAAGTAGCATCATCATCGTCATCAATGATCCTCGAAGTGACGGTGGCAGCAGATGAGGAATACTCAGAGTCTTCAAGTGACGGTGTATTGCGCATCACAGCCCTCCTAGGAGGTGTGGTGTCAAATTTGAAGCGCTCTGTGAAGCCATCCTCTTCAAGTTCAGCTTCAGTGCAGATCATTGAGAGCCCTTTCCACGTATGACGGCAAGTCTCATGTGTAACGAAGGCATTCTTGGTGGCCAGGTTTCAAAGACGATTGACATCCACCAAGAGGCTCTTCATCTGACGTTTCAGCCAGTCGTGATGCCTATCTTGCTTTTGGTGAAGGGCCACAAGAAGCTCTCGGTCAGTGAGGACACGAGCACGCTTCTTGGGTCTTGGAGCGTTTGTGCTATCTGTGGCTTCAGTTGATGCTGGTGCACGTGTAGTGCCAGCCATCGGATAGACCCTGGACATGGCTTCAACGCCTTCAACATTCTGCTTGAAGCTCTGGTGTTCGGCATTCTGAAGACTTATTGGTTGCTTGGCAGGCTCAGGGTATATTGCTTTAGCAGAGGTGTCCACATCTGGCAAGAAGATCCGATGGTTGCGGGCTGAGGGCTGAAGTGAAGTTGCAGAGTGAATCTTGATCAGCCTCATAACCCAAGGAGCATAAAACTTCAAACCAAAGAGATCTGAGCCGGATGCTGCAAGTTGGCGTATAAAGAGATCCTGTGCGTTGAAGCATTTGCCATGCAGAATACAGAAGATGAGATTCTTCATTACACCTTCAACCTTGGCATATGGAGAGTGCCCCTTAATGGGCCATAGAGTCCGCCTGGCGATGTGATATATGGTTCTGGGCAGGTACTCTAAGTCTTCAACAAAGAACTCAGTTGGATAGGGTGCATCCTGAGGCAATGGCTTCATCATTGAGAGCATTTGACTCATATTTGGCTCAGGACGCTGAAATATGCTCTCAATTGCTTCAGCATGGGGTTGGCAGCCTTCTTCGAAGAATTCGCCAGGAGTGGGAAGGCCGGTAAGCTCAATGATATCGAAAGCATTGGCTTCATGATGGACATTGCCGGTCATCCACTCCAGGACCCAAGTCTTCGGATCTCTGTTGTAGCCTTTGATATGCAGGGTGGCATAGAACTGGAGCAGAAGCTCTTCATTCCAGTGCTCTTCATCGGTGATAAACGGCAGCAGACCCACTTGCTTGAAGCAATCCAGTGCGTCTTCCAGGCTAGGCAGGCCAGTAACAGCTTCAACCTCAAGGCGCTTGTGAGGAAAGATGCGGCCTTGGTTGTACAGGATGCATGAATAATAGCTGCGCTGTTGATAGCTCCAGAACCTATCTGATACAATTCGTTCCCTTGAATAAGGGTTCTTGGAGCTGTTGAAAAACGTGTTGTCTGCCCTGAAGCTGTTGATGTTGAAGGAGCCAGGAGCTGATGCAGGACCTGGGAACCTTGGCAGTCGTGGGATCGGCTTCTGGACCTGGGGCCTGTACGCAACATGATAATTGAATTGGGGACCGGCAGCAGACTCAGGCACAAAAGATTCAGGAGTAGTAGCTTAGTGTCTTCTGAAGCTGTTGTTGGGGAGGGCTCCACATTTGCTTCGGCGTTGTTTGTGGCAGCCTCAACATTTGCAGCCTCCACACGTGTAGTGGGAGGGACGAACTCAGGCACGTTCTCCTGGAGAACTGCTTCTTGTTGGTGCGGGGGAGTTGGAGCTTGTGGTATTTCTGCATGCTCTTCGACTGATGCAGCCGGAATGTCGTCAGCCTGAGCCCTTGGCCCTTTGCGAATCCTACGGAATATAGGCGACGCCGGTGGAGTTGCAGTGGGCTGGGGCTCATTATCTTCCTCCTGTGGGCGATCTGCCCACGATGCATCTTGTGTGATTGGCGTCAATGGACGACCAATGCTGATCAGTTCGCTTGTCTCAAGCTGAGGAAGGGCTGCATCACCTTGGACATTGTCTTGGAGACCAATGTCTTCAGTAGCGTTGGGGTCGGCTGCTGGAATGTCTTCAGCGTGCGGAGCCTCTGTGAAAGCAGGCTCATGCACTGTTAACTGACGATCTGCGTCAGGATAGCGGACGGAGAGGGGTTCAACTATCAAGGGCTCTATGGGAGCAGCCCGAGATTTCTTGGTCTTGCGCTTTTTGATGGTGGGGTCAGAAGGAGAGGCTTCAGAGTGTTTCCTCTTCCTAGCTTCAGCCTCTGCAGTTCGTGTCTTCTTGAGCTCTGAGGCGGTTGATCGACTCTTTGGCTTCGAGCCAGTCGTTGAAGTGGGGAAGACAATCGGAGTAGTTTCTGACCTTGGCGCCTCTGGTTCAGGCACAGCAAGCTTCTTTTTCTTCTTCGCGGCCACCCTGGGGTCAATGCCGGGACGCCCAAGTGCCTTGTGCTTCTCGGCCTCATTGTAGGCCTGCACGCAGCGATCAGCCAGAGTCTTCATGCGCTCTCGCGAGCCCTGAGCTTCGGCACGCGTCTTCAGAAAGTTCTCTTTCAGCTCGTGCATCATGATCTTGAAGTTTTTCACTTCTTGCACGCTGAGCTTGGCCACGTGCTTCTTGAACTGAGCCTTTTCAAAATCAATTTTCTGCTTCAGTTCAACAATGCGCTGGGCTATTGCAAGTTCTGAAGCAATTGCGCCTTGAAAGGCAACGCTGAGGCCTATGGGCAGCTGCAGATCGTCGAAGCTGATGTCCGGTGAGGCAAACCATTCATCGATGAAGTTGTGGATGATGGCGACATCAAACAGAGGCAGATTGTTGAAGATTTCAGCCTCCTCCTTGCTCTTGATGAGCTGCTCAAGAGTGTCATCTCCAAGATCTTCATCGCTTGATAGATCAATGGTTTCGCAGCGCAGAATGGCAGCAGCTGTGAGCTCTTTGCCTGTGTGTGGCTGAGGCTTCTTGGCTTCTTGGGGCTTCGAGACTCGTGATAAGTCTTCAGACTGCACACTGGCTTCAGGAGGTGCAGTTGCCAATGGCTTCGCTCTTGAGATTTTGGGAGAAGCGGCTGGCTTTGAAGCTTTTGGCTTCTTCTGCTTTGGCTTCGGCGCAGCAGGGGCGTCATCAGACTCAGTATCTGCTGGAGGGTCATTCACGGCAGTCCCTTGGACTAGGATGCGGGTGATGAGGCCTGCAAGATTGGCATACAGCTCGATGATATTGGGATCGGCGTCGCGTGTGCCATCTGCCCTTGGTTCAGAGGGACCAGGGTTGAAGTCTAATCCCAGCTTCTTCTTGTTTTGCTTTGCAGAGTTCTGAGCAAATTGGAAGTTGCGCTTGAACAGATTGTCATCACGACACCAGAGAAGTGATGACGGATGTGCTTCAGCTGGCTGTGGTCCTCTCACCATGCATGGATAGAAGCCTTGAGCAATGGCTTCGTCTCTGGACCTGGGTACGAGATTTTTGTATAATACGTCTCCCCATGGTCTCTTGATGGCGCACTTTTCGGCATACTCCTGAGTGACGAAGCGGTATTGAAACCATTGCTCTGCTCAATATCTTCGAATCCATTGGATTCGTGTCTTGCGCTGACCATAGCTTTCTTCAGGATCAGTTTTGTACATCTCTGCCAATTCATCAGGCAGATCTTTGGATGTTCCACCACGTCTCTGTCTGCCTCCCTTCCTTGCTGCTGTTTCTGAAGCCATGAATCTTAACTTGGAAGGCTTCAAGATGTTCAAAGTCTTCAAAGGCTTCCTTTTGCTTGACCAACAAGAACGGCTTCAGGAGAGTTGATGTGATGCTGCAAGTACTCTGCAAATGAATGCAGACTATGAGAACCAAGTGATTCTCCCACGGACATGTACCTGTGACAGCATTAAGGTGCGAGGGAAGGGGAAGAGGTCATATGCATTCTCAGAAGATTTTGAAGATAAATCGGTTTAGAAGACATTGACCTCATCGTGCGAAGACATTCACTCATAGATAAGAAGTTGGTTCCAGATTTGTACGAACCCACAGATCAGTACAAGTGAGGAATCTAACTACTTCGTAATGCATAAGTGAATATTCTAGGCAGGTTATGAGATGCAGACTGAGAGAGATGTAACTTGTGAGAGCAGAAACTTCTTATGGCAGAAAGTGACTGAACTATAGGATCAAGAGAGGCTGTAAAAAGAGGTTTTATTTACCACACTTGGAACTGCTAGACGAAGTGGGAGTTGAGGTCGAGCAGTTCGATCCTCCGTGCCCTAACTTGGCGACGGAAGACACCTACGGCGACGGCGGAGAGAGCGATGTCCGCTGTCGGCGTGAAAACGGCGTCGGAGAGGTTGCGGCAGTGAAGCGCTTCGTCGCTGGCGTCGTCGAGAGCTAGCGGTGGCGCTAGGGTTCGTGCGAGGGTGGAAGAAGAGATAATGACCACAGTGAATCGTGTATTTATAGGGATAGAGGCGGCACTGCGCTATTACTCAGGTGCCCCTGGCGATTCGCATCTGAACAGCACATGGCCATCATGCGGTATTTTGGGGGCAGTTCCACATCCCACGCACGCCTTGATTGTCGGGTGTCGTTCCAACTTCTCCTGATTTCTTGTGGATGAATGAGCATTGAAAATGGTTTTAAAGTTTGTCTCTGTGTCTTCTACTGACAAGGATGCAGAGAAGACATTCGACAGTTTCAATAGAATGCATACGACTTGGAGAGATAGAGTTTGAGGTAGAAAGCATGGAGAGGTTAGGGTCCGATCACATTCACTTAGTTCAAAAGATTCAAACAAGAAGACATAGCTATAAGTGAATGCTGTAGAGGACAGAACACCAGAACACCAGTACATATATATATATCTATATAATCAACGCAGTGAAGATAATCAGGAAGACATATTGAGATTGAAGCCAAACCAAATGTGAAGACATTGCGAGGTAATGCCATGAGTGAAACACTTCAAAATAGAACGTTTGGTGGTGGCATTACCCACCGTATAGGAAGTATTAGACCCAGACACGGCGGACAATTATCGTGGCGCTCCGAAGTCAAATTCCACATTAATGTATTCACACTTAGAATGTATGTCTTCATTGATTGAAGATATACGTTACTTCGTGTGTTGCACATCTAAATCATCAATATGCATAAGTGTTAGGATGTGTGCCTGATCACAGGACATTTGAGGATTCCAAGATATTTAGCTCACACCGTAACTTGCAAAACCTCTTCTCATCCTAGGGCTTGGTGAAGATATCTGCCAATTGCTCTTCAGTGTTGACGTGTATGATATCAATGTCTTCCTTCACAACATGATCTCTGAGAAAGTGATGGCAAATTTCAATGTGCTTAGTCTTCGAGTGCTGAACTGGGTTGTTGGCAATCTTGATGGCGCTTTCGTTGTCGCAGTAAAGTGGCACTTGCTTCAGATGAATGCCATAATCCTTGAGTGTTTGCTTCATCCACAGAAGCTGAGCGCAGCAAGATCCAGCAGCAATGTATTCAGATTCAGCAGTTGAGAGAGATACACAGTTCTGCTTCTTTGAAGACCAACATACAAGTGATCGTCCCAGAAAGTGACATGTGCCTGATGTAGACTTGCGATCAACTTTGTCACCAGCATAATCAGCATCCGAAAATCCAACCAAATCAAACTCTGAGCCCTTTGGATACCATAATCCTAGAGTTGGGGTGTGAGCCAAATATCAAAGAATTCGCTTCACAGCTAAGTGATGCGACTCCTTTGGTGCCGCTTGACATCGAGCACACATGCAAACACTAAGCATGATATCTGGCCTAGATGCACATAAATAAAGCAAAGACCCAATCATGGAGCGGTATACCTTTTGATCGAACTCTTTACCATTGTCGTCAGGACCTAGATGATGTTTGGCTAGCATTGGTGTTGTGAAGCCTTTGCAGTCTTGCATACCGAACTTCTTCAGGCAATCTTTGAGATACTTCTCTTGAGATATGAAGATGCCATTGCGCTGTTGTCGGATTTGAAGACCAAGAAAGAACTTCAGCTCCCCCATCATGGACATCTGATATTGCTCTTGCATCATATATCCAAACTCTTCACTGTACTTCCGATTGGTGCAGCCGAAGATAATGTCATCCACATATATTTGGCACACAAACGGTTCACCATCGTATGTCTTCGTGAAAAGAGTGGGATCCAGGGAACCAGGTATGAAGCCTTTGCTCTTCAGAAAGTACTTGAGTGTATCATACCAGGCCCTAGGGGCTTGTTTGAGGCCATACAGTGCCTTGTTGAGCTTGTATACCATATCAGGATGTTTTGGATTTTCAAAGCCAGGTGGTTGTGCAACATACACTTCTTCTTCAATCTTGCCATTGAGAAAGGCACTTTTCACATCCATTTGATATAGAAGTATGTTATGATGATTTGCATAGGCCAGCAGTATGCGTATGGCTTCAAGCCTAGCCACAGGAGCAAAAGTTTCATCGAAGTCAATGCCCTCCACTTGAGTATATCCTTGAGCAACGAGACGAGCTTTGTTTCTGACAACTTGACCATGCTCATCTTGCTTGTTGCGGTATATCCATTTGGTGCCTATTATGTTGTGCTTCCGTGGATCAGAACGCTTAACCAGTTCCCATACATTATTCAGCTCAAACTGTTGAAGCTCTTCTTGCATAGCTTGAATCCATTCAGGTTCCATGAAGGCTTCTTCAACTTTCTTAGGTTCTGATATTGAGACGAATGCGAAATGCCCACAGAAGTTTGCTAGCTGAGTTGCCCTTGAACGAGTGAGTGGACCAGGTGCATTGATGCTGTCAAGTATTCTGTCAATCTGCACTTCATTTGCAACACGAGGATGTATAGGGCGAAGACTTTGCTCTTGCTGATCTGCGTTGTTGTTTGCAGGAATGTCTTCATGCTGAGCATTGTCTTCATGTTGATCAGGTGCTGAGATGACGAGTTCTTCTTCAGGATGAGCTTCAGAAGGCATAATCTCTCTAGTTCCCATAAGCTTGATTGATTCACTAGCTGGGACTTCATCTAGCACATTTGGCAGTTGCTCTCTTTGTGAACCATTTGTTTCATCAAACCGTACATCCACTATTTCGACCACTTTGTGATGGAAGAGATTGAAGACTCTGTAGGAGTGTGAATCCTTTCCATATCCAAGCATGAAGCCCTCATGTGCTTTTAGTGCAAACTTTGAGGTGTGGTGTGGGTCCTTGATCCAGCATTTTGCGCCAAATACTCTGAAGTAACTGACATTTGGCTTCTTGCCAGTTAGGAGTTCATAAGATGTCTTGTTCAGAAGATTGTGAAGATAAACACGATTGATTGTATGGCATGCAGTATCAATGGCTTCAGTCCAGAATTTTCTTGGAGTCTTGTATTCATCTAGCATTGTTCTGGCCATCTCAATGAGTGTTCTGTTCTTGCGTTCGACGACGCCATTCCGCTGTGGCGTGTATGGAGCTGAGAATTCATGTGTGATGCCCAAGGTATCCAGATATGTATCAAGGCCAGTGTTCTTGAATTCAGTGCCATTGTCACTTCTGATGTGCTTTATCTTGGCGCCAAAATTGTTCATAGCTCGATTTGCGAAGCGTCTGAAGACATCCTGCACTTCAGTCTTGTAAAGGATTATGTGTACCCAAGTATATCTAGAGTAATCATCAACAATGACGAAGCCATAAAGGCAAGCAGTAGTAGTAGAAGTTGAGTAGTGAGTGGGACCGAAAAGATCCATGTGGAGAAGTTCGAAGGGTTGTGTAGTAGTCATGATTGTCTTCGAAGGATGTTTTGCCCTTGTCATCTTCCCTGCTTCACAGGCACCGCATAAATGATCTTTCTTGAACTTGACGCCCTCGATGCCTATGACGTGCTTTTTCTTCGCAAGGGTGTGGAGGTTTCTCATGCCAGCATGCCCAAGCCTCCGATGCCAAAGCCAGCATTCTGAAGCTTTTGCAAGAAGGCATACCGAAAGTTGTGGTCCTGCTGAGAAATCTACCACGTACAAATCACCTTTCCGATACCCTTCAAACACTAGAGATTTGTCAGATTCCATTAGCACCAGGCAGCGATATTTTCCAAACATTACAATCATATTCAGATCGCAAAGCATTGAGACAGACATTAAGTTGAAGCCAAGGGATTCAACAAGCATGACTTTATCCATGTGTTGATCCTTTGAGATTGCAACTCTACCTAGACCCAATACCTTACTTTTACCAGTGTCAGCAAATGTGATGTGGCTCTTGTCGGATGGACGTAAAGTTGAGTCCATAAGAAGGCTTCTTCTGCCAGTCATGTGATTTGTACACCCACTGTCAATAATCCATTCTGAAGACTTTGAAGTCGCTGGTGTCGTACCCTACAGTGAAGTTAGGGGGATAGGCTTCACGAAGAGAATTGTGAAGCATAAACATTTGACGAACCAGCGGGTTATGAAAACTTAGATCCAGATTAGGACTAATAGGGAGAGTAGCATGCGATTCAGGAGAAAAGTACATAATGATGCCATTCGGGCATTTTATCTTGCGCCCTACAAGATTTTTAAGGTCCCCAGCAATAGCATCAGAAGATTTTGTTTTTCTGCTGGAGACCTTTCCCTGCAAAAGAGAGTTAAGCTTTCTTAACCACCCACATCTTCAAGGGTGGCTTAGAAGCAATAAGTCTGAGTGCAGCATCTGAGAATTTTGGCTTTGAAGCCTTAGCAAACAATCTAGCAGGTGGACAATAATACTCATAGGAATAAGCAGAATAATTTTTGGTCACATGAACGCGGTTCGATGAACCGCTCTCATACTCATGTGCCTGAGTATGGTTTCCCTGCAAAACATTTGTGTTAGTGTGACTCAGGTGAGTCCTCTGTTTGTATGAAGCCATTGGACCGTATGAAGCCTTTGGTCTGAGATTTGTCTTCTTCAAGTGAGGTGTCATGAAGACATTCACAGGAAGATTTTCCAGACACCTTTTGGAAACCCAGATCTTCTTCATAGGCGGTCCATTCCTGCAGTTAGTGCCAATGTACCTGGCAAACACTTCACCATTCTGATTCTTAAACAGTTTATAGTTTGCATCAAAGGATTCATCAATGATAATGGGGTTAGCACAAGTGAAGCCAGATAAGTTGGATGGATCTACTGAAAGTTCCTTTGCAGCAACCCATGTGGTTTTGGGGTACTGCTCAGGTTTCCAGTAAGAGCCATCTACATTGATTTTCCTCACAAATCCAACACCCTCTTTCCTAGGGTTTCGACTCAGGATCTGCTTCTTGAGGACATCACATAGTGTCTGATGTCCTTTAAGACTTTTGTACATCCCTGTTTCAAGCAATGTCTTCAACATAGCATTCTCATCAGCAATAGCAGTGGTATCCTCAGCAGAGGGGTTAGTTACCACGTCAACAGTTGAAGATATTGCAACAGCAGTAGAAGTGGAACATTCAGCAACAGAATTAGCATTATCACGCTCAATGCATTTAAGACATGGTGGTTCAAATCCTTCCTGAGCGGGACTGATCTGTTCGGAGCGAAGTGACTCGTTTTCCTTTTGAAGATCTTCATGAGCCACCCTCAATTTCTCAAGTTCTTGCTTCCTTTGAAGATAATCATAGGAAAGCTTTTCATGAGTTGTTGAGAGAGTATCATGACGATCTTCAAGTTCCTGATACTTAACATGAAGGTTTTTTATGTATTCAATTAAGGATTCAGATCGAGTCATTTCAGCACCCAACAGATCATCGCTTGTGTCTAACAGTTTTTGAATATGTTCCATAGCTTTCTGTTGTTCAGTTGCAATTTTAGCAAGTGTTTTATAGCTAGGTTTTGAATCACATTCAGAGTCATCGTCACTAGATGCTTCATAGCGAGTAGTGCGTGTGTTTACCTTGGCACCGCGTGCCATGAAGCAGTAGGTAGGAGTGGAGTCGTTCTTGTCATTTGCGTTGGTGTCGGTGATGCAGTCATTGTCTTCAGTGTTGAAGATGGACTTGGCGACGTATGCTGTAGCCAGACTCGCAATGCCAGAATCAGACTCCTCCTCAGACTCCACCTCTGCCTCCTCAGATGCGGACTCCTCCTCTGAATCCATCTCCTTTCCAACAAACTCACGTGCCTTGCCAGATGAGCTCTTCTTGTGTGATGAAGACTTTGATGAAGACTTGGAAGAAGACTTTGAGTATTTCTTCTTCTTCTTGTCGTCAGAATCATATTCCTTGCTCTTCTTCTTCCTTCTGTTCTCATTGTCCCATTGTGGACACTCAGAGATGAAGTGTCCAGTTTTCTTGCACTTGTGACATGTTTTCTTCTTGTAGTCATGAGCAGAAGCTTCATCATTCCTTGAGCTTGATCGTGAAGATTTTCTGAAGCCTTTCTTCTTGGTGAATTTTTGGAACTTCTTCACTAGCATTGCAAGTTCTCTTCCAATGTCTTCAGGATCATCAGAACTGCAGTCAGATTCTTCTTCAGATGAGGAGACAGCTTTTGCCTTCAAGGCGCGAGTTCGCCCATAGTTTGGACCGTAGATATCTCTTTTCTCAGAAAGCTGAAACTCGTGTGTGTTGAGCCTCTCAAGTATGTCAGACGGATCGAGTGTCTTGAAATCAGGACGTTCTTGAATCATCAGGGCCAGGATGTCAAACGAACTATCAAGTGATCTCAGCAGCGTTTTGACGATTTCATGTTTGGTGATTTTAGTGGCGCCGAGGGCTTGAAGCTCATTTGTGATGTCAGTGAGTCTATCAAATGTGTGCTGGACATTCTCATTGTCATTTCGCTTGAAGCGGTTGAATAGATTGCGAAGGACATTGATTCGTTGATCTCTCTGGGTTGAGATGCCTTCATTGACCTTGGAGAGCCAGTCCCAGACCAGTTTGGATGTCTTCAAGGCACTCACACGGCCATACTGTCCTTTGGTCAGATGACCACAGATGATGTTCTTGGCAGTAGAGTCCAGTTGAACAAATTTCTTGACATCAGCAGCAGTGACACCTTCTCCAGCCTTGGGAACGCCGTTCTCGACGACATACCATAGGTCGACGTCAATGGCTTCAAGATGCATGCGCATCTTATTCTTCCAGTAGGGATATTCAGTTCCATCAAAGACGGGGCACGCAGCGGAGACTTTGATTATCCCTGCAGTCGACATAGCTAAAACTCCAGGTGGTTAAACCGAATCACACAGAACAAGGGAGCACCTTGCTCTGATACCAATTGAAAGTGCGTTATATCGACTAGAGGGGGGGTGAATAGGCGATTTTTATGAAAGTCTTCAAAACTTGGGAGTTATGAAGACAAACAGTGAAGATTATGCCTATTACTATGTAGCGGAAGTTAGATTACACTAGCCCAGCCATGGTCATGTATTCAATAGAGTGAAAGCACAGTGACAAACAACTTCAGTGTAATAAGGATCAAGTAGGAAGAAGTTATGAAGCCAAACAGATCATGCATTCACGTTGTGAAGACAAATGATAAAGCAAGCACGCAATGACTTCACAATGAGTAACAGCAAGAGAAGGAAGTGAAGATGAAACTAGTGACTCGTTGAAGACAATGATATGTTGGACCAGTTCCAGTTGCTGTGACAACTGTACGTCTGGTTGGAGCGGCTAGGTATTTAAACCTTAGGACACATAGTCCCGGACACCCAGTCCTGAACACACAGTTCAGGACACCAAGTCCTCACCGTAATCTCCTTGAGCTAAGGTCACTTAGTCCTCGCCCAATCACTCTGGTAAGTCTTCAAGGTAGACTCCCGAACCTTCACAGACTTCGTTCACTAGCAATCCACAATGTCTCTTGGATGCTCTGAACATGACGCCTAACCGTCTGGAGGATTCACAGTCCTCAAGTGTAATAAGTCTTCAGATCACACAGACAAGAAGACTTAAGTGATGCCCAATTTACTCTGGCTCTGGGTGGTTAGGGCTTTTCTCCTCACTAGGAATTTTCTCTCAAAGGCTTCGAGGTGGGTTGCTCTCAAACGACAAAAGTCGTGCACTGAAATCTGAGCAGCCAACCATTTATGGTTGTGGGGGTGGGCTATTTATAGCCACTTGGCAACCCGACCTGATTTGTCCGAAATGACCCTGGGTCACTAAGGAACTGACACGTGTCTCAACGGTCAGATTTCGAACTCTCATGGCAACTTCACTTGGGCTACAAGCAAAGCTGACTTGTCCGGCTCTGGACAAGATTTGCTCTCATTGTCTTCACTCGAAGACATAGGTTTTTTATTTAGGCATCACTTAAGTCATTCTGACTTGTTCTCCTGGACCCCACTTAACAGTACGGTGGTTTCTATGACTCAACAAAAATAAAAAGAACTACGAAAGATCTAAGTCTTCGAGTTCCATAGGCTTCATAACGTGTCTTCTGTTGTCATAGTCTTCAATCTGAATATCTTCATATACCACCTTTGACTTCATTGTCTTCATTCATTTTTAGGGGTCATCTCTGGTAGTAAACCAAATCAATGAGGGACTTCTACCTGTGTTTTCCTGCAATTCTCACAAACACATTATTCCCTCAACTAGGTTTGTCGTCAATACTCCAAAACCAACTAGGGGTGGCACTAGATGCACTTACAGGTCATCTTCACACAATCCCATGTAATGAACAAGAATGGGATAAAGAGTTGGCTTATAATCGCCACTTCACACAATACATAAATTAAACATACATCATTCAGAGTACACACAAGGTCCGACTACGGAACCAAAATAAAAGAAGACAACCCCAAATGCTAGATCCCTGATCGTCCAACTGGGCTCCACTATTGATCATCAGGAAATGAAACATAGTAATGACCAAGGTCCTCGTCAAACTCCCACTTGAGCTCGGTTGCATCACTTGCACTGGTATCAACGGCACCTGCAACTGTTTTGGTAGAATCTGTGAGTCACGAGGACTCAGCAATCTCACACCCGCGAGATCAAGACCATTTAAGCTTATGGGTAGGATAGGGTAATGAGGTGGAGCTGCAGCAAACAGTAGCATGTATGGTGGCTAACATACGCAAATAAGAGCGAGAAGAGAAGCAACGCAACGGTCGAGAAGCTAGAAGTGATCAAGAAGTGATCTTGAAACTACTTACGCACAACCATAACACAAGAACTCTGTTCACTTCTCGGACTCCGCCGAAAAGAGACCATCAGGGCTACACACACGGTTGATGCATTTTAATTAAGTCAAGTGTCAAGTTATCTACAACCGGACATTAACAAATTCCCATCTGCCACATAACCGCAGGCACGGCTCTCGAAAGTTTATACCCTGCAGGGGTGTCCCAACTTAGCCCATCATAAGCTCTAACGGTCAACGAAGGATATTCCTTCTACCGGGAAGACCCGATCAGTCTTGGAATCCCAGTTACAAGACATTTCGACAATGGTAAAACAAGAGCAGCAAAACCGCCCGATGTGTCGACAATCCCGATAGGAGTCGCACGTATCTCGTTCTTAGGACACACCGGATAGGTCAAGCTACGAGTAAAACCAGTCCTCAAGTTGCCTCCAGGTGGCCCCGCAGGCTGCCTGGGTCGGACCAACACTTAGAGAAGCACTGGCCTGGGGGGGGTTAAAATAAAGATGACCCTCGGGTTGGCCGGCCCAAGGGAAGGGTAATAGGTTTTTAGGAAAATGTAAAACCAAGGTTGGGCCTTGCTGCAGGAGTTTTATTCAAAGCGAACTGTCAAGGGGTTCCCATAACACCCAGCCGCGTAAGGAACACAAAATCAACGAACATAACACCGGTATGACGGAAACTAGGGCGGCAAGAGTGGAACAAAACACCGGGCATAAGGCCAAGCCTTCCACCCTTTACCAAGTATATATATGCATTACTTAAATATAAGAGATATTGTGATATCCCAACATAAACATGTTCCAACATGGAGCAATCTTCAACTTCACCTGCAACTAGCAACGCTATAAGAGGGACTGAGCAAAGTGGTAACATAGCCAAACAATGGTTTGCTAGGAAGGATGGTTAGAGGCTTGACATGGCAATATGGGAGGCATGATATAGCAAGTGGTAGGTAGCACGGCATAGCGATAGAGCGAACAACTAGCAAGCAAAGATAGAAGTGATATCGAGGGTAATGGTCATCTTGCCTGAGATCCTGCAAGTAAGAGGAACGAGTCCATGAAGAAGACAAACGGACGAAGTCGAACAAATCCTCACAAACGGGACGTTATCGGAACTAACCCGAAGAAGCAACACCGTAAAGAAGCAAACAACATGGTAAACAACCATCACATAAACATGGAATGATGCACAAACAAGTATGATGCATGTCCGGTTTAAATAGGCATGGCATGACAAAGTGCACAAACAAAACTACAAGTTAAGTGGAGCTCAATATGTAACGAGTTGCATATTGACGGAACACCACATCAAATTATTTAGTTCTCTCTCATTTATGTACCCAACAATATTAAATGTTATTAAACATGGCGAGGGGTGAAGCATGTGAAAACTACCTATCTAGGCAAGTTTAAATGAGGCCGGAACAACAGACAACAATTCCAGAAAATCCTCATATGCATATTTCGAATTTTCTAATGTTCTGCCTGAAACCATATTTTATTGTTGTTAAACAGGAAAATAAAGTGCAACAAGTTAATCTATGCATTTTTCTACCCCATTTACATATAAAGTTTATTAAATTTCGAGCTACAGTTATTTAGTTATGAAATAAATTATTTTAACATCGAATTATGCAAAATAAATGTAAACAGCATGTTTAAACATTTTAAACATGGATGAAAGTGGTATATTATGAAACTAGGCAAAATTCTAACCAAGTTACATATATGAAGCTTTTACATATGTTGCATAGATCATGAGTTATTATATGCATGAAGCTTGGGGTCCAAACTGTAAAACTGCACTTTCTGGTTAATTAGCAAATTCGCAGCAAATCATGCGGTGACGAGGCGGGGTCCTGATTCAGAGAAAGAGATACGAGAGGAGGGACTAGAAAGCAGGGGAGGGGAAGGATGGAGCGACGCGGGGCTCATCTGCTGGTCGGCTGGACGGCGAGGCAAGGAGAGGCAGCATGGAATCTTGGCGCGGCAGTGCTCGTCGTAGCAGAGGGCGACTGCGGCGAGGCAGAGGAGCGGACGAAGCTCCTGCAGGGCAGGTGTCCATGGCGTCTTGGTGGCATCTTGCAGCGGTGCGGCGCGAGGTTTAGATGGGGGATGGTGCCGGAGGCGCGAGCAATGGGCATAGTGGTTGCGAGGGAGGTGCGGGACTTGCTGCGGCAGACGAATAAGCAAGGAGGTGACAGTGCGGGATGGCGAGGTCGGAGGCGAGGCTCCAGGAATGGTGGAGCTTGCCAGCGATGGTGACGGCACAAGCGGTGGCGGCCTTGGGGGCTCGGTTCCCTGTTGCAACATAGAGAGAGCACTAAGAAGGAGAGAAGAGAGAAACGGGAGAGGAAGGAAGGGAAGGTAGGGGCGGCGTGAGGCAGTTCCTATTGGAGCTCGACATCGAGGTTTGCCGGGGCGGATGGCGCTCCGGAGGCTGGCGTAGGGTGGTGTTGCTTCCGATCCATCCTGGATCGAGGCACGGGAGGAGGGAACAAGGCACTCGAGCCTTGCGGGGTGGCTGGCGCTGAAATCAATGGAGGAAGAGTGTGGCGATGGCGTGGGAATTTGGAGAAGGTGGAGGCTTGGCTGCGCTGGGATCCCGAGGAAGATCTTGGAGTGGCAGCGGCGGGGAGGGACAAACCTCCTAGGTTTTAGGGTTAGGCTAAATTAGGTAGGTGGCGGTCTTATATATAGCAGGTGGACTAGGGCAGGATTAATTTGAATCCTCTGATCGAAATCGAGCGGTTGTGAATAAATGGCTTCGAGGAGTCCAACAAAGAACCGAGGATATTTTAGGGATGATTGGGGATGATCCGGACCCATCGGTCATGACTGCCCGGGTCGGGTTCGGTGAAGTTTCGGACGCGCACGCGAGGGGTTTGACGAAAGGCCAATGAAGACAAAGCGGTCAGAGAGAGGGTGACGAAGGCAAATGAAGAAATGGCCACGACGAACGAATGCAAGTTTTAAAACATGACGACAACGGAGTATTGATGCAATGCGAATGATGCGATGATGAATGCAACAAACAAATAAAACACACGGCGACAACGAAGAACATGGAAGGCGTCTGCAGCGTCTGTCTCGGGGCGTTACAAAATCTCAGCTTCCGGTATCTTTCTCTTATTAGTGACAATATCTTTCATATACTTAGCATAAGGATTCATTTTGAGCATATCAATTAATCGCATACGCAAAAAGATAGGTCTAATCATTTCAGCAAAGCGCTCAAAATCCTCATCATCCTTTTTCTTGGATGGTTTGGGAGGAAAAGGCATGAGTTTCTGAACCCATGGTTCTCTTTCTTTGCCATGTTTCCTAGCAACAAAGTCTCTCTTATCATATCATTGATTCTTTGATTGTGGGTTATGAAGATCAACAACAGGTTCAATTTCTACATCATTGTCATTACTAGGTTGAGCATCATCATGAACATCATCATTAACATTTTCATCAGGTTCATGTTCATTACCAGATTATGTTTCAGCATCAGAAATAGATATATCATTTGTATTATCATGTGGTTCAGCAATAGGTTCACTAGAATTTTGCAAAGTCCTATCATTTTTCTTTTTCTTCTTTTTAGACAGACTAGGTGCATCAATATTATTTCTTTGAGAATCTTGCTCAATTCTCTTAGGGTGGCCTTCAGGATACAAAGGTTCCTAAGTCATTCTACCAGTTCTAGTAGCCACCCTTACATCATAATCATTTTTCTTACTATTAATTTCATTGAGCAAATCATTTTGAGCCTTAAGTACTTGTTCTACTTGAGTGGTAACCATAGAAGCATGTTTGCTAACGAGTTTAAGTTCACCTCTAACATTAGCCATGTAATCACCCAAGTGTTCAATCATATCTGAATTGTATTTCAATTGTCTACCAAAATAGGCATTGAAGTTTTCTTGCTTAACCATAAAATTATCAAACTCATCCAAGCATTGGCTAGCAATTTTAGTAGGAGGGATTTCAGCTTTATCATATATATAAAGAGAATTTACCTTTACTACCTATGTCGGGTTATCAAGACCATTAGGTTCTTCAATAGGTGAAGGATTAAGATCATATGTTTCTTCAACAGGCAGTAGATTAAGACCATGTATTTCTTCAATAGGTGGTAAATTCTTAACATCTTCAGCTTTAATACCTTTTTCTTTCATAGATTTCTTTGCCTCTTGCATATCTTCAGGACTGAGAAATAGAACACCTCTCTTCTTCGGAGTTGGTTTAGGAATAGGCTCAGGAATTGGCTCTGGAGCTGGCTCAGGAAGTGTCCAATTATTTTCATTTGTCAACATATTATTCAATAGAATTTCAGCTTCATCCGGTGTTCTTTCCCTGAAAACAGAACGAGCACAACTATCCAGGTAATCTCTGGAAGCATCAGTTAGTCCATTATAAAAGATATCAAGTATTTCATTTTTCTTAAGAGGATGATCAGGCAAAGCATTAAGTAACTTGAGAAGCCTCCCCCAAGATTGTGGGAGACTCTCTTCTTCAATTTGCACAAAGTTGTATATTTCCTTTAAAGCAGCTTGTTTCTTATGAGCAGGGAAATATTTAGCAGAGAAGTAATAAATCATATCCTGGGGACTACACACACAACCAGGATCAAGAGAATTAAACCATATCTTAGCATCACCCTCTAATGAGAACGGAAATATTTTCAGGATATAAAAGTAGCGAGATCTCTCATCATTAGTGAACAGGGTGGCTACATCATTTAATTTAGTAAGATGTGCCACAACAGTTTCAGATTCATAGCCATGAAAAGGGTCAGATTCAACCAAAGTAATTATATCAGGATCAACAGAGAATTCATAATCCTTATCGGTAACACAGATAGGTGAAGTAGCAAAATCAGGGTGAGGTCTCATTCTATCTTGAAGAGATTTCTTATTCCATTTAGCTAATAACCTCTTGAGTTCATATCTATCTTTGCAAGCTAAAATGGCTGCAGAAGCTTCTAAATCAAAAACATAACCCTCAGGAATAACAGGCAAGTCTTCATCATCACTTTCATAAATATAATCAGTTTCAATAATTTCTTTCTCTCTAGCCCTAGCAATTTGTTCATCAAGAAATTCACTAAGGGGCAGAGTAGTATCAAGCATAGAAGTAGTTTCATCATAAGTATCATGCATAGCAGAAGTGGCATCATCAATAACATGCGACATATCAGAACGAATAGCAGAAGCAGGTTTAGGTGTCGCAAGCTTACTCAAAACATAAGGTGAATCAGGTGCAGAGCTAGATGGCAGTTCCTTACCTCCCCTCGTAGTTGAGGGATAAATTGTTGTCTTAGCGTCTTTCAAGTTCTTCATAGTGATCAGCAGATATAAATCCCAAGTGACTCAAAGAGTAGAGCTATGCTCCCCGGCAACGGCGCCAGAAAATAGTCTTGATAACCCACAAGTATAGGGGATCGCAACAGTTTTCGAGGGTAGAGTATTCAACCCAAATTTATTGATTCGACACAAGGGGAGCCAAAGAATATTATCAAGTATTAGCAGTTGAGTTGTCAATTCAACCACACCTGGATAACTTAATATCTGCGGCAAAGTATTTAGTAGCAAAGTAATATGATAGTAGTGGTAACGGTAACAAAAGTAACGGAAGCAAAAGTAATATTTTTGGTGTTTTATAGTAATTGTAACAGTAGCAACGGAAAAGTAAATAAGCGGAAACCAGTATAGGAAAAGCTCGTAGGCATTGGATCGGTCATGGATAATTATGCCGGATGTGGTTCATCATGTAACAATCATAAGATAGGGTGACACAGAACTAGCTCCAATTCATCAATGTAATGTAGGCATTTATTCCGAATATAGTCATACGTGCTTATGGAAAAGAACTCGCATGACATCTTTTGTCCTACCCTCTTGTGGCAGCGGGGTCCTAATGGAAACTAAGGGATATTAAGGCCTCCTTTTAATAGAGAACCGGAACAAAGCATTAGCACATAGTGAATACATGAACTCCTCAAACTATGGTCATCACCGGCAGTGGTCCCGATTATTGTCACTTCGGGGTTGCCGGATCATAACACATAGTAGGTGACTATAGACTTGCAAGATAGGATGAAGAACACACATATATTCATGAAAACATAATAGGTTCAGATCTGAAATCATGGCACTCGGGCCCTAGTGAAAAGCATTAAGCATAGCAAAGTCATAGCAACATCAACCTCAGAACATAGTGGATACTAGGGATCAAACCCTAACAAAACTAACTCGATTACATGATAGGTCTCATCCAACCCATCACCGTCCAGCAAGCCTACGATGGAATTACTCAAGCATGGCAGTGAGCATCATGAAATTGGTGATGGAGGATGGTTGATGATGAAGATGGCGACGAATCCCCCTCTCTGGAGCCCCGAACGGACTCCAGATCAGCCCTCCCGAGAGGTTTTAGGGCTTGGCGGCGGCTCCGTGTCATAAAACACGATGATTTCTTCTCTTTTATTTTTTCTCCTCGAAAGCAAATATATAGAGTTGGAGTTGGCGTCAGAGGAGCTCCAGGGGGGCCACGAGGTAGGGGGCGCCCCTCCCACCCTCGTGGACAGGGTGTGGGCCCCCTGGTCTTCATCTTTTGCAATGATTTTTTATTATTTCGAAATAGACGTTCCATGGAGTTTCAGGTCATTCCGAGAACTTTTGTTTCTGCACATAAATAACATCATGGAAAGTCTGCTGAAAACAGCGTCAGTCCGGGTTAGTTCCATTCAAATCATGCAAGTTAGAGTCCAAAACAAGGGCAAAAGTGTTTGGAAAAGTAGATACGACGGAGACGTATCACACTACTAGTTGGAATAGCTTCTACCCACTTAGTAATGTAATCAACAACAACTAAAATATGTGTATAACCATTAGAGGCAGGAAACGGTCCCATATAATCAAAGCCCCAAACATCAAATGGTTCAATAACAAGCGAATAATTCATAGGAATTTCTTGACGTCTACTAACATTAACAATTCTTTGACATTCATCACAGGATAAGGACAAACTTACGGGCATCCTTGAAGAGAGTAGGCCAATAAAAACCGGATTGTAATACCTTATGTGTAGTTCTATCTCCAGCGTGGTGTCCTCCATAAGCTTCGGAGTGACACTTGCATAGGATATGTTCCTGTTCATGCTCAGGTACAAAACATCTAATAACACCATCTACTCCTTCATTATAAAGATGTGGGTCATCCCAAAAGTAATGTCTCAAATCATAGAAAAACTTTTTCTTTTACTGGTATGTGAAACTAGGTGGTATAAATTTAGCAACAATGTAATTAGAATAATCAGCTTACCATGGAGCAGTGTGAGAAGCATTTATGACATTTAATTGTTCATTAGGAAAGCTATCATCAATAGGTAGTGGGTCATCAAGAACATTTTCTAACCTAGACAAGTTGACTGCAACGGGGTTATCAGCTCCCTTTCTATCGATAATATGCAAATCAAATTCTTGTATCAAGAGAACCCATCTAATAAGTCTAGGTTTAGCATCTTTCTTTTCCATAAGGTATTTAATAGTAGCATGATCAGTGTGAATAGTTACTTTAGAATCAACAATGTATGGTCTGAACTTATCACAAGCAAATACGACTGCTAAGAATTCTTTTTCAGTAGTAGCATAATTTCTGTGGGCATTGTCTAAAGTTTTACTCACATAGTGAATAACATTTAATTTCTTATCAACTCTTTGGCCTATAAGAGCACCTACATCATAGTCACTAGCATCACACATGATTTCAAAGGGGAAATTCCAATCGGGTGGCTGAACGATAGGTGCAGAAATCAATGCTTTCTTAAGTATTTCAAATGCTTCTAAACAATCATCATCAAAGACAAATGGTATATATTTTTGTAATAGATTAGTCAGAGGCCGAGAAATTTTTGAGAAGTCCTTAATGGACCTCCTATAAAATCCGGCATGACCAAGGAAACTTCTTATACCTTTGATGTCCTTGGGACATGGCATCTTTTCAATAGCATCAACTTTAGCTTTATCAACTTCAATGCCTCTTTCAGAAATTTTATGCCCCAAGACAATACCTTCATTAACCATAAAGTGGCACTTATCCCAATTCAAAACAAGGTTAGTTTCTTCACATCTGCAAAACTTGATCAAGGTTACGTGTGGCCATGGACCCAGCTGTCAGCCTCTCCACGCACAGTCTACTTCCAATGGTGTCGTTCGTTGACCATGTTGACCACTGCGTGCCGAGCGCATCCAAGGTGGTGGACAACGGCGAGGCCCTGGAAAGCAACGAGCCGGAGATGGGAAGACGCAGGAGTAGAGTCGCAGACGGAGAGGTGTACGAGGGTTAACTGGATCTGGTGCGATGTGGTTCGGAAGTCGGTGGAGGGATGGCCTGGCCAACGGTGGAGTAGCGCCTCACAGCGAAGCGTGCTAAGCAGAGCTGCTAGCAGTAGGAGGCGGGAGCAGGTGGTCCCGGCGGCGCTGGAGGAAGAAGACAAGAGATTGAAGATGGATGTCGGTCGTTGGATGTAAATCCAACGACTAACGATGTCAGAATCATTTGTTGACTAAGTTGACAACGACATGCTCCTCTTCGACCTATTGGCCCACATTTCAGCCTCCAAAAATGTGGCACGTATTCAACCAATTTTTTCAGAATTTACAGTCTTTTTTTTTGCGGGGTAGAATTTGCAGTCAATTTGATCTTTTTTTTGAATTATAGTCCATTAGCTGGGCTGGGTGAACAAATAATGTAGCGTCCATTCGGCCCATTTATGTTTTTCCTAAAAAAATTATAGGCCATTTGCACTTTCGGAAAATACACGATTTTGCTGGGCTGATTCTAATTATAATGTTGGGGTGGGCGCAACAATGTTATCAAAAAATAAACAGGGGCTGAGCATTTTTTAAATAATAAGTGATTTATTATTACATTGGTCCTTAAATATTACCAAGCTTTTGTACACGCTCACCAGTATTTTCGTTGCCAAAAAAATCCAGGATTTTATTGTTAAGAAATTATTTTTATAAGTTAATAAGATGTGGGATATTGTTTTCTTACATATGTAAGTATCTGTTAAATATATGATGACAATAACAATAATATATAATAACATATCAAATAATTTAAATATATATAATATAGTTAGAAGGGAAACATAAGTTGGACCAGGTGTTCCTATTTTTATATAGAAAAATAGAACATACCTCTGCGTTTTCTTCAAAGAAAATAAATAAATTGGGCTGCCGATGTTTTAGGAAAAATAAAAGCTCAGATGGGAGATCCATAGGCCGGTCGATACATGACGGCCCTGAAGAAAATACAAACAGGCCTATGGACCTCCCATCCGAGGTCGTGGGTTGCGGATGTTAAAAAAGAAAGCCTAGACGGGGCAGCCCAAAACCCAGCTGATACTTGCTGCCCCAGTGATAATAAATGATACATGCCAGCTCCCCGGCTTCGTTGTGAATTTATCTCCTATAGTAACTATGTTGAAGCACCTAAAAAATGTGACTATGTTGACAAACCCGTGGGCCCCAACGTCAGTATAGCATTAGGAGGAAGTATTTTTTCGATGAGGCACTTGCTTATGTACGGCCATAGACCTGGTGGGTCCCGACTGTCCGCCTCTCCACGTACAGTCCTCTCCAGATTCCTCTCGTTTGTTCAGCATGTTCACAAAGGAAAACAGCGGCGTCGCGGCGAGCGCACAAAGGCGCAGGAGGAGATCAGACCACCTGAGGAAGTGCCTCATTAGTAACGAAACAACTGAACTAGCCTAGTGGCCGAGTGACACTACCCGACAGCTATTCCGCCCGGGTTCGATTCCACCTGTGCAGAGAAAATATCTCCAAATTTTTTGCTTCTGCCTTTATTGACATGTGGGTCGCAATTGTCATCTATGCACACCACATCCAACACTTGGAAAAACTTTGTCCCTCGTTTTCTCTGTTTTTCGCACACTCGACATTGTGCGGGCATTTTGAAAATAGCATATCTTTTTGACTGTGCATCATATGAAGATGTTCTATGCATGAATTTTGATCAGCATGATGTTAACTGGCTGGTAGTTCCAGTTTCAACCATGAATAAAACTTCCAACATGATGTTAACATGGTTTGAAAAGGCCGTGTTAATATAAATACTCTGCTTCTGAAAGTTGCAGTTTCTTATCTGAAACTAAACTTGGAGTTTCTTATCTGAAACTGAAACTTGCAGTTTCTTCTCTGAGAATCACATTGTATGCACTTTTATACTCCTATGAAACTACATTTTTTTAAGTGCTAAAAATAGATCTCTAGAATTCATAAAATACTTCATATGCTCAATACTGCAAATCTGAAATTCAAAAGACATTCATATCTGAAGGTACTCTCAAAATACACAACACAAAACACAATTCACAACCTGCAAATACTGACAACCCTAAGATCCTCCTGACAATTCACAACCTGCCCGACTATTGGGCTGGGGGGGAGTCCCTCCTATTCCTCGGCGGCAGAAAACCGCCCCGTGAGACGATGTGAATGGCGAGGGATAGGATGGAGGGGAAGCATCGTCAGGCCAACTTTTTTTCTCCTCTTGCAGTTGGGTTCGGCCGACGAAGACTCCACCGGCTCGCTCTGGCATGACACCCTCACAAACGGCACCCTATAGATGCTCGATCCTTCAATCTCTGGTGGATGCTCCATCTGGGATCGATACTCCCACCACCACTCCCTCATGATCAGATTCGGTGAATCTATTTGCTCCATGGCCCAGAGGAGCAGCGCTATGTACTCCCACGTGACTCCCTCCGGGAGTATTGCCGCCTTTTCGCTTTGTTGCAGATATTTGGCCATGGATGTAGCCGTCACCACTAGTTGGTCCTTGTTGTCAAACCAACACTGTATCTCCAACATCCTAGCTAGCTTCACAGGGTCGCCGTCTGTGATCCTCACATATCGGTTGTACTCCTCCATCAATCTACTTCTCCACAGCACCTTCACTTGCCAGCGGTGGTTTTTGAATGGAAGACGACAGGAGCAACGCTAGTTTTCGATTAGAATGGGAGAGGAGCGACGCTGGTTTTGGATTGGAAACAGGAGAGGAGGGGCGGTGGTTTTGAAATGGAAGAAGAGAGGAGTAGCGCTGGATTTAGGTTGGAACAGGAGAGGAGCGGCGGTGGTTTAAGAGGAGAGGAGCGGAAGAGCGGCGCTGGTCTTGGAAGTTTTTTTTTGTTTTGCGTACTTTGGGTCAAAGTTTGACCACGTACTGTATTTGACAAGCAAAATGTGAATGCATGTCACCAAAAATTGTATCGTTTGGTTCGTATCTGAATGTACTTTCAAATTATATTATTTTTTCAATGTATAACATATATTTATTTGCGAAAATCATGGTCAATTATGACCCAAAATAAAAGGGACACTAGTTAATGTGGGGTCGCTTTCTTAATTGAAGGGTAAATTGATTTTGATTTTGATCCAGTCACAGTGCGCCGGCCCTCTCGTCCAATCCTAAATCGCTTCCGCACGCTCCTATCCCTCTTATCCTTTGAAAAACCACCTCCTCACCTCTCCATCATCTCCATTCAAAAACCACCGTCTCGCCTCTCCCTCTTCTCCATTGCAAAACCACCTCCTCTCCTCTCCATCCTATCCATTCCAAAACCACCGTGTCGCCTCTCCCTTTTCTCCATTGCAAAACCACCTCCTCTCCTCTTCCTCCATTCCAAAACCACCGTATCGCCTCTCCCTATTCTCTATTGCAAGACCACCATCTCTCCTCCCATCTTCCAAAGCTAGCACCGGACCACTCAGAAGGACATTTATGGAGAGGATGCAGCAGCGAATCAGGCAAATCGCCGGCGGCGACCAGGCAAAGTTAGCCAGGTTGAAGGAGATCCTTACTTGTTTGGACAATGAGTGGGAGATTTCGAGGACGGTGAGGCCCATGTGGCAATGTATGCGAAAGAGCGAGACGGCGGCGATGTGCATGTACTCCTCGGCGGCAGTCACGCCGCAGTCCTTCGAGTTCATCAAATATCTCCTCTAGGCGATGGAGCAGACAGATTCGCCCCAGGCGAAAGTCAGGCAGAGGTGATTGGCGTACAGGTCGAAGGTCAAGCGCCTAGAGGATAACGAATCGATCGACTACGGCGTGCCGTTCGTGAGGGTGCAGAGCCAGCCGGAGCCACATGAGTATTCGTTCTCCCACCGCAAGAGGAGGCCGGATGGCGCGACGTCTCTTCCCCGCCGTTCTCGACGGTTCCCTCGACGCTCGCCTCATTTCAACATCAGCGGTAGGGTTTAAGGTAAGCTTCGCACTAAGCTAATCTTCCACCTGCTCATGCTTACAATCAGTGTGACAGGTAATGAAAATCATGCTTACAATCAGCCTCCGAGTACTACACCAATCACCCTTAAATAGCTCTGGACCTTTGGGTCAAAGTTGTGACACTATGTACAAATAAAGAAAAATAGATTGGTGCTTCTTTCAGAAAAGAGTACTCCCTAGAAAACTGCCAATATAAGCTACTAGTATTTGGTTAGAGGATTTGCTGCCGAGAAAGATCTGTCCACAAAGAGCGCCACACATCCCATTGGTGGTGGTGGATGCCAATGCGTGCATCGAGCATGGTTGGTGTCGGTAATTTTTACTTGGCACACCTTGCACTCTGCATATATGTCGGTTCCATCCGTACATTTGTGCAGTTCCACCAAAATGCAGCTGAATAACCCTGTTTGCACAGACAATGAAAAAATGTGATTACATTATAGTGGCACTAGTTGATGAAACACGCAAAATAAATAGAAGAAAGTATTGTGATAGTATCATAGTATGCCATGCTGCGAGGGCGAGATGGGCCCTGCGACGTCTCATACGGTACACCACGCCTCATACTGGAAATTGTCCCAAGTCTCCCCGATACACCTTCTGCCAGTGATGAACATCAGCGTACAGCGGTAGTACAAGGAGGGGCCTTGAGACATTCAAATATCTATTTTTGTGCAGATCAACTAAACTTAAGCACCCCAGTTTGCAGAAACGCTTAAACATTAACAATGGGACTAGTTGATGAAACATACATTAATAAAGAGAAGCACTTTCTTTATCTACATTGGAAATGAAATGATAGAGAGGACACTCGCTCTGTTTTAACTGTATTATTACTTCATTTTATCAGTGACACTAGGGTCGAGCAGGTGGCAAACAAGGTGTACCATGCGTCGCAAGGATGAAGGTCGGGGGTGCTTAGACTGGGATGCTGAAGCTGGCTCTTTCAGCCCCTATCTTCCCCCTGATGTTTTTGTGGTAGCATTTGGGTTGTAATCCAAACTTGGTCGAGCTGGTGCTGCGTCCCCCTACCTGCCTAGCTTATGTGGCGAACTTGTCTCCTGCTAGTACTCAGTCCGTTCTAGTAGTAGTTGCATAACTGCCCGTTTACACTGAGATGTTGTCGGATAATGGTTCTCTATGGTTGGGTTTCTTTAATGAAATCGGAGGGAACCCCCTCTTTCGATATATAAAAAAACAGTGGCACTAGCGGTGCCAAAACATTGCCTCAAATTAATAGTGCCACTAGATTAAGGTGCAAAATAATAACATTACTGCTTTATCATGGTAGTGCCAAAACAGTAGCACAAGACAAGATCAACATGCAGGATTTTGGCAAACGGTCAGACCAAAAGGGAACATACCTCGTGATGGGAACCATATGTGCAGTCAACGCCATCGTAGAAGGGATGACACCACTCACCAACATGGATGATTCAATTCATGGGACCTTTTGGCAGTTCACCTAAAATGAAGCAATGTCCCATGAGCTAGCAACTTATTTTTTTTAAGAAAAGGGCTCCAGCCTCGGTTCCATTTCCATCAGAAAACGAAACCCACAGAGCTTCTTCTTCATTAGTTGCAATAAAATTGAGCAACATCAAGGTTGTTCATGAAGCTCCTGGCATGTTTAACTATAATTTGGATATCATTTGTGCAGTTCAACTAAGATCAAGCGTGAAATGTATATCTCTGTTTGCACAAAAAAGGTGGAAAGTAGGGTGACTAACAAGTGATGAAACATGCATCAAATGAAAAAAAACATGTTCCTTATCTGAATGGCAATCGTACAAGGACAATAGCAATTTCTAGCAGCATTGCTAGATATTAGTGTAGGCATTAGGATTAACTATGACAGCCGTTAAATACGACAATACTTTAATGGTGCCATTGCTTCATTTTACCAGCAACATTACATTAATAGCTACTACAGAGTCGGTATTTGGGCATGGGAGAGTAGGCGGACCAGGACAGTTGCATCTCTAACAAAAAGAAGCAACTTAACTTAATGGGAAATTTAGCAGGACATGAAAAAAGTTACTGGAGACATTACATTGAAAACAACATTGGTTTAATGTGTCCTTACTTTTAATAGTGCAACTGCTACATTTTACTAGTGGCATTACATAAGAGCGGCTCGGGGCAACAAACATCAGAAGAGGGTATCTGGGTTGGTCCCATTTTTGTTTGGTATATAGCCACCTTATACTGTGTGAGGCTAGCGAATCTAGTGCTGGACTTACTCTGTTGACTTGTCCCCCAGTCCCCAATTTCTTTCCTTTTTCAACCAATAGATCGGGTTTATATTGAGTTTGTACCGCGTTCCCTTTATTTCCCTATTAGACCTAGAGACCAGTTGGATAGCCAGTCTCTGCTACTTTTCGCCCCCATTATTTCCTCTTTCGACCAAGTCATAGATTCATGTAACAAATCTTCCCTCACCCCACCCCCTTTCTTCCTTGTTTGAACCAAGTCATAGAACCAAGTAGTGCATGAACTAGTTTTACCTCTTAACAGTAAAAAATTAGGTGGTTTTCGAACAGCCGATCGATCCTATCTATGAGGGGGCCTGAGAAATAGTAAAAGATACAAATGTACCGACGTCAGGAGCTTGGGAAGTAGAGCAAGGCCAGTTTCGAAGGAAGTTATGCCTGAGGGTCGCCGGGATGTCGCTAGGTGGGCGGCAGGAGGCCGGATCTGCCCACACTACGGCAGCGAGGAAGAAGGGGTGGGAGGCCCTCCCTCGCCAGCGATGCTTGGGAGACAACGGCAAGGCACGCTGATCGGGACGCGCCGGCAGTGGGTAAGAGCCGTCGCCGAGGACGATTGCGTGAACGTTGCACCTTCTCACCTTCCCCGGTGGAAAGGATCTGACTGGATCTGTGACCAGCGGTGAGCAGAGAGAGAGAGAGAGTGTGGCCACCCCTGTCGTGTTTAGATCTGGAGAGGATGAGACAGTGTGAAGAGAGCAACACTAGCAAGCAAGTGCGGAGGCTCCTGCCTATATAGTGGAGTACTAGTTTTCTTTTGTCTACCGGCCAGAGCCGGCTTGACCTCGGCAATGACTGTCGAGAAGTCTTCATGCATGTGCCCCAGAGGCGCAGTTGTCGTCATTTTGATCTGAAGCACCGGATTATAACATATAACACGAAAAAATGCCACATGATAAGAAATCATAACCTCACTGCCCAAAGGAGACAAGATGAATCCCGACGGACAAACTAGACGAGGATCAAAGCTCAAATTAAAGATAAACTCGTAGAAAAGGGGTCCATCGATAGATGTCCTAATTAACATAGGTGGCTTGACCTAGATGGCAGCCGAGTAGTCTTCGTGCATGTGCCCCCAATGACTAGCCCAACTCAGTTGTCGCTGTTTAGCCCTCGCAGTGATCCAAAGCACATGACACCTAATTTTGCGAGATGACAAGAAACCTTTTTTTAGATTTCTCACCAGAACTACAGCCCTGTACAACACAGCCTGCATGGACGAACTGATCTTATGTGTCTTACAGGGATCATCCAGGTACCAACGTATGTACTCCTACAACACTTCTCTAGTAGTACAATCGCTCGTCTCTCTCTTCTATTAAGTCACCCGACTTGCGGGGCTGGGGAGTGTGCCTATGGTCGGTTCTCAATTGCGGTGCCACATGTGTGTGCAAACGCAATATGACGCGCGTACCATTCGGAGAGCAGCGTGCCAGACCGACCGACCGTCTGGGGTGCGACGCGAACGCGATGGGCGTGTTGTATACTCTGTACATGTGTACCGCCGTTTTCTTGAGGCTTTGATCCATGGCGCAATCCATGGATACAAAATTAGTATACTATACTATTGAAAAAGTTGAGGGCGGGGCTTTTCCTGTGCGGTAGGCGGGGCAGTTCCGGCTAGTCGGTTCGACAGGGATGCGAGAAGATGAGGGAGTAGTCTGCTGCAAACGTAGGGCTATGTGATTTGACAGCGAGTTACTGCTGGATAGGTGGGGCCCCGTGATTTGACTTGGCATTATCATTTTAACTGCGGCGCTACGACCAGCGTGGTCTCCTGATTCCTGAGCACCTCCATACAGGTACCTCTCCTAATGCTCCACCATGTAGAGGCTGGCTCTTGCATGAGAGCCCACTCCTCCACTTTTTCCTTGCCTCCTTCCTCCACATATGCAAAAATTCCATGTAAAGCGGGCTTATAGCCCACTATTGTACTCCCTTCGTTCCAAAATAGATGACCCGCGATGGAGTACTTACTTGCTCCTACAGGTGCTAAGCTTGCCACATAGGCATAAAGTCTGATGTGGCAAGTTAATTAAGAAGAGAGAGACTAGTTTGGTGACCCAAGGAAGAAACGGTGCTAAGCGCATGTACCTAGGTGAAAAGACAATTTTGAGTCTATAGTTAATTAAATGAAGAAAACTTAGCAACAAAAAACTAAGCACGTATGCACTGGGGACTTGATTGCTGAGCCATTTAATGCCCTTAGCACCTCATCTAAGCACCATTTCATTGAAAGAGGTCACTCCTTGTCAAATGCAATAAATACTACGAAGAAAGAGATAGAGAGAAGTAAAAAAAATACTCTTATAGCAAACCTTATAGCTAACCTTGTTGTAGTATGAGTGACTATGTATGACATGCCAACATCAGATAGCCTAATGCACTGTGTTAAATCTCCAAGGGCGCGACCGCGTGAGCGAGGCGACGATTGTGGTAGGCGGCGCGACCATGATACGGGCTACTGGCAGCCCTTGGATCTAAGATCGAATGGTCGCATGCTAAGTTGCTGAAAATTTGCAGAATAACACTCCAGGATAGGATATTCACCCATAGGTCTAGAATCACGTCATGCAACCGTTCGATCTCAGATCCAAGGGCTCTCGGAAGCCAGTCTCATGGGACAATGGAAAGCTTCGTATCACCTGTAATTTTCCCGACTTTGACATGACATCGAAAGCCATTTAATTGGGCGTCGAGTAGACATGACATCTAATTGGGCCCCCATAGCACTGTGCATGAATCCATTTATCCAGCAGTCAAGCCACTACACTGCCGTTCGCACGCCCCACTCAGCATTTTTACAATTGAAAAACCGCTGGCAATTTGCTCCTACTCGTCCCTGGACGTCCTTTAACATTACGGCAGTTCGCTCCTAGTCGTCCCGTCCTTTCACATTACGGCAGTTCCACTAATCCTAACCCTCCTCCCAAATTCATGGCGTCCCAAATCTCCATGATCGGCGGTGAGTACAAGGTTAGAACCATCACCGGCGATGAGTTCGACGTCATCTACACCCGTTCTTCCGCGATGGTGAAAGGATGCCTTGCTCGCTTCAGTCGCATGTTCGAAAACTCAAATGATGAGTGGGTAGCTGGGCTAGATGTTGAGTACACCACAGTCCTGGGACAAGAGAAGGATCTAAAGGAGGAAGAGAAGAAGAAGCCCGCCGTGATCCAGGTTTGCGTGCATGACTTATGCTTGGTTACCACATATGCCATGCCAACATTGAGTGCGAGGAATTTAAGAACTTCCTCAAGGGCGGCCTAGTCAAATTCGTTACTGTAGACTTTACGAATGACAAAAGAGTCCTCGGTGGGATAGGCCTCGTTGTAGGCAACCCCTTCGACTTCCAGAAGAATCGGCTGCTGCTCTCTAGTGGTAAGCCTTCAATGCTGACCCTGGCAGGAGCCATGGTTCATCCTTCATACGGTAAACTAGAGAAACCTCCGTACACGTTCATTGTCATGCATGGTAGTGGAATGTACTAGATATAGACCACATCCACTACGCTGCAATGGATGGCTACCTTTGTTTCAATATCTACAAGGGTTGGATGAAGAGCAAGAGCCAAGTGTGCAGTTCAAGCAAAGAAGTATCACCCAAGAGGAAGAGGTACAAGCACGAAGTCGAGGACGTGGACGAGGAGTCCGAGTAAGGTGGTAGTATCATTGCTCATGGTGGTTCTAATGCAGTGTCTACCGGATTAGTTGCATAGTTTAATTTGGTGTGCTTAGTTTAATTTGAGGGGTGTGTTGTGTTGAGCCCCGAGCAGAACTATGTTATGTTTATTCTCGTTATATTTTGTACATTTCATCTTTTAGTTGGTGTAGTACTACCACTCGTTTCTTCACATTATATACGTACAATATATATGGCCAACATCATATAGCCAGCAGTTTAGTTGTTAAAGAATTTCAGGCTGCTTAGTTTTGTCAAAGAATTCCAGGGTGCTTAGTTTTATTTGAGGGGTTTGTTGTGCTGGACACCATTAACTTATCATTGCAAGATGAGAATCGGCTTATTTTTGTCATGTAACATGGTCAATGGGTTTGACATGAAAATAACAATGTCTATTGGCATTTCTGAGCAAACATCTAACATAATGATGGCATTTTTTAGATATCTAGTTGCATTTTTGAGCAGGCTTCTCACGGATCGATGGCATTTTTTCAGTAGTTGCAACTTCTAATGGAAAAACTGAGTATAGTGATACACAACTAGTGGCATAAATAATAAGGACCCAAGAATTAAATAGGTATGCTAATTTCTTTATTTTTTTTATTTCTTTATACCTTTGTGTGCAAAAAATATACGCTGCCTCCCCCAGATTTTCTTGAAGGAGGCAATATCGAACTATATGAGTGCCCTGTTAAATTTTGGAATTATTCCGGGTTTGTTTGGCCTTTTTATACATTAATTGAGTTTCTAGTCATTTAATGTGCATAATTCAAATTTGAACTACAAGCACATGCTCCCGTGCACCAAAGTTGATTGAAAAATCACATGTGTGTCCTCGGGTGAATTTCTAGGTCCCATGCAAGAAATGGGAATGAAATTCAAACATCTGGGCATCATGGTTCGGCCGAGAACATTGAGAAGCTTGGTTTTAAAATTCTTGTAAATCCAAAACACGCCTGAAAATCATGAAACTTGGCATGGTGTCATGTCATGGTACTACCATGCTGTGGTAAAAAAATTGCAGAATAGGAACAAGTTTTGGTATAAGTTTCTTGCAAACCGGAGCTTCTCTCAAGAAGGCTCGTTGTTCTGAGAGGGAACGTGTCACCTTTGTGTGCATAATTCAAATTTTAAATACAAGAACATGCTCCAGAGCACCAAAGCTGGTTGAAAATTCACATGTGTGTCCTCGGGTAAATTTCTAGGTCCCATGCCAGAAATGGGAATGAAATTCAAACATCTGGGCGTCATGGCGCGGTTGGAAACATTGAGAAACTTGGTTTTTTAATTCCTATAAATCCGAAACACGCATGAAAATCATGAAACTTGACTTGGTGTCATGACATGGCACCAACATGTTGTGATAATTTTGTTGTCCGTTTTGCGAAGGCGCACACATTAACAATCAACAAAGTCATTTTGGAACAGGTGTTGTCACGTTACAATTGGAAACATAAGTATTATTGAAACCGTGGGCGTCTATTTACCATTTACGTGCCGCCACGCATCCCCTTTTTTATTAGCTAGGAGGCGCCGTGCAGGGTAGCTATTTGGGTACGGGAGGTGTGCGATCAGACCCCTACGTGTGCTTATCGGGAGGAGAGCCCTTTGACCTCCATCTGCCATCCACCTCTCTCCCAAGGTCTTCATTAATGGCACCCGAGCCTCTATTTAATGGCGTGGCAGTGTATCTCTCAACTGAGATTTAAGAGAGAGAAAAGAAAATCTGAAAAGAAAATTTTGCACGGATCTTGATGTAAGATCCGACGGACCTATATAGCATCTACTACGACTTATAGCAAGACTGATGAATATATATAAGGACGACGAGAGTGGATAATAATTTTCTTACATAATTAGGAAGATAATGTAAAAAGCCATATGCGGCTACGCCTGAAATACACAAGGGCAAAATAAGAAGGAAGACGCATACAATGATCTGGCTCGCTGATCTTTACTTTCTTTATGAGATGTAGGTCGCGGAGACTAGTTCTCACGGCGAGCGGCGATGATCTCTTTCATCAGTTTCATGTCCTTAATACGCTGCTTGGCAGCATCGACGGATTCCTCCACCAGCCTTTTGCGCTCGATGCGGAGCATGGCATTGTCGTCCATAAGTTTCTTGATGATGACGCCCATCCTCCGCAACAAGGCAGCGGTCTCCTCCGCCTGCTTCGCACATCCAGCGATCTTCGCTCTCAGCAGGTCGTGCTCGCCCCGGAGCTTCGCATTGCCCTCCCCTAGTTGCCGGATGACGCCGGTAACCTCGTCCCGCAGCCTCGCCCAGCTTGAGATCTAATCCATCTGGTTATGGACCATCGCACGCATGCTCCTGTAAGAGTCCTCGCCTGCCCGCGAGAAATTTTCCTAGGCTGCCGTGGCGCGGCGGGACCTCCGTGCTACTTCGGCGGTGCGGCAGGACATCTCTGCTGCTTCTGCGGCGTGGCCGGACCAGTCTGCTACATCAACGGCGCGGCGGTACCTCCGTGCTGCTTCAACGGCGCGTCGGGACCTCTGTGCTGCTACTGCTGCGCGGCTGGACATGTTGGTTGCTTTCGCGGCGAGGCGGGACAACTCTCCTGCTTCCTCTTGCATGCTCACCTCTTCCTAGTGGAAATCTCTCGACCCAGAGCTCACACTGGCCATGGCTTGATTGACTTGATTGTTTTTTGTGAATGGGGAGTTGAGGAGGAATGTGCAGTCATCTTAGCATAGTAGTGTTTATAACTGAGTACTACTAGTACGCTCCTAAGTGGGAAACCGTTTAGGTTGTGATCGGTGTGAACAAGTTTGCAATTAAATATAGCATGGTAGTAGTAGTAATTTGGAATGTGAAGAGACGCGCTCAAAATTTATTGACGATTCTAGTTTCGAAGTGCGACACTATTCCCGGATGGCGTAACGTCGGCACGTTTTCTCGGCCGTGGTGTAGCATATGCCATGGTACTAGTTCTTTTTCTACTGTTGTGTACGTGCAAAAACTGGCACCGTCGGATACATATCTTACGCTTGGCGATCGATAGGAATAGGCTCGTGGCGAGCTATAGACTAGTCTTTTTTTCAGACGCATTACACCTATCTCTCGGGACTTCTCGCACGGACCATCACTGCTCCCTAGGTCGATGCCACCCACATACACTTGTACTCTGAGAAGAGGTGCACGCATGCACTCGTCCTCTCTCACACACGCATCTGTAGCTATGAATTGTAGTGTTCTCAACCATCTGATTGGCTCTATCATAGGTTTCACGTTCCTCCTTGGCCTTGAGATTGAGAAGTTTAAAATGCAGAGGCTAAGATGGAGGCGCGAGGTTTTGGTTAATGTGCGGGCCGCACACGGCACCAACACGACACGAGCTTCGTCTGCCTGGTGCGCATGCAGTCGGGTGAGTTGTCCAAGTATAGACACAACCAGGCCCTCGTTGGTATCCACGCCTCGACTTTGGCTGGTCATAATGGAGAGTAACATAGACTAGTTACTAGTCTATGTTACTAGTACCTTCATAATGGGTAGTGTCATATAGTATATGCATAATTTGGCGACGAGCGCTCTCTATATGTACCACCTTTTTTCTTTAATTTCATCTTGTTAGTTTGTCTCCATGGCCCAATCCGTCGATACTACTACTGTACAAATGTATACATTTTTTAAAAGGCTAGAGGGAGGGGCAGTCTAGCTTGGTTCTTTTCCCGAGAGGCGAGGGCCTTTGTGATTTGACGGCTCATTACTGCTGGAACGCGGGGCCTTGTGATTCACTGCTCGTATAAATGTGCCGACGACCTCAGGAGGAGCAAAGAACCGTGCAGTATACTCAAGTTCTCCACTGGAGTAGTATTACGACGGAGGAGCACGAAACACGGCAGCCCAGTGCCATACGGCAACCACCGTCCTGGTTTATAGGTCACCTTTGTAGTTCGTGCCAAATTTTGACCAAATATTTAGCTAACAAAATGTTAATGCATGTCAACAAAAATTATATCGTTGGATTCGTATTTCAATATAGTTTTCAATGATATAATTTTTGGTAACATGCACGAACGTTTTGTTAGTTCAATCTATAGTGAAAATTTGACACAATATACAATGGGGACCAATAAACCAGGACGGAGGTAGTAATTTGCTCGTCATCTCATTATTAGCATTGTTCTATTCATGCCTCGCAGAGAACGTGACACGTGCGGTGAAGCACCCGAAGCAAAAGAAGAAACACAAGAGCAAAATAAGAAGGAAGATTATCACCCCAAATGATCTAATTCACCGTGGAGTCGTAACTGCTTCTTCATCGCCACGACCTCCATCTCCTTGCGCGTCTCCTCCGCCATCTTCTTCATTGTGTCCATGACGGGGGATTTCTCGACGCGAGCCTTCATCATTTGTTCCACGGCCGCATTACGTACCTTGATAGCAGCCGGGTGCTCGATGCGGAGCTTCTCCAACTCCTCCTCCTGTTCCATGACGAGGGCCTGTAGCATCTTCATCGAGGAACTACTACTCTCATGCAGCTTCTTCCAGTCGGTGTTCTTCTCCTTCAGCAGGTCGACCTCGTGGCAGAGCTTTGCCTTGTCCTCCTAAAGTTGCAGGATTTCACCGGTCGCCTTCTTGTCCGAGGCAATGCTCTTCTTCAGCAGCATCACCAAGCCGGCGGTCAACTCCCCCTGCTTATTGAGCTCAGCGGGCATGTCGTCGAGGCTCTCCTTCAGCAGCTCCACCAAGCCGTGGATAAACTCCTTTTGCTTATTGAGCTGATCGGGCATGCCGTCGAGGGATAATGACTCCAGCACCGCCAGCTCGACATGTTCGCCTCCGCGGCTAGGGCGCTCCTGGGAGCCATCGCCAGCTCATGAGAGATCTTTCTAGGTCTCTGCGTGGCGGCGAGCCCTCTTTTTTTTCCGCAGCCTTGGTTGCCGCTCCCTTGATACGAGTAGTTCTCGAGCTAGATCTCTGTGCACCGGACATGGCAAGGACGGACGAAGAAGAAACACTTATGAGGAGGAAAGGTAGAGTAATTTTCGGTCAGGTAGTTCCCCTTTTAATAACCTAAGTACTAGCACTAGTACTAATACCTGCATAGTGGGAACACGTTCAGGTTTGGTACGTACTAGTAGGTGTGAGCAGGCTGGCACTTAATTGTAGCACTAGTACTTTTGAATGTGATGGGAACAAGGTAAAGATAAATTGATGGGTTTTGATTTCGAGGCCTGAAACGGCTCCCGATGAGTTTAGTGGAACATAAATTTCAAGTAGACTACACTGCTCACATGTGTAAAATATTATGAGGGTGCTTGGATCCAAGGGACTTATTTTAGTCTAACTAAAAATAGTCTCTTTAAGAGGCTAAAGTTCCAAGCACCCCTGACTAATTAGAGAGGGGCTAAAACTAGTCTTGAGACTAAATTGTTTTAGTCAGGGGTACCCCTACAAAAATGTGGATTAGTCCTCTCTCTCCTCATTTAACTCCTCTCCTTTAACATAGGCGAGTTCTGGATTGGAGGGTTTGGAGGATAATAAATGCTCATTAACTTGATTTTAGTCTCTTTAGTATTTGGATCCAAGCACGGATGAGGCTAGCAAGTTTTAGTCACACTACTTTTAGTCATGAGACTACAACGTATCCAAGCACCCTCTATGTTAATGTCAAAAATTGGCACAAAATACGAAGGAGACCAATGGAATTACTACTAGCAACCCATGATTTAACTACTCGCATGCGCGCAGTGGAGTAGTAATGTCTTTCTTCAACCCTCACGTCCACTCAATTTGCATGCGCTGTATTAATTGACCATTAATGAAGTGAAGGACTTTACACGCGTCAAATTATCACATGGGGTGAATCTTGGTACAAAATTGCGTCCGTCCGTGTACCCGCATGTGTGTGCGAGGGAATGAGTGCGTGCGTGATGTGCGTGCACATCTTCGCTTCGTTCATGTATCGCCAGTGTGGCTCAGGGAAGACGAGTACATTCTTCTGGAACCAGCAGCACGTCACTGTGATCAATCCACACAAGGATGTCACGACAACGCCTCCACATGTGCCACGTGGCTTCATGAACTGTAAGAGAGACACTGTGTAGCGTGCCATTGTGTTTTGCACATACTCGAAGTACTAGAAAGGTACACGTGCATTGCACGCGTCAGATTTTGCAACCAAATTATGAATAAATACCACACTATTGCATGTAAGGTCTGAGTCATATATGCGTGATGTAGACCTTCGTTTAATTGTTATAGTTCATCTCATTCAAGATCAATTAGTTTTTATAAAAAACCTAGGGCCTCTTTGATTCGTAGGATTTCCAAAACGCAGGAATAGGAAAAAAATGGGACTAGAGTGGAATGTTGTCTTGAATCCTAGAGGATTGTACGAGTGTTTGATTGTGCATAGAGAAAATGCAGAATTCTTTCAAAGAGTTTTGAGTGGATGGGATGTTTCCTATGAAATCTAGTGCAAATGAATCATATGGAAAAATTCCTATGGTTTACAATCCTATGAATCAAACAACCAAGATAGAATCCTCCAAAATTCATTTGAGAATCCTTTGAATCAAAGAAGCCCTTAATCTATTTTATGATTCATGGAATTGTGCGTTGTAAAGCATAAAGTAAAAATGAATAATGGCAATTCAACTAGAAAAAAAGTTTGGGCATTTATGATACAGAAGATTCTAGAACAAAGGAGAACCACTGTTGTTTTGAGATTTGTGCATTATGCTTAAGTTCAACCATGGAGTCTGCTAGATTGTACATGTGGCAAAATCCGGTGGGGGGCTAGAAGATGGTGCGAGGGGCCGAGTGGAGGGAGACTATGAAGGAGTGCACAACTGCGAGATCAATATTTAGAGAGAGGGGGCGAGAACATGCGCTGTTGCGCGCAGCGGCGTTGCCATGAAAAATGTCCCATGAGCTAGGGGGCCAAGCATTGCTAATCCTTTAAGAGGAGGGCCAATTCATCAACTTAAACCGTTTTTACCAGCAATTGTCTAATGATCACATTCATATTAGCCTCGATATATAGTGATGTTAGGGGGGGCAGGGCCCTTGCTTCCCCCTGTCTTCGCCATTGTGTGCGCGTCTGGGAGATGAAGCGGAAGGCATGGATGATGAGAGGGGGCGTTGGATATATATTTAATGTGGGTGTATTAGCTATATATGTAATCCTATATAGAGAGGTATAGATTGATCGATGTGGACGTGGGAAAGAGGGTGAGACCTCACTAGATATATAGATTGATCGGTTTATGTGGAAAACTATGAAAGACCTAGCTATATACACACACACATAGAGGAACATCGATCGTTGTGCATGCACATGAGAGATAAAGAATGACCGATATGATGGAGAGAGGGATGTGTGTGTGTGTGCCTTCATGGGAGACCGACCTGAAGAAAAAGATTGCATGTGTGCGATGGATAATGCCGACTGGTAGTGTGTGTGCATGCATGCACGAGAGAAAGTTAGTGGTACTATTATAAAGAGAAGACCAATGTGTGGGTGTAAAAGACTAGGTGAGGTCATAATCAATGTAAAGTTGAATTCAAATATTTGAATAAGAGATCATGATGTTTGAAACCCATGCATGCATGAATATAACGGAGATCTGCGCAGTGTGGTTTGGAAACGAGCATGTTGTAATGTATACACATTGAAAAAGGTCAGACTGGTTTGAATTTGAGATACTGATGGCAGACATCATTTGGCCACATTGCATCCGTGCATGGACAAACTATTCTAATTTGAGATGATGGGTGGCTTTCGCATCACATATCTATTATATTTTATATTTTTTTACAGTGTGTGGATAACTTTAACTTTGAAAGATGGTCGTTGGATGAGGCCAATCCAATGGTGCAGAGCTAGAAAATTTGAGCACTACAGGCCATTGGATATCATCTAGATTCCACCAGATTTTGCCACATGTACAATCTAGAAGACTCTATGGTTGAACTTAAGCATAATGCACAAACCTCAAAACACAAGCACTTCTTCTTTGTTCTAGAATCTTCCATATCAGAATTGCCCAAATGTTTTTCTACATGATTTGTTTTTATTTTATGCCTTACAACGCACAATTCCATGAATCTTAAAATAGATTAGCTTTCTTAGAAAAACTAGATGATTTTGAATGAAATGAACTATAAGAATTAAATGAACATCTACATCATGCATATATGACTCAAAGCTTACATGCTATAATGTGCTATTTATTCATAATTTGGTTGCCAAATCTCATGCATGCAATGCATGTGTACCTTACTAGACTAAATGGTGTCTGTGTGTGTGTTGTGCGTGTTAAACACATTGTACGTAGTATATCATACTAGTCCAAATTGTCTTTTTTTGGTACACGTTAAGCTTGTTCTCCCAAAATTTCAAGCCGCGCCTTGTTATGCTGAAATTTCAAGCTAGCGTCTCTGTCTATCGTGCTGCGAAACTCCAGCCTCTTCAACCTGCGCCTTGTTACCCCAAAGTATTTAAGATAAATCTTTGACTTGTTGTGCTCCGACAACTCCCTCCATCTCAACCCGCGCCTTGCTATTCCAAAATTACAACGCGCGCGAAAACTCCCACCTCCTGTGAAATCCCGACACACGAAATGCCCGTGATACCCCTGAACCGAAAGAACCACCTCAAATCGGTGGGGGTACTTTTGTAACTTACCCCACATTTCAGACAAGGGCGTCCCTAAGCCATGGTTCCCGAATACCATCCCATCCGCCCACCCATTCGTACACCGAGGCGTGGAAAACCCGCGAAGCCCCACACCCTCCTCCGTCCGCCACCCAGCCGGAGCCTCTTCCCGGCCGACGTCGTCCATAGCAACACCTCGACGTCCCTCATCCACCGTACGGGATGAGGATCCGTCATCGATCGGGTCATCCCACCAGTTCAGCCACCCCGTCCTCCACCTCCAAGGAGTTGCCCCGATGTTCCCCTCGTCTTTCACACCACCTCCATTCCCACACCACCGTCTTCACCTGCACCACCGGAAGAGAATCATCATCACCGTTTCCTCGGATGAAGCTGCGGCCTAATCGGGGCCACCAAAGAGGTTGTACACTAATCGCCGCATTTTCTTCTTGATTCGATCTCACGGTGTTGCCGGCGCTCGGTCCCAAGCCGACACGTCGCGGCTCCATCCACGGTGGCATCGTCGGCCACTTCCTCCAAGGCGTAGCTCCCTTGGCGGCTACGTCCACATCCGTAGGAGCTACTGCTGCTTTAGCTCTCGCTCGCGCTGCTGCTCTACTCTTGCTCTCGGTCCCCTGCCTTGTCTGCTCTTGCTCTTGCTCGCGCTGCTGCTCTCGCTCTTGCTCCTACTTGCGATGCTGCTCCAATTTAGCTACACTTCAGTCGACTGAATCGACTTTTGGGTCAGTCGATTTTCAGGGGGTGGGGGGGCTCATCGGAGTTAAGGAAGAACCAGCCGCAGCGGGGAGGGGGGCTTACCGGAGAGGTACCCCACTATCTATCTTAGGGTTCAGGGTGAGGGCGATGGTCGTTGGCGGTGGTGGGGTGGGGGCGTGGGGATGGTCGGAGAAAAAGCTCAGCACAGGGGGGCCTAGAGGGATGGCCGGGGCAGCGGCGGACCGGCGGTGGGGAGTGTTTTCGGGGCCGGCGGGGCGGCGCACTGTCGGCCGCGGGCGGCTGTCTGGCCGGTGGTGAATGGCGGCTCTGGGGTGGAGGTTGAAGATGAACTGCAAGCCCTAGATTTCATATCCAACGGCTACAAAATCGATTGACCAGAGATGAAAAAGTCAGTCGACTGACGTGTAGCCTCACCTCTAGTGCATTCAGTTTCGACAGTAAAATTCAGTTTCGACAGCAAAATTCAGTTTCGACAGTCAAGTTCAGTTTCGACAGTTAAATTCAGTTTCGATAGTTAAGTTCAGAGATGAGCGGCTGATGTATTTTACATGTACCACTTTGTGGTTATGTATTTTACGTCATCTATTGGAGATGCTATTAGAATTCCACTTAGGTTAACAGTGTCTCTCTTGTCCTGCTTCAGCCTCGGCGTCGTACAACTCACCGGAGCTGCTCCAACGATGAAACCCTCCATCACAGTGGAGCAGTACCTCGGGCTCCATCTCCAGATGCCTAAGATCTTCTTCCCCTCCTCCAACAGCCAAGTCAGCCGGAGCATCCTCACCGGCCAACCCAATCACGCTGAGATCGACATGGCTTCGCCAAAGAGGTTGTACACTTGTTGCATATCTTTTTTACTCTACAGTTATATATATTGTCCACTGAGCACACGGAGTAACAGGAAATACGATTATTTTATCCTACTACATGACAAGTTGTGAGGTACCAGGAAACTTAGCTATCCGTGATGGACTCTCTTCAACGCCATTATTATTTACCTCTGCGCATTTGAGCTGCGCATTTGTCGATGGCCCTGGGAGTTGAGCTAGTAGGGTAGTGGCCTGGGTCCAAAGTAATAGAAGTAGCACAAAAATATTAGTATAGGCTTTTCCTTGCTCAAGCCTGCCTACTAGAATTGCCAGTTCTTGAAAGGAATAGTGAATGAAACACATAGGAATTGGAATGTTTTGTGTATGGTACTACTTTTCATGAATTTGGTGCAAAGGAATGGAGCAAACGAAAACTGTAGGATTTGTTCCGATGGTGCAAAGGATAACTTTAACTTTGAAAGACGGTTGTTGGATGAGGCCAATCCAATGGTGCAGAGCTGGCAAATTTGAGCACTACAGGCCATTGAATATCATCTAGATTCCACCAGATTTTGCCACATCTACAATCTAGAAGACTCTACGGTTGAACTTAAGCATAATGCACAAACCTCAAAACACAAGCACTTCTTCTTTGTTCTAGAATCTTCCGTATCAGAATTGCCCAAATGTTTTTCTACATGATTTGTTTTTATTTTATGCCTTACAACGCACAATTCCATGAATCTTAAAATAGATTAGCTTTCTTATAAAAACTAGATGATTTTGAATGAAATGAACTATAAGAATTAAATGAACATCTACGTCGTGCATATATGACTCAAAGCTTACATGCTATCATGTGCTATTTATTCATAATTTGGTTGCCAAATCTCATGTGTGCAATGCACGTGTACCTTACTAGTCTAAATGGTGTCTGTCTGTGTGTTGTGCGTGTTAAACACATTGTACGTAGTATATCATACTAGTCTAAATTGTCTTTTTTTGGTACACGTTAAGCTTGTTGCCCCGAAATTTCAAGCCGCGCCTTGTTATGCCGAAATTTGAAGCTAGCGTCTCTGTCTATCGTGCTGCGAAACTCCCGCCTCTTCAACCCGCGCCTTGTTACCCCGAAATATTTAAGATAAATCTTTGACTTGTTGTGCTCCGACAACTCCCTCCATCTCAACCCGCGCCGTGCTATTCCAAAATTACAACGCGCGCGAAATCTCCCACCTCCTGTGAAATCCCGACACGCGAAATGCCCATGATACCCCAGAACCGAAAGAACCACCTCAAATCGGTGGGGGTACTTTTCTAACTTACCCCACATTTCGGACAAGCGAGTCCCTAAGCGATGGTTCCTGAATCCCATCCCATCCGCCCACCCATTCGTACACAGAGGCGTGGAAAACCCGCGAAGCCCCACACCCTCCTCCGTCCGCCACCCAACCAGAGCCTCTTCCCGGCCGACGTCATTCATAGCAACACCTCGACGTCCCTCATCCACCATACGGGATGAGGATTCGTCATCGATCTGGTCATCCCGCTAGTTCAGCCACCCGTCCTCCACCTCCAAGGAGCTGCCCCGACGTTCCCCTCGTCTTTAGCGCCACCTCCATTCCCACACCACCGTCTTCACCTGCACCACCGGAAGAGAATCATCATCACCGTTTCCTCGGATGAAGCCGCGGCCTAATCGGGGCCACCAAAGAGGTTGTACACTAATCGCCGCATTTTCTTCTTGATTCGATCTCATGGTGCTGCCAGCGCTCGGTCCCAAGCCGACACGTCGCGGATCCATCCACGGTGGCATCGTCGGCCACTTCCTCCAAGGCGTCGCTCCCTTGGCAGCGACGTCCACATCCGTAGGAGCTGCTGCAGCTTTAGCTCTCGCTCGCGTTGCTGCTCTACTCTTGCTCTCGGTCCCCTGCCTTGTCTGCTCTTCCTCTTGCTCGCACTTCTGCTCTTGCTCTTGCTCCTACTTGCGATGCTGCTCCGATTTAGCTACACTTCAGTTGACTGAATCGACTTTTGGGTCAGTCGATTTCAGGGGGTGGGGGTGCTCACCGGAGTTAAGGAAGAACCAGCCGCAGCGGGGAGGGGGGCTCACCGGAGAGGTACCCCACTATCTATCTTAGGGTTCAGGGTGAGGGCGATGGTCGTTGGCGGTGGTGGGGCGGTGGCGTGGGGATCGCCGGAGAAAAAGCTGGGCATAGGGTGGCCTAGAGGGATGGCCGGGGCAGCGGCGGACCTGCGGTGGGGAGTGTTTTCGGGGCGGGCGGGGCGGCGCACTGCCGGCTGTTTGGCTGGTGGTGACTGGCGGCTCACGGGGGTGGAGATTGAAGATGAACTGCAAGCCCTAGATTTCGTATCCAACGGCTGCAAAATCGACTGACCAGAGATGAAAAAGTCAGTCGACTGACGCGTAGCCTCACCTCTAGTGCATTCAGTTTCGACAGCAAAATTCAGTTTCGACTGTCAAGTTCAGTTTCGACAGTTAAATTCAGTTTCGACAGTCAAGTTCAGAGATGAGCGGCTGATGTATTTTACATCTACCACTTTGTGGTTATGTATTTTACGTCATCTATTGGAGATGCTATTAGAATTCCACTTAGGTTAATAGTGTCTCTCTTGTCCTGCCTCAGCCTCGGCGTGGTACACACCGGAGCTGCTCCAATGATGAAACCCTCCATCACAGCGGAGCAGTACCTCAGGCTCCATCTCCAGACGCCTAAGATCTTCTTCCCCTCCTCCAACAGCCAAGTCAGCCAGAGCATCCTCACCGGCCAACCCAATCACGCTCAGATCGACATGGCTTCGCCAAAGAGGTTGTACACTTGTTGCATATCTTTTTTACTCTACAGTTATATATATTGTCCACTGAGCACACGGAGTAGCGGGAAATACGATTATTTTATCCTACTATATGACAAGCTGTGAGGTACCAGGAAACTTAGCTATCCGTGATGGACTCTCTTCAACGCCATCATTATTTATCTCTGCGCGTTTGAGCTGCGCATTTGTCGATGGCCCTGGGAGTTGAGCTAGTAGGGTAGTGGCCTGGGTCCAAAGTAATAGAAGTAGCATAAAAATATTAGTGTAGGCTTTTCCTTGCTCAAGCCTGCCTACTAGAATTTCCAGTTCTTGAAAGGAATAGTGTATAAAACACATAGGAATTGGAAACTTTCGTATGGTACTACTTTTCATGAATTTGGTGCAAAGGAATGGAGCAAAGGAAAACTGTAGGATTTGTTACTTTAGTGTCTCCTTGAAAGAAAAACCGTAGGAATTTTAATTTCCAGTTGTCCTCCTTTTCAAATTCCTATTCATGAAGCACAAGACTAAGAGATAGTAGCATAATAGCATTATAACCGTACATTTTCTTGTGGTTTGACTTAATCTCACCATGCTTCTTTGCATCCTGTGATCTTCCAATTCTTGTGAACCAAACACCTAGATTGGCAGAAATCCTGTGTTTTTAAATTCTCTGTTTTGCACGTGCATTCCTATCCTATTCCTGTCTATTTCCTATCCCTGCATTGTTAGAATCCTCGAATTCAAACAAGCCCTTACACAATTACTTATGTTACAGATATGTGTCAAAGAAAACCTTGTGTGGTTTGTCCTGCGCCTGCGGTGTTGTGTTCCACCACAGCTCAGCTGCTCCAACAATGGAAGGGTTCACCACAGCAGAGATCCGCTCTCTAGACTGTCTTTCACCGCCTCAGATCTTCTTCCCCGCCGTCGAAAGCCACGACAACTGCATTACCATCATCAACTGAGCAGATGACCTTGAGGACTACATGGTTCTACAAGAGAGGTCGCACTCTTCCATGTTTGCTTACGTTATGCATCACTTAATATGATGACATGCTACTTTATCGTCGTGTTCACCTATTAGACTCCGAGTCAGGTCCAAACTTATGCTGAAACTTGAGTTTTTAAATGGTTGTGGGGTACATATTGGGGCAGCAATCAGTATTATCTCTCTACTATCTGGTTAATCTCGGGTGTCAACTATGAGTTTCATGTTGGGTGCAAACAAACATTAAAGGATCCATTATCTGTATTTTTTAACTAATGCTATTATCTGCCTGCTATCATTGGTTTTGGGTCTATCCACAGTTTGCTACCATCACTATGGATTTGGGCATGCACTGCTTACATAATCTCACTATGTTTTATTCCTATGCATGTCAGTTATTGTACACAATGGAACTGAACATGTAGAGCAATAGAGACAAGCCTTGCATGGCAATAAAATTTCATGCAGACATCGCTCCATAGTGGGCGCAAAGGCAGCCCCCACTCCACCCATTTCAGATAATAATCAAGAGGAAGATAACTGTTCTGAGGGGGATTCATAAGCAGAAGACCACTTCTATTTACCCCCTGAGGTCTTCACTCTAACTTGGCATGCTGCTATTGGTAATATCATGCATATGGTGCCTTGCATTGCTTAGTACATTCAATTACTCTTCCTGTGCATCAGCCATTCGGCATAGTCATGGAAAAATCTGGAGTGGAAACAAGGTCTTCAAAGTAGACAATGCTATCTGACGAAGCGCATGTCTTGCTGGTTACAGATAGCTCCTCACAGGAGGATTCAGAGACAGATGACCAGTCCTATTTTCCCCCGAGGTGCATGCTCTAACTTGGCAGGGTTATGTTGCTCATATCGTGCGTATGGTATCTTGCATTGCTATGTCATTTGCTTAGTTTAGACATGCTTTGTGTGAATGCCACCTGTTTAGTGTCTAATTACCATATATGTGAATTATGCAATGCCATCCTGTTGCAAGATATTATATATGGGAATTATGCAATGCTATCTTGTTACAAGGAATTATATATGTGAATTATGCAATGCCATGCTGTTTAGCCAAGCAACATATATGTGAATTATATCATGCCGTCCTTTTTTGTATTTCTCATTGCTTTTGTCGACATGTTTGTATATTCAACTGCTCTTCCTGTGCATCAGCCATTTGAATTGGTGATGGAGAAATCTGGAGTGAAAACAATGTCTTCAGAGCAAACAATGCTACCTGCCGAAGCAGATATCTTGCTGGTTATAGATAGCTCTTCAGAGGAGGATTCGGAGGCAGGTGACCAGTCCTATTATCCCCCTGAGGTGTATGCTCAAACTTGGCAGGGTTATATTACTCATATAATGCATATGTTGTATTGCAATGCTTAGTTTTTACATCATATACACGATATTGAATGCCATCTCCTTAGTTGACACATCATATATGCGATTGCCCTCTGCTCACTTCCTTAGTATATAAATCATATATTTGAATTATATCATGCCATGATGTTTACATAAACAACATGTATCTGAATTATGGCATGCCAACCCATTTTCTAAAGACATAATATAGTTATATCATCTCATCCGGTTCACATAGTCATCATATTTTGAATTATGTCATTCTATCCGTGAATTATGTCATGCCATCATGTTTCCGTCGACAACATGTTTGTGATTTATGGCGTGCCAACCACTTTAATAGACACATCGTATAGTTATATCATCTCATCCTATTTACATAGTCATCATATTTTGAAGTATGTCATTCTATCCTGTTTAGTTAGCCATCAGACATGTGAAATTGTGTCATGCTATCTGTCGGTGTCAAAACCGGCGGATCTCGGGTAGGGGGTTCCGAACTGTGCGTCTAGGCCGGATGGTAACAGGAGACTGGGGACACTTTGTTTTACCCAGGTTCGGGCCCTCTTGATGGAGGTAAACCCTACTCCTGCTTGATTAATATTGATGATATGGGTAGTACAAGAGTAGATCTACCACGAGATCAAGGAGGCTAAACCCTAGAAGCTAGCCTATGGTATGATTGTGTATGGAGTTGATTCTGTCCTACGGACTACAACCCACCGGTTTATATAGACACCGGATAGGGTTAGGGTTACACAGAGTCGGTTACAATGGTACGAGATCTTGAATATTGCATCGCCAAGCTTGCCTTCCACGCCAAGGAAAGTCCTATCCAGACACGGGACGAAGTCTTCAATCTTGTATCTTCATAGTCCAGGAGTCCGGTTGAAGGTATAGTCCGGCTATCCAAACACCCCCTAATCCAGGACTCCCTCAGTAGCCCCTGAACCAGGCTTCAATGACGACGAGTTCGGCGCGCAAATTGTCTTCGGCATTGCAAGGCGGGTTCCTCCTCCAAGTCCTTCATAGAAGATTGTAATCACCAAGAGTAGTGTCCGGCTCTGTAAAATAAGTTTCCACATATTGCCATAGAGAGAATAATATTAACTCAAATCAAATCTGCTGACGTATTCTGCAGTGCACCATCACACCACAGCCAAGTCCTTTACTCGAATCGTTTTTACTTTTCCACCTCAGCATGTTTTGCGAGGCGGTTTCCTTGGCACGTCTTGTCAAAGCAGAGATCGTGTACCCTTTTTACGGGATTCTCATTAGTACGGACGTGGGTAACCCAACTGCGCCATTTATCATGGTGCTCGGGAAGCAAGCGAGTTTTACTAGGCAGGTGGGGACGCATAACCGCATCCGCCTATATCAGGGGATAAGGATCCACCCTATTTACCTACGCCTTCTTTCTCCCTTGCCTGCCCATCTCTCGCGCTCCCGAGCTCCAGCGCCCAAGCCCGCACTTCCCACCTCAACCTTCTCCAGCAATGTCCGGAGCGGGAGACAAATGGATGGTCTCCACCGTTACGGAGGGCAAAATCAAGAAGCTAAGGAAGGCCGGGTATCTGTCCAAGGACATCGCGCACCGGCTTCCCGAGGAGGGGCAGCTTATCCCCACCCCAATTCCCCATGAGAGGGTGGTATTTCTCCTCCACTTCCTCCGCGGACTGGGTTTTCCACTCCACCCATTTGTCCGGGGGCTCATGTTCTACTACGGCCTGGATTTCCATGATCTGGCTCCGAACTTCATCCTCAACATCTCGGCGTTTATCATCATGTGTGAGGCCTTCCTTCGCGTCTGCCCCCATTTCGGCCTCTGGCTCAAGACTTTCAACATCAAGCCCAAGGTGGTGAGCGGCAGCCAGGCGGAGTGCCGAGGCGCCATGGCGGGCAAGATGGCCAACGCCCTATGGTTCGAGGGCTCTTTCGTGGAGACCCTAAAGGGATGGCAATCCGGGTGGTTTTATATCACCGAGCCACGCGATCCGGAATGGACCGCGGTCCCTGAGTTCCGATCCGGACCCGCCACGCGGCTTGTGTCCTGGAAAGAGACGGGCCTGTCGTGGGGCGACGAGGAAGAGGTAGCTGGATTGCAAACATGCATCCGGTCCCTGGTAAACAAGCCAGTCTGGCTAGTTAATATAGTCCGGGTTATGCTCGTCTGCTGGATCCTCCCGTGCTAACAACGGGATTTCAATCTGTGGGAGTTTGACCCGGCGCAGCATCAAACCCTCAGCGGGCTCTTCGACACAACGTACGAGGACGCCTGGAAGATGCTATTCAAGGGCGCCGAGGCTCCCGCATCCGCTTCCGAGGACCGCGGATACAGCTTGCAGCGTCATGCTAGCAAGGTATGCCATCTACACCTTTTACAGGATGTTGAGCTTTTTTCATAGATTGACTCTGTGCGGGATCTAAACTCCCTTACCTTTGACAGGCTTGGCGAGCGGTAGCCAAACCAATTAACTGTCCGGCTCCGCTGCCCGAAGACCCAGCCCCAGCTCTACTAGTGAAGCTACTGGCTCCGGCGCCTTATGTGGTGCCGGAAAAGAAGGCCAAGAAGAAGAAGACCACGGGGACCCGGAAGAGTACCCGTAACGTGGTGCTATCGGACTCGTCATCTGACGAGTCCGAGATGCCCTCTTCCCGTGAAAACGAGGAGGAGGAAGAAGAAACCTCTCCCCCTCCAGCGGGGGAAGGAAAGAAAAGGAAGGCCGCCCCAGAGGGGGGGCCGAAGGGTCCAAGAAGAGGAAAACCCCTCCGCCGGACTACGCCCCCGACGCCGACGAGGGCGAAGAGGAGTGGCCGGACAGGGCCAGGTGTCTGGCGAAATCGTAAGTGTTCATATACTAGAGTAACTCATGATATTTCTTTTGTTGCGCAGCTTTCCCTAACGTCGAATATAATCATGCAGCTCGCCCCGTGCCGAACTCAACGAGTCGTCGAGCGGCTCCCTGGATTCATCGAACGTGAACTCCGTTCCGCCCGCTGTCTCCCCCCGCACTGCAGACGATGCCGAAGTGGCGTCGCAACGAGCTCCGGGGCAGGAGGAGGAGGTGGTCCTAGAGGAGCCGCAAGGCGACCTCCCGGACCCTAGGAGTGAAGGGGACAAGACCCCCAGGGCTCCAAGTTCGGCTTTAATCCGGACACCGTGCCGGAATATTCAACGATTTCGGACCACGGCAGGCGAACTCCTTCGAAGAGGAGCCAGCCTTCTGAGCCGGCAGCCCCCGTCCAACCGGGGGTGCCAGACAATCTGCTGGAGGTGCTTGAAGGCGCCTCCATCGACGAGGAGCACCGTACTATTATGAGTACGGTGGTCCAGAAGGTTCAGTCCGCCAAGAGCGGGCTGAGTGAAGCTTGCGCTAGCCTCCTAACAGGCTTCGAGGTAAGTAAAAATATGTAAAAATATTACCGCATAGACAGTAGCCCCTGATGCTCTGTTTGGCATTCGAAAAGAAAAGCCGAATAGAGGATCTATTAAATTTCGCAGGAGTCTAACAATAAAAAGTCAATATGCGTATGCAGGCTTCGCTGCTAGCCACCGCCGCACTGACTGCGGAGGTGGGTACCCTGAAGCAGGGGCTCAAGCGGTCCGAGCTAGAGCTCGGCCATGCCAAGCGGCAGCTCGAGGAGAAAGAAGGTAAGAAATACCTTATAAAAAGGTGCCTATAGAGAGGCGTGATTGCAAAAAATAACAGGATTGTACTGCTTATTGTAGGGGCCATGACTGAGGTGACGACCCTCAAGCAGGCGCTGTCTGAGGCCAAAAAGAAAACGGCCGCGGAGCGCACCGAGCGAGAGAAACCTGGGACTCAGATCGGCGAGGTGCAGCAAGAGCTTCAGGCTCTCATGAAAAAACATGAGAGTTTGGAGCTTGAGTCCAAGACCCAAGCATCCGAGCTCGCGACGGCCCTTGAGACTGCCAAGTCTGCCAAGGCTGAAGCCCAAAAGGACCTCCGAGAGTTGGAGGATATGAAGAAGATAGCAGCGGGTAAGGCATTCTTTATGCAAAGCAGAAATATAAAAGTAAACTACTTGTTACTTACCCGAATCCGGAGTTCTCTAGGGGCATTCGCAGATCTTCCCCGCAACGTATCCGGTGCCGCCGCATTCTATCGAGCTGAAGAGGGCAGCTCGACAGAGAAGGTGTTCTGGTATTAGTATGCTGAGGCCGGACACCCTGTGCCCTTGACCGACCAGCTGAAACAGCTGGTCGATCTCCACAAGGCGGCCGAACAGGCCATGAAGGGCTTCATAGTTCGTCTATGGCCCGGAGAGGCCCTGCCTGGGAGCTACTTCGGGCTGGTGCGGCGGCTAGTGGAGGCCTGTCCTAGGCTCGAGGTCATCAAGAGGTCCATCTGCATCGAAGGTGCCCGTAGGGCCCTTGCCCGTGTAAAGGTGCACTGTGGTAAGCTAGACAGTGAGAAGCTTGTGAAGGACGGGCCGCTGCCGGGGAAGGAGCATCGCAAGCCCGAGAACTACTACAAGGATGTTTTTGCGGGTGCCTGCCTTGTGGCAGATGAATGTACTAAGGATGTAATTTTTGAATAAACTCGCTCGTTTTTATCCTGTGCGCTGAAAACTTGTTCATAGGCGCTTTAAGCAATGCTTGTTGAATTTAAAATATTATTTTCCGTGCGGCCGTTTATCAAAAAATTGAGAGATGGCCAGTCGTCGGCTTCTGCCCCCATGCCACTATTGCTGGGGTGTTCGGGGATAAACCTGAGCGCTCTTTTTCCCATAGTTGGGTCCTTTGAGGGAGGCGCTCAGCACAATGAACCAGGCAATCGGACTATAATGCTTGAACACTCTCACTTAGCCATAGAACTTTATAATTTTAAATTTCGGCGAAGCCCCTAGTTCGGAAGGCCGAGTTCGGGGCGCTATCCACGCCTTGGCTGGGGTTATCCAGCTCCTCGCTCGAAGCGGCATAAATCTTTAGGGACTCGAAAAACCTCTCGAACAGTGACCGGTCTCTCGCCTCATCATGACAGTCAGTTTTAGCTTTCTCCACTGAGGTGCAAAACCCAGCTCAACCGGGGCACAATCGCAGTGGTTCTCCTAGTGCTACCTTAGCCGATATAGCGGAACGTAAGGCACCAAAACATAGGAGCCGGGCAAACCCAACTATTGACCCAAATCATGATTCGGAGCCGATGCATATAGTGATATAAGTTCGGGGTGCCGCACTTGTGAAAGTGTACGGACTTCTCACACCATGTTAAAGGGTACTGAAGCCCCTGGCGTACTTGCCGTACCACCATGTACGGGTGCAGCATGTCATTAATGAACATATATATGAAAAGAGTAATGCAAAAGATAGACAAAAAGCTAAGCATTGTTTATAAAGAGGCTGTTTATCAAAGCCGAATGATACAAATAGTGCGGTAAGCAAAAGATATTGGATTATTCAGTATGTCCTGACCCGGGAAAGGCCGCGGAATTTTATTTAAAACAGGTATACCGCTCGTAACAGAGACCACCTGGGAGTTCCATAATGCGGCATGGCTTGTCTGCTTCCCTGGATCTTGCATCATTTGTGCGGCGATCGAATTGCCGAACAGGTCGTCTGAAGTATGGAGACCTGAAAGTAAGAAAAGAAAAAGAATCCGGCAGCCCCTGGTACGTTTTAAGCCGTATTTTGGGTGTGCCGTTATTGTGCCCCTTCCCTTGTGCCCATGGTATTTCAAGGGCGTAGTTATGTACGCGAGGTACTGGTTTCGCTAGGTCGTGAAAGCTAGGGTTGGGGCCGCATTGCTACGCTTGCTCAGAGTGTGCCAGGCGGTCCTGCTGTAGGTTACTCCGGGCGCGCTTGGCAGTGTCTGGCTTTTTAATGGCCGGACTGGGGAATTGCCTAAGGAGGCTACTTTGTACCTCTGCTGCGAGAGCCGCCGTATGCTCCTCCATACGGAGGGAGCGTTCGGTGTTTCCGTTGACCGTGATTACTCCTCGAGGGCCTGGCATCTTGAGTTTGAGATATGCGTAGTGCGGCACCCCATTGAATTTTGCGAATGCGGTTCATCCGAGCAGGGCGTGATAGCCACTGCGAAACGGGACTATATCGAAGATTAACTCTTCGCTTCGGAAATTATCCGGGGATCCGAAGACCACGTCAAGTGTTACTGAGCCTGTACAGTTGGCTTCTACACCTGGTATAACGCCTTTAAAGGACGTTCTTGTGGGTTTAATCCTTGAGGGATCTATGCCCATTTTCCGCACTGTATCTTGATAAAGCAGGTTCAGGCTACTGCCGCCATCCATGAGGACTCTTGTGAGGTGAAATCCATCGATGATTGGGTCAAGAACCAATGCGGCGAAGCCGCCATGACGGATGCTAGTGGGATGGTCCCTTCGATCAAAAGTAATCGGGCAGGAGGACCATGGGTTGAACTTTGAGGCGACTGGATCCATCGCGTATACGTCCCGTAGTGCATGCTTCCGCTCCCGTTTGGGAATGTGGGTTGCGTATATCATGTTCACCATCCGCACTTGTGGGGGAAAGCCCTTCTGTCCAGTGTTGTTCGGCGGCTTGGGCTGCTCATCATCGCTGTGCAGCCCCTTGTCTCTGTTTTCGGCTCTTAGTTTGCCTGCCTGCTTGAACACCCAACAATCCCTGTTAGTGTGATTGGCTGGCTTTTCGGGGGTGCCATGTATCTGGCACAAGCGATCGAGTATTCGGTCCAAACTGGACGGGCCCTGAGTATTCTTTTTGAATGGCTTTTTTCCGCTGACCGGATTTATAGCCTCTGAATCCGGCATTTACTACCGTATCTTCATTGCTATCGCTGTTAACACGGCGTTTTTGTTTTTCCGACGTGTCCTGCCACTTTTGTCCTTGGTATCCGAATTACTAGGGTTCTTTGATAAGTTGTTACTGCGAGCTAGCCAGCTGTCTTCTCCTGCGCAAAAGCGGGTCAAGAGTGTTGTGAGGGCTGCCATGGATTTCGGCTTTTCCTGTCCCAGGTGCCTGGTAAGCCACTCGTCGCGGATGTTATGCTTGAAGGCTGCTAGGGCCTCTGCGTCCGGACAGTCAACTATCTGGTTTTTCTTTGTTAGGAACCGTGTCCAGAATTGTCTGGCTGATTCTTCTGGCTGCTGAAGTATGTGGCTTAAGTCGTCGGCATCCGACGGCCGCGCGTAAGTGCCCTGGAAGTTATCGAGGAATGCGGCTTCCAGGTCCTCCCAAGAACCGATTGAGCCTGCTGGCAAGCTGTTAAGCCAATGACGGGCCGGTCCTTTAAGTTTGAGCGGGAGGTACTTAATGGCGTGTAGATCATTGCCGCGTGCCATATGGATGTGAAGGAGATAGTCCTCGATCCATTGCCGCGTGTCACGTGTCGGAGGGCGCCTGCACGATCCGTAGATCGATCTTGTTTGTCTTGCCTTATCCTCCAGTATGTCTTGCAGGTCGGCGCGTTTTCCCGTGCCTTAGTTGTGCGGCGTCGGGGCATGGCTTGGGTGGAGGGCTGAAAGGCCTCTCTGTCGCGGCCACGGGGTGGCCGGTCTGCCATGTCATGCGCTGGTGATGTAGGTGCTTCCTCCTCTGATCAGGGTAGCGGCCTGCGCTTCGGGTAACTCTTGGAGGGGCGCTTGAGTTCATACTCTTAGGCTGCAAGGACTTCAGTCCATCTGTCAGCTAGCAAATCTTGGGCAGCTCTAAGCTATTGCTGCTTTTTCTTGAGGCTGCTTGCCGTGGCTAAAAGCCTGCGTTTAAAATGCTCTTGTTCGGCAGGGTCTGATGGTATGACGAATTCGTCGTCATCGAGGCTTGCCTCGTCTTCGGAGGGAGGCGTCTAGTTTTCATCCTCGACCTCTTGGTCTGCCGCTCTCTCATGAGGGCTGGCTTCTCCATCTTCTTGTGCCGAATTTTGCTGGGGTGGGTGTTCTTCGGCGCTATCCGGAGTAGTATTATCTCCCGTGCCGGAATCACCGTTTTTGCTTTGGCGGGATTTAGAGCGGCGCAGCTGACGCTGGCGCTTCGGCTGTTTCGTGGGGGCGTCATCCCCCACTGTTCCATCGCCATCTCCGTCTTTTGGAGTATCCACCATGTATATGTCGTATGACGAGGTGGCTTTCCAGCGCCCTACAGGTGCTGGTTCATGTTCGTCTCCTATATCGTCGTCCAAGCCGTCGATGTCTTCGGAGCCGAAGTCAAGTATGTCGGTTAAATCGTCGACAGTGGCTACAAAGTGGGTGGTGGGTGGGTTTTGAATTTCCTCACCGTCTGTATCCCACCCTTGCTGACCGTAGACCGGCCAGGGCTCTCCTGATAAAGAGAGAGACTTAAGAGAATTCAGGATGTCGCCAAAAGGCGAGTGCTGAAAGATGTCCGCTGCGGTGAACTCCATTACCGGCGCCCAATCGGATTCGATTGGCAGGGGCGCGGGGGGCTCGGAGTTCGGAGAGGAATCCGGCTCTTCGGAGTCACAGGCCATGCGGAGTGCGGGGCTGGAGTTTGGCTCGATCACCTCTGAGATCGCAGCCCCTGAGGCAGCGTCCAACCACTGATCCTCGATCAGCGTAGTAGGTTCCGAATCAATGGTCGAAACCGATGCACGTGCGGCCTCCAGGGCGCTGTTCGGCGGCAGAGCTATATCATGCCCATCGAGACAGTGCGGCACGCTTGGCTGTGGCTCGAATCCATCGAAGTTTAAGTCTCCGCGGATGTCAGCCGTGTAGTTTAGGCTTCCAAACCTGACCTGATGGCCAGGGGTGTAGCTTCCGATCTGCTCAAGGTGGCCAAGTGAATTGGCCCGCAGTGCGAAGCCGCCGAAGACGAAGATCTGTCCGAGGAGAAAAGTCTCACCCTGGACCGCATCGTTGTTGAAGATCGAAGGAGCCATCGGGCCTAAAGGCGACGACACAGAGGAACTCTCAATGAAAGCACCAATGTCGGTGTCAAAACCGGCGGATCTCGGGTAGGGGGTCCCGAACTGTGCGTCTAGGCCGGATGGTAACAGGAGACTGGGGACACTTTGTTTTACCCAGGTTCGGGCCCTCTCGATGGAGGTAAAACCCTACTCCTGCTTGATTAATATTGATGATATGGGTAGTACAAGAGTAGATCTACCACGAGATCAAGGAGGCTAAACCCTAGAAGCTAGCCTACGGTATGATTGTGTATGGAGTTGATTCTGTCCTACGGACTACAACCCACCGGTTTATATAGACACCGGATAGGGTTAGGGTTACACAAAGTCGGTTACAATGGTAGGAGATCTTGAATATCGCATTGCCAAGCTTGCCTTCCATGCCAAGGAAAGTCCTATCCGGACACGGGACGAAGTCTTCAATCTTGTATCTTCATAGTCCAGGAGTCCGGCTGAAGGTATAGTCCGGCTATCCGAACACCCCCTAATCCAGGACTCCCTCACTATCCTATTTAATTAGCCATCATATATGTGAAATTATGTCCTGCTATTCTGTTTGGTTAGACAACATAAATGTGAATTATTTCATGCCATGTTTTCTTCCCTACTATCCATTGCACCTGTCTATCTTACAATGTTTGTACATTCAATTACTTTTCTTGTTTATCAGCCATTTCAATTGGAGGGGGTGATGGGAGAATCTGTGGGAGTAAAAACACGGTCTTCGGAAAAGATCGTGCTACCTATGGATGTAGATAGAACCACGGTTGTACTTGCCCAAGAACCAGCCCCACCACACATAACCCAGACTCACGCAGATTGTACCCCCACCCAGCTGGATAGAGAACCAGCTACACCCCTTCTAACCCCAACCCCAGCAGATAGTAACCCAGTTCCCATTGACACAGCACCATCTCCACCACAAAGCACCCAAACACGAGCAATTAGTAAGGCAACTGCAGTGCCCAAAGCACGAGGACCACCACTCCGAACCCCAAGTCAACACATAAAGCAGAAGAAGAATTGTTCTCATGTCAGGTTCCATAGCTATGGTTCATACTACTTTGCTCTTGCATCACTGTATTTACTCATACAAACTAATTTCAAATTTGAAGGATGCAATTGAAACTCCAATGGTGCAACAGGTATGTTTTGAACCTGTTTCTTCAATGTGTTTGTTATTGTAACTTGCTCTATGTTGATTTCAGTTTCAATTGAATAAAAAGTTATGTTCTCGTGCCATGCACATTACAAGTGTTGTTATTGCTGTGTAGTTTCCCACACTTATATTTTGTCTATGCTGCTTTGTCTTAAATAGATATGATTTGAATTGTATCTATCTTGATTTGGCAACATAGACTAGAATAATATAGACCATACAGTGACCATACTACATAGATATATGTTTGTTTCATGCTATTATCCTGTCCACCTTACTACTAAACTGGTTTACCAAAATGAGTTTCATATACTACATTGTAAACCTGTGATGTGTTTGTTTGTTTCTCTTTTAGAACGCGGATAAAATATTGGAGAAGAGTACCCCATTATGCAATGGTAAAGGAAGAAATGCAGATAAGGTTCAAGATAGTGAGACATCCCTGTTGGTCTCCAAGAAAGCTGATAAAAACTATATTGAAGACACTGAGACAACCCCAAAGTCCTGTCTTCATGTAGTGTTCGAGTTACTGGCTACTACTACTGGCACCAGCTATTCGAACTCGTTTCCTGAATCGGTTCGGCTTCTTGAGTCTCAACTTGAAGTTGAAAGACATCGATCAAATGTTATGCGGCAGGAAGCCGAAGGACTGAGGAAGTCCCTGCAGAATTCAGATGCATACTTTCTCGTGCAACAGCAAGTGCTGGAGGATTTAAGCGCCAACCAAGAGAAAGTTAATAAGCTTGCTAAGCATCTTGTCAACATTATGGGTACCCAGGATATTGTTTCTCGAGATCTTCTGAAAGTGGTTTCAGTTCTGGACTTGTTTTGCTGCGACGTTTATATGCTGCTTTGTTCCCTATATTTGCACTTGTGGAAAACTTTGATGCCCAGTGGATATAATATGTGTAATAGTCGTGATAGCCTTGCGTAAGTTGCTTGCTTATTTATTTCCTTATTGTCTTGCTTATTTGTTTTCTTGTAGTCACTGTAGTTCTTTTTCCGCGGTTTGCTAGTGGCCGCAATAACCTATTTTTTCAAACTAGGCCACAATAACCATGGCTACATATTTACTGTAGTTAACATGGGCCTCCTACGGGCCGTAGAAACAATGCACCTTCTAAGGGCCGTAGAAACAATGGGCCTTCTGCGGCGTAGAAACAATGGGCCTTATGCGGGCCGTAGACACAATGGGCCTTCTACGGGCCGTATCATCAATGGGCCTTCTACGGGCCGTATGATTGGTTGGCCAAACATGGGCCAATAACAGACCACATTATGGCCGTAAATGGGCTAGAGTCGAAATCGTCCGTTCATGGGCTGACCATAACGGGCCGTCGTTAATCGGTCGTATTTGATGACGCTATGAAAACGGTCCAACGTATTAACGGGCCACAAACGGGCCGGCTGTAACCACGGTCTGAATTTGGCCCACAAGCAGAAAATGATAGTAACGGGCCGTAAGTAAACGAATGCTGGAAATGAGCCCAAGGATAAATGGGCCCTGAGAAGTCCGAAAGATAACATGGGCTGTAAATGGCCATCGGAATAATGGGCCGTTAATGGGCATAAGGTGATACACTGTTCATTACGGGCCAGTTTCACCACGTGCCGCTAATGGGTATAAAGTGATACACTGTTCATTAAGGGCCAGTTTTACCACGGGCCGTTAATGGGCTGAGAGTTACTAAGGGCCTCATATGGGCCGAAAGACGCCATGGGCCATACATGGGCCGAAAGTTAAAATAGGATGGAATTATATTGCACAGCCCAGATGATGATACTGGGCCTAATTCGGATAGGTTGTAAACGGGCCATGGGTTAGCGGGCTGTAAATGGGCTATATGCGAACAGGCCGTTATTAGGCTTGTCGTGGGCCGGCCCGCCACCTTTTGACCAAGTCAAAAGGGTCGGCCTTTTCACAAGAATGGGACTCTATTGGGCCGTGCGACGTGTCGATGTATCATAGGCACTTTGGGTCTAATGAGTGGATGACATCTGTCCCAATGGTCAGCCGACACGTGTTTCCTCCAGCCAATGATGATTTTACACGTGGAAAATCCCCATTGGTCGGGGCTGTTAACGGGTTATCGGATCCAAAACCGGACTCGATAGCTTAACGGTGTTCCGTTACGGTGGATGCCACGTGTCGGTCACCCTTGACAAAAGCACTTCTGTGACGCGCGATTTATCGTCATGGAAGTGGACACTTCCGTGATGATAATTTTGGTAATGTCATGGAACACTTCTACGACAGCACAGGTATGACTATCTTGATTCTGTCATAAATTTGTCATGGATGTACTTGCATGACAGAAAACATGACCTGCTGTGACAAACACGTATCATCACGAAAGTGTATTTTTTTGTAGTGCTATGAGGACTTGAAAGATGAGAAAACCAAAATTTATCCCTCAACTACGAGGGGAGGTAAGGAACTGCCATCTAGCTCTGCACTTGATTCTCCTTCTATTTTGAGTAAACTTGCGACACCTAAACCTGCTTCTTCTATTAATTATGATATGTCGCATGTTATTGATGATGCCACTTATGCTATCCATGATACTTATGATGAAACTACTCTATGCTTGATAATACTATGCCACTAGGTGAATTTCTAGATGAACAACTTGCTAGGGCTAGAGAGAATGAAAATATTGAAACTGATAATATTAATGAAAGTGATGATGAAGATTCTCCCCCTAGATATGAATTGCCTGTCGTGCCTGAGGGTTATGTTATGGATGAAGAAACTGTTAGAGATTTTCTTGCTTGCAATGATAGATATGATCTTAAGAAATTGTTAGCTAAGCTGAAAGAAAAATCTTTGAATGCTAGAATGAAATATGACCCTGCTTTTGCTACTTCACCTATCTGTATTTCTAATAAAGATTATGATTTCTCTATCGATCTTAAGTTTATTACTTTGGTTGAATCTGATCCTTTTTATGGTTATGAATCTAAAACTGTTGTGGCACATCTTACTAAATTAAATGATATAGGCACCCTATTCACTCATGAGGAAAAAAATTGTTACTACTATATCCTTAAGCTATTTCCGTTCTCATTAAAGGGTGATGCTAAAACATGGTTTAATTCTCTTGATCCTGGTTTTGTGCGTAGTCCCCAGGATATGATTTATTACTTCTCTGCTAAATATTTCCCTGCTCATAAGAAACAAGATGCTTTAAGGGAAATATATAATTTTCTGCAAATTGAAGAAGAGAGTCTCCCACAAGCTTGGGAGAGGCTTCTCCAATTACTTAATGCTTTGCCTGATCATCCTCTCAAGAAGAATGAAATACTTGATATCTTTTATAATGGACTAACCGATGCTTCTAGAGACCACCTGAATAGTTGTGCTGGTTGTGTTTTCAGGGAAAGAACTGTCGAGCAAGCTGAATTGCTATTGAATGATATGTTGACTAATGAAAATAATTGGACACTTCCTGAACCAACTCCTAAGCCAACTCCGAAGAAAAGGGTATTCTATTTCTCAGTCCTGAAGATATGCAAGAGGCAAAGAAATCTATGAAAGAAAAGGGTATTAAAGCTTAAGATGTTAAGAATTTACCACCTATTGAAGAAATACATGGTCTTGATAACCCGACACAGGTAGTAAAGGTAAATTCTCTCTATAGATTTGATGAAGGTGATATTCCTCGTTATAAGTCTCCTAGCCAATGCTTAGATGAGTTTGATAATTTTATTGTTAAACAAGAAAACTTCAATGCTTATGTTGGTAGACAATTGAAATGCAATGCTTATATATGATTGAACACTTGAGTGATTATATGTCTAGAGTTAAAGGTGAACTTAAACTCATTAGTAAACATGCTTCTATGGTTACCACTCAAGTAGAACAAGTGCTTAAAGCTCAAAATGATTTGCTCAATGAACTAAATAATAAGAAAAATGATAATGATGTTAGAGTTGTGACTAGAGGAGGTAGAATGACTCAGGAACCTTTGTTTCCTGAGGGCCAACCTAAGAGAATTGAGAAAGATTCTTAGAGAACTAATGTTGATGCACCTAGTCCTTCTAAAAAGAAGAAAAAGAAAGATGATAGGACTTTGCATGCTTCTAGTGAACCTGTTGTTGACACACCTGAGAATCCCAATGATATTTCTATTTCTGATGCTAAAACACAATCTGGTAATGAACATGAACCTAGTGATAATTTTAATGATGATGTTCGTGTTGATGCTCAACCTAGTGATAACAATGATATAGAGATTGAACCTGCTGTTGATCTTGATAACCCACAATCAACGAATCAACGTTATGATAAGAGAGACTTCGTTGCTAGGAAGCACGGTAAAGAAACAGAACCATCGGTTCAGAAACCCATGCCTTTTCCTCCTAAACCATCCAAGAAAAAGGATGATGAGGATTTTGAATGCTTTGCTGAAATGATTAGACCTATCTATTTGCGTATGCGTTTTACTAATTTGCTTAAAATGAATCCTTATGCTAAGTATATGAAGGATATTGTTACAACTAAAAGAAAGATACCAGAAACTGAAATTTCCACCATGATTGCGAATTCTACTTTTAAAGGTGGAATACCTAATAAACTAGGAGATCCAGGAGTACCAACTATACCTTGCTCCATTAAAAGAAACTATGTTAAAACTGCTTTATGTGATCTTGGAGTCGGTGTTAGTGTTATGCCTCTCTCTTTATATCGTAGACTTGATTTGAATAAGTTGACACCTACTAATATATCTTTGCAAATGGCCGATAAATCAACTGCTATACCTGTCGGTATTTGTGAGGATGTGTCGATTGTGGTTGCAAACGTTACTATCTTCACAGACTTTATTATTCTTGATATTTCCGAGGACGATAGTATGTCGATTATCCTTGGTAGACCCTTTTTGAATACTGCAGGGGCTATTATTGATTGCAACCAAGGCAATGTCACTTTTCATGTTAATGGTAATGAGCATACACTTTCCGAGGAAACAACCTCAAGTCCACAGTATCAATTCCATTGGAAAAATTCCCATGATTATTATTGGAGGTTTTGAATTTCCTCTTCCTACTGTCAAGAAGAAACATGATATTCTTATTATTGGGGACGCGCATATCCCCGTTGAGGTAAACTAGTCCTATTCGAAAATTCTTCGGTTTCATGCGATTCGGAATGAGTTTGTTAACAAGACTTGATCAACCTTATTAGTGGATTACTTTTGATGAGCATGTTATGGATGAAGTTAGAAAGCACAACTCTCTGTACCCTCCTTTTACTTTTTGTTTTAGATTAAATAAAGCAAAAATAGTATTTTCTGTCTGTTTTCTGAATTATCCTTGCAATAAAAAAGTACCCCGAAAATAAAAGTTCTCCAAATGCCCCAAAATTGAAATATGATTTTTTGTAGAATATTTAACAATATCCGGCACTGAGAACACATCAGGGGGAGCCACCACCTGGTCACGAGGGTCCAGGGCGCGCCCACCCACTGGGCGCGCCTCCCTGCCTCGTGGGACCCACGTGGCCCCCTCCACTTATTCCAGCACCCACACACTTTGTATTCCTCCAGAAAAAATCACCACACAGCTCAAACTCGTGTTCTAGCTCATCTTGCTGTGATTTTTGATCTCCTTGCTCAAAGCTCCACTCACAAAACTGCTTTGGGGGATTGTTCTTTGGTATGTGACTCCTCCAATGGTCCAATTAGTTTTTGTTCTAGTGCTTTATTTATTGCAAATTTTTGCTGCTTAGGTGACCCTGTTCTTGAGCTTGCATGTCAAATATATATGGTTCCAAGTAGTTCTAATGCATGCTATAGTCTTTAGGCACTTGTGGGAGTAGTTTCTATCTATTTTGTTGAGTTTGTTCACTTTTATTTTGAGTTACTAAAAATTTCAGAAATTTTTCGAAGGAAGAAATATGTTTAGGAAAATGTACCAAGGTGGTTCTTCAAGGAAGCAAGGGCCCAGGCCCGCAATATGTGAGCCAGACCATGAACTACCAAGAGAAGCTCAAGTGCACCTTGTGAATGGCCGTCAGAAAATTTCATGGTCCAAGAAGGAATTAAAGACGAATTTGACGCGTACGTGCATAATGCTGAACTCGAGGGCTTCGTGTCAGATAAGTGCCCCCAACATTACTACCTAACTCACTCCTTTGTGAGAAGGTTTAAATTTACATCATCACACAATTCTCACATGGTCATGTTTGATCTTTATGATAAATCTTATACCATGGATTTAGAGGATTTTAATACTGCTTGTAAACTCCCGCAGTGGGGTAGTGCTAGTGAACCTCACAAATCTGAATATATTGACTTTCTTGCTAGTATAACTATGGGGGAATCTAGGGAAATTACGTAAGATACCATAGGGAGCATTCATTTTCCTGCCATACATTATTTTGCTCTCTTTATAGGTAGATGCATTAACGGTAAGGATGAGGCATGTCAGATGTGCGTTCCTGATCTTAGTGTTCTCAAGAGTGCTGTATTAGGAGATAAAAAATATAACTTGGGAGCTATTGTTGCACGAAGGTTGCATCATAACAGTATTAGCGGAGATTTGTTTGGTGGAATTTATGCAACCCGTTGAGCTATTTTTCTTAAGGTACCCATTCGTGAAAATGATATTAGTTTGTTGAGAGGAATGAACAGTCTCTCCAGTACCGACTAATCTTTGACAGACTTCGCGCTGTCCATATTACTCTCCCTGCTCCTACTTTCTTTGACTTCCAGGCAAAAAGGAGATATGTTATAACCAGGGAGGAGGCGAACGAGTACGAGAGGAGGACGGAGACATCAAGCCTCCAAACTGCAGCTCTTGAGGCAGTAGTTGTTGCATCTCAGTACGACCCCAGTTACAACTTCGGATATCCGCCAGGCCATCCATGGGCATAGACCAACTTAGGCCAAAAGCCTAAGCTTGGGGGAGTACGTATTTCTCACTGACATTACATTCATGTTCACACACTTATTCTAGCTGTTGGTGCTCATACTTTTTCATTGTACTATCTATGCTAGTTTATTTTCTTTTCTTGCCTTCTTCTTGTGTGCTTGAAACACTTTAAGAAAAATTAAAAAAAATAGTTGTAGATTTTAGCTAGTTTACTTTCCATGCCTGTAGTAGTAGTAACTAAAAGAAAACCCAAAAAAGATTTCTCGTTCTTCTTTTGCTTGTTGGGAGCTTTCCCGTGTAAATAACTTTATTTCTTTTCTTTTCTTTGGGGGTCGAGAGGAGAAGACCATAATGAAAATGTTGAAGTGGCTCTTATATGCATTATTGTTGATTTAACAAAGAGCCCATATTACCTTGTCTTCCCCTTTGTATTAAATGCTTGCAGATTCCAGCTTAGTCCAATGCACGTGCACTATTATTATTATCCACACCGTTCGGTCATGCAAGTGAAAGGCAATAATGACAATATATGATGGACCGATTGAGATGAGAGAAGTTGGTATGAACTCAACCTCTCTTGTTTTTGTAAATATGATTAGTTCATCGTTCCTGATTCAGCCTATTATGAATGAAACATTTTTGCAATGACAATTAGAGATTATAGTTGCTTATGCCATGCTTAATTAGCTAGGAGTTTATAATGGTTTGCCTTGCGTGCCAACATGCTATTAAAATGGTTGTGATGTGGTATGATAGGGTGGTATCCTTCTTTGAACGTTTCGAGTGGCTTGACTTGGCACATGTTCACGCATGTAGTTGAAATAAAATCAACATACCCTCCACGATATTTATGTTCATGGTGAATTATATTCTACTCATGCTTGCACTCAGTGTTGATTAATTTTAATGCATGTTCATGACTGTTGTTGCTCTCTAGTTGGTCACTTCCCAGTCTCTTTCTAGCCTTCACTTGTACTAAGCAGGAATATTGATTGTGCATCCACTTCCATAAGCCCCAAAGTTATTCCATATGAGTCCACCATACCTTCCTATATGCGGTATCTACTTGCCGTTCCAAGTAAATTTGTATGTGCCAAACTCTAAACCTTCAAATGAAATTCTGTTTTGTTTGCTTGAATAGATCATGTATCAACTAGGGTTGTCTATATCTTCCATGCTAGGCGGGTTATTCTCAAGAGGAGTGGACTCCGCTCCTCTCTCACGAGAAAATGGCTGGTCACCGGGATGCCCAGTCCCATGCTCAAACCAAATCAAAATAATTGCAAACAAAACTCCCCTAGGACTATTTTTAGTTGGAGGCACCCTTTGTTTCGGGCAAGCCATGGATAGATGCTTGTTGGTGGTGGGGGAGTATAAACTTTACCATTCTGTTTGGGCACCCCCTATAATGTGTGTAGCATGGAAGATATCGATATCTCTCGGTTGTTATGTTGACAATGAAAGTATGCCACTCAAAATATTATTTATCTCTATTTCAAAAATCGAGCTCTGACACCTCTACAAATCCCTGCTTCCCTCTTTGAAGGGCCTATCTATTTACTTTTATGTTGAGTCTTCACCCTCTTATTAAAAAGCACTAGTTGGAGAGCACCGATGTCATTTGTATCCATTACTACTAATTTATATTGAGTATGACTATGACTGGATCTCTTTTACCATGAACTACACTGTTTAGTCAGTCCTTGATCTTTAGAGGTGCTCTGCATTTATGTTTTGCAGTCTCAGAAAGGGCTAGCGAGATACATCTTGTTATATCATATTATGATTGTTTTGAGAAAGTGTTGTCATCTGAGATCTATTATTATTGCTCGCTAGCTGATTATGCCATTGATATGAGTAAATATGAGAGCTAAGTGTTATTGTGAATATGGTTAGTTCATAATCTTTGCTGAAAACTTGAATGTTGGCTCTACATATTTGCAACAAGAAGAGCAAACAGAGTTTGTAAAAGTGTTTCTTTATCAATTTCAGTTTTTCAACTGAATTGCTTAAGGACAAGCAAAGGTTTAAGATTGGGGGAGTTGATACGTCTCCATCGTATCTACTTTTTTCAAACACTTTTGCCCTTGTTTTGTACTCTAACTTGCATGATTTGAATGGAACTAACCCGGACTGATGCCGTTTTCAGCAGAATTGCCGTGGTGTTATTTTTGTGCAGAAATAAAAGTTCTCGGAATGACCTGAAACTTCACGGAGAATATTTTTGGAATTTATAAAAAATACTAGCGAAAGATTAAAGACCAGGGGGCCCACACCCTGTCCACGAGGGTGGGGCACCCCTACCCCCCTGGGCGCGCCCCCTGTCTCATGGGCCCCCTGAGGCTCCACCGACCTCAACTCCAACTCTATATATTCACGTTCGGGGAGAAAAAATCAAAGAGAAGGATTCATCGTGTTTTACGATACGGAGCCGCCGCCATGCCCTAATCTCTCTCGGGAGGGCTGATCTGGCGTGTGTTCATGGCTCCAGAGAGGGGAATCCGTCGCCGTCGTCATCATCAACCATCCTCCATCACCAATTTCATGATGCTCACCGCTGTGCATGAGTAATTCCATCGTAGGCTTGCTGGACAGTGATGGGTTGGATGAGATTTACCATGTAATCGAGTTAGTTTTGTTAGGGCTTGATCCCTATTATCCATTATGTTCTGAGATTGATGTTGCTATGACTTTGCTATGCTTAACGCTTGTATCTAGGGCCTGAGTGCCATGATCTCAGATCTGAACCTATTATGTTTTCATGAATATATGTGAGTTCTTGATCCTATCTTGCAAGTCAATAGTCACCAACTATGTGTTATGATCCGGTAACCCCGAAGTGACAATAATCGGGACCACTCCCGGTGATGACCGTAGTTTGAGGAGTTCATGTATTCACTAAGTGTTAATGCTTTGGTCCGGTAATCTATTAAAAGGAGGCCTTAATATCCCTTAGTTTCCAATAGGACCCCGCTTCCATGGGAGGGTAGGACAAAAGATGTCATGCAAGTTCTTTTCCATTAGCACGTATGACTATATTAAGAATACATGCCTACATTACATTGATGAATTGGAGCTAGTTCTGTGTCACCCTATGCTATAATTGTTGCATGAGGAATCGCATCCGACATAATTATCCATCATTGATCCAATGCCTACGAGCCTTTCACATATTGATCTTCGCTTAGTTACTTTTTCGTTGCCACTGTTACAATTACTACAAAGTTGCTATTGTTACTTTTTCCACCATTACCATTACTTCCATACTACTTTGCTGCAGATATTAAGTTATCCAAGTGTGGTTGAATTGACAACTCAACTACTAATACTTGAGAATATTCTTTGGCACCCCTTGTGTAGAATCAATAAATTTGGGTTGAATACTCTTCCCTCGAAAACTGTTGCGATCCCCTATACATGTGGGTTATCATGCATGAACAGTAGCCTGTGGAGGCTGGAGGAGGTCGACGGTGGAGATGAACAGTAGCTCGTGGAGTCCTGTTTTACGTACGCCACACCCCTCCCGATGAACAGGACCCCCGTTTCGACCATAGCGCTCCAACACAAGTCCGTTTCCTCCGTTTTACGGTACGCCACACCCCTCCCGATCAACAGGACCTCGTTTCGACCGTAGGAGGTCGAAGAGAAGTCCGTTTCCTCCGTTTTGCGGTGCGCCACACCCGTCCCGGTGAACAGGATCCCGTTTCGACCGTAGGCGGTCGAAACAAGGCCGTTTCCTCCGTTCTTCTTTACGCCAGGCCTCGTTTCGATCGGCTGTTCCGTCCAATCCGGTTGGCTCCTGATGAACAAGATACTGTCGGCGTTCTGGGAACGGGGGTCCCTAGACTTGCCTGCCTGCGGCCCACGGCGTGGTTGTACTAGCAGGCCGTACGGCCCATCTTCATCAACAAGGCATCCAAGACTCTCGCGAGGGGCCAAGCCTCGCGAGGGGGGCGACGAAAGGCCTCCTCAGGAGCGGCCTCTCTAGGCTGCCTCACGAGGAGAGGAGATATCAAGGCGGGGCAAACCTCACGAGGCCCTCGTGACGTGAGCCATGATGATCGACACCAGGTGGGCGCCAGCGCGCGCAGCATCCTTGTTTCCTCTTTGGTGCTAAGGAGGCAGGCGCAGGCGCGGGGTACCGAGGCATTAGGCAAAGGTTTCCATATCGGTGCAACGAGACCAAGACCAGTAGGACGGCAAGATGGAGGTCACCTTGGAGCCCAAGACAGCGTCATCACCAGAGCCTTTTGCAGGCGAAGACCACTTTTGTCAGGATAGCTTGTACTAGTTGTCCCCTTTCAAATTGCCTGCCATTGTTGGCTCCCTTACTGCTCAACATTTGGGAAGAGGACCAGGGCCTCTATAAATAGGCCTAGCAACCCCAGTAGTAGCCATCAAGGACAGAGACACCCACGAGCAAGCCAAACGCAAGAACACCTCAACCTCAGGAGGCCGTTCTTCCCCTTGTACTGTTCATCATCAACCCAAGAGGCAATCCACCACCACCACACTGGAGTAGGGTATTACACCACGACGATGGCCCGAACCAGTATAAATCTCGTGTCTTTCTATGTTGCAAGTTTGTCGAGTTCGTCTGCGAGATCTTAGCGAGCTATGGCATAGATCGGTAGGAGGGAAAGAACAATGTGCGCAACCCAGAGTTCGAACCTAAGGGTTAGCCGGAACCCCAGATCCGACATTTGGCGCGCCAGGTAGGGGTGCGCCGTAGCTCCTCTCCGCCCGCCTACGCCCCGCTCTACCGCACTTCGCCCCCATGGTAGGTGCCCTGCCACCTGCTCCGGCGGCCGGAGCTGACGATGGGGCCAGGGGGCTCCGATCCCTGGCCCCCTTCCTGCAGCAGGTGCAATGGCCGCCCAAGTTCAGGCTGGAGATGCCGCCGCGCTACGACGGCGCGGCGAACCTGACAGCGTTCCTGCTGGCATACGAGGAGGCTGTCCTCAAGGCCGGAGGGGACGACAAGGTCATGGCCAACTGGCTCCCCATGGCCCTCGCTGGCGAGCCACGCGCCTGGCTGCTCAACCTCCCTGGATCCATGATGGCGTCCTGGGGGGAACTTCCTAACCTCTTCACCACCCACTACGCGGTGCCGGTGCACCACGTGGTCGCGAGCCTACTAGGCGGCTCTCAAGCACCGCCTTCGGATCGCCACGTCGAGCCGTTCCTCCGCCAGATTGGCGCTGTCGGAGTAAATAACCATGGGTAGCCTAGCCGGCTCCCCTTGGCCCTTCTGAAAAAAAATTACGAGCCGATTCGGCCCTCAAGAATCCAAGACACAGGACCGCCTTCCCTTTGCCGGATGTCTCCAGGCCGGCTATCGGAAGGCGGCCCGACTTCAGCCCTCATGAAGAGAAGCCGTGGGAGGGCCGGCTCTGAGAAGCCGGCCGCGAGAAGGCCGACTCCAAGAAGCCGGCTCCCATAAAGCGGTCAAGATCGTACCCTCGAAGTCTGCATCCACATAATGGCGATGTGACGGGGCATGGCTACAGTGAAGCCTGCCACCCCTGAATCCCAGAGCACGCCTGGCACAGTGCGCCGTACGGGTGGCCATGACCCGTCCGGCACAACACTATTGCCACGTTGACCCTGATGTCATCCACGACGGGCTACCAGTACGGCCCACAGGCGGTGGGCCCCTTAGGGCAGAGAGACACCCGAAGGCGGCCAGACCTCCCCCAGTCGGCCAAGATAGAGCCGGCTCCCCACAGCCGGCTTGCCACCTCCCTCGAAGAAGACGCCCCATTAAGGAGACAAGACGCGGTGGGGCTACAGTGATCGCCCACCGGGCGGCGGCACTGTAGCCACGCCCACCTCGGCGAAGCCGTCGCCACCAAGATTGAGCAACAGTAACCAGCCGCCGACAAGGCCCTGACAGTGGGACCTGCCTATCGACCAAGGAGCCGGCAGCCGGCGGGACCCACTAGCCGGCGGGCCCCAGCAGCCGGCGCAGAAGCCGGAGAGCGTAGACACAGACGGCTGGGCCCCGCGCCCAGCCGGATTACCATTGTATCCACGGGGGGTAGGCCTATATAAACCCCCCGGGGCATCCATGCAAAGAGAGATCAATCCCAGCTAGTCTCAGACACCACATAGGGAGGAGAAGAGAGCAAGTCGTGCCCTTCTTCCTCCTCTCGCCAAACAGCTCAAGGAGCACCGTGTAGCTACTTGTTCATCTAGTGACCATGCGGAGACCCCACAGAGCAGCAGTAGGGGTGTTATCTCCACGGAGAGCCCCGAAGCTGGGTAAGATTCGTCGGCGTGCATGTCTTCGCCTCATCCCGTTTCCAGGCACCGGCGACGTCTTACTGGCTCCCACAATGATAAGCCACCCATTGGCATATGTCGCACCTACCACCCGACATTTGGCGCCCACCGTGGGGCCAGGTGCACCGCCGTCCGAAGACCTATTCTGGACGGGAACCCTCTTCCTCCCCCGCGAGCGTAGCCGGCCCGGCATGCTCGATGGCGCTTGCCACGACGTGCTACAAGGCGTCACCAACATCTGTGCGGCGAGCAGCCTCGCCAATCTCCTTGACAAGACTCTCATCGCTGACGAGCTCTCCACTGACGCGGGCACCGACCACCTCGTAAACCTCCTCGGCCAGCTCCACGTCTCCGGCGAGCCTGCCGTGGACTTGGAGTCGGTTGGCTCCACCGATCCGATGCCTGTCGACTCCGACACGGCCTCACTCGACACGTTCCCCACCAACGTCGCGATCTACAACGACCCGCTTCCCCGGGCCGATGGCTGTGACGCTGTCACCACCGAGGTGATGGTCATCGGCCACGGCGGCGCTTCAGACGAGAGCGCCCACGACGCCCCGCCGCGGCGGTCCACGACTTGTCCATACCCCTCCCGGCCGATGCCGATGCTGAAGCACTGGAAGCTCGCCGCCTTGCCCTCCTCGCGGAGGGCCGGAAGTTGGTTTCCATGAGATGCCTTGCTAAGGCCCACCGACGCGAGGCCGACAGCACCGTAGTTGGCACGCCGCCCCCAGGCGGGCCTAGCCGGGCCGGCGTTGTCAAACAGCGCGGCGCTATCGTCACCGATACACTAGGAGTCGACCGCCCAGTCTACGCTACTCCACTCGAGAACCTGCGCGCAGCCCAGGTGGCCGTAGACGAGCTAGATGGACTGGGGGCCGAAGAACTCCCCCACATGACCCGACGCATCCAGCAGCTGATTGATGCAGCCGCGCAGCGGCACGAAGCCGACACCCACGCGGAAAGCCCTCCCCCGCGCCGAGATCACGACGCGATGTCCCGGACGCCGACTACGGGTAAAACCCGCGCGCGACGCGAGAAAGAACCGGCTGCCAGCCGAAGCCAAACCCGAATCTCCATCGAGCGAGATGCAGAAGGCCACCCCAGGCCGTGGAGTGGCAGGGCAACCTGCCTCTGCCCCGGCCCCGTGGAGAGAGATATCCCACCCCGCCACCTGTTGCGCATCCGACTCTCAGCGGCCGGCTAGGTCACCGCGAAGGAGTCGACGAGAATGACGCCCGCCATCAGATCGACTGCCTGGCGCGATCCCTGGCGCTAGAAGAAGAAGACGATGTCCGCCCGCCTTGCTTCGGCCCCCGCATCCGCGACGAGCCTTTCCCCAAAGGGTTCTGGCTCCCAAGAGACACGCCCAAGTACAACGGCTCCGTGAAGCCAGAAGATTGGTTGATCGACTACTCCACGGCGGTTAGCATAGCCAGCGGCAACAGGCGCGTTGCCGTGAAATACGTGCCCCTCATGCTGCAGGGCACGGCGCGGACCTGGCTCAACAGCCTCAAGCCATACAACATCAACAGCTGGCTAGACTTCACAGAAGCCTTCGTCCGCAACTTCACCAGCACCTACAAGCGGGCTCCCAAGCCCAGACAGCTCTCCTTGTGCGTACAAGGCCCCGCCGAGTCCACTCGCGACTACCTCACGCGTTGGGCTGAGCTCCGCAACTCTTGCGAAGGGGTGCACGCGGTGCAAGCCATAGAATACTTCACTGCCGGGTGCCGACAAGGCACCCTCCTCAAGCACAAGCTCCTCTGTGACGAGGCGACTACCCTCGACGAGCTTCTGATCATAGCGGACAAGTACGCCATCGCCGACTCCTCAATAAAGATCGAACTCCAGGTAGACGCGTCCAGAAAGGTACTCAAGCCGGCGCCCAAGACGCCGGCTGGGGACTCCGGCCGACGCCCACACCAGAACGACCACAAGCGCAAGGGCCCAGTGCCATCCTCCACCAGTCGGCAGGTGGCCGCAGTCGAAGACGAGCAGCCCGAACTGCGGCCCGCACCCAAGAAGCAGAGGGGCGGCAAGCCGGCTTGGCAGCCGGCCTTCTCCTACGAGCAGACTCTCGATGCCCCGTGCAAGTTCCACAGCGGCGCGAAGCTGTCCAACCACACGACCCGGAAGTGCCACTGGCTCACCTGAATCTCTAAAGGCAAAGGGCTCGCACCGCCTCCGCCTGCCGGTCCGCCGCCTCCGGCTCCGCAGCCGCCGGCCGCTCGGCCCGCAGTCGGAGCCGTGCACGATGAGTTCCCCGACGAGCATGCCGCCTATATCATCTTTACAAGTTAGCCCAAAGACCGGCGCAGCAAACGCCGAGAGCACCAAGAAGTCAGCATGGTTGTTGCCAACCCCGCTGAGCACATGCATTGGTCAGAAAAACCTATCAGCTGGAGCCGGACCAACCACCCAGAGGTGATGCCGTCTCCCGGCTCTTATGCGTTGGTTTTGGATGCCACCCTTGCAACGGATAGACGCGCTGCCCGATTCTCCCGCGTGCTGATAGACGGCGGGAGCAGCATCAACATCCTGTACCGTGACACCATGGAGAAGCTGAATGTCAAGATGAAGCAACTCATGCCTACTCGGACTGTGTTCCATGGCATCGTACCCGGCCTGTCCCGCGCCCCCATTGGCAAGATCAAGATTGATGTACTTTCTGGGGACAAGGAGCATTTCTGCCGGGAAGCCCGATCTGGTTTGTAGTGGTGGACCTGGAGAGCCCTTACCATGCATTGCTTGGCCGACCTGCCTTGGCCAAGTTCATGGAAGTTCCCCACTATGCATACCTCAAGATGAAGATACCGAGCACCAAAGGCGTCATCACCATAGCCGGTGATTACAAGAAGTCCTATGAGTGCGCAGCAGGCAGCAGTCGGCTGGCCGAGTCCCTTGGGATTGCCGAAGAAAAGAAGATGTTGGACCAAGTCGTGGCCATGGCCGGCAAGCAGTCAGCCTTGTCCCCCGATCCCAAGGAGCATGATGCTCAAGGATCTTTCTAGCCGGCCAAGGAGACGAAGAAGATACCTCTTGACCCCGAGCACCCAGAGAGGTTTGCCGTCATCGGGGCAAACCTAAACAGCAAATAGGAAGGCGAGCTCGCCGATTTCCTTCGTGAGAATCGGGACATCTTTGCATGGTCCCCCAAGGACATGCTTGGCGTTCCGAAGGAATTCGCCAAGCACAAACTACACGTCTGAGAAGACGCAAAGCCAGTCAAACAACCCCTCCGCCGACTGTCGGAGGAGAAACGCAGGATTGTGGGAGAGGAGATAGCCCGGCTTCTGGCAGCCGGCTTCATTATGGAAGTTTTCTTTCCGGAGTGGCTCACCAACCCGGTCCTCGTGCTAAAGAAGAACAACAAGTGGCGCATGTGTATAGACTACACGAGCCTCAACAAGGCCTGCCCCAAAGATCCCTTTGCCCTGCCAAGGATTGACCAAGTGATAGACTCCACGGTCGGATGCGAGCTGTTGAGTTTCTTGGATGCTTACTCAGGGTATCACCAGTTAAAGTTAGATCCGGCAGACCGCCTGAAGACCGCCTTCATCACGCCATTCGGAGCCTTCTGCTACCTGACTATAACATTCGGCTTGAGAAATGCCGGTGCCACTTTTCAGCATTGCATGCAGAAGTGCCTCCTCAAGCAACTCGGCAGAAATGCCCACGTCTACGTAGACGACATTGTGGTGAAGACGGAGAAGCGCGGCACCTTGCTGGAAGACCTCAAGGAAAAATTTGAGAACCTACACCGGTTCCAAATCAAGCTTAACCCCGAGAAATGCATGTTCGGAGTGCCAACCGGCCAGCTCCTAGGCTTCCTGGTCTCCGAACGCGGCATCGAATGCAACCCAGTAAAGATCAAGGCCATTGAGAGAATGGCGATTCCCACTAAACTTCGAGACGTCCAGAGGTTTACCGGATGCTTGGCCTCCCTGAACCGCTTCATCAGCCGGCTCGGAGAGAAAGCTCTTCCCCTCTACCGCCTCATGAAGAAGACCAACCACTTCGAGTGGAATGACCAAGCCGATCAAGCTTTTCATGAGCTGAAGAAGATGCTGGCCACGCCACCTGTCCTGGCGGCGCCGACTGAGAAAGAGCCCATGCTCCTCTACATTTCCGCAACCAGCCGGGTGGTCAGCACCGTCATCGTAGTCCAACGCCAAGAAGAAGGCCGAGCCCAGCCGGTCCAGAGGCTGGTGTACTATTTGAGCGAGGTGCTGTCTACCTCGAAGCAGAACTACCCGCACAACCAGAAGATGTGCTACGGCATGTACTTCGCCGCCAAGAAGCTGAAGCCCTACTTCCAAGAGCATCCCATCACGCTTCTATGCACCGCCCCGCTGGCCGAGATCATAGGCAGCCGGGATGCATCTGGCCGGGTAGCGAAATGGGCCATCGAGCTGGCCACCTATACGATCTTCTACCAACCTCGCACGGCCATCAAGTCCCAAGCATTGGCCGACTTCCTCGTTGACTGGACCGAGACCCAGTACCTACCACCGGCTCCCGACTCCACTCATTGGCGCATGCACTTCGATGGGTCTAAGATGCGCACCGGCTTGGGAGCCGGCGTCATCCTCACCTCTCCCAAAGGCGACAAGCTCAGATACACGCTGAAAATTCACTTTGCCGCCTCCAACAACGTGGCCGAGTACGAGGCGCTCATACACGGGCTCCGGCTTGCCAAAGAACTCGGCATTCGCCGGATCCTATGTTATGGCGACTCGGACTTGGTGGTCCAGCAATCATCCGGCGACTGGGATGCCAAGGACGCAAATATGGCAGGCTACCGCTTCCTCGTTCAGCAGATCAGTGGGTATTTTGAAGGATGCGAGTTCCTCCACGTACCACGAGCCGACAACGAGCCAGCTGATGCCCTGGCTCGAATAGGCTCCACTCGGCAAACAATACCAACCGGTGTCTCTCTACAACGCCTCCTCAAGCCGTCTATAAAGCCGTCTCTAGAGTCCGATTCCATCTTCGTGCCGCCTGACCCCGACGCAGCCGGCTCGAAGAACCAAGCAGGTGGCCTGGGGACTTCGATAGTCGGCCAGGGGGTATCAGCAGGCGGCTCGGGGACTTCCTTAGTTACGCCTGACCCGGGGACTGCCTCACCCGGCTCGGGGACTGCGGTAGTCGGCCCGGACACTACACCAACAGAACAGGCGGCAGCCGACTCCAGCATTTCACCGCCCAGCCCGCCCGCCCTGGTCGCAGTAGCCATTTTGGCAATAGAAGAAGTCGCAGCTCCGTCATGGGCTCAATCCATCCTCAACTTCCTAATAAACCAAGATCTGCCGGCTGACGAAGTAGAGGCAAGACAAGTCCAATGCCGAGCCGAAGCATACACAATCGTCAACAGAGAACTTGTCAAGCGCAGTGTCACTGGAGTCCTCTAGTGATGCATTGAGCAAGAGAAGGGCATTGCAATCCTCAGAGACATCCACCAAGGAGAATGCGGCCACCATGCGGCCTCAAGATCACTCATCGCCAAAGCCTTCCGCCATGGTTTCTTTTGGCCGACTGCTTTGGATGACGCCAAGGAGTTAGTTAAACATTGCAAAGGGTGCCAACTCTTCAGCTCCAAGCAACACATGCCGGCTTCAGCACTCAAGACCATTCCCCTCACTTGGCCCTTCGCCGTTTGGGGACTGGACATGGTGGGCCCATTCAAGACGGCGCGTGGCGGCATGACACATCTGCTTGTCGCCGTGCACAAATTCACCAAATGGATTGAGGTAAAGCCAATCAAGAAGCTGAATGGGCCGACTGCCGTGACATTTATCGTAGATATAACAACTCGGTACGGCGTGCCACGCAGCATCATCACCGACAATGGCACGAATTTCGCCAAGGGAGCCTTGGCACATTTCTGCGCGACGCAAGGCATCCGGTTGGACCTAGCGTCCGTCGCCCACCCGCAGTCAAACGGCCAGGTCGAGCGAGCCAACGGCCTCATCCTTTCCGGCATCAAGCCCCGACTGATCGTACCACTGGAGCGTTCAGCCGGTTGTTGGCTCGATGAGCTGCCGGCTGTCCTCTGGAGTCTGCCCACTACACCAAACAAGTCAACCGGCTTCACTCCTTTCTTCCTCGTATATGGTGCCGAGGCGGTCATCCCAACTGACACCGAGTTCGACTCGCCTCGGGTAACCATGTACACAGAAGCCGAGGCCAAGGAAGTACGAGAAGACGGTGTCGACCTGCTGGAAGAAGGCCGGCTGTTAGCCCTCAGCCAGTCCGCCATCTATCAGCAGGGCCTGCGCCGCTACCACAGCCGGAAGGTCAAGCGAAGATCCTTCCAAGAGGGTGATCTTGTGCTCCGGCTGATCCAGCCAACAGCCGGCCAGCACAAGCTCTCGGCCCCTTGGGAGGGCCCCTTCGTCATCAGCAGAGCCTTAGGCAACGACTCCTACTACCTGATCGACGCGCAGAAGCCGAAGGCACGAAAGAGAGACAACTCCGGCAAGGAGTCGGAACGACCATGGAACGCCAACCTCCTCCGAAGGTTTTACAGCTGAAATGCAGTATGTATCACGCTAACTTTTGTACTAAGTACGAGACAATAGGCCCCCCGAGGAGAGCTCGGGGACTGCCATCTTTTGTCTATGAATGAAAAGTATCATGCTTATGGCCTTGTCATTGCATTCACTTTTTTCCGTCCGGCACCGGGTTCGACTAGTCGGCCCGGGGACTGGCCCCCTGGAGTTATATTAGAAGTCCTACCCGCAGTCAGACAAGTAGTGTGCCGGCTCCCAAGCGTTCTCTTGCCAAAAGTCGCAGTTCGAAGAACTGGCTGTCCGGCTGGCAAGAGTTAAGGGGAGGAACGGGTGCCCACACGAAAAACGGCTAGGGAGTAAAGGACTAATATAAAAAATCCGGTTTTTCTCCCACCGCTGACCGGCTAACAGAGTAGCCGGCCGGCTGGCTTCCATTCACCTCGCTCCAATCTAAGAAAGCGGGAAGGCGGCAAAGGAAACAGCCTAAGGATAAAAAGCATACATGAATGGAAACCAAACACGCAATAATATTTACATAAAAGACCTTCAAAAGGCCAGCATTCGACATAGTTTGAAAATACACCCCGAGTGGGTGGAACTGCGCAAGTTTGATAAAGTTTTTCAAAAGGCAACAAGAAGGAAAAAACAAGGACGGCAGACTAAGCCAAGGGAGCGACTGGCGAGTCGGGCAGGTCGGTGGAGACGACAGTGCCGGCTGGCGAACCATAGCATGATCACCGCCTCCTGCAGAGGGCGCGCTAGCACGCGCCTCGTTGCTGGAGGCACGATCAGGCTGAGGCTGGCTGGCCGCTTCACCGGCCGGCTCAACGTCTTCGCCCTCCTCTCCTTTGTCGTCTTCGCCTTCATCGCTGGAGGCGATCTCCTCTGCCGAGTCTTCGTTCGGCGCGATGTCGGCCCCCGCCTGACGGCGCGCTTCGCGATGGGCCTCGATGGTTTGGGTAGCGAAGACGGAGTAGCCGGGAAAGTAGTCTGCACAGAGAATAAAAAGCAGCACAAGTCAGAACACAAATCAGGCGGCAAGGGGCATGCAAGGAGCGAGGAAGGCGGCTTACCGTCGATCAAATCCTCAATACGGCCGACGCCTTCATTCAGCGCTTGCCTGGTCTCAGCCCAGCCCGCCGCTTCGGTCTCGAACTCGGCCTTCAGGGCGGCTTTGTTATCCTGCGCCTTCTTCAGGGCCGCCTTGTGGCTCTCCTCCGGGTCAGCCAGCTTCTTGGCCAGGCGGTCACGCTTCAGGACCAAGGCGTCGTACTCAGTTTCCTTGGTGCGAAGGGCGGCCTGCGCCTCGCTGAGCTGCCCCTTCAAGTCGGCATTGGCTTCTGCGAGCACGAAAGACAAAAGAAAAACCAATAAGGTGAAGTCGTCAGGGAAGATCCGACCCAACTGCTCAGTAGTCGGCCCGAATCTCGGGGACTACACCCAGTGGGTGCGCTGATGCGCCCCCACAGGAGATGAACGAAACCAAGTATGCACTCCGGCTGCTGATCAGGTCTTCGGTTCTCCGGCCCAGCTCCTGAGCCTAGGAGTTGAAGGCAGCAGCACGGAGGTTATGATACTCCTGAAAGAACAGACAGGAGGCAGGTATAAGATGGTTGACAGGACCTAGTAAGTTCCGAGCCGCCTGCGCAGCAGCCGACTCGGAACTCGGGGACTACACCCAGTGGGTGCGCTGACGCGCCCCCACGGAAGAAATCAAAAGAGCAGAATAACCAAGGACAGAAGACTCACCCGGATGACGGCCCGTGTCAAGAGAAACTCTTGAGTGTATCGCTGCCACGTCCCCCCGCTGGGAGTCCACTCGGACGTGCTGACGCTGGCCGTCTCCAGGGCCTCCGCTGTCTGGCTAGCGCCTGCTGCTCGGTGCGGTTCCGGCGCGGAGGCGCCACCCCCTGCGCGCTGGCGCAATGCCGGCTGCACCTCAGGGCCGGCCCCTGCCGCCGGCTCGCCCCTGGACGGCTGATCTGGCGCCGCAGCTGATTGGCCGCTTTGGCCCGCTCCAGTCGGCGCCGTCTGCGACGCCCCCACCACGAAGATCACGGGGTCCTCCCGCCTCTCCATCACCGGCGGGCCTTGTTCAACCTCCTCCGACGGGGGCACGGGAACGTCGGGGGCCACGGCGCGGACGGGAACAACGAGCAGCGGAGGCCGGTTGTGCGAGGCCTCCGCCTCCGTCTCCGCGGCTGCCGCCCTCGCCCGTGCCTTGGCCGCCGCGTCGGCCTACTCCTTCGTCGCCTGGGTGGTCCTTCGCTCCGCTGCCTCTCGCTCCTCCCGCGCCTCCCGCGCGTTCTGCTCCGTGGCCTCCTTAAGGTCGGCGCGGGGATCCACGCGGCGGGAGCTTGAGGACCCTCCAGTCGGCCCGACTACGGAGCCGCCAGGACCTCGCTCGAGAGAGAGCGGCACCCTGTCCGGCAAGAAAAGAAAGGTTTAGAAGAGTTTCGGACGAAGAAGACAAAAAATATATAGGAAAGACATTCGACGACTTACGCAGAGATCGCCTGCGGCTGCTTCACCACCTTGCGGAAGCGGGCCGCCTTCGTGGCCGCCTCATCCTGCTTGGTCGCCGCCGTGGAAGCCTTGGATTTTTTCGGCCGGCTGCCGAAGAAGGTCGACGCGGCCCGGCGCTTCTGCGCGCCGCCACGGGCAGCCGGCACGGCAGACGAGCCCGCGCCTTGATGATCGGGCGCCGGCTGGTGGTGCGGGGCGACTTCAACCTCGTCGTCATCCGGCCAGTCCTCGAAGCTGGCCCCAAGTCCCGCGCCTCTGGCCTCGTTGCCTTCCCCCACGATGGCGTCTTCCATGGCGGCCGCTCCCAGGTCCGGATCGTCGGCGTCGTCCACCGTGCGGTCGGGGAGGAGCTGGCGCTCTACCCCCGCGGCCCCGGCTATCGGCGGGAGAAGAGGGTACTGCAAAAGGTAAACCAATTGATCAAGAGTCGGCTATCATGAGGCCAGCTACAAAAAAGGAAGAAAAGAAGAAAGAACTTACGGCCGGCAGAGGGTTGGCGCGGGAATACGGCTCCTTGCCGTATCGCCAATCCTCGGCGAGCTTGCAGTTGGAGATATAATTCACCATGTAAGAAACCTCTGCGTGAGGCATCTCCCTGGTGCTCAACCGGCACGGGTTGAAGCGGCCGCTCATTTGGCAGATCATGTGAGGCCGGCCTTGGAGTGGAAGAACCCGGCGCTCCACGAAGGCGGCCACCGAGTCAGCTCCGTTCAGGCCCTCCGACTAGATCATCACCCGAAGCCGGGAGACGACTGCGTTCCCGGCCTGAGACAGCGACCTGGCCCGGTTGCTCCATGAAGGCTTCCTCCCAGCCGGCGGGCCGGCTACGTAATCCGGCAGGTTGACGTAGTCGCCTTGCTGGGCGACGTTCTTCACGTAGAAATAAGACTTCTGCCAAAGCTTCACCGATTGGATCAGCGGAATGGACGGGAACGGATTGTTCTCGCTCGCCTGCCTCATGGAAATGAAGGCTCCGCAGGGGGCGGGCACGCCCACGACGACGGTGCCGAGCTTGCTTTGGAAGAACTCCCCCCAGAGCTCAAGCGTGGGGAGAACTCCAAGAAAACCCTCGCACAGGGTGACGAAGGCCGACAGCAGCATCACCGCGTTGGGCGTGAGGTGATGCGGCTGGAGGTGGTAGAACTCGAGAAAGGCTCGAAGGAATCCGCTCGCCGGGAGGCCGAAGCCGCGCAGGCAGTGCGAGCGGAAGATCACCCGCTCGCCCTCCTCCGGTGCTGGCGAAATCTCCCTCGCCGGCGCTTGACGAACCCGCACAAGGTTCTCGCCGGGCAGACGCCACGTCCGGCGGAGGAACTCGACGTGGTCCTCGTGGACGTTGGAGCCATCCCACGAGCTCGACAGCGCCATGGGAGCGATGCGGCGGGGAGCAAGATGAAGTGACGGCGGATCGGCGCGGCAAAGAGTTGCTGCGGCGAAGAGAAGAAGAAGGAGGGCGAGAAGGGGCGGAGTGAGGGAGAGCGCGCGAGCCTCTGCCGCTCCCCCTCCTCCTCCTACTTATAGACCGCGCGGCGGAGCCGAGGAGGCGCGGCATGGGGGAAAGTGGGGATCAACTGCGCCCACTCCCCCACGTCCCCCGATTATTGTGCCTTGATGGCAGCATAAAACCGCCGCAGGAAGGCGAGCGGTCCATGTGGGCTGCAGAAGATCCGCGCTCGGACCGAGGCCTGCGAATGGTGGGCCCGGGCCTGCGGCGGCGTCCCATCGTCCGCGTGCATTGGCAGGATTTCCTCGCCACGTGGCCCGTGTTCCCGCCTATGAGAAACGGAGCTTTTCCGAAGACGGCGCGCATGAGCAAAGCCGGCCCCTCGGGATAGGAAGCTGACCTAGCTTCTCGTCCCTTTGTCAGCCTCGAAGCTCGATCAGCTTCGGGGACTACTGTCGGAGTAAATAACCATGGGTAGCCTAGCCGGCTCCCCTGGCCCTTCTGGAAAAAAATTACGAGCCGATTCGGCCCTCAAGAATGCAAGACACAGGGCCGCCTTCCCCTTGCCGGCTATCTCCAGGCCGGCTATCGGAATGCGGCCCGACTTCAGCCCTCATGAAGAGAAGCCGCGAGAGGGCCGGCTCCGAGAAGTCGGCCGCGAGAAGGCCGACTCCAAGAAGCCGGCTCCCATAAAGCGGTCAAGATCGTACCCTCGAAGTCTGCATCCACATAACGGCGATGTGACGGGGCGTGGCTACAGTGAAGCCTGCCACCCCCGAATCCCGGAGCACGCCTGGCACAGTGCGCCGTATGGGTGGCCATGACCCGTCCGGCACAACACTATTGCCACGTTGACCCTGATGTCATCCACGACGGGCTACCAGTACGGCCCACAGGCGGTGGGCCCCTTCGGGCAGAGAGACACCCGAAGGCGGCCAGACCTCCCCCAGTCGGCCAAGATAGAGCCGGCTCCCCACAGCCGGCTTGCCACCTCCCTCGAAGAAGACGCCCCATTAAGGAGACAAGACGCGGTGGGGCTACAGTGATCGCCCACTGGGCGGCGGCACTGTAGCCACGCCCACCTCGGCGAAGCCGTCGCCACCAAGATTGAGCAACAGTAACCAGCCGCCGACAAGGCCCTGACAGTGGGACCTGCCTGTCGACCAAGGAGCCGGCAGCCGGCGGGACCCACTAGCCGGCGGGCCCCAGCAGCCGGCGCAGAAGCCGGAGAGCGTAGACACAGACGGCTGGGCCCCGCGCCCAGCCGGATTACCATTGTATCCACGGGGGGTAGGCCTATATAAACCCCCCGGGGCATCCATGCAAAGAGAGATCAATCCCAGCTAGTCTCAGACACCACATAGGGAGGAGAAGAGAGCAAGTCGTGCCCTTCTTCCTCCTCTCGCCAAACAGCTCAAGGAGCACCGTGTAGCTACTTGTTCATCTAGTGACCATGCGGAGACCCCACAGAGCAGCAGTAGGGGTGTTATCTCCACGGAGAGCCCCGAAGCTGGGTAAGATTCATCGGCGTGCATGTCTTCGCCTCATCCCGTTTCCAGGCACCGGCGACGTCTTACTGGCTCCCACAATGATAAGCCACCTGTTGGCATATGTCGCACCTACCACCCGACAGGCGCCGCTTCCAAGTGCCCGGGGGCTCCGCCAGGTTGGGCTGCGCCGAAGGCCGACCTCAACTTCGGCTCGGAGGACCACCCCGACTCCACCACCGGCTCGGGCATGCTCCCAATGCTCTGCACACGCCCACCATCTGCAACGTGGCTGTAACCAGGACCCTCATCGACAGCGGTGCCGGTCTCGACTTGCTCTCCGTGGAGGCCTTCAGCCTTCTTCACGTGCCACTCGAGTGGCTCAGTCTCAGCGAGCCTTTCTCGGGAGTTGGTGGCGGCACTACCCGCTCTCTAGGACAGATCCGTCTTCCAGTCACCTTCGGCACACGCGACAACTACTGCACCGAACTGGTCAACTTCGACATCGCCCGCATCGGCCTTCTGTACAACGCCACCCTCGGGTACCCAGCTCTTGCCCAGTTCATGGCGGCGACTCATCCGGCCTACAACCTCATGAAGATGCCTGGGAGAAAAGGCATCCTCACTATCAAGGGGGACACCAAAGATGCCGTAACGGCACTCAAGCTCGCCCTCAAAACCAATGCGGCGGCGCCGCTTGCCAATGCGGGTGCCTCCGAGCCCAAGGGAGCCATACCGACCAAGAAGAAGCAGTTGTTCACGCAAGACAAGGCGGCGATCGGCCCTCAGGAGCCACCTTCACCATAGGCGCTAACCTCGACCCGGGTCAAGAGGAAGCATTGGTGAGGTTCTTGTGAGAAAACAACGATATATTCGCGTGGAAGCCCAATCAGCTGGTAGGAGTCCCGAGAGAGGTGATTCAACATCATTTAAGGGTATGCCCCAATGTACGCCCCGTGAAGCAGCGGGCGAGACGGCAGTCCACTACGAAGCACGCCTTCATCGTCCAAGAGACCCGCAAGCTGGAGGAGGCGGGTGCCATTCGCGAGGTTTGGTATCCCGAATGGCTGGCGAACCCCGACGTGGTACCGAAGAAAGGAGGGAAGGAACGAATGTGCATCGACTTCTCCAACCTCAACAAAGCTTGCCCCCAAGATCCATTCCCCCTCCCATGCATCGATCAAATCGTCGACTCCACCACCGAGTGCGACCTGCTGTGCTTCCTGGATGCGTTCTCAGGATATCACCAAATCAAGATGGCGGTGGAAGATGTGGAGAAGACAACCTTCCTGACCCCGTGTGGGATGTACTGCTACACCTGCATGCCCTTCGGATTGCGCAACACGGGTGCAACTTTTTAGTGACTGATGAACATCGCCTTGGGGCGCCAGCTCGGGAGAAACACAGAGGCCTACGTCGACGACATTGTGGTGAAGTCTCGGGAGGCAAGGACCTTGATCCAAGACCTGGAGGAGATCTTCGCAAGTGTGCGCCAAGTGAACCTGCGGCTTAACCTAGAGAAGTGCGTGTTTGGCGTTCCTTCCGGCAAGCTGCTGGGCTTCCTCGTGTCCCACAGAGGGATCGAGGCGAATCCAGAAAAGATCATGGCCATCGAGGACATGAGCCTGCCGCAGACCCTTAGGGAGATGCAGAAGCTGGCTGGCCGGGTAACTGCGTTGGGACGCTTCATCTCCAAGCTAGGGGAACACGCCCTACCCTTCTTCAAGATGATGACGAAAGCTGACCGAGCTTTTCAAGACCTCAGGAGATACCTGACCAGCCCTCCGGTGATGGTAGCGCCACGACCCCTCGAACCCCTAGTACTCTACCTCGCTACTACCCCGTAATCCGCCAGCGTGACACTGGTGGTGGTGCGGGAGGAGCACCAAACCAATGGCGCACTGCGCCAGGCCTCGACTGAAGGAATGCAGGACCAGGAAGGCACCGCAAGAGCCGCAGCAGCGCCGACAGAAGACAAGGTTCAACAGGGCAACGCCGCCGAAATTCCTGCAAACAATCAGGTGTCAGGATCCCTGTAACCTCAGGAGGCACTGCAACTTCTGCAAGACGCGAGCCCAGACACTGCACCAGCCCTCGTTGAACACCCGGTGTATTTTGTTAGCACCGTGTTGCGAGATGTGAGGGCGCGATATCCCATGCCTCAGAAGCTTCTGCTCGCACTCTTGGTGGCCTCGCACAAGCTGCTGCACTACTTTCAGGGGCACCCATCAAGGTTGTCTCAGCCTACCCATTAGAGAGGGTGCTCAGGAGCCCCAATTCTACTGGAAGGGTCGCTGAGTGGAACATCGAGTTGCAAGCATTCCAGTTGGAGTTCAGCACTACCAGGGTCATTAAGGGAGCCGTGCTCGCTGATTTTGTGGCAGAGTGGACGAACGTCCCGACACTTGAAGTAGGCGAAGACCGGTCCACCTCACCAAGAAGTGAGGCACCAGACAGTTGGGTCATGTACTTCGATGGCACCTTCCCGCACCAGGGCGCGGGGGCAGGAGCAGTGCTCATCTCGCCCACTCAGGATAAACTCTACTACGCCGTGCAGCTCTGCTTTCAGCAGGGCGAGAAGGTCTCCAACAACATCGCAGAATACGAAGGCATCATAGCTGGCCTAAAGGCTGCGATAGCTCTGGGGGTGAAGCGCCTTACCGTTAGAGGCGACTCACAACTCCTTGTCAACTTCTCCAACAAGGTATACAAGCCGAAGGACGAGCATATGGAGGCATACCTCGCGGAGGTTTGCAAGATGGAGACGCTGTGCTTGGGCCTGGAGCTGCAGCACGTGCCCCGGGGCACCAACAAGGAAGCCGACGACATCGCCAAGAGAGCATCCAAATGGCAGCCGCAAGAGCCCGACATCTTTGAGGAACGACTCTTCAAGCCATCAGCGACGCCGCCACATTAAAGCGCGGCTTAGCCTTGGGAGGAGCTCCCACAGCCTCCTACCACAGGAGCCCCGGCCTGTGGCCCGACCTCAGGAGAGCGCTTGCTCTTGGCGCTCGAGCCTCAGGAGGGATGCTGGACCATAAAATTCAAGGAATATCTGATGCGAGGGGCGCTGCCAGAGAAGGAGGAGAATGCAGAGCGCGTGGTTCGGGAAGGCACGGTGTACTGCGTCCAGGATGGTGAGTTGTACAGGAAGCGGCCAAACGACGTTTCCCTGTGTTGCATCTCCAGGGACCAGGGGAAGGAGCTACTAAGTGACATCCACGGTGGGTACTGTGGGCACCACTCGTCATCACGAACCATCGTCGGCAAAGTATTCCGCAGCGGGTTCTACTGGCCCACTGCGCTCAACGACGCAACTGAGCTGGTGAAGTCCCGTGAACCATGCTAGTTCCACGCCAAGCAAATTCATCAGCCGGCTTAGGGCCTCTAGACCATTCCACTCACATGGCCGTTCGCGGTCTCGGGGCTGGATGTCCTGGGCCCGTTCCCACGAGCGCCTGGGGGCTACCGCTACCTCTATGTCACCGTCGACAAGTTCACCAAGTGGGCGGTAGTGGAAGCCATTTGTACCATCCCAGCTGGCTCTGCTGTCAAGTTCATCAAGAACCTCATGAGCCGCTTCGGGGTCCCCAACCGCATCATCATAGATAACGGCTCCCAGTTCACTAGTAACCTCTTCAAAACCTACTGTCCCAACCTTGGAACACACATCTGCTACGCTTCGGTGGTGCACCCAAGGAGCAACGGTCAGGCCGAACGCGCCAACGCGCGGGTCCTGAGGGGCCTCAAGACCAGGACCTTCAAGAAGAAGCTTGAGGCTTGTGGCAGGGGCTGGCATGACGAGCTCCAGTCCGTGATGTGGTCTATTCGCACTACCGCCACCAAACCGACAGGCGAGACCCCATTCTTCCTTGTAGACGGAGCTGAAGCAGTCCTTCCTCACGAGGTTAAGCATCGCTCCACGCAGGTCCTGGTGTTCGATGAAACACAGCAGAATGCCTCACGGGGGACAGACCTCGTGCTGGGGGAGGAGCGTCGTCGCGAAGCTGCACTGAGGGCGGCAAGGTACCAGCAGATGCTGCGCGATACCACTGCCATAGCATCCGCTCCAGGACGCTCGAGGTGGGCGACCTCATCCTGAGCCGGGTCCTCTCCAGGGAAGGGCTGCACAAGCTTTCACCCATGTGGGAGGGCCCGTTCAGGGTCGTCCATGTCTCCAGGCCTGGTGCTGCGCGCCTGGAGACGCAAGACGGGATACCTATCCAGAACGCCTGGAACATCCAGACCCTCCGGAAGTTCTACCCATGAAGCAAGGCCGAGAGCCTGTGAAGAAAGGCCCAGAGCCTGTGAAGAAGGACCGGTGCCTGTGAAGAATCACCGCCCGTGACACTCTCACATAATAATGAGTGGGGCTGTACACGCCCAGAGTCTCAGGAGCGCCGGCCTCAGGCCCTCGGGCCCCCTCCCACGCCTAGTGGCAGCACTTAGCTCCACGCTGGTGAGAAGACTTGAAGACTAGATTAGGTTCCAGACGCGGCTTTTCATTTACTTTCCGTAGTTGGCTCGCTTTTTCCTTAATCGAAGTTTTTCCCTTGGTGTTCCTTGCTGATTCGATTCCCTCGCCTCTTACCGCATTTTTTGGCTCTGGTTCACTCGTGTTCTCTCTCTTTTGCCTACCTCACGAGGGGATACGCAGGTGCCCTCGCGAGCGTTTCTTCTTCTCTCTGCCTTCTCGCGAGCCGCCCTCCTCCGAGCCCGAAAGCTGGCGCATCTCTCCTAATCCGTGCCCCACGGATACCGCAATACAAAGCGCCGGGTCAAGGCTTGGGGGAGCGACAAATCTCCTGGCGAACTCCCTAACTAATTTTTTGCAGCTCCTGAGCAATCGCGGATCACAAGGTCAAGATGAACACGAGGAAATAAATGCCTCGTCAGGAGGAAGGCGCCCAGAATGCACCAGGCTAAGTTATCTTCGCGCAAAATAGTCACACAGCACCGAAACAACAAGCGAAGCATAATGGTTGATAAGTTTTGGTTCGATACATGCCCTTCTGGGCCCATGCTGATTTCATTTTGATGCAGGAAGAAAAAGAGGAACATAGAGAAAGCGGTGCTCGCCCCTGCGGCAGCCGACGGGGGTAGAGCCTCAGTGACGTCCCGGGTCTAGCCGGACCCCTCCTCGTGCTTCACCGACGCATAGCGACGAGACAACCCGCTGCCACCTTCGAAACGGGCGTGGCGGCTGGTCGTAGCCAGCACTGCTAGAGCTGTCGCCAGAGGAAGAGCCATCGTAGCTGGATGAGACGCGTTTGGCGCCGAGAGCGGGTTCGCCCTCATCTTCGTCGCGGCCGTCGCCAAGGCTGAGCACCTCCTCGTCGTCGTTCGCCTCAAGGCAGCACCCGGCGCGGCGACCATCTTCCCCAAACACCCTCACATAGAGGTTGCATCACCGTCGAACTTGAACTGGAGGGTGCACCGCCTGCCCAGGCCGTGTGCGCGGGCGAACGATTGCCAGCCACGGGCCAGAGCTATGTTGCCCGTGGCAGAAGTCTCGACCGCGACCCAAGAGGCCCTGCTGCAGCAACCGTCTGCCTGCAACCAGAGCCCGCCTGGACCGGAGACCGGCAGTTCCTCGACAAAGAAGCGCGGAAGCTGGAGGCAGTTGCCGGCCGGGTTCTCCGACCAGACGACGAACTCCGGCAGCACCTCCGCCGAATGGAAGCGTGGACGGGGAGGCCACGCAACCATGGCCCGCCTCCCTTCGTCAACAGGGCGACCGCGGCTGGAACGACCCCCACCATGCGCAGTGGTGCCGCCACGACGATGGGCCACGGCGGGGGTCATGACGTGTTTGCGGGGCCGGCCACGTCCTCTCTTAGGCGCCGGGGAGCCGGGTCCCTCCCGAGGAGCCTTGCCTTTCTCCGCGGCGGAGAACCTCTTCGACGGCGCCATTGTGGCTAGTGGTGGAGCAAGGAGGAAAGGAGCAAGCGAGCAACGAAGAGATGGGCGATGGGGGCTCTGCCCCCCTCCCCATTTATAGCAAAAGGAGGCCAACCGGTGCCACCCACAACCCCAGGTAATGATGTTCTTTCCTTGCATGTCGCAGGGACTTGTCAAATCGAGCAGTTGCTGAGGCAGCGTGGGGAAGTGGAGACGCCCACGTCCAATTAACCGCCACACGTCGAGGATGGCCGCAGGCTTTTGGGGCCCGCGGCGCTCCATACTTGGCCTTTGGCTTCCCCTCGAAGCCAAGCCCGAGCGCGCCTTGGGAACGGGGGCTATTGTCGGCGTTCTGGGAATGGGGGTCCCCAGATTTGCCTGCCTGCGGCCCACGACATGGTTGTACTAGCAGGCCGTACTGCCCATCTTCATCAACAAGGCATCCAAGACCCTTGCGAGGGTCCAAGCCTTGCGAGGGGGGCGACGCAAGGCCTCCTCAGGAGCGGCCTCTCCAGGCTGCCTCGCGAGGAGCGGAGATATCAAGGAGGGCCAAACCTCATGAGGCCCTCGTGACGTGAGCCATGACGATCGACACAAGGCGGGCGCCAGGCGGGCGCTAGCGCATGGAGCGTCCTTGTTTCCTCTTTGGTGCTAAGGAGGCAGGCACGGGGTACCGAGGCATCAGACAAAGGTTTCCATATCGGTGCAATGAGACGAAGACCAGCAGGACGACAAGACGGAGGTCACCATGGAGCCCAAGACGGCGTCATCACCAGAGCCTTTTGCAAGCGAAGACCCCTTTCAAATTTCCCGCCATTGTAGGCTCCCTTCCCGCTCAACATTTGGGAAGAGACACCCACGAGCTCGCCAAACGCAAGAACACCTCAACCTCAGGAGGCTATTCTTCCCCTTGTACTGTTCATCATCAGCCCAAGAGGCAATCCACCACCCCCACACTAGAGTAGGGTATTACACCACGACGGTGGCCTGAACCAGTATAAATCTCGTGTCTTTCTATGTTGCGAGTTCGTTGAGTTCATCTGCGAGATCTTACCAAGCTATGGCGTAGAGTTCGAACCTAAGGGTTAGCCGGAACGCCAGATCCGACAGACGCATTATGTTGCCTCCCGATGAACACGATGACGTAGTTTCTTCGTACCGACCCAGCCATGTACATGAGCCCTAGCCATGTATGTGTGAGTAGGCGTTCGAGACCCCGCCCGTATGTATGCACGTGGCCGTATTTACTTTCTTGCACCCTGGCTATACGTACGTGTACATGCTACGTGCGCGCCTCTACTACGACACGTGCCCTTCCTCACTCGGCCACGGTTCATCGCTGCAGCCTGCAGACAGACCGATCGTATGTATGTACACGTTCGCGGCCAGAATGACAATGCTACGTACTCTTCGACCAGGTGCGTCCTGGCTATCAGGGAGGATAAGGAGGCACTTCCTTGCGTGCGAAGATGTAGCTGGTGGGTCCCATCAGTCGGGGGGCATTTTTTCGCGAAATATGGTGCCCCATCTGGTGGGTCCCTGCTGTTAGGTGGAGAAATCATTATTTTGTGCGTAATAAGGAGGCACTTCCTTGCTGCGGCCGTGGACCCAGCTATTAGCCTCTCCACGTATAGTAGTCTTCCGATGGAAGTCGTTCCTTGACCACATTGACCATGCTGCACCGAGAGCACCAAGGCGGTGGATGACGGCGAGGCCTAGGAAGGGGACAAAGTGGAGCCGGGGAATACACGGCAGTGGATGCCCACGCAGAGAGGATTATGAGGGTTCACTGGTTCGGCTGCGGTGTGAGGCTGCCGTCGCAGCAGAATAACAGGGGGTGTGGGTGAGTAGAGGGATGGCCTGCCAGCGGTGGGAGTAGTAGGGGCCGTGAGGCCTCTGCGGCAGCACAGCCGGCCACGAGAGGCAGGAGCAGGCGGCACGACCGGCGCTGGTTTGGGCGGTTGGAGCAAGAAGACTAGAGGTTGAAGAAGCACTACGGCCGTTGGATGGAGATCGTACAGTCACTGGAGCTAGAATTGTTCATATTGACTAAGTTGACAAAGCCCTCCGTCCCCGTCAACTTAGTAGGCCCCCAAGTCAGCCTCCCACTATGGTGGGTCCCAGCTAGCAGGGGGAGTATTCATTTTTTTTGTGCAAAAACGGAGGCACTTCCTTGCGTGCGAACATATAGCTGGTAAGTCTGACTTGTCAGCAGGAGGAACATTTTTTCGCAAAATACAGAGGCCCTTACGGTGGGTCCCAGCTATTAGGTGGAGGAATCATTATTTTGTGCATAATAAGGAGGCATTTCCCTGCGTGTGGTTGTGGACCCAGCTGTCAGCCTCTCCACGTACAGTCCACTTCCAATGGATGTCATTCGTTAACCATGTTGACCATGCCGCGCCGAGAGCACCAGGGCGGTGGACGGCGAGGCCTAGGAAGGGAACGACACGGAGCCAGGGAAGACTCTGCAGTTGTTTCCCATGCGGAGTGGAGTATGAGGGTTTACTGGTTCGTCTGCCCTCGCTGGAGAACAACAGCACGTGTGGGTGAGTAGAGGGATGGCTAGGCCAGCGTTAGGAGTACAGTGGGGCGGTGAGGCCTGCGCGGCAGCACAGCCGACTGCGGGAGGAGGGAGCAGGCAGTCGCACCGGCGCTTGTTTGAGCGGTTGGAGCAGGAAGAGCAGATATTGAAGAAGCACGACGGCCGTTGGATGCACATCCAACAGTCACTGCTCTCGTGTGTTGACTAAGCTGACACGACGTTGCGTGTTTGTCAACCTTTTTTTAGGAAAGCGTACGTGTCAACCTATAGTAGGCGCACAAGTCAGCCTCAAATCTGTGGAAAACAACATACAACGCATCTGCAATTATTTCTAATAATTCACAACCCATTTGCTAATTCTTAAGGATTTTCTTGGAGCACATCTTCTTTTTGTTAGCATTACAGCCCATATTGTGGCCATGGTTAAAAATTATACGAAATTTTGCATATTTCGGTGCGGTCAACTATTTTTAATCGCAAAATTTTGAGTCACATTAAAACTATTTTGAAAAATAATTTATATAAATATAAATCCAAATAATTGTCCATGCATAAAAATCAATGGAATTTAAAATCTTGTAATGAAAAAAATGGAAACTAATTCCCGGTTTGATGTGTTTTCAAAATGTACAACCCGTTTGTCAATACTGATTGCCCCTTTTCTGGGCAAACCGAATGAAACTCTCCTCGTCTTGATAGATTTGCAGCCCAGCAGGGCTGGCAAATCAAGTAGGCCGCGTTTGGGCATTTCTTAAAAAAAGTAGAACTAGGCTAGCCATTTTCAGCAAGAAAAAAACACATCTGGGCGCATGATGTGGTAAACATAAATAAAACCCTGGCTAGACGGGCCACAACCCCCGCACAACACAGTTGTTACCCTGATCCATCGCTAAAACTAGTATAAATAATAACTGCTTGTTCCTCAAAAAAAGTAAACAACAAATGTGCGACCTACTGGGTCCCTAGTGTCAGCCGCTTGTTGTGCAATTATCTCGTTTATTGACTACGTTGACAATGGCGTGAGCCCCAAATGTCCAACCATTAGGAGGAACCTTTTTTGGGCTTGTAATAACGAGGCACTTGCTTGCGTACTGCCATGACGCTGGTGAGTCCCTACCGTCATCCTCTCCACGTACAGTCATCTCCTTGTTCCTCTCGGTTGTTGACGACGTCGACAACGCAAGAGGGTGGCGCACCGCACACTACGAGCGAACCAAGGCGGAGGACGACGGCAAGGCCTCGGACAGAACGAATAGGAGCTGTGGAAGATGCGCCTATCCAGTCATAGGCGGAGAGGAGTACGAGGGTTGACTGGTTCGGGTGCGGGTGCATGTTAGGGCTGACGTCGCCGGACAATAACAGGACATGTGGGGGAATAGAGGGAGGCACTGGCCAATGTTGGAGGGTACGGTAGGGCGGCAGTGGCACAGCCAGCCATGGGAGGCAGGAGCAGGCAGAGACGACGGGGTGGTTTGGTTTGGACAGCTGGAGGAAGAAGAGAAGAGATAGAAGATACACGACAGATGTTGGATGTCAATCCAACGGCTTGTAGGCAGAATCGTTTGTTGACTAGCTAGTAAGTTGACACCACCTTGGATAGGCTATTTCCTTGTGGGTCCCAAATGTTAGAATCCAAATCTGTCAAGGTCATGCAGCCTTTCTTATGAAAATTTACAGCCCATTTGGTGTGCTACATCAAAATAAGTTTGCGGGTGCTGGTGGGGGCTAATCACTTGGCTTTTGTAATGCACAGTGAGCTCAAGCAGCTGGCGACAGTGATGTTATTTCCCTTTGTTAGGATTTTTTACAATATTTGACTCTAAATTAAATGAATGGCAAACCATTTCCCTTGTTTCAAAGAAAATATGATAGTCACAGCCAAGTTGAAAAGGGAAAGAACATATATCTCCAACTTAAAAAATGTACAAAAGCAGGAGGGTTAATTGTTCATCAGGTTTAGACAAAACCCAGATTGAAAAGGGAAACAACATCTAACGCCAACACTGTTTTCGGCAGTCACAGTCAAATGGATCGGTCAGGTCCATAGAATGAACATCCTGGGTCGTAATATTTACTGGATTATGACCACAATATGTTGTCAATAGAAGCCGACACGTTCAGAAGCTCTTTTGTCCACCTGGAACTCATTTTTTCGCTCTTCGACATACCCATCCGTCAAAACCATGCTGCTGATAAACATAAGCCTGATGCACAATAGTAACCTCGCATTCAACAGGAAGAATGTGACAAATCTAGTGTTTGCATGGTTGGCTACATATCGTTCTAGAGTTATTGTCTTCAATCAAATGTCATGAGAAGTGAGAAAATCCCTGTGCTTACAAATGCACTGATTGGTTATAACTTTCTTACCCTGTCATGTTGCCTAAATAGATATGATGATTGAAAATAGTTAAGGTCTAAAAAAAGAGTGTCGAAAGAGCAACAGCTAAACGGTTAATTCTAGTACACTATATGCGGGCTTCCAATGTGGGTGAAATTATCACCTTTATATACAACTTCTCCAAACATGGAAAGCATTGCAGCAAGCCAATAATCTTGTTCAGATCAAAACTATTCATTTGGATATATAAGGTCTTGACAGAATCCAGCACCATTGATAGGCTATCCATGGAGAAACTCTTCATTGAGCATAGAACATAATATTAGTACAAAATGTGTACTCCAAGAAGATATATAACTTATGCGCAGAAATTTAAAATGCAACTTATGGTTACAAGTGTAGATGATAATATAAAGTACCTGAAGAACTGTGGAGCCAAACACCATCTTCAAATGAGCACAGAGATAATGTATTACACCCAAGGTCTCCAGTTTAGGTGCAGAGAGGACGGTTATCTGCGATGGTGAATAACTAGAATCAAGCATCAACCTTTGAAGTGTAGGGGCATCTTGGATGATGAGTTGCCTTCCGTCAAAAGAAATTCCAATTCTTACAAGCTTAGGCGACTTTATTTGGAGACAACCAATTCTAACTGTGAAAACAAGCACCAAGCACTCTAGGGCAGGGCAACTGGAGTGGATGATGTTGTGCAATGAGGCCTCCGATATACGAACCCGCACAAGTGATATTTTTTTGAGAAATGGGAGTTGAAGGTTAGTACCAGATTGTCTGGTAGGTAGCACATCGCAAAGGTGGCGGTGTGGAGAGAGGAGGAAAACTGCGAGATGGACATCGGTACTGAGGGCACAAGTACATGGTGTTTGGTATCTGGTAGGTGATTTCCTGGGGAATAGTAGAACTCAAGCAACTGTAGTTCTATGAATTCAAGGGATTTCAGCCAGGCGTCCACCATCCAGGGCATGGTATGCTTGCTCACGTAGCATGACGGGATGCAGAGGCTTTGAATGGAGCCCTGGTGGGAGGAGATGATGGCTCTAGGGATTCGAAATCATTAAAGAGAGATAGCTGATGACAGTTGAGATTAAGGGGCACGACACGCCATAGAGGGCACCACCGAATTGAGAGGACTTGGGTGCGGTACCAATCCTTGGTGGGGAGAAGCGAGATGATCTCCCCAAGGACGGCATCTGGGGGATTGCTGATGCGGTCCACCCAAGATTCTCTGGGTTCCTGGGATTCGATGGGGCGGGCTCGCCGCTTCTCCCCGCGCTGCCGGGTGCGGGATCTACAACAGGCGTCACTGCTGGCGGGAGCCTCATCTTCTTGGCGCTGGGGTCAGTCGACTCCATTTTCCTCGAGGGCGTCGCGTTGAGCTCACGGATTTGAGCACAGTAAGGAATGACGAGCCTAGTTGTAGTGCGAGTGAAGAAGAAGGGGAGCTGGGGTTTTTCTGTAGTAGTGAGGAAGAAGGGGAGCTGGGGTTTTCTGTAGGAGTGAGGTGAGGAATTTGGGGGTACGAGTGGAGCGAGCTGACGTGAGGTGGGTGGGAGTGAGGAGGAAGAAGAGCACCCAGGTTTTTTTGGGGGGCAGTGTGCTGGGTGTGGGTAGCGCCTCTCATTAAGTAAATATATGGGCTTTTGAATTGATTTTATTATTTATTAGGGTGGATGGGCTGTTTTGTCCTAGGCCCAGAGAAACAATTACTACTAGTAAAGTGGAGACACTCTACAGCTACCCGTAAAAACAATTACTACTAGTACAATGGATACACTACCGCTTCTGGCTCCTCCGAGGTCATCGAAACGTCCCCTCTACTAAATGTCATTTTACTTTTGTTCACCGACATGCGGGCCATGCAGCGCGCATGCCCAAATGCCATCCACCATGTTAGAAGGAAGTATGCAGGCAGAGAGTCACCCCGGTCGTAGCGCGGCAGTAACAAGCCGTCGTATCACAAAACCCCACCTCCCCGCAGTCTAAATTTTACGGACAAAGCAACCATCATTTCACTCTTCGCTGAATCCCCTTCTCCCTCACCATCTTCAAGAAAGCCAACACTCGCATCTACCACTGTTCTTCTCTCCCAATGAAGGTAAGGTAAGTGGATCTGTGATGTTGGTATATTTTCGTTCAGAGAAAAAAAAGAACTTTTGCAAAGCAGTAGCCGACCCTCACTCTCTTTTTTGTTTCATTGTCATTGCGATTGTGTTTTCCTTTCAGTGGTTTCCTAGTATTCGTCAGTTTCATGATGGACCAAGGAGAACCAGGCAAAGATCTGCCGATATTAAAGGAGACGTGGGATGCTGATCCCCACGAGACAGAGAGCTCCAAGAAGATGGAGGCAGCCACCGAGCCGACCCCAGATATGCTCATGGCCACTCGTGAGATGGTCAATGCCCCATTTGAGGTTACAACCCCATGGCCCTGCAGGAGCAGTTTTCCCCCTTCGAGGATGTGTCCCCCCCTGTTGAGCTGCCCAAGGTGATTTTCTTCTTTGCCGATCTCGATTGTGGTTTTCATCTAAGTATGTGGTGATGAATAATGCAAAATTTTATTAGCTTCGATGCCATGCTATACATAGTGGTTTAAATAACTTGTGTTTCTTATACTTGAAAGTAATTCAAAATTTGTTTCTGTTTCAATTAGAACCCTGATGTAGACAAGGATTGTGTGGTTGTACATGTCACTTGCTATGAGGCGGATGACCTAAATATACGCACTGGGAAAACATACTTCTTAGGCTGTTGGATCCTGAAAGCCATTTGCGCTTATACCAATGTCGAGTTGTATTCCAGCCTCACTGTTGTCAGGCGTGTTGTCCAGGGTGTACTGAAGCACAAGAAGTTCAAAGCTACTCCTTCTTTTGTGAGGCATACTATTCTTGTGAAGCTTACGCAGGAAGATGACATGGCATGCCTCCACAAAAAGTTTATGAGTGGCAAGGCCACAAGGTTATCTTCAGGATGGTTCACAGGATTGAGCTGCTGCCGGACATCCTCGATGATGTTCATGGAAAGGTCCGCCTTGTGTCCATCCCAAATTAGATCGAGGCATGAAATAGTTGCCCCAGGTAGTGTTTAAGAGTAGTTTGGATTGTGTCTATCTATCCGAACCTTGCCTATTATCGAGCCCTCTGGGTTAGTACTCTGTGTGAATCCGTCTATGGGAACTGCTGCTACTTTTGTGTGCCCGTGAATCATGTGAGAACCATCATAATTGTTGCCGAAACAGATGCATCCTCACTAGTTTTTTCATGAATATGGCATGGTAAGACGTAAGTTGTCACGGTTTATCATATGAGCAATGTGTGTTTGATGAAATAGAGTACTCATTCGAGAACTGTGCGCTGATGTATACATAGTGTACGTAAGGCTGGTTAAGTACTTGTAAACACTTTTGGTGCTACCCCACTTGAAAGCAGTTGTGCAAAACAAGAGACAATGGCTCACCTTGCTTCAACACTAGGCTATCGACCAGCTAACAATCAATAATCTGCTGCCTGACATATAAGCAACTACGTATCTTGTTACAGTGGTTCATGCAGTTAACTGAGGCCACAATGTAAATTCCAAACGTTCACACGCTAGTCCAGCATTCATGTGGAACACTCACATTAAACTCGGCTTCATAAAAAATTGAAAAGCATAAGTTAAGCAATTTTATACATCTCAATGATTCATAGAACATAACAAACATATACTAGTTCATAGCAAAAGACAAAGTTGTGAGAAGGTATACAAATCAGGAAAAATCAAGCAAGGCTTTTCTGAGCAAAGGGCCTCCCTAGGCAAGCTTTAACTTCCTGGAGTTCACTCTGGTTTTTTCTTGTTGCCACCATCCAGGGTTAGGGTCTCTCATTCCACAATAACCAATTATAATTGTGTTCTCAACTGGAGTGCTGAACTGAACCATGTAGTGTACTAACCATCTGAAATTCTTGTGCATTCCACTAAATTTAAGCACCGCTATTTGCAGAAATAAGCAGACCACAATGCCTCTTGTCCGCGCACCTGTCCCAAAAACCTTCGTGCAGCCAAGCCAGCTAGTCCTCGGTCCATGGATGAATTGGTAGAAAGTGCATTCCGGACTAGGATGCAGTTCTTTTCGCTCGTCCTTGCACTTCAAGCAGGAAGTAAACCATACGAACCAGCTTCTTTTAGATTGCGTTGGTCATTCTACCTAGTTACTACCAAAGTAGGAATACCTGGAAGACGGGTGGTTAGAGGACGGCAGCTAGGAATAGCCATCTCATTTTGTGCAGTTCTACTAAAACTGAGGTATGTACTTTTGATTGCACAGATAGAAATCATATGGAGACAGACATCCTTGTTTGCGCAAATATGAAATACGGTTATTTAAACAGTGACAGTTATTTGCAGTGGCATAAGATTAACATCGACATCTATTGTGATATAATTGGCACTACATTGACAATATGAAAGTGCCCTTAAGTAAGTAGCATCACATCACATCAACACTACCACTAGATTAACATGCAGGACAATAGAATTAGTATTACTGTCATGAGACTAGCACACACTAGTAGAAAAAGGGTCAATCGTGAAGCACATTAGTGCCGGTTTGTATTTGAGCTGGCACTAATGTATAAATTAGTGCCGGTTCCAACGGCTAGCCGGGCCGCTTTCATTACTACCGGTTTGTGGCTAACCTTTAGCACCAGTTCATGCCACGAACCGGTACTAATGAGAGTGGTGGCAGGATGTTGCCAGAGTGGGGCCCCTCCAGCACCTTTAGTACCGGTTCGTGCCACGAACCGGTACTAAAGGTCGTCCTATATAAACCCTTCGTCCACCAGCACTCTGTTCTTCCCCCTTTCCCCTCTCCGGCCCTCTCCTCTGTTCTTCCCTTCTTCCTCTCGAGTTCATCACAAAATTTGCCCAAAATTTGTCAAGATTTGAAGGCCCTCATCCATTCAAATGATCACAAAGGTTAGCAACTTTGTCCTTTCATCTCTCATTGCTAGATTAGCTCTTGCATTGGTTTATATAGTGATTTATTTGTGAGTTTAGTAATTTGGGAGGATATATATATATATATGTGCTAGTATTTGATTTATATGCAATTTGAGGTCAAAAATAACACTGAGTTTGCATATGTAGGTGTGGTTTACTTAGTGCCTTCTAAATCTCCATCGTAGCCACCGTCGATTGCCCGCACCGTCCCGTCGCCGGCACCACCTTGTGGTGAGCCTCTTGTTCATGAAATTTTATATAAAAATTGATGTTTGTGATTTGGATATATAGTTACTCGTATAATTATCTTACCCGTACGTTGTTTGTTATACATATAGTGCCATGGTTTTGATATCCGTCCCCGTCGGCCCTAGTCCTTGTTATGATTCGGATGTGGTATGTATATTCTCTTTTAAAACTAGTTGCATTTCGTGTTTATGACAAATTATGCCCATCAAGTTGACATAGAAATTTTTTCTAGGAGGTATCTGAACCTGAAATTCCAACCGACCCTATTGCCGAGAGGTTAAATTTAGTTGAAAGAGAAAACGAGTACTTGAAAGAAAAATTGAAAAAAATTGAGGGGGAGAAGATGGAATTGGAGTTGCATGTTGCCGATGTCGTCGATGATCACAAGATCAAGATGGAGAAAATGCGCTTGTAGATTAGAAAGATTAGAAAATATGCCATCGATAGTGAGGCTTGGTATCATTATGCTGTTGGATCCATTGTTACCTTAGTTGCGATCTTGATCGTATTTGTTGTTGCACTTAAATGCTTTAGCTAGAGAGTTATTTGTTTGTTGCATTTAAGTGTTGTATGAACTTTATGTATGAACTTGTATTAATTTGGTCTATTCGGTGTTGTGTAATGAAGATGAGCCGGCAATGGATGTACGATGACCGATGCTCTCCCCAGTTCGTTGAGGGCGTGCGTACTTTTCTGCTTGCGGCTGAGGCAAACAAGCGGGCGGATGGTTTTATGCCTTGTCCATGTGCTCGCTGTAAGAATGGTCACAATTACTCTACGTCAAGAACCATTCACGTCCACCTGTTTAAGGCCGGTTTCATGCCCCATTATAATGTTTGGACCAAGCACGGAGAAAGAGGGGTTATGATGGAAGACAATGAAGAAGAAGAGGACGACGACAGCTATCCTGGCCATGGGTTCCCTGAATATGATGATACAACAATGGGGGAAGAAGCTGAGCCGGCAATGCGGGAAGAAGCTGAAGAAGAGGCATCAGATGAGCCCGTTGATGATCTAGGTTGGGCCATTGCCGATGCAAAGAGAAACTGCGCAAGTGATTTGGAGAAGAAGAAGTTGCAGCGCATGTTAGAGGATCACAAAAAATTGTTGTACCCGAATTGCGTAGGTGACAAGAAAAAGCTGGGCACCACACTGGAATTGCTGCAATGGAAGGCAGAGAATGGTGTATCTGACAAGGGATTTAAAAGTTGCTGGTAATGATAAAGGATATGCTTCCAGAGGACAACGAATTGCCCGAGAGTACGTACGAAGCAAAGAAGGTTGTCTGCCCTCTAGGGTTAGAGGTGCAGAAGATACATGCATGCCCTAATGATTGCATCCTCTACCGCGGTGAGTACGAGGATTTGAACGCTTGCCCGGTATGTGGTGCATTGCGCTATAAGATCTGCCGCGATGACCCTGGTGATGTCGAGGGCCGGCGCCCCAGGAAGAAGATTCCTGCCAAGGTGATGTGGTATGCTCCTATAATACCACGGTTGAAACGTTTGTTCCAAAACAAAGAGCATGCCAAGGTGATGCGATGGTACAGAGAAGACCGTAAGAAAGACGGAAAGTTGAGAGTACCCGCTGACGGGTCGTAGTGGAGAAAAATCGAAAGAAAGTACGGGAAGGAGTTTGCAGATGACGCAAGGAGCGTATGGTTTGGTCTAAGCGCAGATGGCATTAATCCTTTTGGGGAGGAGAGCAGCAACCATAGCACCTGGCCTGTGACTCTATGTTTGTATAACCTTCCTCCTTGGTTGTGCATGAAGCGGAAGTTCATTATGATGCCAGTGCTGATCCAAGGCCCTAAGCAACCCGGCAACGACATTGATGTGTACCTCAGGCCATTAGTTGAAGAACTCTTACATCTGTGGAATGGAACAGGTGTACGTGCGTGGGATGAGCACATGGGGGAAGAATTTGACCTAAAGGCGTTGTTGTTCGTGACCATGAATGATTGGCCTGCTCTCCGTAACCTTTCAGGACAGACAAACAAGGGATACCGCGCATGCACGCACTGTTTGGACGATACCGACAGTATATATTTGGCTAATTGTAAGAAGAATGTGTACCTGGGACATCGTCGATTTCTTCCGAGCAGGCATCCCGTAAGAAAGAAAGGCAAGCATTTCAAAGGTGAGGCAGATCACCGGACGAAGCCTCGCCACCGTACTGGTGCTGATGTACATGATATGGCCAAGGATTTGAAGGTGGTCTTTGGAAAGGGTCCTGGTGGACAACCTGTTCCGAATGACACTGACGGACGCGCACCCATGTGGAAGAAGAAATCTATATTTTGGGACCTGCCCTATTGGAAAGACCTCGAGGTCCGCTCCGCAGTCGACGTGATGCACGTGACGAAGAATCTTTGTGTGACCCTGCTTGGCTTCTTGGGCGTGTATGGGAAGACAAAAGATACACCTGAGGCATGGGAGGACCAGCAACGTATGCACGGAAATGACGACATACATCAGGGTCATGCAAGCTACGCTCTTACCAAAGAAGAGAAGGAAATCTTCTTTGAATGCCTGCTCAGTATTAAGGTACCGTCTGGCTTCTCGTCGAATATAAAGGGAATAATAAACATGGCAGAGAAAAAGTTCCAGAACCTAAAGTCTCATGACTGCCACATGATTATGACGCATCTGCTTCCGGTTGCATTGAGGGGGCTTCTACCAGAAAACGTTCGATTAGCCATTGTGAAGCTATGTGCATTTCTCAATGCAATCTCTCAGAAGGTAATCGATCCAGAAATCATACCAAGGTTACAGAATGATTTGGTGCAATGTCTTGTCAGTTTCGAGTTGGTGTTCCCACCATCCTTCTTCAACATCATGACGCACGTCCTAGTTCACCTATGCGAAGAGATTAACGTTTTGGGTCCTGTATTTCTACACAATATGTTCCCCTTTGAGAGGTTCATGGGAGTCTTAAAGAAATATGTTCATAACCGTGCTAGGCCAGAAGGAAGCGTCTCCAAGGGCCGTCAAAATGAGGAGGTCATTGAGTTTTGTATTGACTTTATTCCTGACCTTAAGCCGATTGGTGTTCCTGAATCGCGACATAAGGGCAGACTGGATGGAAAAGGCACGCTAGGAGGGGAACAAATAATATGTATGGACGGACATTCTCTCACTGAAGCACACTACACAGTTCTACAGAATTCCGCCTTGGTGGCTCCGTATATGGATGAACACAAGAATTTGCTACGCTCCAAGCACCCGGAGCGGTCTGATGACTGGATTACACGTGAACAAACCAGGAGTTTCGCCAGCTGGTTGCAAGCACGTACCATGCATGACACCTCTATTGAAGATGACCTGTACTTGCTGTCCCAGTTACCATCTTCGAATATAATGACTTTCAAAGGGTACGAGATAAATGGTAATACATTTTACACGATCGCCCAAGATAAGAAGAGCACCAACCAAAACAGTGGTGTCCGCTTTGATGCAGAAACCAAGACGGGAAAGGAAACATATTATGGTTATATACAGGACATATGGGAACTTGACTATCGACGTGGCTTGAAGGTCCCTTTGTTTCGGTGCAAATGGGTCAATATGACACGAGGCGGGGTAACGGAAGACCCGCAGTACGGAATGACAACAGTGGATCTCAACAATCTTGCGTATGCAGACGAACCATTCGTCCTAGCCAATGATGTGGCACAGGTTTTCTATGTGAAGGACATGTCTACCAAGCCAAGAAAAAGAAAAGATAAGGAAGCGAATGCATCGTACGATGAGTCAAAGCGGCACATAGTTCTTTCTAGGAAGAGAAACATCGTGGGAGTGGATGATAAGACAGACAAGTCAGAAGATTATGAAAAGTTTGATGAAATTGCTCCATTCACAGTGAATATTGACCCGAGCATCCCGTTAAATGATGAAGATTTTCCATGGCTACGACGCAAAGGGACACACGCGAAGAAAAAGTTTCACACCCAAAGATCTGGGATGTGATCGGCTTAGCTATCATCACTTTCTTCTGTGTTTCACACCCAGGGGGGAATCTCTGTAATAGGTAGGGTAGCTAGTTATGTGTTTTGGCATTTGAAACGCGAAGAAATTTTATGTGCAAGCAAATTCTTTCATGCATTTATTGATTTTTTCAGCTAAATGACCCTGAAATTGAAAAGCATTTCAAATGAACTCAGAAAAGGATGAAAGTTGGCATGGTATCATAATTTCACCCACATAGCATGTGCAAAAAAGTAGAGAGGGTTACTGCAAAAACTGGATACACTTCGTGTACAAAATGGACAATCTGTTTCGAAGTATCAGGGTTTCGGACGAAAATTCATCCGTTACAAAGGCATTTCATTTTTAAATAACTTAAGCATTACCAAATTGAATATAATGATAAAACACACTAATATTAAACATAATAAAAAAGAATCACTGGAAAATGTATTTTTAAAGTTAAGTTATTCACAAACTAGTGATTCACACAAATTTCAAATAATTCAAAATTTAAACTATTCAAATTTAAAAACTACCGGCACTAACTGAAAGTTTCTAAAAACTATCAAAAATATTCACAAAGAAACTCTAAATACAGCAAAAAACAACTAAAAATAAATAAAACAAAAAAAATAAAGCAGAAAAGAAAAAACTAAATGAAAAAAGCCCACCTACCGGGCCACAGCGGCCTGCATACGACTAGAAACCCAACCTGTTGTTGGGCCAGGATGCAGGCCCACAAGCCCAATAGGCCCCACAGGGCAGAGTAGCAGAGGTAGGCCCAGAAGGCCTGCATTAGAGAGGAGCTCGAGACAGCAGCGGCGGCGGGGCTTATAAGCAGGTGTGAGCGCCCTTCGGCTAGCGAGGTGGGACTAAACTTCTGCGCCCCTCGCCTGGCAGCGCACCCCCTTTAGTACCGGGTCGTGGCACCAACCGGTACTAAAGGGGGGGCCTTTAGTACCGGTTGGAGCCAGGAACCGGTACTAAAGGGGGGTGCTCCCCCCCGCTTGGCCTGGCCAAAACAGGCCTTTAGTACCGGTTGGTGGCTCCAACCGGTACTAAAGGTGTCCCCTATATAAGAAACACTTCGAAAATTTTCAGTTTCTCATCTCCCACTTCTCTCTGCCGCCGCCCCATCCCGCACCGTCGCCGCCCCCGTCGCGCCGTCCCCGTCGACTCCGCGACGCCCCCGTCCTCGTCGTGTCGTCCCCGTCGACTCCGCGGCACCCCCGTCGCCGTCCCGGTCGCCGATCCCCTCGCTTCGCCGTTGCCGTCGCCTTTGGATCGACCTCGCCCTCGCCGTCGCCGTCGCCTCGACCTTGCCTGCGCGCGCCGTGAGCCCCTCCCCCAGCCCCTCTCCTCGTCTCCAATCGATCGTAGCGCACACCGGCGCCGGCGCCGGCGCCGACCGTGCGCACCCACACGCGCGCGCGCACACACACACTACATGCACACACACACACACACACACTACACACACACTAGACGCGCACACACACACAATTTTTCTGTTTTTAGCTTTTAGTTTTTTCTGTTTTTCTGTTTTTCATACAAAGTTTTAGATGAATTAATTAATTAGATTAGATTAATGTCAAATAGTATGTAGAAATGTTAGTTATAATATATATAATGTCAAATGTTATAGAAATGTTAGTTATATAGAAATGTTAGAAATTTTGGAAATGTTAGTTTTAGCTAGCTAGATGAATTAGATTAATTTCAAATTGTTAGACGATGATCGATGTTTTTTTAGTTTCTTATATTTTTAGTTATAAAATTTAGAATTTGCATATATGAAATCATCACAATCCATCATTTAAAAAATGTTACTTTACTTTTGCGGCATATAGTATTTTGTTGTCGACGATGCCCGGCCCGCATCCTCGCCGTCGACACGTCCGCGACGACGTCCTGCTTCAGAGGACCCATGTCCGGGACTGGGCTCCGCCGGCCTAGCACTGGGAGGTGCTACCTTCAGGGGCGCGACGCTTGGTGAGGAACCCGGCCCCGGGTCCCGTCGTCGACCCTCATCTCCTTTGGTGGCATTCACGTGGGCCACTTTCGGTGCGGAGGGAGCCGGCCCCGCCGGAGGTGGTACGTCGCCGTGTCAGGGAGGAGGACGAGCACGTCCATCGCTACATGGCTTCTATGGACGTCAGGTTCTCCAATACCTGGCAGGTTCTTTGGGGAGATCACCCGAGCTATGATCCAGTGATGGTTCCTTCTCTTTGGGTGTCCACCGCCCGCACCTCAGGAACCGCGAGTGGCCTAGATTACTCTGTACTATTCGATCTTTATTAGCTTGCTAGCTAGCTAGCTAGTGATGTATTCAATATTATATCTATTATTCGAGATGATGTATTCGAGATTATATCTATTATTCGAGACGATGTATTCGAGATTATATCTATTATTCGAGATTATACTAAATTGTTTTATATTTCTTTTGGCATAGTTAAATAAAAGCTATGGCGGACAATACCGACAGAGATAGAGAACAGACCATGCTCGATATCATACGCGGGCCAGATGATGATCAGAATGAAGAAGATTTTGACGGCTCCGAATTTCTAAACAACACCGGAGAGGGTGATATGATATTCGATCGCGACGACCGAGAAGATGAAGTCATGAACTACGACGAAGAACATGTTGATCCTGAAACAACAAACACCGGCGAGGTATATATATTTATATAAGCAGGAATCTGGTGATCATCGCATGTTTTAAATGAGTTGAAGATATATTAACGAATCGATCTTTCTTCTTTCAGCCATCCGGATCGAGCAAATCTTCAGGCAAAAGGACGAAATGAGGCCCGAACAAAAAGTTGAAGGAGGGCGTAAAGTACAATATCGAGGCAATCAGACCTAATGGCGAACCATTAGCGCCTAAGAAGATTGCGGACAAGTTTGTTCGTCAGTGCGGAGTTATTGTGAAGGACCAACTCCCGATCTCCCTTCAAGAATGGAGAAAGCCAGCAAATCCACGTCCAAATGTTACTTTTGTCGACGAGAAGCAAAAAAATCTGCTTTGGGATACTCTCATGGAACATTTCACCTTACCAGATAATTTCACAGAAGCAGACGCGCGGAAAGTCAAGGACGCTGCTTTTAGGAAGATGGTGGTTGCATTCAAGAACCACAAGAGAATGACGTGGGAGAAGTACGTCAAGGGAGGAAGGAAGACTCCAGTATTCGAGGGGATACTAGAGAATCAAAGTGCTCATTGGGACGATTTCGTGAAATTCAAGGATTCAGAATTACCTAAGGAACGGTCGGGAATAAACAAGGCCAATGCCGAAAAAAAGGATAAGTTCCATAAGCTGGGGCCAGGTGGCTACGCGGTGGCAATGCCTAAGTGGGATAAGTCTGAGAAAGAGATGGAGGATGCAGGTGTCACTCCGGTTAGTAAGAGCTGGCCCCCCAGGTGCAGGACTTGGTTCTATGCGCATGGGGGGAGTTGGACCCGAAGACAGGCAATGTTTCGACGAAGGCATGTCTGAACGGAGCCGACGATGCGCTACTTGTTGCAATAGAAGAGGCTCGATCGGGGGTGTTCCAGCCCAACAGAGAGAACGATGAGCTTACGCGTGCCCTGGGAAATCCTGAACACCCGGGAAGAACACGAGGCAAGGGCGCTATTCCGTGGTATGAGGGGTTTTCGGACTGGAAGCCGACTACAGAACCCGTGCGAGAAAGAAGATTGCGGAGGAGACGAAGAGGAAGATGGAGGAGGAGCAAAGGAAGCTCGACTATGAACGCCTTCAAGGCCTAGAAGCAAGTCAAGCGGAATTGGCAGCTAAATTCCAGCGGCAGCAGGAGCAGATCGACTCACTTAGCCAGCAAAGGGGGTCTCAGCAGCTGCAGCAGCTAGCGGATGATCCAGCATTGGATACCACCGCCCCATCCATGCCGAGAAGCAGCGTGGGTTCCGCCCCGGGCGACGTAGTAGTGCTGGATAGATACCCCGTGGATGACATCATGGAGAACACTAACTGCGAGCTACACTTCAAAATGAAGAACATATCCATGTAGGTGGTGGATGTCGTTTCTTTTTCAAATTCCCCCGAGGCAACCTTCCATTGCAACCCGATTCCAGCGGGCTATGCTCGTGTCTTGGTTGATGAGGTGGTGGACCAATATTCGGGGCTAGAGCTTGACATTCCCGGAGGTGATGAGGAGCACACACTCGGAGATGCCAAACATCGTATCATCCTATGGAGAAAGGATTGCATCATTTTTCGAAGGCCACCGACACCGCGTCACCCGACTCCTCGTCGAAGTCCGCCACCGAGTCAGCAGACTCCCGCTCCTCCAAGTCCACCAACGCGTGAGGCCACTCCTCCTCCTCCAAGTCCGGCAAAGTGTCAAGCCACTCCTCCTCCAAGTCCGGCACAGCTTCAGGCCACTCCTCCTCGTCCAACTCAGCCCCGTCAACCGTCTCCGCCGCCTCAGCAATCGCAGAAGAGACACCCTGCAGCTATGGTGCGTAGCGGTACCAGTCGAGGTCATAGTACAGGAAGTACAGGCGGAGGCAAGCGACATAAATATGGTCCAAACCTCACTACTCCTCTTCCTGTGAGGGCTTACGACAGGACCGAGGAGCAAACCAATGCCATAGTGCGGGCAGAAGTCGACGCCCATTTTGGACCAAAATCGCCACCGCCGCCAAGGGAGAAAGTGCCTATGGAAGTAGTTGACCACTTCATCCGTATGGCTCAACCACCAGCTCCTAAGCCTGTTGACACAGACTATGAGCGCCACATCAGGAAGTTACATCGACAACGTCTACAGAAGGAGGCGAGCTCGAGCTTGAGCAAACAACAAGCAGCTGTCGAAAAATGCGGGAAAACCATTGCCCAACTGGGAGAACAGGCGGCGCAATCGACCCACCCGCTTGTTGTGTCGACAACACGTGACAGTACGCGCGCCCAATATTATTGTGGCCAAACAGTTTACGTTCCCGAGGTGGGCGATGTGGTAATAACCCAGGAGCATATAATGCAGGCTGAAGAACTCAAGATCACTGTTGGACAACTCCTCGAGATCGAGGACATGCCTGTGATTACATAGGAGGAAATAAAACGGAAATATGTCCGGGGCCAACCTTTGGTCAAGCCAGAAGATGTCAAGAAGCTCCCAACGACAATGTATGAATTGCATCAATGGTACATGGACATTACCAAGAGATCCGATCGAGAGTCCCTCATGGTGTATGTCAAGAAGGATCATTACTACCATGAGAAAGCTGTGGCCGTTGAGTATTCTGAACTGTTTCAGTTATACAATCAAGACGCACTCGACAAATCTATCGTCAGTTGCTATTGTCTGTAAGTGATTTCTTTCTGTAATTAATTTAAGTCTCAAGCTAGCTGTAGTGATCCTTTTGATCAATCATTACCTGTAATTATCCTCACTATATTCTTTTCTGTGGTATTATGCAGGATGAAGATGTATGAAATGAGAAAAGGTGGACGCTATGGCATTGGGTTCATTGACCCAAACACCGTTAATCAATACACATGGAAAATGAGCAAGTATTATGAAAAGCAGGTAGAGGACAGCATGCTAAAGTTCTTGAAGGGCCTCAAATACAATGAAGATATACTACTTCCTTACAACTTCGAGTGAGTCACACTTTCTTGTACTACAAATTCTCTGTTTTTGCCTACTAGCTAGCTACATGTTTTTGCTTACATATGCCCGCTTAATTAAGACATGCAAACGTGTGTGCATGCAGATTTCACTGGATCTTGTGTATCATTAAAGTTGACGCCGGAACAGTTGAAATACTGGACTCGCTACTCAAAGCAAATAGTGACTACAACATCTTGTATGGGATAGTCAACAGGTAATTTCAATCATTATTAACTATATACCTCGGCCTATTTAGTTCGTCATTTCATGATATGAACTATTTAATAACCCCTTTATTCATTTTCTTTGTCGGCGGGCAGGGCTTGGGCAAGGTTCATCAGCATCACGGAAGGCGAATGGAAACCACAACTGAAATGGTTTCGATCCAAGGTAAGTAATTAAGTAGTACTAGCTAGCTAGCTAGCTGCCATCTCTTTAATTATCATGCTTGATTAATTATTATCTGATCAAATTAAATTCCATTCTCGTAATAAAGGCCCTGAAGTAGGCGCAGGGGACTAATCTGTGTGCATACTGCGTTTGCGAGAACATTCGCATGATGGCGTCCGAAAGGAGCAGATCTCAAAGACAGGAATGGGTACGCTTGTTAGAACACTATTTACAATTTTTACACCATTATCGATATCTAGTCACACAACTAATACACATGCATATTGATCTCCTTCTTAACAGTTCAAAGAGGTGCGGGACAAGCTCCTAGAAACGGAGCACGTAGAATCACTTCAAGAGGAAATAGCGGGATTTTTGCTCGACCAGGTCATAAATCCGAAGGGAGAATACTATTACCCGCTACTGCCCCCATCGAACATGTCATGAACCACTTCCAATTGTCATCGTGCTCCGAAGGCACCAATTAGGCTAATGCCACTGGCTCCGAAGGCAACATGCATATGTAGGAGAAATTGTATATAGCTATACATGTGTGTATGTGTAAATTAATATGGTGGTTTGTGAGACATTGATGATATATATATATGATTGGTTCTACTAGAAATTCTATTTATATATATATATGCATAATGTGTACAATGTGTAGTACCGTAAAATACCAGCAAACGAAAAAGAATTAAAATGGAAAACACAAAATTAAATGAAAAAGAAATCATAAAACCAAAAATCCCCCAAACATTTTAGTACCGGTTGGTGTTACCAACCGGTACTAAAGGGCTCCCGGCCCCCGGAGCTGGCTCGTGCCACGTGATTGCCCTTTAGCACCGGTTCGTGCTGAACCGGTACAAAAGGGGGGGGCCTTTAGTGCCGAAATGTTAGTGCCGGTTCCGAAACCGGCACTAAAGGGCCTTACGAACCGGTGCTAATGGCCCGTTTTCTACTAGTGACATGGTCAGTAAATGTGCAATCAAATTTGTGTAGTTCCACTGGGATGAAGCAATGTTAGCGGTGTGATATTTAAGTGTAACTGCAAAAACACAATTCATGGTAAATAATGCAAGATGGAAGAACTTCATAAAATGGTGGTGGCATTGCTTCAATTTATCGACGGCACTAGACCATTACTTATAGTGACATTAGGTGGCATTGCTTAATGCTTCATGTGATTTTACAATAACAGTAGCGATATGGGTGTAGGGATTGCAGTGGCATAAAGTGGTGAGGCATATATGGTTGCCGAGAGCGGCAAACACTCAGACAGCATGTTTGCATTTGTCCCATTTTTTATCTCCTCGGTGACATTTTCCTATGTGAGCACAGGAGTCCCCCAACACCCCTCACTTTCTTTCCTTTTTCCACCAAGAGACAGGTCCACTTCCCCCACCCTTCTCCATCCACCATGCTTTCTTTTCCTTTTCAACCAAGAGACATGGTTGGGTAGCCAGTATCTACTACTTTCCCCCGTTTCCTCTTAGAACCAAGTCCTAGATTTGTGCTGCAGCTTTCCCACTTTCTTCCCTGTTTGAACCAACTCTTAGATTCAACTGTATGAACTAGCTTTATCTCTAATAGTAGTAAAAGTCTAGGTGGCTTTGGAACAGCCGACGGAAGTAGAAAAAGATCCACAAGCAGCCACGTGGGGAGGTGGGGCAGTAGAGCAAGGCAGGTTTCGAAGGAATATATACCTGAGGGTCATCGGCATGTGGCAAAGACCTAGTGCGTGCATCCTTATCTGTCACTATCCTTATTTTAGTGGAGTGATTTTGTTGTACCAACTTCAAAATAATGCGCTCGTACGTGTACTCGCGAGTGGGTGTGAGAGAACTAGTGCATGCATGCACCGCTTCTCTTCATGAGAGTACAATATACTACGCCCAAAGAACATTCGCCATAAGAGTAATAATATAAGTGTGTGACGTGTGAGTTAAAATAAAAGGTGCGCAACGTCTTTTATTTTTTAGAAGTTTTAAGGGTTGGGTGTGAAGAGCACATATGTGTGTGACGTCTACCTGCAGATAGACGATGGGTGCGAGAGCACTCGGGAGAGTCGTGACTCATGAGGGTGCGTGTGTGCATGAGAGAGAGGTGGCACGTATCAATGCAATGCATGTGTCCGTAATTCATATCTGACAAATGTCCACCACAACCGTTTCCTGACAAACGCCGTAAGAACCGTTAGATCGACATCCGACAGTGTCAGTTTTGCCATGTTATTTAACAGAACAACCACTCCTCCGACACACAAATCTTCCACGTGAGTGTTAGCAACTGTTGTATGCTCCTCCCTCCATTCCAAAAGGTAGTGCATATAGCTTTATTGAAAATTCGAACCTCACAAACTTTTACCGAATTTTTGTGTACCAAAATGCACATATAGAATACCCAGTATACATCATTTCATTCATCTTCGAGAGGTAACTATAAAGATGGGGTAGGAGTGTACAAAGAAAGACCGTCGTATCACCTGCAGCAATTTCAACCATCCTTTGGTGTGGAGGAATATCATAGGAACTCTATATGATATCATTTTTATAGGAGTTTTTTCCTTTAGAGCCAATTGGTTCATAGGAATAGATTCATATACTCCACATTTCAAAGGAAAATAAACATGATATCATTTTTATAGCTTTAGAGCCACTTGGTTCATATGAATGGATTCCTATACTCCCACAATTTCAACGGAAATATAACATTAGCGTATATTCAATAGAAAAGTTCCTATGATGTGAACCAAATGACATCTCTTTTCTAATCCCTCCTCATAGGAATTGAGATACATGTCATCTCTAGATTCAATAGAAAAGTTCCTATGATGTCCAAATGACATCTCTTTTGCAATCCCTACTCATAGGCATTTAGATATATGCCATCTCTTTCCCTGCAACTTCCATGTATACATTTTCTATTCCTAAATAGCTAGTACAACCCACTAGTAGCTTTCTTCCTAGGCATGCAACTATGGCACAAGAACATGTCATGCATGCAAGTCATAAATCACATTGTTTTTGTACTCTATGCATGCAAGCACCACATCATCAATTCATGCATGTTACTCATAAGTTATTTCTTGCATTAGCTTTTGTATTAACAATGTATGTGTTGGTCACGTGCACACATATGTAGCTCACATTCACATTCTTGTTAGAAATGTCATTCTTTTAACTTCAATTAATTTTTTCTCTTTCTACTCCCTCCGTCTAATTGTGTAAGTCGTCTTCCGAAAACCAAATAAGCCCAAAACACTTAGGCACGGTACATTAACTCCCTCCTCGTTTCTTGTTTCGTGACATATCGACCAATAAGAGGTGTGGGTCGTGCATGCTTTCAATGACTTGAGACTTTCAAGCATGACATGTAGTGGTTAATTCATTGCATGCAATGCTATTAACTAGCAAAAAAATTCAAAGCTGACTTATACACCTAGACGGGTATTACATTTTCATTTTAAGCATACATTCACTTCCCATTAATTATAGATGTTTTTGGAGGAACTTTTATGCATTATTTTGAGTAGAGTAGCAAATTTCACGCGGCCGCGGGTATATCAAAATGGAGGGCCCATGCATCATTGCCTTTCGGTCGAACCTACGTCCACAATTTTTGGTACGTATATCTCCACTGGTCCCGGAACCCAAAATGCTGCCTCGTTCACGTAAAACCAAGTGGCCCACGAATATTAAGGCATCGACTCGAACTCAATCTCTCTCCCGTTTACTATGGCATGGTCCCGCACGCCGTAGTACACCTACAAACTCTACCTCTGCACGCATCATCGTTTTTCTTCAAGAGGACGAGGGAGAAGCGGATTTATAGTGGAGGCGCTTAAAAAAGGATTTGCAGTGGAGGCTCCTGCCCTAGGGTGCCCTAGGTAGCTGCCGCGTGCATCATTGGTTTTCTCTTTTCTTTATGCTCTTGTGCCCTAGAGTGAAATGATGGTTGCTTCGTTCGTCCAGCTTAATGCGGGAAAGGTGGGGCTTTGTGATTTCACCCCTCATCGCTCATTTACTACTAATGTGGCGCTACGACCGGGGTGCCTCCAAGTCCAACCGCTGTTTCGAACTATAATTTGGTGCATCACACGTGGAACAAGATGGTGGATGAGCCACATGTCGGCCAAATGGGTCATGTTAAATGTGTCGCCATTTCGTGTGCGGACTGACCATGCTTGAGTTGTTGCGCAAACACGACAGGACCATCCTACCACTTGGTTTTGCTCCTTGGTGAATCCTGACTATATTGATCTAAAAAGATACGACTCCTCCGTCTTGGTTTATAGGGTGTGCACGTAGTTCTAGGTCATCCATTTGACAAACTAAATATGAGTTAATATGTCACAAATAGTATATCACTGGATTCTTAAGCGGATGTTGTTTCTAAACATATACTGTTCATCACATATATAGCCAGTTAAATTCTCAACCTATAATGACGTGCATGCCCTGTAAATCGATACGGAGGAAGTAGTAAAAATTAGGTGATTTTACAAAGTGGTGGGAGGGGGAGCATGGCCAGTCATGCGGGCCCACGTGTCATGATGTACCAAGGCGATGCGCATCCCTCTTGAGGCAGAATAATGGCAAAAGCAATATTTGTGGTTTTCCTGAAGGATGTGATGGCGAAGAGGATTCAGCGAAGTGTGAAATAATGGTTGCTTCGTCCATCTGGGAAGGTGCGGCATTGTGATTTGATGTCTCATTGCTCATTACTACTACTGGGGCGCTACGACTAGGGTGTGTCCCCCCTGTTGTTCTGCACTATTATTTGGTGCATGACACGTCGATCCGATTGCTATATTTCCCACATGTCGGTGAGAGGAAGTACATAATTCATGAAAGCGAGCGTCGAAGGAGGAGTACAAGACACGACTTGGTTTTTGCTACTTCGCGCGATCCTTCGATACAAACCCTGACTAAAAAAGGCAAGGGCGGGTCTTTTCCCGCGCGGCAGGCAGGGGAGTTTGGCATAGTCTGTACGAGGCAACGAGGCAGGAAGGGAAACAAGCAAATAAAGGTTGAGTGACTTAGTTTTGGGTAAATCTGATTTTACGGAGTACGTACCCACTATGGAGGTAGTACTACTTACTACTCCCTCCTTTCCGGTTTATAGGGCTCATCTAAAAAAAATCATTTTTTCGTTTTATAAGTCTCAATTCTACTAGTAGTAGTACCATCACATGTTTGGATTTCGAGGTGCATTAAATCACCCGATGCAAGCAGTGTCAAGAAAAAACTCACCAATGCATATAGAAGTTCATGGAAATTTAGTGGTCATGCATGCATTCATTATAATTAATGCATCGGTAAACATAACTTATTGAGAAAAACGAGCGTACTAATTACTTGTGCAAACTACGAAATTAATTCCACCACTCACTATCTACCTTTGTTGGAGAGATTTTGAAATTGAGCCATAAACAGGAAAGGAGGGAGTAGTAACATAGCCCAGGGTAGCTTGCTGCATCACGGACTCCAAGGAAATTGCTGTAGTACTACTCCTATGCACCACTATACTACTCCTACTACTAAAAGACTTATTTCAAACAATATGATAATCTCTCTAATCAAGGTAGGGACAAGGAGTAAGTGAAGGGAGTAGTAAAATTTTCTCCTCGTCCTCGAGCCACCGCGTGCGTGGGCGAGAGAGCGGCGTAGGCTTAGTCAGCAAGCTTCTCCTCGTTCTGCGACTCTGTGAGCCACCGCGACCGTGGGCAGGGGAGATGGCGTACTAAGCAAGCTTCTCCTCGTTCTGTGAGTTGACGGGACACATCAAAAGTACAGAGCATCTAGTGTATAGACCCTTTCCTCTAAGGTAGGCCCCACATGGTTTTCCTCTTATCAAATGAAAAAACTAAGCATGTGAGATGGTGAACGGAGGGATTACGATACCATTAGTACTACAGTTCTTTTGGAAGGATTGTAGTAATCCCTCCCATTCACATGTTCACATTTCAAGCTTCAATATAAACGTTGCATGCAAGGATTTAGAGGAACCTCGGCAATGCATGTACTCCCTCAATCCATATAGGGTATAAAATGCTTTTTGCAGGCTAACTTTGACCACATGTTAGAGAAATAATATGACATCCAACTTACACAAATCTTACCATCAAATCCATATGTGGTCATTATACTGCTAACACATGCATGTGTTGCAATTAGTACATAGATACAGTAGTAAACACTCACTATCTAGTAGTACTAGTAGTACTCTACACTACTACTACTATGAGGCCATCCAACTGTGTCCCAAGCTCCCAGCAAAAGACCGCGAACACCGATTATTCGTTCATATTTAAATTTGTTTTCACACAGCGAAATATCTCCATCTCTACTCTCTACTTCTTATAAAAAACCGAGTTGGTGATGATGGTGTGCCTGCCATCTTGTAATATAGACCGTCCGATCTATATCTGACGGATAGAAAGCCAACTATGACAATTTTACAAAAGATACCCGCACCTCTCTCCACATTTACAGATAAGGCCTAGCCTCGTTCATCCTTATCTCCCACAACCTCATTGCTAAGCAATTAAAAAAGGAAGTCTCTGGAACAATCTAGCATGGTGGCCGCTGCCGCCTGCCGACGCCCTCCATCCCCATGCCACCGCCCAGCCCGACCACCAGTCACCACCATGCCCCACTCCTCACCTTATCTCTCATCTTTCTCGAGATATCATTTTTTCGATGAAATTCCAGAGATACCATTTTTCTGATAAAATTCACAAAGTACCATTTTTCTGATAAAATTCTCGAGGTATCATTAATTTCTACACATGGATTACTCCTGCATGGGTCAATCACAACAGGTGTTCTATAAAAAATGCATCTTGATGTTCCGTGCAATGCACGGGCATCTTGCTAGTCCATGAAAACAACACATGGCAAAATTTCACGTTGAACAAGGGATTTGAATGTCCTGGGAGGGGCTGTTTGGATCTTGCCCAGGGTAGCCAAAATATTGGCGACCCTTTTGTCCACTGGTGCCTTTGCCACTGATGAACGAGGAATAGCTCGGGTGCTCATGCATCCTCCAGCGCGCGTGTTGGAGACGAGCTCACACGTGCTATGCTTTTTTTGTCCCACCACGCCGCCTGAGCCGGCTGCACACTGACCGGCAAACCACAAATTATGCCATCCAACCGTAGCCGCACACATTCTGACAGCAACTCAACCAATCGGACAAAATTCATGCAAACACGGTGATATTTCATATAAACACTGACATAATTCATATAAAATAATGGATTTTCATACAAACATGACGGATTTCATTACATTCAAATCAACGAAGTGGTGCTAGTTCTCAACAGCACATGTATAATAATACCTGGCCTAAATGGTCGCCCGCCGGTCCATTTGTGTTCCTCATGTCCGACAGCATGATCACCGGACTGCTAGGAGCCGCAGAGGTATATGCTTCAGTGCAAAGGACAACTCGCTTCCCCACTGCCCAACTGACATCATTGGCTGATGCCCAAGATGAGGTGGAAGGGGGCTTCTCTGCTTCCATGGAGCCCATGCGGGGTCAACAAAGGTCCTTGCAACAAAAGGATCCGACAAGACACATGTTGTGTACGCCGGCGTTGCCTCCGCGGTGACCTTCATGGGCCCCTAGTGGTGGCGGCCTCCCATGTTCTACTTCTCCTCGATGATGGTGGCGGACGCGCTGGCCACCGACTTGTCGCTCTCCGCGTACCCAGCTTCTGTCTCTGCTTGCATGGCGCGGCCGCCGGCATGGGAGTCTCGGCCATAGAAATGGGAGACGCGTTCGCAGACATGGGAGGCGCGTTACGAGGCGGCGGCGTGGACGGCAGCAATGACACCCGTGCTCCCCGCCGTGCCGGCGTGGAGTAGCTCGCCGCTCCTCGTCGAGCTGGCCTGGAGCGGCGAGTTGCTGAACCGTGCGCCGGCATGGGGCGGCAACTAGCTCCGTCGGGCAAGGGGAGCGAGGTGGATCAGGGAGTTGCATAGCTCGTATCCAGCGGGCTCAGCGGGCCACCCAGGCGGCTTGGATACAGGATAACTACTCTTCGTAAGCCATTGTAAGAGTGGACAAAATGGTGAAGGAGGAGATAGGGAGCGGCGGAGGTGTGCGATTCTTGGCCCGCGTCTGGCCACATTTAAGTAGGAGATTAAATAGATGGTGGACGGGAGGAGCTCGGCCGGCATGGCGTTTAATGCCAGCCCGGTCATGAACGGACATGTGTCCAGAGTGAGTTTCTCGGCTTCCACACGGGTTTCATGGAGGCGTTTTAATGCGTCAAGGAGGCATGTTTAGCCGGGCGTGCAGCGAGTGGCGCCCTCGACACTGACGTACGACACTGCGCAGTTCTTCCACTGACGTGTGGGATCTTTGGGTACCTGGCCTGCATGTCAGCGACCCAACGCAGGCAGTGCACAACAGAGGAGCTTTTGGTGGGCCAGGGTGGTCAGAAGCAGGCATTTCATAAACCGATAATTGTTCATTGAGTGTGACGTCATCTATTTCATGTAGATAAGCCTACTATATAATGTCAGAGAATTTTAAAATTTTCATATATATGTTGATAGCACGTTCGATACATTGTGATTCATAAAGACCGTTGCAAACATCAATGTTCTTCTTATCACAAATAAGATTGATTAATCCCCATAACAATCCATGTCCTTAACAAAGGGTGCATGCACGTATCGGTTGAGCACGTGTCTTACATCGTGTGTTGTGTGCATGCATGCGTGCGAGTGTTGCGTGTGTGCATGTCTAAGTTTCAATGTTGCATGCATGTGTGCGTGCGTGGGTGTGTTCGTGAGTGTATGTGTACATGTCAGTGTTGCACGCCTGCATGCGTGCGTGTGTTCATGAGTGCATGTGTACGTGTTAGTGTTGCTCGCCCGCAAGCGTGTGTGTGTTCGTGCGAGTGTTACGTGCGTGCATGTGTACGTGCGGGCTGAGGCTACACGTCAGTCGATTGACTTTTTCATCTCTGGTTAGTCGATTTTCCAGCCGTGGGATACGAAATCAAGGGCCTGTAGTTCATCTTCAACCTCCACCCCCCTGAGTGGCCAGCCACCACCGGTCGAACCGCCGGCCCCCGCCGCCCGCGGCTGGCGGTGCTCCCGCGCCGCGCCGCCCGCCCCGAACCACTCCCCACTGCCGGTCCGCCGCCGTCCCCGCCATCCCGCTAGCCCCCTCCCCCAGCACCGAGCTTTTTCTCCGGCGATCCACACGCCACCTCCCAATCACCGCGCCCCCCACCGCCGGCGACTGCAAACCAGAGGTCTCATGACATAGAATCCCTACCGACCACTAATTTATTACCATTTCTGTCTTTCAAATACGCGCTGACGAGTGGGCCTGATGGTAATGTGCGTTGCTGAATGTGGACCGTTTGACTGGTCAATTGATCGTGTCATCTACAAATTACGGAGCTGTATGGTGAGCCGGTGACCGTACGATCACCATAAAATGTATTTTATTAACAAAGTACAGACTCAAACTACCATTTCTTTCTTTCATATACGCGCTGACAGGTGGGCCCCACGGTTATGCGCGTCGGTGATGCAACACTAGTTGCGCCACATGGAATGTTTGACTGGTCAATGGATCATGTCATCAACAAAATATGGAGTTGTACGGGTGAGCCAGTGACCGTATAATCACGACACGGATTTTTTTAACACGGTACAAATGCAAGCGCTCATAGATACGCGCAAGCACTCATCGCTGTAATCACACACACATAGACCCTACCCCTATGAGCACCTTCGAGAGAGTGAGCCAGCATATGATCTTGAGATTTTACGAAGTCACCATAGGTACCTCGTAGTAGAGGGGAACGTCTCCCCCCACTAAATGCACATCACCAGAAAATACTGAAATTAATCTAGGATAAATGTGAGCACCAGGACTTTAACCCTGGTGGTCTCAGGAAACCACTGTCCTCCTAACAATCCAACCACATGTTCGTTAGCACCACAAAATGTATGTGGTGACCATGATGAGCTTATCCCGAAGTCCAGTGACCATATTGTGCTTTCGCTTCAAATACAATGACCGTAAGTGTCGTCAACAAAATACTGAGCACGCATCAAATACAATGTCCGTCAGTGTCATCAATAAAATACGGAGACGTACTGTGAGCTAGATACTGTATGATCACCACGAGAATGTATACGGTGACCTAATTGAGCATATTCTGAAGTCCAGTGACGGAATAGTGCTTTCGCTTGAAATACAGTGACCAAAATGCATGAATGTGTCAGGGGCATGCATACTTTTAGAGGGTCGAGAGATAGTTTGTGTGCATACATGAAAGTGGTGTAGAAAGAGGGGGTGTCGGTGTCAAAACCGGCGGATCTCGGGTAGGGGGTCCCGAACTGTGCGTCTAGGCGGATGGTAACAGGAGATAAGGGACACGATGTTTTTACCCAGGTTCGGGCTCTCTCGATGGAGGTAAAACCCTACTCCTGCTTGATTAATATTGATGAGATGGGTAGTACAAGAGTAGATCTACCACGAGATCAGAGAGGCTAAACCCTAGAAGCTAGCCTATGGTATGATTGTTGTTCATCCTACGGACTAAAACCCTCCGGTTTATATAGACACCGGAGAGGGTTAGGGTTACACGGAGTCGGTTACAACAGAAGGAGATCTACATATCCGTATCGCCAAGCTTGCCTTCCACGCCAAGGAAAGTCCCATCCGGACACGGGACGAAGTCTTCAATCTTGTATCTTCATAATCCAGGAGTCCGGTCAAAGGTCATAGTCCGGCTATCCGAACACGCCCTAATCCAGGACTCCCTCAGTAGCACCCGAACCAGGCTTCAATGATGACGAGTCCGACACGCAAATTGTCTTCGGCATTGCAAGGCGGGTTCTTCTCCAAATTCCGTGTACTTATTGAATAGTGTTCGGCTTCTTGTGAATATTGCGCTTCTTGGCTTCCACACCCAATAATGACCTTCTTCCACGTGTCAAATGAATGCGAAAAGCCAGGGTGTTTTTTCATTTACCCCCCTACCTGTGTAAATGAGCCGCCTATTAATGAGGCGAGGATTTAGATCCAAATCACACCATCTTCCCTCCACGAGCATTCATCGGAGCGTATTCAATAGAGATCCATTCCATCATGGCTGGTCGCTGCAGCTCCTCCTCTTGCCTTCCCAGTTCTCAACCTGGAGATTGGGAGAGTTGTTCCATCCCGCACAGCGAGCTGGTGACGCTTCAAACCAAAGGGTTCCTTCCCCCAGCCTATATGGTCCTGGTTCGAGCCGGGCTTGCCACCTATAATGGCGGAAAGCAAGCGGAGAGCGTCCCCAATCCCTCCAAAGGAGAGCGGGTATGCCTTGTCTCTTACTTGATAAGAGGGCTCGGATTTCCAATTCATCCGTTTCTCTGGGGGCTGCTGGAGTTCTATGGCCTCCAGCTGCACAACCTTACACCAACCTCCATATTGCATGTTGCGGGCTTCGTAGCCCTTTGTGAGCTATTTTTGGGCTGTGAAGCTCATTTCGCTTTCTGGAAGAAGTTGTTCTGCCTCGTGCCCCGTTCTCAGGAGGGGTCGATATATCAAGTGGGCGGAGCTGAAGTATGGCGCATCGCTGGGACCGGATATCTATCCGGAAGCCCAAAGAAGGCGTCCGAAGACTGGCCTTCAAAATGGTTTTATATAGAAGATGTCCCCCTGCCAGATCCTATTCGGATCGGCCTCCCTGAGTTCGATAATGCTCCCTTAAAGAAGCGCCTAAGTTGGTGTCCTCAGAGCCCTCAGAAGGAGAATGACAAGGACGTCCTTTACCTGATGGGCCAGATAAGGTTATTGGCTCATTCTGGACTGACCATGATCGAGGTCATGGCCACATGCATTATGCGGGGGGTGCAGCCAGTTCAGTATAGGGGCCACCCCATGTGGGATTTCAACGGGGAGGACGATGCCACCCGCTGCGGCCGTAAGGGGCCGGAATCGGCTGTCGCTTTGACGAAGATCTTGTCCGCATTGTACAAGGGAGAAGAAGAGGAATTTCTCCGCATCAATCCACAGGGCGGATTTTCCATGTACAATCCTCGAAACTGGGTAAGCGGACACTTCTTTTTTGACCATCCGTTCCATATTCCCATAGTTAAGTATCTCATTTTGTGATTTCGACGCAGGAACTGCGCCAGGCCATAAAGGAGATAAATAGCCCTCCTCCACAACCCGAGGATCCAGAACGGTACCTCGACCCGGCCTCCCAAGAGGATCCGGACATATCTATGGAGCTGATCGACGGGGTATTTTTCCAACTGAGCATCGACAATGCCATGGTGGCCATTACGGCCGATTATCCTGGACCGATCCCCGCCTCACAGGTAATTGAGACCAAAGTCCCAATATCTCGAAAATGATCCGTCCGTGCTTATTTTTGACCATCGTATACCAATGGTGTTTCGCAGGGGAGGATCCCAAGGCAGAATGCCGAGCCTGCGGCGACTAGCCAACAAGGGACCGCGAGGGCAGGCGGGCTGAAAAGACCCGCAGTCTGAATCGAGACATTGGTGCAGCAGTAAGGCGCACTGTTTTTATACCAATGTATTATCCTTACGATGCATGTTAACGCCCGCGTTCTTTTTAGGAAAAATAGGGCTCGCCGGACTATATCCGGAGAGGTTGCCAATCGCGCCTCCACTAGCCAGGCTCTGAAGCCAGGTCCAGAAGCAGAGGCGAACATGACGCGCACATCAGATGTTCCTCCGACAGAGGATGCGGACAGGCTGTCTGCCACCAATTCCGAGGTGGAGAGTGCCATGAACAACAGGCGTCGCCGAACAGTTCTTCGCGACGCTTGTCTATCCCGTGAGGCATTGGAGGCCTTTAACTTGGGAGACACGTATCTCCGAGCTGCTCAAGATGGTCTAACCAGAGCCGCGGAGCAGTATGTAAAGGACATACGGGTAAGAAAATTTTGGTGATTATATATATATACCAGTAGCCCCCGAGACTTGAAACGGTTAGAATAACTGATTTAAGGATCATTTGTTATGTAGGTTCTTACAGAGAAGAATACCCTACTGTCCCAGGAGTTGGAAGAATGCAAGACCCAACTTCAGGTCGCACTAGCCTCAGCTGGGGAGCCCAAGAAGACCCCCTCTGGTATTATACGCCTCAATTGATAAGTATCATGTAGAGTGCGGCATGTATACGAGTCTGACAATAAAATTGCAGATGGCGCCGTATTAGATCCGGATAAGTAGCAACTCCTACGCCAGCTAAAGGCTGGTGAGAGCGTGCTTACGAAGGTGAGGCAGGAGAAGAATGATCTCCAGGATGCCAACACCCAGCTGGGCATGGAACTAAAGGATGTTCATGCCCAACTGTCGGACTCCATTAAGGAGAATCGGCGGCGTCGACGCGACATATTTAGTAAGTGCTTGAACGAACTTTGAAAAAGAGTTCGGCGAGGAAGTCGACTAACAGAGTTATGTCTGTAGGTATGCTGACGGGTCATCCTGCGGAGGAAATGCCCGGTTCTACGGGTGACCTTCTTCCCGAGCTCTCGCAATTACATGAAAGAGTTCGGCAGGTGATGCAACAGCGTCGCCCAGGCCTTGTGACCCTCCGTCTCCATGCCCGAAGACCTTGGAGATCTTGATGAGAAGCTGAAGGGAGCGCGGCGGCGCTTCCGATTATGGAAGATATCGGCCTGCCGTCAAGGCGCCAGGGAGGCCTGGGCCATGGTGAAGATGCGGTACACGAAGGCTGACCCAAACCACATGGTCGAGGTCGGACCTGTGGGGCCCGATGGGAAGGAGATCCCTGTTAGCTTAGTGTACGGCTAGGTAGAGTTGGCCGCCAAATATTCCCAACAGGACTGTAAACTAGACAACCTGTTGGATGGTATTGAAGAGGAATTTAGCCAGTCAAATTGACTATGTAATTTAAGATGACATGTAAAATGCCTTCTAGCCGGATTGTAGATCGTTTGTCATGGCGGACCTTTTCGCTTCAACCTCGGGACCCGATAGTCCGAAGTGTGTCCGAATACCCTCTCGGTTATGTAAGAACCGGGGCATGCATGTAGACCAGGCGTTGGGGTCATTAGTGCTTGAATAGACAAGTGCCCAACTAGTTATGTTATATTACATGGTTAGTAAGAAACATCTTCCAGGGAGAATAGTTCCGTTAAGGGTTCCTTTCCCATAGAGGCATGCCCTAAAGTGCATGTCCGGACTGTGAAAAAAGCAGAAAAGCATCTGGGGGCAGGTAAATAAACAAGTGGGAAATCATCTTTTAGTTCACCGACCGAATATTCCCTTAAGAACGCTAGCTTTCGGCTTCACCCAGTCTGAGGTACACATCCAGCTGACCCGGCAGTAACAATCGCAGAGGTGCTCCCTTTACCTCCTAGCCGAACAATCGGGAACGTAGGGGTAAGCACAGGAGCTAGGCAACCCATCTTGGCCAAAACTTAAGTCATATTGATGCATATAATGGTGAATAAAAGGTACATGCGGAAGTGTGACACATGTTTTGGGCATGAAGCCCGTATAAATAAGCTTCTGTTAAAGAAGCCCCCAGGTATAATGAGCGCAGATAGCGCGTCAGTTGTGTGTGAACAAGGCACGAACGAGCCCTTAAAGGCTATAAGAAAAAGAGAGGGGAGAAGGAGAGAAATATAAGACAGCTAGTGTATAAAAAATGGACAGAGGAAGGAGACGAACACAGAGTCCGGCACTAGGCGTAGAACCTTTGAAGACGGGCTGCGTTCTATGGGCTCGGCTCGAGACGGTTATCCGATGCGTCCCGCAAACGGTACGCTCCACCAGTCAGGACCTGGTCAATAATAAAGGGACCTTCCCATTTGGGATTGAGCTTGTCCTTTTTCTTGTCCGGCAGGCGTAGAACTAACTCGCCAACATTGTAGGTTTTGGCCCGTACTTCTCTGCTTTGGTATCTTCGAGCCTGCTGTTGATAGAATGCGGAATGGGCTTTTGCCACGTCACGCTCCTCCTCCAAGGCATCCAAACTATCCTGCCGATCGAGTTCGGCTTCTCTTTCTTCGTACATGCGCATGCGAGGTGAATCATGAATTATGTCGCAGGGCAGAACCGCCTCTGCGCCGTATACCATAAATAATGGTGTGTATCCAGTGGTGCAATTCGGCGTGGTCCGCAGCCCCCAGAGTACGGAGTCGAGTTCCTCTACCCAGTGCGTGTTAGATTCCTTGAGGGACCGCACTAATGTGGGTTTGATGCCACTCATGATTAGACCATTTGCTCGTTTGACTTGACCGTTAGTTTGTGGGTCATAGACTTAAGCATAGTCGAGTTTGTGGGTGTCAAAACCGGTGGATCTCGGGTAGGGGGTCCCGAACTGTGCGTCTAGGCGGATGGTAACAGGAGACAAGGGACACGATGTTTTTACCAAGGTTCGGGCCCTCTCGATGGAGGTAAAACCCTACTCCTACTTGATTAATATTGATGAGATGGGTAGTACAAGACTAGATCTACCATGAGATCAGAGAGGCTAAACCCTATAAGCTAGCCTATTGTATGATTGTTGTTCGTCCTATGGACTAAAACCCTCCGGTTTATATAGACACCGGAGAGGGTTAGGGTTACACAGAGTCAGTTACAACAGAAGGAGATCTACATATCCGTATCGCCAAGCTTGCCTTCCACGCCAAGGAAAGTCCCATCCGGACACGGGACGAAGTCTTCAATCTTGTATCATCATAATCCAGGAGTCCGGCCAAATGTCATAGTCCGGCTATCTAAACACCCCCTAATCCAGGACTCCCTCAGGGGGTGTCCGGTGGAGACAAGGAGAGATATGCCCTTCGTTTGTCTTTCCCATGACAAATGTTTTAGGATGCACAATGGAATTAACTTTCATGTATAACATTGTACAGAACAATTCATGTATAAACATTCACAATGCAGAACAATTTTTTTGGATGCACCATGGAATTAACTTTCATGTATAACATTGTACTATTGTATATGCTTATTTTCTTAGTGGCCGATTGCGTGTGTGGTGTGGTGGGCACATCATTTATAGTTGTAGTGGGTCAACATGAGGACTCATGGGCCGGTTCCATCCTGCGCCACATAGATTGGACCGAGACGCATTATACGAAGACCCATGTGGAGGAGTCGGCGTACAAGACAAAGCTACCAGAGTCGTGGAGGAATCTATCCCCACTAATGATAAGCCGACTATATATGATTTGTAACCCTAGGCCTCGAGTATGTTATAGAAGCTCGGGGGCTAGTTCGTCGCTAGTATACACACACGCACAATGCCTGGTATTGACGTGTACTTTGTACACACCCCTATCACTAATATACAGTACCAGGAGTAGGATTTTTCCTCAACTGCAAGGGCCTGGACTTGGGTAAAACTTTACCTCATATTACCATCCAGCCTAACTGTCAAGGACATCGTACCGAATGATCTCATGGAATCATATCTGCCAACTACTAAGAGAGAGGTGTGTATATCGGGGGGGGGGGTGCAATATGTGCGAGAGAGGCCTAAAGATAATGTGCGTGCGGGAGACACGTAGGCACATATATGTGCGTATAGAGGGCTAGTAGAGACCGTGCGTGTGTATATATGCATGTGAGAGAAATAGTGTTTTTCAACTGAGATTAGTGAAAAGAGTGGTACACCCCGGGAGAGAGGGAGATATATAGAGAGTGTGTGCGTGAGACACCCCGGGGAGAGATTGTGAGCATGTGTGAAAGAGAAATGCCGATGCATATAAAGTGTGTGCACATATGCGTTAGATAGAGAGATATATAGCACGTGTGTGAGAACGGGCCGAGGCATAGTGCATCTACGTGTAAAAGGTGGTTCTATGCATTAAATTAAAATATAAATTGCATTATTATTTTTGGATGATATCATGAATTTTGCAATTTTCGTATGAACGAAAATCGGTGTATCAGACACCCATACTCTATTGAATTCAAGCATGTGCATATGTTCATTTCATATTATCGATCCATAGAGTGAGAGCGGTTTGAAATAAAGACAATGCATTGGTTTTGCAATTCATATATAAACATTAATTAGTGCACTCCATGTTGTTAGTGTGAAGCACATTATACATTTGTCACTTACATGGATACATTCCAAATTCCTAGCTATGAAATAGAATACATGTTGAATTCATCAAAATGGGGGTTTCCAAGATTCGAATTCATAGGAAGTGCATTCATCTATTTGAATCTGAGATAATGGCATTTGTAAATCAGATCTAAAAGGGGGCATCAATCTTTTTTGTGTGTTTGAACATGCTATATATTCATACGCATGTTGAACTATTTTTTTACACCCCAGGAGATTATATCTGGAACCATGCATGAACTGAGGTAAGTTGCATATTTTTTAATATATACTCGTGTACAATGTATATTCAAATATACCCCCTCCATTCAAAAATATTCGTAGTTTTAGGATTCTCAAGAGTCAAGATTTGTGAAGTTTGACAAATCCTAAAAGTTCAATTCAAGAGAACCAAAAATGTTAATGCTTCCACTCCCAAATATTGAACGAAGCGCCAAATAAGCCTCTGGTCACCCGAAACCACGCGAGACTAATGTTTGGTGGTAGGAAATTACTGTCCTGACTCTGGCCCGCGTAGCCTATCGGCCCGATGTTCAAAGGTCTATACCAGGGTAGGTTTGTAACTTCACCAAGACGCTAGTGTCAACCGCCTCCAAGAAGCATTCATATGCCGTGTGTGCCTAAACACTCATGCGCTCGGCCGAAATCTATCCCGCCCACCATTTTGGACACTTGAGATTGTTGTCCTATCCCCAACCCGCGATATGTCCAAAATTTTAGATGGGGCAAAGTTTGTAACTTTCCCCAAATTTCAAACAAGTGTGCCCCAAACCGAAACATTGTTCCCCCTTAGTTCCCCCTCCTACCATTTCCCCATTCATACTCTATGGGCGACAAAACACCCTCTCCACCAGCCGTGAAATCCCAGCCTCCTCCGTCCTCCACCCCATCGCGCCCAATCCACCGCCGCCCTCCTCCATCACGCCAGAGCTGGTACCCCGACGCCATCATCCAACGCAACCGCAACCGCAACACCCTCAATGACTTAGCAGCTGAAGCCGAGGCAGAGCTTCCTCCACGACGCTGACACCAACGTGCGCCATACCAGAACCACTTCGACCACGCCGTCCTGCGCCTTACCGCTGGCGCTCTACTGTCGCAACCGTCCACCGCACCAGAGTTGTTCCCGGTACACCATCGTTCGCCACCTCGTATATGGTTCCCCGCCGCCGACAGACGACCACCGCACCACACTCAACAAATTGGCCATGGGTTCATCCAAGGCTCCACCGTCCTCCACAAATTCTTGTTTCCAGCGAACCACAAGAAGATTGTTGGAAAAACAGAAGGAGGACACAACACTGCCAGTAGAAAGAGGTACTCCTCTTCTCTTATTTGTGCAAATCTTACGTCTCTGCTCACACCATATTCATCCTATGAAAGAAACTAGTTGAGCGCTTCTTACTGCATCTTCTTCGTGATACTAAATGCACAAGGTTTACTCCCATTTACTACTTCACCTTGGCTAGAGATCAGTAGCCCGCCCAAATTTCAATTCAGGGTTAGTTGAATCATAATTAAAAGAAGCAGTACCCGCTTAGGCGCGCAGAGCACCTAGTCCGTCTGTTCATCGGGGGAACCGGTGCATCGGTGTCTATCATAGGGGTGTGGGCGCAGGAGCTGCTTGCGCCCGATCAGGAGGTCGGTGGGGCTTGAAGGGATGGCCGGGGTGCGGTGCCAAGCACGGTGGTGCTATGAGGTCGAGTGGAGGGCGGAGGCAGGGAACTGGGCCGGTGGACGCTGGTGTTTCGAGGAAGATCGTCAACACTGACTGGCTAGAGGTAGATGAAGGCGATCTGCCCGTTCTTTGTACATCGAATGGTGCAGAAAAAATGGACTAGCCTATTTGTTCTTAGTCGACTGTTATTTTCATAGGACCACACCTTGTGGTGTGCTGGAGGAGCATCTGCATTTCCCAGCTATCCATGTGCTCATATTTCAAAATCCAAGAATCTAGTAATGTCGTGTGCCATGCATGTCGTAGAGCTATCATATATCTCCCATCATTTATTTCTCACCGACCTGTTATCTGCTACTTTTACACATTACTACTTGTGCGCACACTTCACCCATACTCACACTATTGTTTTTTTTATAAATGGGCATTTCAGACTCTGACGCATTGTTGATGAATACACAAAAGAAAAGACAGAAGTCGCTCCAGTGTAATTCAAAGATAAGCACTAAGCATTACATCGCTCTAAAGGGTGTTGTGTAAGCAGATGAAGAGAGTAATGTAGCTCTGTAGTTGATGATCTCAATTTCCACACACAACTATCCCAACTACTTGCTTTAACTTCGCGCGGTCAAATGTGGTTGCATGTTGCGTATGGTGTCTAGCCTTTATTGCTTCCAATTTGGTTAAATTGCATGTGCTTACTTTACACATTATACCTTTGTAATGAATGCCTTCCTGTTTTTGATACATACTACATATGTCTATTAACCATGTTCGTACATCAAACTAATGCTCTTTTGTATCCCTCATCAATCACTTATGATGAGACAGTCACCCTAGTGGGTTACTGTGAGACGCGCTACTCGTTTAAAGAGTGCAGTGTCATCCTCCCCACATGATTCTTAAGAAACAGCAAGGCTAAATGAAGGTAGTCAACGTAGCTCTCTAGTTGATGACCGCAATTCCCCTACAACACCATCGCAGGTGCTTGCTCTTACTTGGTAGTGTGATATGTGGTTGCATGTTGCATATGGTGTCTACCTTGTAATGCTTCTAATTAGGGTAAATTGCATCTGCTTAGTTAACACATTATACCTATGAATATGACATGCCTTCCTATTTTTAGTACATACTACGTCTTTCTATTAACCATCTTCTTACATCAAACTACTTTTATTGTGTATGCTTCATCAATCACTTCTGCAGACACCTTCAAGTTAACAGTGTAATATTGGTTGCATCTTGCATATCATTTCAAACATGTATTGCCTCTAATCTGTTGAAGTGTCACTTATAATGAGACACATCTAAGTTGGTAGAGTGATTTTGGTTGGATCTTTCATATGGTGTCTAGATTGCATTGCTTCCAATTTGTTGAAATGCCTCTTGCTTACTGTTTTTCGTACATATTCCATCCTCCTACAATGTGGTTGCCATACATAAAAGTAGTGTTTGTCAGTATCATGCATCAGCGAATTTGGAAGTGCGAATTTCATTCTTTTTTCCTGTGTTTTTACTTGACAAGGAAAAATCTAAAAGGACGAACGCACGGAATGATGGTGGTCCTCTGGAGCAACCGAAACAGATGATCTCTGCAGATTCTCCTGCTACTCCTACTGCAGTGCAAGTTCCAAATCTCATCTCCCCTACTCCATAACCCCAGGTGCTTACTCTAACATGGCAGTGTGATATCTGGTTGCATGTTGCATATGGTGCTTAGCTTGTATTGCTCCTAATTTATTAAATTGCATCTCCTTATCTTACACATTATACATGTGAGTATGTCACGCCTTCCTGTTTTTGGTACATACTACATCTGCCTACAACACCATGTTCTTGCATCAAACTACTGTTCTTGTGTCCTGCATCTATCGCTTATGACGAGACAGGCACGCCCGTGGGTTAGTATGAGACACGCTACTCTTAGAAAGAGTGCAGTTTCATCCTCCCCACATGATTCTCAAGAAGCAGCATGCCTAAATGAAGATATTGAACGTAGCTCTGTACTTGAAGACCGCATTTCCCCTACACCACCATTGCAGGTGTTTGCTCTAACTTCGCATTGTGACATGTGGTTTCATGATGCATACGGTGTGTAGCTTGTAATGCTTCTAATTAGGGTAAATTGCATATGCTTAATGTACACATTATACCTGTGAATATGACATGTCTTCCTATTTTTTGTACATACTACATCTATCTGTTAACCATGTTCTTACATGAAACTACCTCTCTTCTGTATCCTGCATCAATCACTTACGATGAGACACCTTTCTTCATTGCATATTGCATATTCTTTCTAGCCTGTTGCCATGTATTGCTCCTAATTTGGTCAAATACATTTATGAGGCCACCCTTTTAATTTGGCAGAGTGATATTGGTTTCATCTTTCATATGGTTTCTAGCTTGCATTGCTTCTAACTAGTTCAAACACCTTGTGCTTAGTTTACACTTTATACATCATACATGTCAATATGTCATGTTGTCCTGTTTTTCATACATATTCCATCCTCCTGTCATCTAGCTGCCTTACATGAAAGTAGTGTTCGCCGGTATCATGCATCAATGAGTTCTGAAGAGGAAATTTTATTACTTTTTCTTATGGGTTTGACTTGACAAGGCAAAATCAAAAAATAGGAAGGAAACGAGTAAGGAAGGCGATGATGGTGGTCCTCTGTAGCAACGTAAAGGGAGCATCTGTATGGATTCTCCTCGTATTGCTAGTGCATTACAAGTTCCAAGTCTCCGCTCCCCTACTCCACCATCCAAGGTGCTTGCTCTACCTTGGCAGTGTGATATCTGGTTGCACGTTGCTTATGGTGTCTAGCTTGTATTGCTTCTAATTAGTGTAAACTGCATCTGCTTAGTCTACACATGATACGTGTGAATATGACACGCCTTCCTATTTTTGGTACATACTACATCTGTCTATCACACCATATTCTTACATGAAACTACTCTTATTGTGTATCCTACATCAGTCACTTATGACAGGACACCTTTAAGTTGGCATTGTGATATTGGTTTGCGTCTTGAATATGATTTCTAGCATATAGTGCTTCTAGTTTGATGAACGCCACCTATAACGAGACAGTTTTAACTTGGCAGAGTGATATTGATTGCACCTTCAATATGGTGTCTAGCTTGCAGTGCTTCTAATTTGTTGAAGCGCCTTCTGCTTAGTTACCACATAATAGGTGTGAATATGTCAAGCCATCCAGTTTTTCGTATATATTCCATCCTCGTATCATGACTTTGCCTTTCATCAGAGTAGTGTTCGTCAGTATCATGCATGAATGAGTTCTGAAGAGCGAATTTTTTTCCTTTTTATTGTCACTTTGACCTCACAATGCAAAATCAACAAAGTGGAAGGAAATTGGTAAGGCATTGGATGATGGTGGTCCTTCCAAGCAACTGAAACGGAGGGTCTCTACAGATTCTACTCCGCCATCCTCCCAACAAGATTCGTAAGACAACGCAAGGCTAGACAGTTAACGTAGCTGTGTAGATGATGAGCACATCTCCCCAACTCCACCATCATAGATGTTTGCTCTAAGTTGGCACTATTATATGTGGTTGCATGTTGCATATGATGTCTAGCTTGTATTGCTTCTAACTTTGTAGAATTGCATCTGCTTACTTTACACATAATGCTTGTGAATATGACACGTGTTCCTGTTTCTAGAACATACTATATCTGATCACACCATGTTCTTACATCAGACTACTGTTCTTGCATATCCCACATCAGTCACTTATGATAAGGCACCTTTAAGTCACCACTGTGATATTGATTGCGTCTTGCATATGATTTCTAGCATGTACTGCTTCCAATTTGTTGAAACGCCAGACAGTTTGAACTTGGCAGAGTGATATTCGTTGCATGTTTCAAATGGTGTCTAGCTTGTAGTGCTTCTAATTTGTTGAAATGCCTTCTTCTTAGTTACCACATCATAGGTGCGAATATGTCACGCCTTCGTGTTTTCATACATATTCCATCCTCGTATCATGTGTTTGCTTTCATCTGAGTAGTGTTCGTCAGTATCATGAACGAATGAGTTCTGAAGAGTGAATTTTATTCCTTTTTCTTATCGGTTTGACTTCACAATGCAAAATCAATACAGCTGAAGGAAATTAGTAAGGCAGTGGATGCTGGTGGTCCTTCAGAGAAACTCAAACAGAGGGTCTCCACGGATTCTACTCCTCCATCCTCCCAATAAGATTCGCAAGACAACACAAGAGGCTGGACAGTCAATGTAGTTGTGTAGATGATGAGCACATCTCCCCTACTCCACCATCACATCTGCTTTCTCAAACTTGGAACTGTTATATGTGTTTGCATTTTCCATATGATGTCTAGTTTGTATTGCTTCTAATTTTGTTGAATTGCATCTGCGTAGCTTACAACTTATACCTGCAACAATCACTTACCCATAAGACACATTTAACTTGGGAGTGTGATGTAGGTTTCATCTTGCATTTTCTTCTAGCTTGTACTGCTTAAAATTTCTTGAAATGGCACTTACGATGAGACAATTTTTACCTGATAGTGATATTGGTTGCATGTTCATATGGTTCCTAGCTTTCATTTCTTCTAATTTTGTTGAAATGCCTTCTGCTTAGTGTTTTTCATACATATTCCATCCTCCTATCATACATGTGAATATGCAATGTTGTATTTTTTGTATATATTCCATCCTCCTATCATGCGCTTTCCTTATATCAAAGTAGTGTTCATCTGTATCATGCATCAACTATGTGACAGCCTGGATTTTGCCTTCTCTCTTTTTTCTGACTTCATTTGCCCTTGCTTTGAAATTTTGTTTTTGAATCAATTCAAATAGACTTGAACACTTGGGAATGTCCTTGATTTTCACCCAAGTGACCCCTCCATCCCTCCTTCAACTTTCTTTCTCTGAAAAATCCCAAAATAGCCCAAGGAATATTTTTCATAAAAGAAAAATATTCAAATTCTTTTCTGAAACTCAATTCAGAAACTTGTGCTCCAAAGCAACCCTCATTTTTCTTGCTTCCAAAAATCTGAGAAAATTCGCAAATATTCTTTGAACCTTGGCCCACATCCCTGTGCAGAAATATTGCATACTTATTTGGAATATTTTTGCAATAGAAAATCATTTATGTTCTGTCCTCAAAATTCAGCTTCTACAGCAAGTGCATTTTTCCTTGATCATTTGAGGCTGAATTTTCTTGAGCTTGGTTACCTTCCTAGATAAACCTTAACTCCAGAAGCTTAGCCCTAATCACCTTCTAGAAGCCTCCCAAACTTGGCGACTAAGTTTCTGACCAGAAACTTGCCAGCAAGCTCAAGTCATATCTGGTCGGCCTGGCAGTGTGTGATCGACTCTCCTAGACTAAACACTGCACGGGCAACACGAGGGACAAGGTTTGGCAATGAGCGTGCATCGTTTTTACCATGCCAGCATGGTGACCGCATGAGGACACGGCTCTGTCAGCGCACCTGACGCGCTCTGCGTTGCGCCTGAGCGTTTGTGCATCGTGTGATCGATCTAGAGCTCGCCGATGACTGCCGCACTGCGCCACCCCCTCCATCTCTTCACCCTTCACCGCTCCCTGGCGCTCGCCGCCGCTGGAGACGCTGCAGCGAGCACGAGCACGTCAGGGCCAAAAGCCAGAATGCACCCCGTGCCCCTGTCTTCTTCCTCCACCGCCTCACGTGCTCGTCCGCACCCTTGCACAGCTCCCGCATGATCTCTGGGCCCCTCCACCCCTCGCTGACGCCATTCGTCATTGCTTGCCAGCTTCCAGGGAGCTCCAAAGGAGCCACGTACCCCCCTTCCCCTCCGACTATAAATCCGAGCCCCTCCCTCCATTCTGAGCATCGCAAACCCACCACACAACCTCCACAAAGCCGTAGGATAGCCGTAGCCTGGTCGTGCAACACTACAAAAAAAGACACATCCGTGACATTTTGGGCCAAACGAAAAAAATTTCTGTCACACTTATGACACTTCTATGACAATAATTGTGACAACACACGGTATCATCATAGATGTGGTGGGGTCCTACTTCTATGACAAAAAATCATGACAGAAAATGGGTTTTTCATCCTGGGCGGGTCAGAGTCGCAGCTACATGACATTCTTTGGGCCGTCCATGACGGAAAAAACCATGGTAGAAGCGAGGGCGAGGAAAATATCGGTGTGTTCCCGGTTACGGTGGGTGGTCGGGACCGAGCGATGCGCGTTTCTCTCGTACACGCACGCGCGTGGGTGCGAGGCGTTGGGCTCTAACTGAACCCGAGCGAGGCATTGGGCTCTAACTGAACCCGAGCAATTGCACTGCAGGCTACTCCTTACTGAACCCGAGTGATCGATCGATGGCTGTTAACTGAACCCGATCGAGCGATTCCTTCGCTACTGCTACTAACTGAAGCCGATCGATGCTGCCTCTGGATGAACAGTGAACGTTGCTGGGGGGTTTGGATGAACAGTTCCCGATGGGGGTGGATGAACAGGACCCCGTGGCCTTGCCTCTAGATGAATAGTGAGCGTTGCTGGGGGGTTTGGATGAGTACTTCCCGGTGGGGGTGGATGAACAGGACCTCGATCGTTTGAGCCGGTTGGGGCTGGATGAACAACACCCCGTGGAGGGCAGGATGAACAGGACCACCCCATGGAGGGTAGGGTGAATAGTAGAAGGTGGAGGACTGGATGAACAGTAGCCCGTGGAGGGATGGATGAACAGTAGCCCGTGGAGGGGTGGTTGAATAGGAGCCCGTGGAGAGGGCTGGTTGAACAATAGTCGGTGGAGTAGCGCGCGGTGGAGGCTGGATGAACAGGAGCCCGTGGATGAACAGTCGCAGGTGGAGGCTGGAGGAGGTCGACGGTGGATGAACAATAGCCCGTGGAGGCTGGAGGGGGTCGATGGTGGAGATGAACAGTATCCCGTGGAGTCCCATTTTGCGGTACGCCACACCCCTCCCGATGAACAAGACCCGCTTTTTGACCGTAGCGCTCCAACACAAGTCCGTTTCCTCTGTTTTGCGGTACGCCACACCCCTCCCGATCAACAGGACCCCCGTTTCGACCGTAGGAGGTCCGTTTCCTCCGTTTTGCGGTATGCCAAGCCCACCCGATGAACAGGATCCCGTTTCAAACGTGGTCGGTCGAACACAAGGCCATTTCCTCCGTTCTGCAGTATGCCAGGCCTCGTTTCCATCGGTTGTTCCATCCAAGCCCTCCCGATGAACATGACGACGCATTCCATTCTGACCCAGCCGGTTGGCTCCCCATGAACAGGACGATGACGCTGTTTCTCCGTTCCGACCCAGCCATGTACACGAGCCATGGCCGTACGTATGCGCGAGTAGGCGTTCGAGACCCTGCCCGTATGTACGTATGTGGCCATATTTTCTTTCTTGCACACTGGCCGCTATACGTACGTGTACATGCTATGTGCGTGCCTCTACTACGACACGTGCGTGCCTCTACATCAACCAGTACGTACGTACACATTCGCGACCAGAATGACAACGCTACGTATGCTTCGACAAGGTGGGTGCCGACTGTCAGGCACTTCCTTGCGAGCGAAGATGTAGCTAGTGGGTCCCAGCAGTCAGGGGGGCAAATCGTTTTTTTGCCCGGACGCACTTCCTTGCGTGCGAAGATGTAACTGGTTGGTCCCAGTAGTCAGGGGGAAACATTTTTTTCGCGAAATACGATGGCCTGTCCGGTGGGTCCCTGCTGTCAGGTGGAGGAATAATTATTTTGCGCGTAATAAGGAGGCACTTCCTTGCTGTGGCCATGGACCCAGCTGTCAGCCTCTCCACATACAGTCCACGTCCGAAGGAAGCCCTTCCTTTACCACGTTGACCACGCCGCACCGAGAGCACCAGGGCAGTGGACGATGGCGAGGCCTAGGAAGGGGACGATGCGGAGCCGGGGAAGACGCGGCAGTGGAAGCCCGCGTGGAGAGGAGTACGAGGGTTCACTGGTTTTGCTGCAGTGTGAGGCTGCCGTAGCTGCTGGCCCTGGCCAGCGGTGGGAATAGTAGGGGGCGGCAAGGCCTCCGCGGTAGCACAGCCGGCCACAGGAGGCAGGAGCATGCGGCACGACCGGCGCTACTTTGGGTGGCTGGAGCAACAAGACCAGAGGTTGAAGAAGCACTACGGCCGTTGGATGGACATCGTACGGTCACTGGAGCTAGAATCATTCATATTGACTAAGTTGACTAACCACTCCATCCCCGTCAACTTAGTAGGCCCACAAGTCAGTCTCCCACCAAGGTGGGTCCCAACCAGCAGGGGGAGTATTCGTTTTTTTGTGCGTAATAAGGAGGCACTTCCAGTGGGTCCGAGCTGACTGCGGGGGGAACGTTTTTTCCATGCAATACGGTGGCCTGTCCGCTGGGTCCCAACAGTCTGAGGGAAACATTTTTTTCATGAAATACGATGGCCCGTCCGGTGCGTCCCTACTGTCAGGTGGAGGAATCATTATTTTCCGCGTAATAAGGAGGCACTTCCTTGCTGCCGTCGTGGACCTAGCTGTCAGCCTCTCCACGTACAGTCCACGTCCGATGGAAGCCGTTCCTTGACCATGTTGACCACGCCGCGCTGAGAGCACCAGGGCGGTGGACGATGGCGAGGCCTAGGAAGGGGGTGACGCAGAGCCAGGGAAGACGCGACAGTGAAAGCCGACGGGGAGAGGAGTACGAGGGTTCGCTAGTTCGTCCGCGGTGTGAGGCTGCCATCGCCGTAGGGCCTACCCAGCGGTGGGAATAGTAGGGGGCGGTGAGGCCTCTGCGGCAGCACAGCCAGCCACGGGAGGCAGGAGCATGCGGCACGGCCGGCGCTGCTTTGGGTGGCTGGAGCAAGAAGAGGAGAGGTTGAAGAAGCACTATGGTCGTTGGATGGACATCGTACGGTCACTGCAGCTAGAATCGTTTATATTGACTAAGTTGACAAAGCCCTTGGTACGCGTCAACTTAGTAGGCCCATAGGTCAGCTTCCGAAACAGTGGGCGGAATCATTTTCTGGGCGGGTGAAGCTAGAATATCCGAGATTGAAGAAGAAGCACGGCATTCGTTGGATGGACATCCAACGGCCACTGCTGCTAGAACCGTGTGTTGACTATAAGTCGACAAAGCCTTGCATACGCGTCAACTCTCCTTTTTTAGGGGACGCGTCAACTTAGTAAGGCCACAAGTGTGTGGCAGAGAATTTATAGCCCATTCGTGATTTGTAAGAATGTGTAGCCAATTTTCGAATTCTAATGGAATTTACTACAACCCATTTACAGTTTGTTAAAAGTATAGCGCATTTCAACCAACCGTTCAAAACATAATTCGATAAAATTTCCCACATTTTGATGGGATCCGAAATATTTTATCCCGAAATTTCTAGTCAGATTAAATACAATTTCAATATAAACTTATATTACGTAAAAATCCAATGAAATATTGCGCTCGCAACAATTAATGAAATTAAAATTTTCAATATCCAAAAATAATATTTTATAAAGTAATTACTTGTTTGGTGCATCTTTTATAGTTACTTCCCAGTTTTTATAATTACATCCCATTTATTATTTCTTAAAGCCCATTTTATTGTTAAGCCTAATGCATCCCTCCTAGGAAAGATTTGCAGCCCAGCAGGGCAGAGAATAACAACTTGACCTTGCCTGGGTATTCCTAAAAAAATATAGTTGGGCTAGCCATTTTCAGCTTGAAAAAAATTAATATCTGGGCTAGATATCTGGGCTGGGCTAGACGGACCACAGCCCACCCAGTTAATAGCTACAGCGATGTTTTCGTTGTTGTTCAGAGGAGAAAAATTAATATCTGGGCTAAACATCGCTTAGAAAAACTCTGTAGTGCTCACACCTTAAAAACACAAATACTGCTCAAGCTGCTTGGTCCCAGCTGTCGGCCGCTTCTTGTGGAATTCTCTCGTTTATTGACTACATAGGTTGACAATGGTGTGGGACCATGATGTCAGGAAACTAGGAGGAAGCAAAAAAAATATAGTTTTATATACTAATAAGGAGGCACTTGCTGTCATCCTCTCCAAGTAAAGTCATCTTCGCATCCTCATGTCCATTGACCATGTTGACAACGCGAGACGGCGGCTCCATGGAGAGCGCAACAACTTGAAGGACGACGGAGAGGGCCTCGCAGGCCCTACGGATGGTCTGATACAGCACCCGCTACTCATTCGGGAAGCCAGGATCATAGGGCCACATGTCCGCGACGGCTTTGTCGTTCGCTTGTTCACCGGTGCTCGTTGAGGAGATGGAGGTTGCAGTACAGGTCCTCCTGTGCTGGTAGCTCTTCCGCCATTAGGGCGCCGAAGTGCTGCCGCACCTGCTCTATGCTGAACACGGCATGAACCGGCTTGGACAGTGGCGCCGGCTCCTGGTCGGAAGCTACGTCCATCGTTTGATTGTCGTCGCTCAGCTCGGTGAGGTAGCTGGCGAGCCTGCATGTCCGACTGCTGGACCGACCCGCTGCTAAGCACGAGTCTGACTGCCCTGGCCCACCCAGACTGCCTGCCTCGCTCGCGTGCGCTTTCTGCCTGAAACGGTCAGCGCCATCCGCCCCGCTTCCCGGTGCGATTGCTCCGCCTTCAAACGACACAAGTGACGTCCGTCCGACCTTCTGCCGCCCACATTAATGATACACGGTTGCCGAGGTGGTTACTCCGGTGCCACACGTCCGTCCCTCCATCGCCCACCATTGCTATATAAACTGCTGCGCCGGCCATAGCCGCAGTCATCCACATTCGTTCCTATTCTCCTGTCCACACCACTACTGCCCACCATGGCTTCCTCGCGCTCCAGCGCTCTTCGGGGTGGCCGAACGACGGACCACAAGGAGATGGCAGCCATTGCTGTCGACTGGCTGGCCGGCAGGCAACCGGGGGACGACGATGTTCTAATGGAGAACATGGTAGTCGACGATCGGACGCCAACCCCCTCCTCTGCGCCATCCTCACGGGTGCATTGCACCTTGACCATTGGCGAGGCCCGTGCCCAATACATGGACACAGTGAGGCAGAAGCCTGAGGAGCAGTTCCGGGAGGCGCAGGCCGACGCCACCTACAACCACCATTTCTTCCAGGAGCACCTGCAGGCGGAGGAGAAGATCTCCGCGGAGCGGGCGGAGCAGGAGGCGCTGCTCGACTCGTACCGCTCCGCCCGCGAGGGCCGCCTCGAGCGCTGGCAGTACCGCATGCGGGTGGCGGAGGATGTGGCTGCCTACAAAGAGCGCGATGAAGTGGCCGAGGCGCTGTTTGGCAAGACTGAGGACGAGGCAGAGGACAATGCCGGCTCCGATGAGTCCCCGCTCCGCTAGCGTCGACGAGGCCCTGCTCCGCCGAGGCCCTGCGGCGCCAACAATGAGGCAGAGGACACCGCCGGCTCCGCCGAGGCCCCACCCTGCCGGCAACGAGGGGGAGGATTTTCCCCCGCTCTGCCGAGGTGCCGCCCGCCGGCAACGAGATAGAGGACATCGATGGCTCCATCGAGGCCCCGCCCTACTGCCAACGAGGCCGCGCCACACAGAAAACGAGGAAGAGTAGAACACGGTAGGTCGCCGCCGCTCGGGTCCAAGTAAGGCCACCGCTGCGACCCTCTGGTTGCTGGCACTGAGCTGTACATCATGGAGCAATTCTATGGTTACAGGATGATTGAAGAGCGCTCCGTGGTTGAGCAAGCTCATGAGATACAGTCATTTGCTAGAGAACTTGAGCACTTCCGTTGTATGCTACCGGACAAGTTTGTTGCCTGAGGTATCATCACTAAGCTTCCTCCTTCGTGGATCTCATTGGCACTCTTGATGTGGAAGAAAAGGCGAGAGCAAAGGACACACGTGCTCGAGGAATTGAGGGAGGATCTAGTGCCAATCTGGTACAGAAGAAGAACTTCCAGCCCCACAAGTTCAAGAATAAGGGCAAGTGTGATGGTAAAGCAAAGTTTGATGGGAAGAATAAGGCTATGCAACACACGAATTTTAAGAAGAAGAATGACAAGAAGAAAGGTGTTTGTCATGTGGGGATCATGATCATTGGGCTCCTAGTTACCCTAATCACTATGACAAGCAAGGCGGGTTGACCACTAACGTCCGGTTAGCTTCTTGGCGGCGACGTGGAGTCGGAGAGCTATGTTGGAGAAGGACGCTGCTTCTACTTAACTGCTGGTGCAGTTGGCTGACTGACACATGGGCCCAACAGGCATCTGGGCCACATGTCAGTTACGCAACTGCATCTGCAGTTAAGTCACTGAAGCTTCTGTTTGGCTCAGCCGGACACAGGTGGGTAGCTTCGGTTAATTAATTATACCTCCATCGCACCCCTTTTTAGTTGAAGAATGTATGAAATGTAATGAAATCCCGCATGTTTATATGAAATCCGACCGTGTATGAATGAATTTATTTCGATTAGTTCGAATTCTTGTATCACTGGCATTGGATGAACATGCAAAACAATACGTACTAGCATTATTCCCAGGGTGATCACCACGTTTGCAACAGTTTCACATGTACTCCCTCCAGTCCTTTCTAGTCTGCATACAAGTTTTGTCTATAGTCTAAGTATCTCTACTTTGACCAATCTTATAGAAAAAAGTATGCACTTTCACAATGTGCGAAGTAAAAAGGAACAGAAGGAGTACAAAGAGTTTGAGCATCTTTTTAGCGTTCCTGTACATTGCAATCACAGCGATTCACATGTCATAGAGAACATTCAAAACAATCAATGATTATGCATCTCAGTGATTCACATGTCAGAGCCAATATTTACTTCACAACTAAAGAATAAAGCAAAAATGGATCGACCCTGCTGACAGCAAAGGGCGTCCCATTCGAAAATATCAAACGCATGTCTTCTTGCTAAAATCAATGAGCAAAATTTGACAAGGTTTTCCCATTCCAAAATATCAAATGCCTACGATTGTGGAAGGGGCAGGGTTTGCCATCAGTTCGGACATTGACATGGCACCTCATGCTAAATAAACCAGTTGTTCTTTTTGTGCAGTTCCACCAAAATCAACCAAATTCGCACGTAGCTTTTATGATTTCGCCCTTATATGTTGCAACGCCTTGAACTTATAGGCACCTCCTTTCTTGTGGTGGAAATGAATGGTTCGATGTATTCATGAACATTTTGTGGAGTTTCCATTGAAATCAAGCTGAGCACCCTTGTTTGCACAAATACAAAAAAGTGATTAGTATAAAGAAAACTGTACTATGAATTTACAGTTTAAACAGGCACCTACATGGTCCATGTAGAGCACACTTTTACAGAAATGGAACTCACTGGAAAGAATCCTAAAACAACATTGTACTCGCGCATCACAGCAAGAAAATGGAGATTTGTCAGTCCTTCTGAGCTGAAGTTAGTTTGGTCTTGTGGGGGGTAATGTAACCATCCTTCAACTGCTTGTTCTGATGAAAAGATAGATAGGGCTTCTTCATCCTGGCATAAACCGAACTAGTCACTTCACGTACTCCATATTCTTCTTCGGAGGAGGATGATCCTGTTGTGCAAAGACAAGATGATAACTAAATGCTAGCATCCCTGTTTGCTTGAAAAAAAGGAAAGGAAATATTTAAAACAACACAGATGAAGCACTTCTCAAGGACAATACCACTTTTTGATGATAGTATCTAAACAGTAGCACAACACCAATAGAGATGACAAAGCTCAATCATATGGATGAAATCAGTGGGCGAGTACCAACCTTTGTCAGGAGGCTTATTGTGTAGAGCATACAGATGAAGCACTTCTCCGGAACCATCTGTTGCTATCTACTGTGGTGGCCATGCTTACTATATACTCCTCGATTAGATTAATGTTTCCAACATCTTCTTGTGCAGTTCCACTAAAATATATGGTATCTTCAAAGAAGATCCCTGTTTGCACAAGTAGAGATAATTACGTATTACATTAAGAGTGGCATCAAATCAGTGGCAAAACAATTTCTCGTTCCAGCCATAGTGATAAATTAAGATGCAAAACTATATCATTACCTGTGTCATCATAGTTCCAGTGCTTCATTACAGCACCATGAGTTGATTTTTGTTTTTCTTCCGCTTGTTCTTCCCCTTCATCACTTGGTTCAATAACAGACAAGCTTCGCCTTCAATGTAAGATTTGGCGTGTCAATTAGGTTGCACAAGTATAGCACTAAACAATGACATTAATTTTTTGATGAAAGTGGCAAAATACGGGCCAACAGTTGTGAATTACCCTTATCTTATCTCAATGGGATATTACGGTGCACATACAGATTGTAAGTCTTGTCTCGATTTGTGCAGTTCACTAAAATCAAGCAACATTACCATACAAGTAGCACAACATATGAAAGCACACTACAGAATCATGTGAAAGAAGGCTAGTACTGACCTCTCATGACGCGGAATTCAAACAACTCACAATAAGAAGATCTGAACCAAATTTGCCAACACGGATAGGAAGTAAGATCTCCTCTTGTGCAGTTCCACTAAGATCAAGCAATCAAGCACCGTTGTCGGTGTGACATTTTAGTTGAACTGCACAAAACACTCCTAAAACAAAAGTGTTTTGAGCAGTACAACAAAAGGTCACAATGGCAACGAGGTGAAGTAGATAACCCTGTTTACACAGAGGTGCAAAGGAAACAACTAGTGGTCAATAACGGTGGATGACATAGAAGCCAACAAAAAGAAGCATCTACCTTATCTAAATGAGAAAGAAAGCAAGACAGTAGCATTTCTCAAATGGTGGCATTGATTTATATTAACAAAGAGAATATATTAACAATAAAATTTGTTAAACATGTAATTTTCTTTTAACTGTGGCATTGCATCAATTTTCCAGCGGCATTATTAGAGGGTGTTTGTTTATAGGGACATTTAGGTGGAGGGACTAAAAAAACTCCGTGCCAGTCCCATCTAAACCAAACAGGAGGGAGTTTTAGGGACTAAAAGTGGGCATTTGGGAGTAAAGAAAGAAGACCCCGAGGGAGAGTCTTTTTAGGACTTTTTCCAACAGTTGCCCCTGCCACACATCGCACCTTGTCTGTATTAGTTCACTACTAGGGGTAACATGGTCTTTTAGCATGTCATTTAAAACCCTCTAGTCCATGTTTAGTCCCTGGAACCAAGTAGGTAGGGACTAGGGAGTTTTTAACCAAACAGGGCCTTAGATTAACAACAGCTAAAGAGTTGCACGGGACAGTGGACGCACCAGCACCATGTGCATATACCGATGTACTGGGGTGATGCACAGTCTGTTGCAACAAGGAACAAACAACCAAGGAGCATATTTGTGTTGGTCCTAGTTTTGTTATCTTTAGACACCTTTCCCTATGTGAGCGTAGCAAATCTAGTCCTGCTCAAACTCTACAGCCTTGTCCCCCAAAACAAAAGATCAGTTCGTTACAGATGTGCGTACTGCGTTTGTCATTGTTTTCCCTTTTCGACCAACATAGGTGCTGGATAGCCAGTCTATACTAGTACTTTCCCCACTTCCTTTCCTCTGTGAACCATGTCCTAGATTTATGCTATACAACTTTCCCCACTACCTTCCCCCATTCCTGTCCTCTTTGAACCACGTCTTAGATTCATGCGATACAACTTTCCCCACTACTTTCCCCCTTCCTTTCCTTTTTGAACCACGTCCTAGATTCATGCTATACAACTTTTCCCACTACTTTCCCCCATTCCTTTCCTCTTTGAACCACGTCCTAGATTCATGGTATACAACTTTCCCCACTACTTTCCTGTTTGATCCAACACCTAGATTCGAGTGCAGAAGTGGAAAAAGCCCACATGCAGCTAGAGCAATGCATGTGGAATAAGTAAATTATACCTTAAGGTTCTTGGGGTGTGGTTCGGTGGGCGACTGGGTTCGACCCACACTATGTACGGCGGCGAAGAAGAATGGGTCGGAGGCCCTCCCGCGCCACCGCTGGGTGAAAGTGAACAACTGCGCCAGTAGTGGATTCCCTCCCTCGCCGACAGCGACAGCGTTATGCCTCCTTCCCTTCTCGGCGGACGGATCCTGCCGGCTCTTTGACCAGCAGTGAGGGGAGAGAGAGAGAGAGAGGCCAGTGAAGTCTTGTTTAGATCTGGAGAGGGTCAGAGAGTGTGAAGAGAGCAACTACAAGCAGACCCGCAGTGAGGGGAGAGAGAGAGGCCAACGAAATCTTGTTTAGATCTGGAGAGGGTGCGAGAGGGTGAGAGAGTGTGAAGAGAGCAACTACAAGCGCTGAGGCTCCAGCATGTATATATATACTGGAGAGAGTGTGAAGAGTGCAAACCCTAGAAAACAAGCACCGAGGCTGCAGCTTATATGTGATGAGGTGATTATACGGTCACTACGAGATCGTATAGCTCCGTATCCATCCATTTTGACTAGTCAAAGAATCCTCCTGACACGAATTATGCTCAAGTGTAGTTATCGAACCCGAGACCTCCAGTTTGATGAGCGAACAGGCTAACCAGCTACACAACCCTCCTGTTATGTTCAACGAGAGGAAAATAACCTTTTATACATTCCTGCATTTGTGTGACAAGCATGTCGTGTGTTTTTTGTGTGTGGGAGTCATTGGGATTTAAATCATAATCGTGTCATGTGGCTTTGGTGGTAAGACTATCCACAGTGGTGCAGAAATAATGCAGCCTTAGTCACCTTACCTCTCTCGACGTAGTACGTTGGGTCCCACCAGTCAGAGGGTGAAACAAACAAATTAATAAGAAAAATTATAAGCGCCAGCGGTGTATCTTACCTCACACATCTCGCTACTGCTCGGGAACACTGTCCAATTGATCCCTCTGTTTGCTCACATAGTATTTTAAGTGAATCCTTATTATAACATGCACACAATTTTGGGAACTTGTATTCGACCTAAGTCAGTGTGCCACCGTATCTCGTACGACTGCCTCCGTCTAGGTGTAATAAGTCACATTAGAAGGTGCAGCAGGACCAAGGTGCAAGCAGATTGGAGAAGAAGGAGAAACTTGACCGGTCATTCCTCCAATCAAAGCCCTGATTTCTGTCTCTAAATGCAACAATTAATCCAAACAACTAAGAGATGCCGTTTTAGCTACCATGCAGGGCCACGTATTAACTCGCATGCAAGCCAACTTCGATTTCTTGACTGATCAACGCGTAGTTGCGCTCCATGCATTGGGTTTCTGGGGGAGATAACAAGGCAAAGTAATTAAGGAGCGTTTGGTTACATTGCTTAGGATGGTCATAGTGGTGAGTAAATTGGACTAGTACAACATGCATATGTTACTAGTCTATGTTACTACTACGTGAAGTTTGCCATCGGAAGCGAGCCGGTCTGGCTCTCCTGAGCTAGCAAGGTTTTTCTAGCCCACCCAAGCTAGCTGGCACACAAAAGATAACATATTTTAACAGTTCCAAACGCCTAACCTTGCCCGGCTATGCTATAAGCTGTTCTTGCTAAGGATCCAAACGCTCCCTAAGTAACAACGCTCGCTAGCAACGAGGCCAGGAGTGGATTGAGATGCAAAGTTAATGGACGACGCCTAAACATTTTGGGAATATCTGATTTCCGTAGGATGACTTAACACCTAGACGGAGGGAGTACTACTCCTCAGTCCAGGTTTTATGGAATATTGGTCACCTCTTCTCTTCTTGTACGTACTGCATTTGTATCTCACTTCCTATGGCTTCGCACTCGCACGATTTTCCTATTCTATGAACCTGTGTGTGCGTGTGCTTGTGTGTGTTTAACAACATGTGTGTGTTAGAGAGAGCGACAGATCGACCTACTCCTACAGAGTTATGGTGTGTAGTGTAAGATTTTAGCCGCGAGAGTCGGTGCATCCTCTCTTTTCCGGGCGTCCGGTAGGGACAGACGGACAGCTGCCACGCCTGCTCCTAACCAGCCTGGCCCACCCAAAGCCCGTCCATCACCCGCGCGCGCTTCCTGCCCGAAACGGTCAGTGCCGCTCCAAAGAATTGGTGTTGCATTCATGCCAGGGCAGAGCGGATGCGACCTCTCACTGGCACCTGCGTTGAAGGGAGAAGCGGATTCAAGAGTGATGGTTGCTTCGTCCGTCCAACTTACTGCACCCAGTAGGGTCTATGTGATTTGATGGCTCATTGGTCATTATTACTGAGGTGGTAGGACTGCTGGATGTCCCACACTTTCAGCAAAAGGAGGTACTACTAGATTACAATTTACTCCATTCTTACAGCAGAGGAGTGCAAGAGAAGTGAAAACACGCAGGCTCAGTGATTACATGGCCCACCTCACACTATCACCATATTTTCTGGACACCGTGCGACACCTAACTCTTTACATAGTACTCCCCCCGTTACTAAATATAAGTCTATGTAGAGATTCCACTAGGTGGACTACATACGGAACAAAATGAATGAATCTACACTTAAAATGCATCTATATACATCCGTATGTGGTTCATGGTGAAATCTATATACATCCGTATGTACTTGTATAGTATGTACTATAATTTATCAGCGAGATAGTACAATGCTATGAAGCTTCCAGCTTCTGTTACATGTATCTTGCGTCCAAGGTTGCTTGACATTTTATCAAATACAAAGGAGACTAACATGCATGCTATTGCATCTCAATGATTGACAGATCATAGCAAATATGTACTCCCTCCGATCTAGAATAAGTGTCTCAACTTTATGCTACATACGGAGCAAAATGAGTGAATCTACACTCTAAAATACATCTATATACATCAGTGTTTGGAGTATGTACTGTTAGTTCATATTGAAATCTACTAAAGGACATATATATTCCAAACAATATGATAATCTCTCTAACCAAGGTAGTAGGGACGAGGAGTAAACGGAGGGAGTAGTAAAATTTTCTCCTCATCCCGCGAGCCACCGCGCATGTGGGCGAGGGAGCGGGCGTAAGGCATATAATACTACTACTACTCATGCAGTCCCTAGCCATTGAAACAGAGACAGCTAAAGAAAAAAACGATCCATGCAGTCCCTAGCCCTTGAACTGTAAACCCTAACCAGGCTTTAATTTGCTGGCAACGTCGACGCTTCCTAAGAAATGAATTTTGCAACCCTTCGACCATCGGATCATTTTGTGCAGTTTCACCAAAATCGAGATGAGCATCCCTGTGGCAAAGAAATTGAAGAAGCGTGATTAGAATAGTATTACTGGAACTAGTTGATGAGACATAAACTCATCACAAATACAGTACGTAGAAGCCAGTAGAGGTATGTGCGGGGCAAAGAAGTAGAGAAATATCCACATGGAGTGATGTGGGCAGCTGGAGCAGTGGTGCAAGCCTGCTGTAAAGGGAGTTGTACCTAAGGGATGTCAGGACGTAGCTCAACCTAGAGGAGGGCGGCGGGAGGAGGCAACTACCCACGTCGCGACAGTGAGCAATGGACGAAGGCAACCTCACCGGCTTTGTGAGAGAGAATGGCGGGGACCCCTGATCGGGACATGCCGACAGTGGGTTTTCGCCGTCGGCGATGGCGACCGCATCTACACTAAGCATCCACCCCTTCCCCCGGCGGACGTGATCCGCCGGGATGTTAGAGATGTGGCCACAGTGGTTTTGTTTGAGAGATGGTGAAAACTGAAGAGAGCAACCCCAGCAAGCAACTGTGTAGGCTCGTCCTGCCTACACATACACTGGAGCAGTTTCCTTTTCTCTCCATATGAACCTATTTATATTGTGTACGTGCCACTGAAGAAAAATACTTTATTTATAAATGACGCGGCACCTACTACTCGTTCTCCTATAAACCTTGCGCTTGGCATCTCCAAATGATTAACTTTGCGATTGGCTCTTCGCCTCTTCGGGAAGTTGAGCAATAATGGTACTGCAGTATATATCGTTCTGGCTATATGAGACCGAATGAATTTCAACACGTCCACCACGTGGCGAGGGTCGAGGGGCGAGGGAGAGTGCGTACTATTACGTCCGTTTCAATATGGAATACATACGGAGAAAAATGAGTGAATCTACACTCTAAAATACGTCTATATACATCAGTGTTTGGAGTATGTACTAGTAGTTCATATTGAAATCTACTAAAGGACATATATATTCCAAACAATATGATAATCTCTCTAACCAAGGTAGTAGTGACGAGGAGTAAACGGAGGTCGTACTAGTAAAATTTTCTCCTCGTCCTGCGAGCCACCGCGTGTGTGGGCGAGGGAGCGGGCGTAAGGCGTAGTAAGCAAGCTTCACCTCATCCTGCGAGCCACCGCGCCCGTGGGCGAGGGAGACGGTGTACTAAGCAAGCTTCTCCTTGTTCCGCGAGTTGATGGGACACATCAAAAGTACTTTAGTGTATAGAGCCTAGGTAGGCTCCACATGGTTTGCCTCTTTTTTAACATAACACGTCAAGTCGCAATTTGTTTGTGCACCCGTGGTAGACAATCCTCCCTCCATTTAGTGGACAACCAGTACACGTGTCAAGTTATCACGTGGGCTGCCTTTTCGTACAGAAATGAGCTCCACCATGTACCCGCGCGGGTGTGGTTGGGAAAGAGACAGGAGTACGTGCGCCATGCGTGCACCTCTTCTCTTTGTGCACGTCCCCCCACCTACGTGGGTGTGTGTGAGAGATACAAACCTACACAAATGGCTTGTGTGTTCTTGAGTGTTTTTTCTTGGGGAGGTTGATTTCGTGAATGTATTTGTGGGAATATGTGTCGATGACATCTCAAACAAAATTTTGCATGCAATGTGTGTGAAATGAAGGCCTATCCATATCATATATAGAGGGTCGGGCGATCCACGAGAAGAGAGGGAGGGGTCAAAGATATCGATAGAGTCGAAGAGAGGATCAAGTGGGTGGGTGCGAGATCGATGAAAAGAGCCATCGAAATTGTGTGTGCGTGCAAGTCAAAGATATAGGGCGACTAACCTAGCTATTGGAACGTCAGAGGGCACGGGTCAAGTTTGTGTGTGGCAGGGAGACATGACTAGAGCGCTCGATGTATCGGTGTGTGTGTGTGTGTGCGAGGGGGTGGGGGAGGGGTAGGCAGAGGCCTAACTATAGAGGTAGAACGACTCGTATATGTGTTGAGAAGGAGAGACCCAGCTATGTCTTGAGGGAGATCGGTCGACATCCATACATAACTAAAGGACGGGAAATAGGATGGGACAGAGAGAGAGAGAGAGGAGAGAGAGAGGGAGGGAGAGGGGTAGAGTGCTAGATGGGCGATGGAGTTGCTTCTCGAAGATGGTGGGAAAGGCCTACTAGACAGACTGAGGGTGGAACTGCAATATTATCAATAAGAGTGGGTATGTGTTTCTGTGTGTGCTTGTGCGTGATAGATCTGTCGGGACACATCCATGGATGATGAAGGGGAACCATGTTTTTGGTAAGCAAACCTAACTAGATCGATAGATCAATTGTTGTTTGTCGGAGGAAGGGAGAGACATAACTAATGAGGTAGATCGATCGACGCGTGGGGAAAAACGAGTTATAAGGACCTAGCTAGCTATATGTATAGTGGGAGATTGGTCGGTGTACGTCCTTTTGTTAGAGGCAAATAAGGCCCGGCGAGACAGATAGACAGAGAGAATGGAGCTAGGAGGTGGTGCGAGAGGCCCAGCTACTAGCTAGATAGGGGGAGGAGTGTGCGGTTGTGAGATCGATGAAAAGAGCTGCAGGAGTTTACACCTGTGTGGGACCGTATGAGAGACACGAGGCAAGGACACATAAAGGAGGAGATTGAAGGTGTGTGGGTATGTTGTAGGTAGACATCGCTGGAGAGGTTTATTGATCGGTGTGTGTCGGAAAGGAGTTGTGGAGACTGTGGGAGAACGACCTAAAGAAAAAATTGAATGTGCGCGATGGATAGAATGCTGAGGGAGGGGGAGGGCGAGGAGGGCGTGTGCATGCACGAGAGAAAGTTAGTGGTAGCTACAAAGGTTAGAGGATTGTGTGGGTGTAAGAGACTAACAAAGATCATAATTTGATATGAAAGTGGATTCATATATTTGAATAGGAGATCATAGTGTTTTAAACATATGCATGCATGAATATAGCGGTGATACACGTGTTGTGGTTTTGCACATGTTATACCATAATGTGATAATGCATGGCGTTTGCAACTCACAGCTAAATGTCGAGCAATCTAAACCATACTATACATCGAACAATCTCACATTTTATTTGAATTTGTGATAATGTGTGGCGTTTGCAGCTTACAACTAAATATCGAACAATCTAAACAATACTATATATCGAACATTCTCACATTTTAGTTAAATTTGTGGTAATGTGTGGTGTTTGAAACTCACATCTAAATACTTGTAGGCGTAGGGGGTGGGGCACCATACATAATGTGATAAAGACATTATACATATGAGACATGGTTTAGTTTGTGAAGATCCAGCTAGAGCTTGAATTGTACTATGATTTGAAATCAACATAAAGTGGATTCAAAAAATCGAGTTCGAGTTCATATAGTACACATAGTTCATATGTAACTCGAGACTAATCATGTGGTGTGCTGTGAAGATAATACACAAACGATGGTTTAACTTGACAATAATGACGATTGTAGATCTTATTAAAACAGAGAAACGAATTCAAACGCTTTGACTTCACAACAATCATTATTGTAGATCTTATTCAAATAGAAAAACGAATTCAAATTTAGTTCATGTTGAAGCAGTAGTATATACGTTTGGAATGCACTAAAACGTCATTTGAGTACTAGGTTGCATGCATTATACACGTAGTGAAATATTTTAATTGAACATAACATGTATTCAAAGTTTTGAATGACATTTGTAGTGCGAATTGATTTGGTACAGTACACGTTAGGATTGTCTGAAAATTTCAACCCGCGCCTTGTTAGCCTGAAATATTTATGATATATCTTTGTCTCGTTGTGCTCCGACAACTCCCTCCATCTCAACTCGCGCCTTGCTATTCCAAAATTAGAACGCGCGCGAAAACTCCCACCTCCAGTGAAATCCCGACACGTGAAATGCCCGTGATACCCCTGAACCAAAAGAACCACCTCAAATAGGTGGGGGTACATTCGTAACTTACCCCACATTTCGGACAAGCACGTTCCTAAGCCATGGTTCCCCACTCCCATCCCATCCGCCCACCCATTCGTACACTGTCGGATTTCGGGTTCCGCAGACCCTTGGGCTTCGAACACTGGGGTGCACGCGGAGATCTCTCCCCTACCGATCTACGTCCGACCTCCTCGTGCGAACTAAGCTGGAATGATGAACAACACAAGGGACACGAGGTTTGTACTGGTTCAGGCCACCGTTGTGGTGTAATACCCTACTCCAGTGTGTGGTGTGGTGGATTGCCTCTGGGGATGATGATGAATAGTACAAAGGGAGAACAGCCTCGCGAGGGGTGTTCTTGAGCTGGTGCGATGAACTGCTTGGGTGAGTTCAATCGCCTCTCTCTCACTCTAGCTCTAGATCTGAGCGGGTGATTTCTGGATGCCTCTACTCTATGGTGGCTAGCTCTATTTATAGGGGCCCTGGGCCTCTCCCCAAAATAATGAGCGGGAAGGGCGCAAACAATTGGCCAATTTGAAGGGGAACATCTAGTACAAGTTATCCTGACCAAAGGTGGTCTTCGGCTGCCAAAAGCTCTCGTGATGATGCCGTATTGGGCTCCACGGTGACCTCCATCCTGCCGTCCGGCTGGTCTTGGTCTCGTTGCACCGGAATGGTAACCTTTGCCTGATGCCTTGGCCTGTGCTTGCTCCCTTTGCACCGAAAGGGAAACAAGGACACATCGCAGGTCGGCGCCCGCCTGGTCTTGATTCGTCATGGCTTGCGTCACGGGCTCCTCGCGAGGTACCCTTGCATTGATCTCTCCGCCTCCTCGCGAGCCTGCCTGATGAGGTCACTCCTGAGGAAGCTTCTTGTCATCCGCCCCGTGAGGCTTGGCCCCTCGCGAGGGTCTTGAGCTTGAGCTGATGAAGATGGGCCGCGCTGGGCCCCCACTAGAGCCACGCCGCAGGCCGCAGGCAGGCAAGTCTGGGGACCCCCATTCCTAGAACGCCGACAGTAGCCCAAGGCACGCGCGGGCTTGGCTAAGCAGAGAAGCGAAGGGGCAAGCGCGAAGCGCCGCGGGCCCTAACAGCCTGCGGCCTTGGGCGCCGCGTGGCGGTTGATTGGACGTGGGCGCCTGCGCTTCCCCAGGACGCCTTGTTACGCGCATGGCTAAGCGGACCCGTAGTTGCACACAGTTGTTCATCCTTCTGCCACTTGCTCACCTCCTACCTTTCCTTCTTCTCCGAGCTCCAACCTCCGCTGCCAATCCGGCTCGAGCTCTTCTTCGAGAACCATTTGGTGGTTCCCAAGAAACAACATCTACGCTAGTTGATCCTTAAGGAAGCTCATGAATCCCCTCTCACCATTCATCCCGGTAGTACTAAAATGTATCAAGACCTACGCCAGTGGTTTTGGTGGACTAGTATGAAGAGAGAAATCGCTCAATACATTGCTAATTGCGACGTTTGTCGTCGTGTTAAAGCAGAGCATCAACGGCCTGCTGGCACCCTTAAACCTTTGGCTATTCCTGAATGGAAATAGGATAAAATCAGTATGGATTTCATCACCGGGTTTCCCAGAACCAAGAGAGGGAATAATGCCATCTTCGTCATGATCGACCGACTTTCCAAAGTAGCCCATTTCCTACCTATTTGTGAGAGTATCACCGCTAGCCAGCTAGCCGATTTATACATCTCCCGAATAGTGTCTCTTCATGGTGTCCCATTGGAAATTAACTCAGACCGTGGGAGTCTCTTCACCTCTCGATTTTGGGAAAGTTTCCAAAATGCTATGGGAACTCGTCTCTCTTTTAGTACCGCCTTCCATCCTCAATCAAGTGGTCAAGTAGAACGAGTTAATCAAATTCTGGAAGATATGCTCCGAGCTTCTGTTATCTCGTTCGGAATGAGTTGGGAGAAATGCCTTCCATTCGTGGAGTTTGCTTATAACAATAGTTAGCAAGCCAGCTTGGGCAAGGCTCCTTTCAAAGTTCTCTATGGAAGAAAATGTCGAACGCCTCTTAACTGGTCAGAAACCGGGGAAAGACAACTCTTTGGCCCGGATATGATTCAGGAAGCAGAAGAGCAGGTTCGCGTTATTCGTGAGAAATTGAAAACAGCCCAATCTCGTCAAAAGAGTCAATATGATCGTAAACATAATCCTATGACTTATGAAGTCGATGAGAAGGCTTACCTTCGGGTTACTCCGTTAAAGGGAACCCATCGTTTCGGTATCAAAGGCAAATTGGCTCCTTGTTACATTGGACCCTTTCGCATTCTTGCCAAACGAGGAGAAGTTGCCTACCCAATTGGAACTACCTTTGCATCTTTCTAGAGTTCACGATGTCTTCCACGTTTCTCAACTCAGGCGTTGCTTCGCGGATCCCATCCGTGGAGTGGACCACAAAACGCTTGATCTACAAGATAACCTCTCCTATCGGGAATATCCCGTTCGTATCCTTGATCAAGCCGAGCATACCACTCGACGTCATAATATCAAGTTTCTCAAGGTTCAATGGTCACACCATTCCAAGAAAGAAGCCACTTGGGAAAGGGATGATCGTCTTTGACTCGAGTACCCCACCTTCTTCCCGGAGGATCCTAAATCTCGGGACGAGATTCTTTTGAGTGGGGGTGAGTTGTCACACCCTAGTTAGTTCAAGCACTAGAGTGTGCATCATGTTTAAATTCCTCTTAAATTTGAAATGGGGAAGACAGAACCCCCAACACCCCCCTGGAAAACAACTAGGGTTTACTAAAATTATTTTTCAATGAACCTGAAATGCCCTTCTAAAAAGTTCACTCTCTTTGTCTTGGATTAGAACCTCTGGCAAACTTGGTGCACAATTTTCTAGGTCAACAGAAGGTCATTGAATTAAATCATAAGTATTTGATTTTGGGCATTTAAATGCTATAAAATAATTTAAATGCTCAAATAATTCTGGAAATAAATGTTTGCTGTTGGAAATGTTCTAAACAGAGCCCCCAATTATTTTCAGGATTTTTGGAAACGTTTTAGTATTTTTAATAAAGCCCAACAGTTGCAGTTAAATAGAAAAACAGAAACAAATCAAAAAAAAGAGAGAGAGGGAAGCCCACCTAGGCCTTACCTGTGCTGGCCCAGCCCACCTGGCTCGGCCCAGCCGACTGGCCTTGCCAGTCATCATCCTCCTCCCGCCAGGAGGACGAGGAGTGCGTGGCCGGCGCTCGCGGCCACACGCCGGCCACCTCCTGCTTCTGCCGACGCCCTGGAGACGTCCAGGGATGCCACGCCGACCCCCACGTCCCCCTCTCATCCTCCCTCACTCCCCCCCTCGTCTCCCTCACCCTCTCCCGCGATGGCCGAGCGCGATCCTCGCTGCCGTTTGCCGTAGACGTCACCAGAGCCACCCCCTCGCCCCTCCGACAAGCCCAATAGCACCGCCTCGTCGCCCTGGACCTCTCCGCTGACCCACGCGACTCCAAACGCCGCCAAACGCCGTCTTCGCCCTCGTCTTCAACCTCGGGCACCCGAGCCGTCTCCGGTCGATTCGGCGCCGCCAGGACCTCCCCGAGCTCGCTGACCCCCTCTCCGACCCCGCTGTGAGCTCTTCTTCCTCTTCCCCTAGCTCCCGTGCTCGTTTGGCCTCTGTAGTCTCCACTTCCACCGCACCCGAAAGCTCCCCGCCGCCGGCCATGGCGCCGTCGTGGCTAGAGCCACAGTGGCTCGAAGCCAAGCTCACCGTTGTGCTTAGCGCAGCACCAGGAGCCCGTAGCCACCACAAGCTCCTTCTCCCGTGCATCGTAGCGTCGAACCCAACCCCATCCGAACTCCGGCCGCCGCTGTCGAGCTCGCCGGCGTCGTTCCCGGCGTCCCCGTGTCCAACCACTTACACCAGTGGATGCGGCAGCTCCCCAGCTACGCGTAGCACGTCTCCACCAGTGATTTGGTCACCGGAGGACCAAATCCGAAGCTCTCCGCTGTCTCGGCCTTGCCGGCGAGTCAACGTCGGCGGGATTAGCCCCGCTGACCTGGGGTTTGACCCCAGTTTGACTCCATCTGAGACACTGATGTGTGGGGCCGGCTTCTAACTAATTTAGATTAGTTTAAATTAGAGCTAATCACTCTGTTAGGGGTTAATGACGCTGTTAACTACCCCTCTCTCACTGACATGTGGGCCCAGAGCCTAACTAACCCAGTTTAGTGCTAACTAAACACTAACCAACTCTATTAGTTAGCTGAGAGACTGACAGAAGGGGCCCACCAGTCAGGTTTGACCTGGGCTGGCGCTTTTGACCCGCTAACGTCATAGTGACGCAGTGTTGACGCATTAATTCAATTTCTGGATTTATTCTTTAATAGGAAATTCCAGAAAATAATCAAAACTTCTAAAAATCATAGAAAATCAACCATAGCTCCAAATGCAAAGATTTATATATGAAAAATGATAAGAAAAATTCAATCTATCCATCTGTAATGGTTTCATGCATGACAAAACAAGTTAACGTTGCTGTTTAAGCAGAATGAGGTAATGCACTAATAAAGCCATGTTTAATCAGCTAATAATTGAATCTTTGACTCAAATGAGTTCATCCCTTTCTGTTTTAGCTTGCATTAGGCCAAGACACCTTCATCTTGCCATGTCATAGCATGCATCATATTGTTGCATATTGCCATGTGTTGATTATGTTTCGGTGTGTCTTTCGTGGTAGGTTCTGCCTCCGAGGATAACCCCGAGTATCCGTCTGAAGGGAAGTACCTTACTACCACTACAACAGGCAAGCAACCCATTGATCATTCCGATACAAAACCATGTTCTTGCTTCTGCTCTTGTTTACTGCATTAAGACAACGCGATTCAAACTGCTGTGTGTTACGGTAGTTGAACCCTTATCCTCTGCATGACCTGTCATTGCCACAGTAACTAGATGAAACCCACTAGCATGTGTAGGAGTTGATTGAGCCATGTATGTGATTCCTACCTTGCTATGCCTGCTATGCGTAGAGTTGTGTCAGGTCTGGTTCATCTAGGTGCTGGGCTAGAGTGATATGATATGTCGGTAATGTGAGGAATGTGTTGAACATGTTTTGGTAAAGGTATCGATGAGAGGCCATGTAGGAGTACACGGTGGGTTGTTTCATTGATACCGTCCATAAGAACTGAGATCTGTATGCGTGATTTAAGATTCAGCTACTACCACACATTGGGCCCTGAAATATGACCCCACTCGACTTACTGACCCCTCTCGCCCTCTGTCCAGGAGTTGCAACTAGTTTCTGGTGTTTGTAGGATATGTGTTGGCGGCCGTGCGTAGCGCTGACCCTAGGGGTGGGCTATGATGCGGTAGATACACTGTGGCCGGGTATGCCGGGCGCCTGTTTGGCGTCTTGGGACCCTGTACACATCGTTCGGGGCCGTTGAGGACACCCCGGCCGGATTTCCTTGTGGATGGAACCTGAATAGGCAATAAACCTGGACTAGAGACTTGTGAGGTTAGTCAGGTCGTGGTCTACACCCACGTCAGTTTTCGCTTGAAGTCTGCCGAGCACATGTCGTGTGCAGACGCTAAGTGGTGGAAACATGTGTGACGAAGTACACCACTGCAGGGTATAAAACTATTCGAATAGCCACGTCCACGGTAAAGGACTACTTGGTTGCCTATATAGTTCATAGACAAGTTAATGGATACTACTAAAAGACTCAAGATAAGTGTGAGTACCGAGGATGGCCCTCTCGTAGGATGATGAGGGAGGATCCTCAGTGGAGTATTGTGTTGGTGAGTAATGGACTCGTGTGCGAAAACTTTTTTTTGCTGGTGGAGTTCCGTAGGATAGCTTAGCCAAGAGTCAAAGCTGGCTTGCTGCAATAACCCCACCACCTTCTTGAGAATAAACATGTATAGTAGGTTCTGTTGTAAGACTTGCTGAGTACCCTTGTACTCATGTTTGCTTAATTACTGTTTTCAGACGACTACACCGCCCCCTCCGATGGGTTCTACGTAGACCTTGATGTCGACGAGTGACTAGCCACCCAGGTGGTGATCCTGGCCATGGAGGGCCCTATGTAGATAGACAGGCTTCGAGAAGCCTTCTTTCTTTCTAGTGTCTGTACTCAGACTAGTTGCTTTCGCATGTGCTTGTATGATTGTACGACTTGAGTGTCGGGTCATGTGACCCCTATCTGTATGAACATGTTATGTATGGCTCTCTGGAGCCTTTAAATAAAGTATTTGAGTTGTAGAGTTTTGTTGTGATGCCATGTTGTATGTACTCATATCGGGCATATTGTGTGTATGATTGAAATGCTTGGTATGAGTGGGATCCGACAATCTAGTTGTTTATCCTTGGCAGCATTTCTTATGGGGAAATGTAGTCTAGTGTTCCTCGAGCCATAGTAGTCCGCTATAGCCCGGTTCACCGGAGTCTTGCTAGCCCAGCACTACTGTTCAGGACACTTGACTGGCCGGCATGTGTTTCACTTCGTTCCTATGTCTGTCCCTTCGGGGAAATGTCACGCGGTGACTTCCGGAGTCCTGCCTAGCCTGCTACAGCCTGGGTTCCCGGAGTCCTATTAGCCAAGTGCTACAGCCCGGAATCACTCGCTGATGACCGACATGCTCGGTGTGATTCATGTATGCCTGTCTCCATAGGTCTGTGCCGCTTTGGGTTCACGACTAGCCATGTCGTCCTGGGTTCTCTGCCATATGGATGCTAGCGACACTATCATATATGTGAGCCAAAAGGCGCAAACGGTCCCGGGCCATGGTAAGGCGACACCCGTGGGATACCATGCGTGAGGCCACAAAGTGATATGAGGTGTTACCGGCTAGATCGATGTGGCTTGGAATCGGGGTCCTGACAGCGTTGGTATCAGAGCCGGAGTGCCTATAGGTTTGTTGAGCCAAGCTGGTCGATGTCGAGTCTAGAAATGCTTTAGTTATATGTAGGGGAATGTATTGTGGGAGGGAACGTAAGGCTCTTTTACTCCTTTACCCTATGCCTCTGATATGAGTCATTCTCTTCTCATTCAATGTGGGTTAAGGACTAGGCTCTCTTCTTCTATCAGGTTCATGTGTTACTAATCCATAGTAGCTTATAGGATTGTTGTGACAAGTCCCAGTTCAGTTTCTACTATTATTAGTATGTTGCTATTTGAATCAGAACCTTGATATGATGTTGTTGAGTGGTATTGCAGACTGTTGTGGATGTTGTCGGTGTCAAAACCAGCGGATCTCGGGTAGGGGGTCCCGAACTATGTGTCTAGGCCGGATGGTAACAGGAGACAGGGGACACTTTGTTTTACCCAGGTTCGGGCCCTCTCGATGGAGGTAAAACCCTACTCCTGCTTGATTAATATTGATGATATGGGTAGTACAAGAGTAGATCTACCACGAGATGAAGGAGGCTAAACCCTAGAAGCTAGCCTATGGTATGATTGTGTATGGAGTTGGTTCTGTCCTACGGACTACAACCCTCCAGTTTATATAGACACCGGATAGGGTTAGGGTTACACAGAGTCGGTTACAATGGTAGGAGATCTTGAATATCGCATCGCCAAGCTTTCCTTCCACACCAAGGAAAGTCCTATCCGGACACGGGACGAATTCTTCAATCTTGTATCTTCATAGTCCAGGAGTCCGGCCGAAGGTATGGTCCGGCTATCCGAACGCCCCCTAATCCAGGACTCCCTCAGATGTCTCAAATCTTTTTCTGAGCACTTACAACTGTTATGCTGTCCAATTTTCCCTAGAAATTCTGATGTCTTTGCATCGTGGTTGTGCTTTCAGATGGCCAACCGTGTTCAAAACCAAGTAGTTCGTCTGACCCAGTGCCTCGACGTGCCCGGTCATACTGCTATGTTAGTCCGGGTAATGATCGAGACGGGTTACCGTTGGTATCCTAAATACATCGTCGAAGAGCAATTCCTAGACTTTAATCAAAGCCAATATTTCTACACCGTCGGGATATTTCCTTCTTATCCTGGATCTACCGAGCCCCTTCACTGTTCCTATGGACTCGGGGTTACTGTTGAGATGGCTGTGCAGGATGCTGCCTATTCCATGATGACAATCATGCGAGTCCGGACTGGCCTGCTTCGGAACACCGACTTCCGTTACATGCCAGCTTCACTTCCGGGAGCGCAAGGGTATCTTCAGGCTATCTATGCTGACTCCACTCAGGAGGACTCATTAACTCGTACCACTGCCGAGATGCTCGAAGATAAGGACCGAGAGAATCGGGCCTTGAGGCTGGAGCTTTTCAATACCCGTGCTGATCATTGGGCTATATTGACTCGGTTTGCACCTGCGGTGCAAGCTGGATGTATGGATACAAGGGATCTGTATCCTGTGAGATCTGCTTTGCGAGACATGGTGGATTGGCGTGATGTGGGAGGCATCACCCCACCCCGTGGTCCCCACAGGCCACCGTTTGTTGGTCCAAAACCTCATCCTAGCCCCTATGGTCCACAGGCTCCTCAAGACCGTCTGTTCCGGATGGTCACGTTGAACTTCCAGGCTATGGAGGTGATTTCTATGAGGACTACTACGGAGCTGTCTGAGTTAGTAGTAGTACCACTAGTATTGTAGTAGTTGTATCTCCACTGTCTTGCGTGACTTGTGGAATATGACTTTGTGTGTAATCAATTCCGGAGGTGTAGACAAATAATGTATAGGAGCTTGGGATGCCTCTGATGAGATGTAACGTCTTTCATCATAGCTGTACTGTAGCCTGGGCTTGTACTAAACTATGTATGATGTGTATGACCGTTGGTATATATATGGCAGTTTTATATTACCATGACATACGGATGAACATCTCTGCATTTCGTGTTATCCATTACATTCTGCACTTCCTTGCTAAGCTTGAGCCATCCTTATCTAAACCGTTGTCTTGTTTTCTCCTAGGATGGTCAACACCCGCAGCAACCCTGCTGCCTCGGAGCAGGGGGAAGCCAGTGCAGCTAGTGGTGAAAATCTGCCTCACCCGCCTTCTCTGGCTGAAGTAATGTCGGAGGCAGAAAGAAACAAGCGTGAGACTAACCGCCTGCTAGAGCAGATTGAGCAGAACACTGCACGCCATCCGCGAAATGACTTGGTGTCAATCAATGACTTTATCAAGCTGTACCCACCAAAGTTTAACCATTCTGTCGAGCCCCTCGACGCGGATGACTGGCTTCGCAGCATCACCCACAAGCTACGTTCTGCCAACGTAGCCGAAGCCGACAAGGTTACTTACGCTGCCTATCATCTCAAAGGCCCTGCTAGCCTCTGGTGGGAAAATTTTGAAGCTATGCGCCTGGTCGGCCAAATTACTACTTGGGCTGAATTCAGTGAGGCTTTCCGTGAGCATCACATTCCGGAAGGTCTCATGGATCACAAGAGGGAGGAGTTCTGCAACTTCACCCAAGGAAGACTGACTGTGGATGCTTATAGTTGTGAATTTGGGAATCTGGCACGTTATACCCCTGAAGACGTATCTACTAACGCTAAGAAGCAGGCAAGGTTCCGCAAGGGACTTAGCCCTGAGCTTCGCCGCGATCTTCGTCTGCACGAGTGCACCTCTTTTCAGAAGTTGGTCAATAAAGCCATCAGTGCTGAGACAGGCCAGACTGATTATGATGCTTCACGCAAGCACTCACGTGATTTTGGCTCTTCATCTAGCTCTGGAGCTCAGAAGCGCTGGGTGTGGATCCCAAGCATGGCGCTGCCACCCAGGTTCATCCCGAGGCCATCCTTTGGGGCGCTTCATCCTAACCAGCAATTTGCACCGCCCAAGCCCTATAGTGGCCCCGCTGCTAACGCTGCTCCACGCCCCAATATGGTGACATGCTTTAAGTGTGGAGAGTCGGGTCACTATAGTCGAGAGTGTCCCCAGAATAACAACCCCAATCAAACTGGGAAGTCCGTGGGCCGTGGTAAGCCCGCGGGAAAAACATTCTACGCCAAGACGGCCACCACTGCAGGTGGCCATGTCAACTATGTTTCAGCCGAGGAGGCTCATGAGGATCCTAACGTCGTCCTTGGTACGCTACTTGTTAACTGCCATCCGGCATCTGTTCTTTTCGATACTGGAGCATCTCATTCATTCATATCCGAGAACTATGCTCGATTGCATAACACGACATTCTATGACATGCCCTCTACCATGGAAATTCAAACCCCTAGCTCTAGATGGCAAACTTCTAGAGTAAGCCATGGGAACGAAATTGTTGTCGATAGACTTGTCTTCCTTGCATCCTTAATAGCTCTCAAGTCCTTGGACATAAACAGCATCTTGGGTATGGACTGTATGTCAGCTCATTATGCTAAGATCGATTGTGCCACTAGAACCGTTCAACTTACTCACCTATCGGACAAGACAGTCAAGGTCTTAACCCGAGTGGGCAAGCGCCAACTTTACTCCCTAAACGCCAACCCCCTTCCAGACCTTGAGGATGTTCCGGTAGTCCGAGACTTTCCGGATGTCTTTCCAGAAGAACTGCAGGTGTTCCACCTAACAGGGATGTTGAGTTTGTGATAGACCTTGTTCCAGGAACCGTTCCAATTTCTAGAAGACCATACAAGATGGCACCCTTAGAACTAGCCGAGCTTAAGAACCAACTCGATGAATCCTTGAAAAAGGGCTTCATCCGTCCTAGTTCCTCTCCTTGGGCTTGCCCCATCCTCTTCGTTAAGAAGAAGGATGGAATGGATCGAATGGTTGTTGATTACCGACCTGTCAACTTGGTCACCATCAAGAACAAATACCCTCTTCCCAGGATCAACGATCTGTATGATCAGCTCGCTGGATCCTCAGTATTTTCCAAGATGGATTTGAGGTTGGGCTACCATCAAATAAAAATCAGAAACGGGGACATTCCCAAAACGGCCTTTGTTACTCGTTATGGCCAATACGAGTACACTGTCATGTCCTTCGGTTTAACAAATGCCCTAGCTACCTTCTCTTCATTAATGAACTCGGTCTTCATGGAGTACTTGGATAAATTCGTCGTAGTATACCTCGATGACATACTCATCTACTACAAGAATGAAGAGGAACATGCCGAACATCTAAGGCTGGTATTGATGAAACTTCGAGAGCATCGCCTTTATGCCAAATTCTCCAAGTGTGAATTTTGGTTCCCAGAAGTGACCTATCTAGGCCATGTAATCTCTGGTAAGGGTATTTCTATCAATCCCGAGCGAGTTCAAGCCATCCTTGATTGGACTCCACCTGAGACGGTTAAGCAAGTTCGGAGCTACCTTGGCTTAGCAAGCTATTGCCGCCGCTTCGTCGAGAATTTCTCCAAGGTTGCTAAACCTCTAACTGAACTCCTCAAGAAAGATAAAAAGTTCGAGTGGACTCCATAGTGCGAGTTCAGCTTTCAGGAACTGAAAAGATGCCTGACATCTGCTCCCGTACTGGTACCACCAGACTTCTCCAAGGACTTTATTATCTATTGCGACGCCTCGCGACAAGGACTAGGTTGCATACTCATGCAAGATCGTCAGGTAATTGCCTATGCTTCATGACAATTACACCCACATGAGGAAAATTACCCACACATGATCTAAAGCTTGCAGCTGTAGTCCATGCACTTAAAACATGGCAATATTACCTTCTCGGTAATCATTGCGAGATCTTCACCAATCACCAAAGTTTGAAATATATCTTCACCCAACCAGATTTGAATCTCAGGCAAAGACGTTGGGTTGAGTTGATCTCGGATAACGATTTAGGAATAACTTACAGCCCGGGCAAAGCCAATGTCATGGCTGATGCGCTAAGCCGTAAGTCCTATTGTAACAACCTGATGTTACAACAAAGTCAAGCACTTCTCCATGAGGAATTTCGTAAGCTTAATCTTCACATTGTTCCTCGAGGATTCCTATCCATCCTGGTGGCGAAACCTACCCTTATGGATCAAATCATAGCTGCCCAGAAGCGTAATAAGGGCATATCCCGGATTAGGGAAAACATTGCTAGCGGAGTTGCTAAATGTTTTCCATGGATAAGCGGGGTGTTGTCTACTTCGAGAACCGTTTGGTGGTTCCCAAGAAACAACATCTATGCCAGTTGATCCTTAAGGAAGCTCATGAATCCCCTCTCACCATTCATCCCGGTAGTACTAAAATGTATCAAGACCTACGCCAGAGGTTTTGGTGGACTAGGATGAAGAGAGAAATCGCTCAATACATTGCTAATTGCGACGTTTGTCGTCGTGTTAAAGCAGAGCATCAACGGCCAGCTGGCACCCTTCAACCTTTGGCTATTCCTGAATGGAAATGGGATAAAATCAGTATGGATTTCATCACCGGGTTTCCCAGAACCAAGAGAGGGAATAATGCCATCTTCGTCATGATCGACCGACTTTCCAAAGTAGCCCATTTCCTACCTGTTTGTGAGAGTATCACCGCTAGCCAGCTAGCCGATTTATACATCTCCCGAATAGTGTCTCTTCATGGTGTCCCATTGGAAATTAACTCAGACCGTGGGAGTCTCTTCACCTCTCGATTTTGGGAAAGTTTCCAAAATGCTATGGGAACTCGTCTCTCTTTTAGTACCGCCTTCCATCCTCAATCAAGTGGTCAAGTAGAACGAGTTAATCAAATTCTGGAAGATATGCTCCGAGCTTCTGTTATCTCGTTCGGAATGAGTTGGGAGAAATGCCTTCCATTCGCAGAGTTTGCTTATAACAATAGTTATCAAGCCAGCTTGGGCAAGGCTCCTTTCGAAGTTCTCTATGGAAGAAAATGTCGAACGCCTCTTAACTGGTCAGAAACCGGGGAAAGACAACTCTTTGGCCCGGATATGATTCAGGAAGCAGAAGAGCAGGTTCGCGTTATTCGTGAGAAATTGAAAACAGCCCAATCTCGTCAAAAGAGTCAATATGATCGTAAACATAAGCCTATGACTTATGAAGTCGATGAGAAGGCTTACCTTCGGGTTACTCCATTAAAGGGAACCCATCGTTTCGGTATCAAAGGCAAATTGGCTCCTTGTTACATTGGACCCTTTCGCATTCTTGCCAAACGAGGAGAAGTTGCCTACCAATTGGAACTACCTTTGCATATTTCCAGAGTTCACGATGTCTTCCACGTTTCTCAACTCAGGCGTTGTTTCGCGGATCCCATCCGTGGAGTGGACCACGAAACGCTTGATCTACAAGATAACCTCTCTTATCGGGAATATCCCGTTCGTATCCTTGATCAAGCTGAGCATACCACTCGACGTCATAATATCAAGTTTCTCAAGGTTCAATGGTCACAACATTCCGAGAAAGAAGCCACTTGGGAAAGGGATGATCGTCTTCGACTCGAGTACCCCACCTTCTTCCCGGAGGATCCTAAATCTCGGGACGAGATTCTTTTGAGTGGGGGTGAGTTGTCACACCCTAGTTAGTTCAAGCATTAGAGTGTGCATCATGTTTAAATTCCTCTTAAATTTAAAATGGGGAAGACAGAACACCCAACACCCTCATGGAAAACAACTAGGGTTTACTAAAATTATTTTTAATGAACCTGAAATGCCCTTCTAAAAAGTTCACTCTCTTTGTCTTGGGTTAGAACCTCTGGCAAACTTGGTGCACAATTTTCTAGGTCAATAGAAGGTCATTGAATTAAATCATACGTATTTGATTTTGGGCATTTAAATGCTATAAAATAATTTAAATGCTCAAATAATTCTGGAAATAAATGTTTGCTATTGGAAATGTTCTAAACAGAGCCCACAATTATTTTCAGGATTTTTGGAAAGGTTTTAGTATTTTTAATAAAGCCCAACAGTTGCAGTTAAATAGAAAAACACAAACAAATCAAAAAAGAGAGAGAGGGAAGCCCACCTGGGCCTTACCTGTGCTGGCCCAGCCCACCTGGCTCGGCCCAGCCGACTGGCCTTGCCAGTCATCGTCCTCCTCCCGCCAGGAGGAAGAGGAGCGTGTGGCCGGCGCCCGCGGCCACACGCCGGCAACCTCCTGCTTCTGCCGACGCCCTGGAGACGTCCAGGGATGCCACGCCGACCCCCACGTCCCCCTCTCATCCTCCCTCACTCTCCCCCTCGTCTCCCTCACCCTCTCCCGCGATGGCCGAGCGCAATCCTCGCCGTCGTTCGCCGTAGACGTCACCAGAGCCACCCCCTCGCCCCTCCGACAAGCCCAATAGCTCCGCCTCATCGCCCTGGACCTCTCCGCTGACCCACGCGACTCCAAATGCCACCGAACGCCGTCTTCGCCCTCGTCTTCAACCTCGGGCACCCGAGCCGTCTCCGGTCGATTCGGCGCCGCCAGGACCTCCCCGAGCTCGCTGACCCCCTCTCCGACCCTGCTGTGAGCTCCTCTTTCTCTTCCCCTAGCTCCCGTGCTTGTTTGGCCTCTGTAGTCGCCACTTCCACCGCACCCGAAAGCTCCTCGCCGCCGGCCATGGCGCCGTCGTGGCTAGAGCCACAGTGGCTCGAAGCCAAGCTCACCGTTGTGCTTAGCGCAGCACCAGGAGCCCGTAGCCACCACAAGCTCCTTCTCCCGTGCACCGTAGCATCGAACCCAACCCCGTCCAAACTCCGGCCGCCGCTGTCGAGCTCGCTGGCGTCGTTCCCGGCGTCCCCGTGTCCAACCACTTGCACCACTGGATGCGGCAGCTCCCCAGCTACGCGTAGCACGTCTCCACCGGCAATTTGGTCACCGGAGGACCAAATCCGAAGCTCTCCGCCGTCTCGGCCTCGCCGGCGAGTCAACGCCGGCGGGATTAGCCCCGTTGACCAGGGGTTTGACCCCAGTTTGACTCCATCTGAGACACTGATGTGTGGGGCCGGCTTCTAACTAATTTAGATTAGTTTAAATTAGAGCTAATCACTCTGTTAGAGGTTAATGACGCCGTTAACTACCCCTCTCTCACTGACATGTGGGCCCAGAGCCTAACTAACCCAGTTTAGTGCTAACTAAACAGTAACCAACTCTGTTAGTTAGCTGAGAGACTGACAGAAGGGGCCCACCAGTCAGGATTGACCTGGGCTGGCGCCTTTGACCCGGTAACGTCACAGTGACGCAGTGCTGACGCATTAATTCAATTTCTGGATTTATTCTTTAATAGGAAATTCCAGAAAATAATCAAAACTTCTAAAAATCATAGAAAATCAACCATAGCTCCAAATGCAAAGATTTATATATGAAAAATGATAAGCAAAATTCAATCTATCCATCTATAATGGTTTCATGCATGACAAAACAAGTTAACCTTGCTGTTTAAGAAGAATGAGTTAATGCACTAATAAAGCCATGTTTAATCAGCTAATAATTGAATCTTTGACTCAAATGAGTTCATCCCTTTCTGTTTTAGCTTGCATTAGGCCAAGACACCTTCATCTTGCCATGTCATAGCATGCATCATATTGTTGCATATTGCCATGTGTTGATTATGTTTCGGTGTGTCTTTCGTGGTAGGTTCTGCCTCCGAGGATAACCCTGAGTATCCGTCTAAAGGGAAGTACCCTACTACCACTACAACAGGCAAGCAACCCATTGATCATTCCGATACAAAACCATGTTCTTGCTTCTGCTCTTGTTTACTGCATTAAGACAACGCGATTCAAACTGCTGTGTGTTACGGTAGTTGAACCCTTATCCTCTGCATGACCTGTCATTGCCACAGTAACTAGATGAAACCCACTAGCATGTGTAGGAGTTGATTGAGCCATGTATGTGATTCCTACCTTGCTATGCCTGCTATGCTTAGAGTTGTGTCAGGTCTGGTTCATCTGGGTGCTGGGCTAGAGTGATATGATATGTCGGTAATGTGAGGAATGTGTTGAACATGTTTTGGTAAAGGTATCGATGAGAGGCCATGTAGGAGTACATGGTGGGTTGTTTCATTGAGACCGTCCATAAGAACCGAGATCTGTATGCGTGATTTAAGATTTAGCTACTACCACACATTGGGCCTGAAATATGACCCCGCTCGACTTACTGACCCCTCTCGCCCTTTGTCCAGGAGTTGCAACTAGTTTTTGGTGTTTGTAGGCGGCCGTGCGCGCTGACCCTAGGGGTGGGCTATGATGCGGTAGATACACTGTGGCCGGGTATGCCGGGCGCCCGTTTGGCGTCTCAGGACCCTATACACATCGTTTGGGGCCGTTGAGGACACCCCGGCCGGATTTCCTTGCGGATGGAACCTGAATAGGCAATAAACCTGTAATAGAGACTTGTGAGGTTAGTCAGGTCGTTGTCTACACCCACGTCGGTTTTCGCTTGAAGTCTGCCGAGCACATGTCGTGTGCAGACGCTAAGTGGTGGAAACATGTGTGATGAAGTACACCCCTGCAGGGTATAAAACTATTCGAATAGCCGCGTCCGTGGTAAAGGACTACTTGGTTGCCTATACAGTTCATAGACAAGTTAATGGATACTACTAAAAGACTCAAGATAAGTGTGAGTACCGAGGATGGCCCTCTCGTAGGATGACGAGGGAGGATCCTCGGTGGAGTATTGTGTTGGTGAGTAGTGGACTCGTGTGCGAAAACTTTTTTTTACTGGTGGAGTTCCGTAGGATAGCTTAGCCAAGAGTCAAAGCTAGCTTGCTGCAATAACCCCACCACCTTCTTGAGAATAAGCATGTATAGTAGGTTCTGTTGTAAGACTTACTGAGTACCCTTGTACTCATGTTTGCTTAATTACTGTTTTCAGACGACAACACCGCCCCCTTCGATGGGTTCTACATAGACCTTGACGTCGACGAGTGACTAGCCACCCAGGTGGTGATCCTGGCCATGGAGGGCCCTATGTAGATAGACAGGCTTCGAGAAGCCTTCTTTCTTTCTAGTGTCTGTACTCAGACTAGTTGCTTCCGCATGTGCTTGTATGATTGTATGACTTGAGTGTCGGGTCATGTGACCCCTATCTGTATGAACATGTTTTGTATGGCTCTCTGGAGCCTTTAAATAAAGTACTTGAGTTGTAGAGTTTTGTTGTGATGCCATGTTGTATGTACTCATATCGGGCATATTGTGTGTATGATGGAAATGCTTGGTATGAGTGGGATCCGACAATCTAGTTGTTTATCCTTGGCAGCCTTTCTTATGGGGAAATGTAGTCTAGTGTTCCTCGACCCATAGTAGTCCGCTACAGCCCGGTTCACCGGAGTCTTGCTAGCCCAGCACTACTGTTCAGGACACTTGACTGGCCGGCATGTGTTTCACTTCGTTCCTATGTCTGTCCCTTCAGGGAAATGTCACACGGTGACTTCCGGAGTCCTGCCTAGCCTACTACAGCCCGGGTTCCCCGGAGTCCTGTTAGCCTAGTGCTACAGCCCGGAATCACTCGCTGATGACCGACATGCTCGGTGTGATTCATGTATGCCTATCTCCATAGGTCTGTGCCGCTTTGGGTTCACGACTAGCCATGTCGGCTCGGGTTCTCTGTGATATGGATGCTAGCGACACTATCATATACGTGAGCCAAAAGGTGCAAACGGTCCCGGGCCATGGTAAGGCGACACCCGTGGGATACCGTGTGTGAGGCCGCAAAGTGATATGAGGTGTTACCGGCTAGATCGATGTGGCTTGGAATCGGGGTCCTGATAGACGGTGAATGGATGAAATCAGTCCTTGGCTCCTCCTCCGTGGGTGGACCGATGCCGGGCCAAACTCTCAGAGGGGTTCGTTCGGCGATGGTTGGGGCGGTAGCCCCCAGCCCCACGCCGAGAGGGGACTTGCCGCCTCGGCGCCCTCCGCATGCTCCGGGGGAAGAGGGTGATGCGGAAGATGTTCTCAGGCGCGCTCGGGAGCGTCGTGCCTTTCACGAAGAGTTCCTCCAGGGGGCAGCGGAGGCGGTGAACCAGGTCGGGGCAGAGCTTGCCGCTGAGGATGCGGAGGAGCGTGTATGGGAGCTCCAAGCCTGGAGCAACTCCCTGGAGCAGCAAGTAGAGCTGCGCCATGCGGCCCTTGGGTCGATACAGGAGGCCGCCGTCGACCGGGCGGAGCTCTAGAAGCGTGAGGAGGCGCTGACGCTAGAGGCCACCGAGCGCTGCCTTGACCTTGAGTGGTTGGAGATGAGGGAGCGCCTGGTGGCCCAGGCGGAGGATGATGTTGCGGCACGCGAAGCCCGGGTCCAGGAAGAGGTCGACCGCCGCATGGCGGGAGCTCACTCGGCCCTCGAGCGTGAATACGAGGTTAGGTTGATGCTAATCGGGGCCGAGGCTGGGGGCAGGACAGCGGCCATCAAGGCCAAGCTGGTTGAAGAGACGCTGCGTGCGGATTCCTCCGTAGCCGCCCTTGGCGCAGCACAGGCGGAGCTGTCCTCTTCTCGGGTTGAACTGCTTCTTCTTCAATAGAGGGCTAATGACGCCGAGGCCATCGCACGGCAGAACGAGGACGAGATCCGCCAGCGGAGGGTCCTTGAGCACGAGCATGCTCCCATGCTACAAACGCTCAGGGAAAGGGCCAACTCAGCCTTGCGTGAGACTTGCGAGGCTGCCGCTAAGGAGCCGCACAAGGCCAGCTACACAGGCAATCTTCGGTTCTTCAATGACGTGGTGATGCTTCTGGAGAATTGTTTCGAGAGGGCCCGCTGGCTTGTTGAAGTGAGGAGCAGAGCCCTGCTCAGGTGCGTCTTCTGCCGTGTTTTCAGCTATCTGCAGGGAATGGACCCCCACTTCGACTTTGATGCTGCCATCGCTCCTGTGCCCATCGCTGTCCTAGGCGACCTGGCGCAATGGGTGGAGAACAACGTGGACGCCCTCGTCAGGGCCTTCGCATCTGATCGTGGCCACTGATGAAGGTGGTGTTGTGGATGAGCCTGGCGCAGGCAGAAATGCTGGTGGCGGGGGCGGCGATGTCAGCGACGCCAGTGATACTTCCGAGGATGCCCCAGCAGACGCGGCGAGTGATATGTCCAACTGACTGCACGCCTCCGCGGTTTGCCCTGCACAGAGAAGACTCAGGCTTGGCCCTGAAGAGTGTAAGAGCATTTTGGGAGGGGAGGCCCCTCATGTAAAGATTTGTAGTCAGTACCCTAGTAAGCACAACGTTGCGCGTAAGTTTAGCTGCTAGCCCGGTGATGGTTCGGTTGATTCGTTTACCTTTCGGCCCTGACGAGCCCCGAGCGGGCCTGCGGGAGGGCCGCTACACCTCGGGTTCCTTTTGACTAACCTGCTGATCCTGTGATGAGAACCTCCGGAGAGGGTGCGGAGACAGCGGTCCCGGTTGTAGGTGTGCCTGGCCCGGCCCGGCTCACGAGGGGCTCGTGAGGGAGGGCAGCCGACGCTAACTTGGGGTGTAAAGCCGAAACCAGAATGCGAGAGATTGCTCGAACGAGACTAAACACCCCTTCCCCAAACACATGCAAGCCTAGAACTCAAATTCAACTTAAATCCAAACCGAAGAAGCTTGTCAACAAGGAAGAAGCAAAAAAGCAAAAAGGCCACGTCCGGCACCTAGTCTAGTCTTCGACGTCTTCTCACCAGCGCGGAGCTAAGTGCTGCCACTGGGCGTGGGTGGGAGCCCCAGGGCCTGAGGCCGGCGCTCCTGAGACTCCGAGGCGTGTACAGCCCCACTCATTATTATGTGAGAGTTTCACGGGGCGGCGAGCTTCATAGGCACTGGGCCTTCTTCACAGGTACCGGCCTTGCTTCATATCGCCAGACGAGGGCCCCGCCTTGCGCCTCACTCTGCCGCCATTGACGGCGACCGAAAACCAAGGACGATGCCAATGGGGTAGAGCGGTCGCCAGCGGTTCCCCCGACGACCACGGGTCCTCTGCCGGGGGCAGGCCATGGGGCACCTCCCCGGTAGAGAGCCTACCTCCTGAGAACACCTTGCTCCGACCGCCGCGACGGCGAGCCTGGATCTCGGCCCCGCTCCTGCAGCCCCCTGTGCCCTCCTCCTGAGGGATAGGAGGCTGCAGTGTTGGGGCAGCCATCTGCTGCGGCGACCTGTACCTCCTGCGACCCATGGTTAGCGTAAGCTTGCTCCTGAGGGATAAGTGGTACCCAATAGTTGTTGCTGCCGGCACGGTTGTTGAGGCTCTCTTGGGGTTCTTGAAAGAGCACGGCTTCCGGCGCCTCCTCGTCCCAGCCGGGCCCGAGGAACGAGCCATGATCTTCTTCCAGTACGTGTCATTGATCCACCATGCGGGGTACATAAGCCTCCGGGGCTACCACTTCGTGGACCTCGCCGTAGCGCCCCGCATGCCACGCAGCCTGGCTTGGGGCGTCGCCTTGGGGGTGATGGCGCGGTGGTCCACCGAGGCCGAAGGCCGCAGCGCGCATCCCTTCGTCGGCCTAAGGGGGGCCGGCGCGACCTTCCGCCCGGTGCTAACGGAGGTGTTGGCGCTGGACTAGCCCGGGAGCCTGCTTGAAGTTGTGTGAGCACGCACAATGCCACCATGCGGCCCGTCCTAGATCTGGGGCGGCAGCAGGATGCAGAAAGGGGGTGCTCCTAAGGCGGCGGTGTCCAGGAGCTCGGCCACTCGCTCCAACAATACGTTGCGGCCGCCTTCCAGCAAACGACACCGTAGTAGCTCCCGGGCCACCGTGAGCACGGCCCTGGAGTTCACCTGCTCCCGTTGGGTGTACGGCGCTGTGGCCGTGGCGTGGTTCGAGGCCCTTGTTGCGGCCCACACCTGCCGTGGTGTGATGGCAGGCGGTGTCTGGCCGCGTCGCCCGCGCCCCGCAGCACCCTGCGGAGCACGAGCTGCCTGAGGCACAAGGCCGAGGTCGCCCTGAGCCGGTGACATGGCGTCGCCGGGCCATGCCTCCCAGCGGTCGGCGTTGGGTCGCCTGACATCTGGATGGCGAGGCGACGGAACGCGATGCGGAGGAAGAAAGATTCCGGTGCACCCCTACCTGGCGCGCCAAATGTTGGATTTTGGGTTCCGGCAGACCCTTGGGGTTCGAACACTAGGGTGCGCACGGAGATCTCTCCCCTACCGATCTACGTCCAATCTCCTCGTGCGAACTAAGCTAGGAATGATGAACAACACAAGGGACACGAGGTTTATACTAGTTCGGGCCACCGTTGTGGTGTAATACCCTACTCCAGTGCATGGTGTGGTTGATTGCCTCTAGGGCTGATGATGAATAGTACAAAGGGAGAACAGCCTCGCGAGGGGTGTTCTTGAGCTGGTGTGATGAACTGCTTGGGTGAGTTCAATTACCTCTCTCTCTCTAGCTCTAGATCTGAGCGGGTGATTTCTGCATACCTCTACTCTATGGTGGCTAGCTCTATTTATAGGGGCACTGGGCCTCTCCCCAAAATAATGAGCGGGAAGGGCGCCAACAATTGGCCAATTTGAAGGGGAACATCTAGTACAAGTTATCCTGACCAAAGGTGGTCTTCTGCTGCCAAAAGCTCTGGTGATGACGCCGTCTTGGGCTCCACGGTGACCTCCATCCTGCCGTCCGGCTGGTCTTGGTCTCGTTGCACTGGAATGGTAACCTTTGCCTGATGCCTTGGCCTGTGCTTGCCCGCTTTGCACCGAAAGGGAAACAAGGACACAGCGCAGGCCGGCGCCCGCCTGGCGCCCGCCTGGTCTTGATTCATCATGGCTTGCGTCCCGGGCTCCTTGTGAGGTACCCTTGCATTGATCTCTCCGCCTCCTCGCGAGCCTGCCTGATGAGGTCGCTCCTGAGGAAGCTTCTTGTCGTCCGCCCCGCGAGGCTTAGCCCCTCGCGAGGGTCTTGAGCTTGAGCTGATGAAGATGGGCCGCGCTGGGACCCCACCTGAGCCACGCCGCAGGCCGCAGGCAGGCAAGTCTGGGGACCCCCGTTCCCAGAACACCGACATACACCAAGGCCGGGAAAACCCGCGAAGCCCCACACCCTCCTCCATCCTCCACCCAGCCGGAGCCTCCTCCCCAACGACATCGTCCACAGCAACACCTCGACGTCCCTCATCCGTCGTACCGGATGAGGATCCATCATCGATCTCGTCGTCCCGCCGGTTCAGACACCCCGTCCTCCACCTCCAAGAGCTACCCCGATGTTCCCCTCGTCTTTCGCGCCACCTCCATTCCCACACCGCTGTCTTCACCTACACCACCGGAAGAGCATCAGCATAATCGTTTCCTCAGATGAAGCTTCACCTCTAGTGCATTCAGTTTCGACAGTAAAATTCAGTTTCGACAGCAAAATTCAGTTTCGATAGTTAAGTTCAGTTTTGACAGTTAAATTCAGTTTCGACAGTTAAGATCAGAGATGAACGGCTGAAGTATACATCTAGCACTTTGTGATTATGTATTTTACATCATCTATTGGAGATGCTATTAGACTTCCACTCGGGTTAACGTTGTCTCTCTTGTCCTGCTTCAGCCTCGGCGTCGTACAACTCACCGGAGCTTCTCTAATGACGAAACCCTTCATCACAGTGGAGCAGTACCTCGGGCTCCATCTCCAGACGTCTAAGATCTTCTTCCCCTCCTCCGACAGCCAAGTCAGCCGGAGCATCCTCACCGGCTAACCCAATCACGCTAAGATCGACATGGCTTCGCCAAAGAGGTTGTACACTTCTTGTGGTTTGACTTAATCTCACCATGCTTCTTTGCATCCTATGATCTTCCAATTCTTGTGAACCAAACACCCAGATTGGCAGAAATCCTATGTTTTTAAATTCTCTGTTTTGCACGTGCATTCCTATCCTATTCCTGTCTATTTCCTATCCCTGCATTGTTAGAATCCTCAAATTCAAACAATCCCTTACACAATTACTTCTGTTACAAATATGTGTCAGAGAAAACCTTGTGTGGTTTGTCCTGCTCCTGCGTTGTTGTGTTCCACCCCAGCTCAGCTGCTCCAACAATGGAAGGGTTCACCACAGCAGGGATCCGCTCTCCAGACTATCTTTCGCCGCCTCAGATCTTCTTCCCCACTGCCGGCAGCCACGACAACTGCATTACCATCATCAACTGAGCAGATGACCTTCAGGACTACATGGGTCCGCAAGAGAGGTCGCACTCTTCCATGTCTGCTTATGTTATGCATCGCTTAATATGATGACATGCTACTTTATCATCGTGTTCACCTATTAGACTCCAACTCAGGTCCAAACTTATGCTGAAACTTGAGTTTTTAAATGGTTGGGGGTACATATTGGGGCAGCAATCAGTACTATCTGTCTACTATCTGGTTAATCTCGGGTGTCTACTATGAGTTTTATCTTGGGTGCAAACAAACTTTAAAGGAGCCATTATCTGTATTTTTAACTAAAGCTACTATCTGCCTGCTATCATTGGTTTTGGGTCTATCCACAGTTTGCTACCATCACTCTGGATTTGTGCATGCACTCCTTACATAATCTCACTTTGTTTTATTCCTATGCATGTCAGTTATTTTACACAATGGAACTGAACATGTAGAGCAAAAGAGATGAGCCTTGCGTGGCAATAAAATTTCATGCAGACGTCGCTCCATGGTGGGCGCAAAGGCAGCCCCCCTCCACCCATTTTGGATCATAATCAAGAGGAAGATAACTGTTCTGAGGGGGATTTAGAAGCAGAAGACCACTCCTATTTACCCCATGAGGTCTTCGCTCTAACTTGGCATGCTAATGTTGGTTATTTCATGCATATGGTGCCTTGCATTGCTTACTTTATACATCAAATATGTCAACTGCTTAGTTTAGACATGCTTTGTGTGAATGCCATCTGTTTAGTTTATTCATCGTTTATGTGAATGATGCAACCCCATCTTGTTTAGCCAGGTATCATATATGTGAATTTTGCAATGCCACCCAGTTTAGCCAGTTATCTTATATGTGAATTATGTCAGGCCATCCTTTTTTTGTTACGTATTACATTTGTCAACAATGTTAGTACATTCAACTACTCTTCGTGTGCATCAGCCATTTGACATGGTGATGGAAAATTCTGGAGTGAAAACGAGGTCTTTAGAGCACACTATGCTATCTGATGAAGCGCATGTCTCGCTGGTTACGGATAGCTCCTTAGATGAGGATTCGGATATAGATGACCAGTCCTATCCCCCCCCCCCCCGAGGTGCATGCTCTAACTTGGCAGGGTTATGTTGCTCATATCGTGCGTATGGTATCTTGCATTGCTATGTCATTTGCTTAGTTTACACATGATTTGTGTGAATGCCACCTGTTTAGTGTCTAATTACCATATATGTGAATTATGCAATGCCATCTTTTTGCAAGACATTATATATGTGAATTATGCAATGCTATCTTGTTGCAAGGCATTATATATCTGAATTATGCAATGCCATGTAGTTTAGCCAAGCAACATATATGTGAATTATATCATGCCGTCCTTTTTTTGTATTTCTCATTGCCTTTGTCGACAATGTTTGTATATTCAACTTCTCTTCCTGTGCATCAGCCATTTGAATTGGTGTTGGAGAAATCTGGAGTGAAAACAAGGTCTTCAGAGCAGACAATGCTACCTGGTGAAGCAGATATGTTGCTGGTTACAGATAGCTCTTCAGAGGAGGATTCAGAGGCAGATGACCAGTCCTATTATCCCCCTGAGGTGTATGCTCAAACTTGGCAGGGTTATATTACTTATATCATGCATATGTTGTATTGCAATGCTTAGTTTTTACATCATATACACGATATTGAATGCCATCTCCTTAGTTGACACATCATATATGCGATTTCCCTCTACTCACTTCCTTAGTATATAAATCATATATTTGAATTATATCATGCCATGATGTTTATATCGGCAGCATGTATCTGAATTATGGCACGCCAACCCATTTTCTAAAGACATAATATAGTTATATCATCTCATCCTGTTCACATAGTCATCATATTTTGAATGATGTCATTCTATCCGTGAATTATATCATGCCATCATGTTTCCATCGACGGCATGTTTGTGATTTATGGCATGCCAACCACTTTAATAGACACATCGTATAGTTATATCATGTCATCCTGTTCACATAGTCATCATATTTTGAAGTATGTCATTCTATCCTGTTTAGTTAGCCATCATACATGTGAAATTGTGTCATGCTATCCTTTTTAATTAGCCATCATATATTTGAAATTATGTCCTGCTATTCTTTTTGGTTAGACAACATAAATGTGAATTATTTCATTCCCTGTTTTTTCCCTACTATCCATTACACCTGTCTATCTTACAATGTCTGTACATTCAATTACTTTTCTTGTTTATCATCCATTTCAATTGGAGGGGGTGGAGGCAGTATCTATGGGAGTAAAAACACGGTCTTTAGAAAAGATCGTGCTACCTGTCGACGGAGATAGAACCATGGTTGTACTTGCCCAAGAACCAGCCCCACCACACATAACCCAGACTCACGCCGATTGTACCCCTACCCAGTTGGACAGAGAACTAGCTACACCCCTTCTAACCCCAACCCCAGCAGATAGTAACCCAATTCCCGTTGACACAGGACCTTCTCCACCACAGAGCACTCAAACACGAGTAGTTAGTAAGGCAACTGCAGTGCCCAAAGCACTAGCACCACCACTCCAAACCCCAAGTCAACGCTTAAAGCAGAAAAAGAATTGTTTTCAGGTCAGGTTCTGTAGCTATGGTTCATACTACTTTGCTCTTGCATCATTGTATTTACTCATAGCAACTAATTTCAAATTTGAAGGATGCAATTGAAACTCCAATGGTGCAACAAGTATGTTTTAAACCTGTTTCTTTAACGTGTTTGTTGTTGTAACTTGCTCTATGTTGATTTTAGTTTCAATCGAATAAACAGTTATGTTCCCATGCCATGCACATTACAAGTGTTGTTATTGCTGTGTAGTTTCCCACACTTATATTCTGTCTATGCTCCTTTGTCTTAAATAGATATGATTTTAACTGTATTTATCATGATTTGGCAACATAAACTAGAATGATATAGACCATACAGTGACCATACTACATAGATATATGTTTGTTTCGTGCTGTTATCTTGTCCACCTTACTACTGAACTGGCTTACTAAGATGAGTTTCATATACTACATTGTAAACCTGTGACGTGTTTGTTTGTTTCTCCTTTAGAAGGCGGATAAAATATTGGAGAAGAGTACACCGTTATGCAATGGTAAAGGAAGTAATGCAGATCAGGTTCAAGATAGTGAGACATCCCTGTTGTTCTCCAAGAAAGCTGATAAAAACTATATTGAAGACACTGAGACAACCCCAAAGTCCTGTCTTGATGTACTGTTCGAGTTACTGGCTACTACTGCTGGCACTAGCTCTTCGAACTCGCTGCCTGAATCAGTTCGGCTTCTTGAGTCTCAACTTCAAGTTGAAAGACATCAATCAGATGTTATGCGGCAGGAAGCCGAAGGACTGAGGAAGTCCCAGCAGAATTCAGATGCATACTTTCTAGTGCAATAGCAAGTGCTAGAGGATTTAAGCGCCAAACAAGAGAAAGTTAATAATCTTGCTAAGCATCTTGCCAGCATTATGGGTACCCAGGATATTGTTTCTTGAGCTCTTCTGAAGTGGTTTCAGTTCTGGACTTGTTTTGCTGCGACGTTTATATGATGCTTTGTTCCCTATATTTGCACTTGTGGCGAACTTTGATGCCCAGTGGATGTAATATGTGTAATAGCTGTGATAGCCTAGCGTAAGTTGCTTGCTTATTTATTCCATTGTCTTGTTTATTTATTTCAGTGCAGTTCTTTTTCCGCGGTTTGCTTGTGGCCGGAATAACCTATTTTTTTAAACTAGGCCACATTAACAATGGGCTACATATTTACTATAGTTAACATGGGCCTCCTACGGGTTGTAGAAACAATGGGCCTTCTAAGGGTCATAGAAATAATGGGCCTTCTAAGGGCCGTAGAAACAATGGGCCTTCTACGGGGCGTATACACAATGGGCCTTCTACGGGCCGTATCATCAATGGGCCTTCTACGGGCCGTATGATTGGTTGGCCAAACATGGGCTAATAAAAGACCACATTATGGTCGTAAATGGGCTAGAGTTGAAATCATCTGTTCATGGGCTGACCATAACGGGTCGTCGTTAATAGGTCGTATTTGATGACGCTATGAAAACGGCCCAACGTATTAATGGGCCACAAATGGGCCGACTTTAACCACGGGCTGTATTTGGCCCACAAGCAGCAAATGACAGTAACAGGCCGAAAGTAAACGAATGATGGAAATGAGCCCAAGAATAAATGGGCTGTGAGAAGGCCGAAAGATATCATGGGCTGGAAATGACCAACGGAATAATGGTCCGTTAATGGGTATAAAGTGATACACTGTTCCTTACAGGTCGTTTTACCACGGGCCGTTGATGGGCCGAGGTTTACTAAGGGCCTCATATGGGCCAAAAGACGTCATGGGCCATACATGGGTCGGAAGTTAAAATGGGCTGGAATTATATTGGACGGCCCAGATGACGCTACTAGGCCTAATTCGGATAGGTCGTAAATGGGCCCTGGGTTAGCGGGCTGCAAATGGGCTATATGCGAACAGGCCATTAACAGGCTTGCCATGGGCCGGCCCACCACCTTTTGACCAAGTCAAACGGGCCATCCTTTTCACAGGAATGGGCCTCTGTTGGGCCGTGCCACGTGTCGACGTATCATAGGCGCTTTGGGTCCAATGAGTGGATGACATCTATCCCAATGGTTAGCCGACACGTATTTCCTCCAGCCAATGATGATTTTACACGTGGAAAATCCCCATTGGTCGGGGCTGTTAACGGGTTATCGGATCCAAAACCGGACCCGATAGCTTAACAGTGTCCCGTTATGGTGGATGCCACGTGTCGGTCACCCTTGACGAAAGCACTTCTGTGACGCGTGATTTATCGTCATGGGAGTGGACACTTCCGTGATGATAATTTTGGTAATGTCATGGAACACTTCTACGACAGCACAGGTATGACTATCTTGAATCTATCATAAATTTGTCATGGATGTACATGCATGACAGAAAACGTGACCTACTGTGACAAACACATATCATCATGGAAGTGTATTTTTTTTGTAGTGCAGGCCTCTGGCCGCCGTCCCCTACCCGAGCTCGCCGGTGATCCCCGCAGCCATCCACCTTGTTCTAGTGCCCCTCGAGCTCAAGCGACTGCTCAGGCAACTCTAGTGCCCCTCGAGCTCGAGACACTGGTATCGTTTGGACGCGCTGCAGCCCCTAGGACCACCCCAATCCATCGTCTTCTTCCTCTCCGACGAGACCCGATCATAGCCGCCGCTTGCAAGCTTAGTTGTGAGGTGCTCCGGCCACCTCTCGTCGAGCCACGGGTACGGGCAGGTGCGCCTTGACCCCCTCGCTCTTTCTATCCCTCTGGATCGGGCCAAGGAGCCCTCCTCGCTGGCGTGAGCTCCGGCGAAGCACCGCCACGCTTTGTTTCTCCCTCTCTCCCCCTCTACCTGACCAGCGGGGCCCACTGTCAGCCTCTCGACTCGCGCCCGAAGCGGTACGAGTGGAGGCGTATTTTGAGAATACGTATTCGACGTCACCCCCCTGGTTTTCTGTTTATTCAAATTTAATTCAAAAATTAGACCAACACTTTGACCAGCCATAACTCCTAAACAACAAGTCCAAATGAGTTGATTCTTTTTTGCGTTATGTTTATTTTGAAAAGTTCTAACAGCACACCAAAGTTGAGGTTTTTCCTTGCTGTCTAGAATTTCTGGTGATTTTCAGAGTGGTTCTTGATATTCAATTTTGCTATTTTCAAATATTTTCAGAGGGACAAGCTTGTCTTGAAGATCACCAGGAGGAGTGTGAACCTCCACTGCACTAAGGCAAGCCACACCAACATTTGGATGGTGACATTTCAATATCTATGATTTTTTCAACTTGAGTATGAGTTATTTGCACCCATTTAAATTATTTAAATAAATATTGCTTAGTGCTAGTTATTTTGCCATGGTTGAATTGCTTTAGTGTGGTACTAGTTTAATGCTTGAGCTAGTCTAAGTTAGTAGAAGAAATTTTCATTGAAGTGTTTATGCTTACATGAATAATGATAGTTTCTTTTTGTGATAAAATGATTTTATTATATTATGAGATAATTAAATTGATGAATGTTAATGACTGGCATAGTTGAAACAATATGTTTAGTTTGATGAGTAGTGCAAGTAAGATATGTTGATGAAGTTGATCTGTTACTTTGAGTAATATGTTTTGCATGTTTAGTACTTGCATGATCATGGGATATGATGACTCGAGTTATTTTATTTTCAAGATTAACCTGATGTTAATCCAACTTGACATAATGTTGATCGAGCCATGGTTCCACTGAATCAATTTTTTCTCAGTGCAACCACATTTACCTTTATGGGGAGGTCTTGATTCGGTCTGTTGTTGTGCCTCTGGTCGGTACCTCCAATGAGGGAAGGTTATGGGCGTGCGGTACCCTGGCCCGGTAAGCAGACATAACCTTGTGTGCCCGTTTGTTGTTTGTAACCTCCCAAGTTTTCAATTTGGAATGTTATACATTAGATCATCATTGCATATCATATTTTATTGCATTTTGGCTTGACCCTAGAAATTATACGCAACTCAAGGACTCACGGAGAGAGTTGGGGATTTCGTTATTTTCATATTTGAGTTTTCTCAAATTTTGGAAGGAGGATCATTTGGTTTTGAATATTTTCCCTTCCTAATATTTCAAAAATAAAAATAACTGGGAGGAGATAAAAAGACTTCTCCAAAATAGATGAAATATTAGAGGAAAAATATTAAAAACCAAATAAATATTTTATTTGGATTTTATTGCAATTTTATTTGAATTAGAAAAATTGCACGTTTTCAAAATTGCATTTTAGGGCCAAGAAAATGTTCATCCTGTTCTAAATATTTTATTTAGACGGCGAAAATTTGTTTTGGCATTTTTAGATTTTTATTTATTTTTCTAGGATTTATTTTCGGCGGAACGTTATTTAAAAAAAACTGTCGGCTCGGGACCGGAGTCCCGAGCGAAGCCGCCGCAGCGGCCCGAGTCCGGGAGGAGCACGCCTCTCGAGATGGCCCTCCCCCAAGCCAGTCGCCGCCCCCATCCTCTTAAATACCGCCGCCACCGAGCCCCACCACCACCACCCGAGCCGTCCCGCGAAACCCCGCCTAGCGCCGCCGCCGCCGCCGTTCGCCGCTGCTGCTTCCGCCTAGCACCGCCGCCGCCCCTGCCGTTGATGCCCGGCGCCACCCGAGCAGCCCGCCACCCCACCGGACCCCGCTGGAGCCGCCGGATCTCGCCGGAGCCCCACCGAGGTAGACGCCCCGCCGCCGCCGGTTTTTGAGAGAAAACCGATTCAGTTTTTTTCACAAAACCCTAGTTTTCATTTTTTTTAGAATAGATCGGTTTTATTTTTTCGGTTTATTTATTTAGCGGACGTTCGTCCATATGTTTGTTTTAACGAACGGTGTTCACTCATTACCCGCGGACAACGAACGTTCGTTCGTTAGCCTGTTCGTCAGTTTTTCCTTTTCTCGGATTTTTCTGCGATTATTTTCGATTGTGATTTCTGATCCGATTTTCATTTTAGTTTAACTTTTCGCTCGCTTATCGGAATCAGGTGACTCAAGCGCCTAGAGTTTCATCTCGAAACCCTCTTTCTGTTTAACCAACTCAAACATGTTTTGCTACTGTAAAATTTGACTTTAGTCCAGATTAGTAAATGAAGCTTGTTTCTTTTGCCGTTTGAGTTTTGTTGCTTCGTTTGACTTGATTCTTTTTGCAAACCGGAGTTCTTAAGTTGAACTTTCTGGTCAGATCTCTTATTTGATTTTTACCCGTGCCCTTGCTTGATTGCTTATTGTATTCTTGTTTGTTTGCGATAGAGTACCCGGAGTGTGAAGCATGCTACTACGAGTCTCTAGGTTTCGCGGATCATCAGCAAGGCAAGTAACACTTTGATCATACCTTTTTACTACCCAGTTTTATTGCATTATATCAATCCTCAAAAATTGCATGGTTAGGATCTGATTAATATGTGGGTTTTGGGAAGTAGATGTGGTAGTATCTATCCACCTGTTTATTATCAAACCTATGGGAGTTACTTCTACGTTGCTTATATTGCTATGCTATGCTCGTAGACGTGGTTTGGGTTTGAGAGTATTCATGATAGATGTGAGCATTGTTAATTATTGGATAACTTAAGGTGGCAACTTTAATACACATCTGGGTGGATTGAGGCACCTGGGAAACCAGAGATTGCCTGTATTTTTGGAAATCCCGGGGTACCGTCTGATTCTCCTATGGACTGCCACCCAGGATCAAAGGGATCATAAGATTATTCATGCTAGAAACTTCCGTGTGTAGCCACAAGTTATTATGGGGTCTAGCATAGTTGATTAAGTCGTGTGAACTCTTAAGTGGTAGACTAGCAGATGTAGGGGATGTAGCTCGTACTGTCTACCCATCGTAAGGTGCTAACGCTTCTGAAAGACTGTGTCTCGGTCATCCTTTTCTCAAACACCATGTAGTGCGAGAAATCGAATGGAGGAGCTCGAGTCTTGTGGGGAAAAGTGCGCAAACCTCTACAGAGTGTACAAACTAATCATGGTTAGCCGTGTCCCTGGTTATGGACATCTTGAGTATCTCGTTCTTGGATTGTCATGTGGATCTCATCACTCTTAATTATAAAATTTGATTAGGTTATTAATTACTTTTAATTGGCATTGAGATGGGTTTACCATTCTCAATGTTTAACAACCACCATGATAGTTAAATAAAATTTATTCCTTTGCAGTAGGGAAAAATTGGCTTTTCGCAAAACATATTAACCATACAGCCTCCACCAGCCATATATGCATGTAGTGATAGCATTATTCTGTTCATTACTCTATCGTGTTACCTTGCCAGCATATTCCATGTGCTGACCCATTTTCGGGCTGCAACGTATCATGTTGCAGACTTTTTAGACAATGAGTAAGGAGCCTTAGGTCGTGATCTTTCACTCAGTGGTGCCGTTGGAGTTGATGGACTCACTTTATCTTCCAAGCCATCCGCTGTTATCATATTAGATGGCCTTAAGCCATATTTATTGTATAAGTTCTCTTTTGAGACCCTCGATGTAATAAGTGTGTGATTGCTACTCTGTTATAAATGCTTCAAGTATTGTGTGTGTCAGCATTACCGATCCAGGCATGACACTTATGCATAGAGATCAGACTGTTTGAGGTCTGGTCGCTACAAAGATGGTATCAGAGCCCACGCTGACTATAGGACACGACCACTAAGATAAATCCCTAGATCACTACTCTCTTCTCATTTCTGACTCCTCTCCATGTTCTACTCTTTAGTATGGCGGATGCAAGGATCAAGTTCACGCAACCGGATGAAGACACCCCTTTTGGACGCCACTTGAAGGAATTTACTAGGTGCCTGAACATTGGAATACCAAGCTTCACCGGGACCTACCATGCCACTTTACCAGAAGAGTAGCGCTGGACAATTGAAGTTCAAGTTCCAGGAAGGACGTTCACGCCAGTCACTGAGCCCATAGAGTTTTCTTTTGATGCACCAACCTGGAGTCTAGGAAAGAGTATGGCAGCTCACATCACCATGGGACGCATTGGAGAAGTTTACCATAATGATCTCAAGGACACTATCTACCAGATTTGTGGGCGCTGAGATGAGCAATGGGAGATGATCAGCACCAGGAAGGATAGATCGATTGCCTCTTTCATCCAGGAGTTAAACTAGAACATTCGACGCCAGGAGAACCAGATGTGCGCAGGCATGACAGATTTGAAGGAGGCAATGACAAGGATCACGGAGCTGGAGGAAGAACTCAAGGCCACACGCGAAGATTATGAGGAGGAAATCGTCATACTAGTGGAGAAGAATGACGACCTGATAAGGAAGCTAGGAGTTTTCATGGGAGATCCCGCGCCAGGAGGAGAAGATGATGATTCCACTTGCCCGGAGAACTACATCATCATCGATGACATTGACTCGGACCCCGACGATAGCGATGATGACTATGTTGATGAAGCTGGAGCAGATATCATGGAGTCTTCGACCGAGCAATTTTTAGACCACAAAATCAGTAGTAGTATTCCACCATGTATATAGTATAGTCCAAACACTTTTGTAACGATAGTTCTAGACCGATTGTATGCCCTTGATTGATTGATTGAGTGATATGTTTCTGTTTTGTCTCATGTGCATATGGGTAGTGTTTTCCCCCTAGACCTCATTCTATTCTGTTTTCTCATCTTTTCTAAACCCAGCAGGTGCCTCCGAGATGCGATAATGGATTTGCTTTCCCATGAGAGCTCACTCAGTTGATCCAGCAGCAGAATGCAATTATGCAGATACTAGTACAGAATCAGAACCAGGGGAACAACAACAACAACAACCCACCACCACCACCAGTTGATCACTTAGCCCGTTTTCTTAGGACGAATCCGCCGGTGTTCTCGAGTAGCACCGAGCCGATTGTTGCAGATGATTGGCTCCGCAAGATTGAAAGGGAGTTGACCACTGCAGGATGCACAAACGCGGAGAGAGTGCATTTTGCCGCACATCAGCTTGATGGACCCGCAGCATCATGGTGGGAGAATTTCATAGTCACTTACGCCATTGACACTGTGACATGGGACCAGTTGCAGCAGGATGTTCGTACTGCCCATGTATCAGCAGGAGCTATGGCCATGAAGAAGCGTGAGTTTCGCAACTTACGCCAAGGAGGACGCACTGTTGGCCAGTATGTGGATGAATTTAGTAAGCTAGCACGTTATGCCCCAGATGACGTCGCTACAGATGCATCTAGGAAGGAGAAGTTTCTGGAAGGACTGAATGATGAGATGAGCATGCAGTTGATGGTGGCAAATTTCAATAACTACTAGGAGTTGGTGGATAGAGACCTCATGCTTGAAGGGAAGAAGCAGCAGATTGACAGCCGCAAGAGGAAGTATGGACAAGGGAAGTATAATTCTGGAGCCTAGCAGAGACCCCGTTTCACCCCAAACTCGGGAGGACTTGTTCATAACCAGGGAGGCCACACTCATAACGGAGGAAGTTCGCACAATCATAGTGGCCCCAGGAATGGGAATGGTAATGTAGGAAGTAGCAGACAGAACCGTTCCAACCCGGCAACACCCGCCAAGAAGGATCTAAGCCACGTCACTTGCTACAAATGCCAGAAGACCAGACATTACGCCAATGAATGTCCTCAAGCTAAGAATGGAAACGGCAATGGAAGCTCTGGGAAGAAGCCCAACCCTTTCACTAGGGGACAAGTGAACCACGTTAATGTGAAGGAGGTTGAAGCCCAGCCAGATGCAGTAATAGGTAAGTTTTTGGTTAAGTCATTTACGGCAGTCGTTCTTTTTGATACTGGTGCATCGCATTCATACATATCAAGGGGATTCGTGCATAAGTTTAAACTACTAACCCAAGCCCTTAGGTCACCCATGTTAGTAACCTCGCCAGGAGCAGAGTATATGGCCAGCCTATGGTGTGATCGGTTACCATTAAGGATTGGTAACTACTTGTTTCCCTCAGACCTAATAGTATTGGAGTCACAAGGATTGGATGTGATATTAGGCATGGATTGGTTATTTAAGTATGGAGGGAACATTGACTGCGCTAGTAAGTCGATTTTGCTCACCACCCCAGAAGGAAGAAGGATCAAGTATGTATCCTGGCATGTTTCGAATGGGACGCAAGTAAATTCCTTATCTGGAGTTGTACAAGAGGAAGTACCAGTGGTGAAGGATTTTCCGGATGTATTTCCAGAAGAGTTGCCAGGCATGCCACCGAATAGAGACATTGAGTTCTTGATTGAACTTTTGCCAGGCACAGGGCCAATATCTAAGAGACCGTACAGAATGCCCGCAAAGGATTTGGAAGAAATTAAGAAGCAGATTAAGGAGTTACTGGATAAAAGTTATATTCGCCCAAGTTTGTCACCTTGGAAATCACCAGTACTTCTAGTGGAGAAGAAGGATGGATCTTTGAGGATGGTTGTTGATTATCGAGGATCGAATGAAGTGACAATCAAGAACAAGTACCCACTGCCGATGATCAATGATTTGTTTGACTAGCTGCAAGGAGCTAAAGTGTTTTCGTCGGTGCGAGACGACACCTATGGGATCACAAGAATCCCTACTATGGTTGCGGGGCGCGGGGGTCGTGAGAAGAGTGGATCAAACAGATAGCACACAGTTCGTTTATCCAGGTTCGGGCCGCGAGGATGCGTAAAACCCTACTCCTGCTTTGGTGGATTGTATATCTGTGTTCTTGAGCTAGCTATGGGGCGTGAGGAGCTCCAAAAAGCCGAATCCTCCTCCTGGTCGCCTCGGGCCTCCTTTTATAGGAAAGGGGTTGCCACAGTGGCACACAGGAGGTGGAAAGGGTACAGTAATGCGAGGTTATCCCTCACATTACATGACAAGGTGCATTTAATGCGCCTTGCTTAGGTGTCCTTGCTTTATCGGGGACGGGAGACGGCCATGTCCCGTCCGTCGCCACTCCCTCTTGTGTTGACACGCGCCCTGGCCAGCGGTGCTTGTGGTGCCATGTAGGCAGGCAAGTAGCTGAGGTGGCATAGTGGTAGGTCTCCACAAAGAAACTGCACGCCGCCACGCAGGTGCCTGCCAACTGGTTGGGTCGGCAGCTGCATGTGAACGGCGGTGGAGGTGCGACTGGTGCGGGCCTGACGGTGGCCCCACTGGTGTCCTTGGCAACGGCCTTGCCGTGGCCCCGGCAAGGGTCTTGCTGTGGCGCCCGCTATCATCCCCGGCAAGGCTCTTGCCGGGGGCCTTGTGGTCCTCCTTGGCTGGGATCCCGCCAAGGGTCATCGCCTTCTTAAGTGGGCATCTGGTCTTGAATGTCTTCACAAAGATCTGCATGCCACCACGGGGATGTCTCCCGAATCCTTGTCCCATGGGGGTAGTGGACTCAAGGGTGACTTCGCTTCATAGGTGTGGGGCGAGCTACCATGGCAAGGATCTTGCCGGGCTAGCTAAAGCTGCCCCCCGGCAAGGATCTTGCTGGGGGGGCCTGCTCTGTCCCCTTTGCTCTTTGTGGTCTTGGTCTTGGTGTCATTCTGCTTCTCTTCAGCTTCGGCCTTACCTTGGCTTACTTCCCTTGCCGTGCTTGGTGTGGCGGCGCCCGTGGCTCAGACTGCCCGTGCCCAGTTATAGGGGTACAAAAAGTGTACCCCCCCTTTTTGTACAACGATAGGAGCCCCCGGGCCTGGGCCACACATAAGCGCAACGCGTTGTTGGGGTAGGCCCAAAAACGGTGCGCGGGCAGGCGGGGCGGTTTTTACCGCGGTAATTTTCTTCGCACGCTGCGCTTTCCACACGTCCTGTGCGTGGCGCGGCGTGGGGAGGCGTGCGTGACGTGGGCGGCGTGCGTGGGGCTGAGCTCCGCATGCATGCGTCACGTGGTAGTAAAAAGGGGGGCGGTTCGCGCCTTCCCCATAAACGGAGGAAGCCGTGGAGGCGCGGCCCATTTACTGAACGGGGCCGAGGCGTGGTCTTCAAGGTGCCCACTCCCCATGATCACGGGGTGGGGAGAGGTCGCCTCACCCGTCGCCTCGGTCCTGCACGCCTGCCACGTGGCTCGCATGCGCTTGGGGTGGCGATCGGTGGAGGCGGGAAACCGGGCCGGCGCGGGCCGGGGTAGCGGGTCGATCCTAGTTCCCTGCGCCCTCCGTGTCTTGATTGGCAGAGTGGGGCTGTCGAGCCCCTACCCCATTCCTTTATAAGGAGTTGGAGGGGGAGGACGGCGCCCCGCATTCTTTCATCTCCTTCTTTCTTCAGCTTCTGCTCCCCCCCTTCCATCCGCCATGGAGAGAGGGAATCTTGGTCCTTCGACGGTGGCGGCGAGGGTCGCCACTCGGCAACGCGTCCCTCCTTCTCCCGCACCTGCGGTGGCAGAGCCAGCCGCGAGGGGAAGGGGGAGGGGGCGAGGCCGTGGGCGAGGCCGAGGCGCTCGAGGAAGAGGAGGACGGGGCGGCGCGCCGGCCTCGCCTCCGCCAGCGGTTCCTCCTCCCGTGGAGGGTCACGTTGGGGACGACCCTTGCAAGTTCTTCGTCAGGCTGCGCCGGCCGCCTCGTCGTCGCCTTCGTCTCCCGAATCCATTTGCGCGGGAGATGGAGCTGGATCCGCCGGAGTCATTGTGGCTGCATATGAGGGGCTGCGGGATCAGCGGCACGCGGGTTCGCGTTGATTTCCCAGCCCCTCACGTGATGTATCTTCGTCGAGGATGGAAGTCGTTCGCTCATATCCACCGCCTGACGGAGGGGCTCACTCTCCATTTCAAGCTGATGGAGGGCGGCCTCCTCTCCGTCAAGGTCTTCGGGCTCTTCGGGACCTGCGCAAGGTGCTGCGTGGAGAGTTCTTCTAATAGCGAAGACTCCTCCTCGGGCGGGAGTGACGAGGAGGACAGTGGCAGCGACGATGAGGGTAGCAGGCGGCAGGATGACGGGTCCGACTAGGTGTCAGGCGCCGCTCCGTGCGACACCGGCGACCCCATCATCCATGCCGCCGGCTCCCTGAACTTCTCGGGGTCGTCCCCTTGGGCGGCTGGCGTTGGGAGGCTGCAGAAGTGGAAGAGGGCGGGCGGCAAGGCCGTCAACTCAGAGTACGCGGGCACCGACGCCTTCGACGCGTGCTGATGTCCTACCGCCTCGTCTTCGAGCTCTGCTTCCGGCGCCGCCATCACCATCCAGCCTTCGAACGGCCACCGAGATGTTCTCTTGGTGTCTTCTGCCACCCGTAGCTCGCCTAGGCGCCTCTTTTGCCCTTTTCGCCTCCTTGACCTGCCTCCTGAGGAGAGGGACAAGGAAGGGATTCCGGGAACCTTATCTCTTTTTAGTTTGTAAGCCTTCGGGCCTTAGCTGAATTTAAAACTTGTAACCCCATCATTCATGTTTTTCATTCCCTATGGACCGTACCTGAATGGAATGTTTTTAATGAAAAAGGGATGCTTGCCGGGCCATTTGTTTGCGGGTAGAACCCACGATAAGGCGTAAATCCTTGGTATCTCTAAGATAAACATTTCCTTGCCCGGCAACAGGCCTTGCCGTCTCCCCACCTCACTCCACCTTTCTCACGCCTTTGGCGGAGGCAGGGATGAGGCAGGTTCAGGCCCCTCATTTCATCCTTTCGCTGCCGCGACTACGATCAAACCTGGCCCCAGGAACGAGTCCTAGGGCCTAGAGTTAGGGGAGCACGATAGCTTTTAGGAAAAACGAGGTTTCACATACCTCAGTCCATAAGGGAATGCATGATAAGGGATGAAGAACTTATCTGAAGCTGTAGCCCCCAGCAACTTTGGTTTGTCGTGGGTGAATCTTTGCTGTTGCAGCCCCCGGTAATACTGGCTCGCCGGGGTCTAGATGCTGGTCTGTCCTCCTTCTCTTTTTCGTCTTTAAGTGATCCGGCAAGGATATGTGTGAGTCCTGCAAACCAAAGAAGACGAAAGAACGGCAAAGGGACGCACACTCGACCTCTAAGCTAGGGGTTAGTCGCTGCTAAGCACTATCAACCCTAACCAAGGACGAGACTCGACCTAGCATGAATGCTACAACTTAGGGCGCCAGCGCTTCATTTATTTATGCTCAGGGTCTGCGCCTGGCTTTGTACAAAGGGTTACATGCATCATCGGCAATGCTTGTACAAAAGGTGGCTTGCCGGGGGGGGCCGACAAGCCACGCCTCACGGGTAAAACTTGCAAAGATGCTCAATGTTCCAGGAGTTACTCACCGAAACGGCATCTTCGGTCTCCAGGCGGACTACGCCGAGCCTGGTGACTCGTATTACCCGGTAAGGGCCTTCCCGCTTTGGTGTCAACTTGTTGGAATTCGTGGCCGATTGAACGCGCCGAAGGACAAGGTCGCCTTCCTCAAGGCTTCGGGCATGAACCTTGCGGCTATGGTAGCGGCGCAAGGCTTGCTGGTAGCGTGCTGCTCTCACAGCCGCCCGACGACGATCTTCCTCAAGGAGCATTGCGTCATCTTGCCGCAGTTGCTCTTGCTCAAGCTCATCATAAGCGAGCACTCGAGGTGACCCATGTATGAGTTCAGTGGGGAGAACTGCTTCTGCCTCGTATACTAGGGCAAAGGGTGTTTGGCCGGTGGCTCAATTTGGCGTCGTTCTGACCGACCAAAGAACCGTCAGCAACTCATCAATCCAGCGCCTTCCACTCTTGTGCAGCCTGTCAAAGGTCTTTGTCCTTAAGCCCCGCAGTACTTCAGCATTTGCCCTCTCAGCTTGACCGTTGCTTCGTGGGTGGGCAACGGAAGCGAAACAGACTTTGCTGCCGAGGTCTTGAGTATACTGCATGAAGGTGTGGCTTGTCAACTGTGTGCCGTTGTCGGTGATGACCCTGTTGGGTACACCAAAACGGCACACTAGCCCCTTGAAGAACTTGAAGGCTGACTGAGTTGTGACCTTACTCACTGCCTCCACCTCCGGCCACTTTGTGAACTTGTCGATTGCAACATACAAGTACTCAAAGCCCCCGACAGCGCGAGGGAAAGGTCCTAGTATGTCGAGCCCCCAGAACGAGAAGGGCCAGGAGAGAGGAATGGTTTGAAGGGCTTGAGCTGGCTGATGAAGCTTCTTCGAATGGAACTGACACACTTCACACCTGGTGACTAGTGTCGTCGCATCCTGGAGGGCGGTGGGCCAGAAGAAACCTTGCCGGAATGCCTTGCCGGCAAGGGCACTTGACCCGATGTGGGATCCACATATGCCTCCGTGTATATCCGCCAACAGCTCCAATCCTTCCTATCGAGGGATGCACTTCAATTTCACACCATTCGGCCTCTTCCTGTACAGGACGTCATCGACGAACTGGTACATGGTAGAGCGACGGGCTACTTTTTCCGCTTCTTCCTGCTCCTTAGGAAGTTCCCCTGTTTGGAGGAATCGGACGGTGTGCTGTGCCCACGCTGGAGCCTGGGGCTCGACGGCGAGGACTAAGGGCATTTCCTCCGCGATAGGGGCGGTTGTCTCGACGGCAAGAGCTTGATGCTCCGGCGGAGGTAGCCGTCCCGTGGCGGGCTCAGCGTCCCCGGCAACATCCTTGCCGGTGGCTCCGAGGATCTCGGCAGGAAAGGACTTGTCGGGCCCTGATTTCCTCCTCTTGTTCTGCTCTGTTGATGGATCAACGGATGGCTGTGTTAGCTGAAGCACAAAGGTACCTGGTTCTACAGGTAGCTTGAGGGCAGTGCGTTTTGACAGGTAATCGGCGATGTCGTTCTCCGCTCGAGAACGTATTCAGCCTGTATACCATCGAAACGCTCTTCCAGCTTTCTCACCTCATCAATGTAGGCCTTCATCATCGGGCTCTGGTAATCCTTGTTGACTTGCTTGACGACAAGCTGCGAGTCGCCCCTGACGATGAGCTTCTTGATTCCGAGGTCCGCCACGATCCTAAGACCGGCAAGCAGCCCTTCGTACTCTGCCGTATTATTTGTTGACACCTCCCTGGGGAAGTGCATCTGGATCACGTACTTGGGGTGTTCTTCGGTGGGGGCGACAAGCAGTACGCCAGCCCTGGCACCTTGTAGGGAGAAAGCTCCATCAAAGTACATGACCCAATTGCAACTTGCCTCCTTGCCGGGGAGAGCAGTCTCTTGGGCTTCTTCGTCAGGTGTTGTGGTCCACTCTGCAATGAACTCCGCCAGGACACGGCTCAGGATCGTCGAAGTACTTTCAAACTTGAGGCCAAAGCTGGACAGCTCCAGTGCCCATTCCACAATCCTCCCGTTGCATCTGGATTGTGCAATATCCGTTGTAGAGGGAGGCGAGTGACGACAGTGATCTCGTGTGCCTGGAAGTAGTGACGCAGCTTCCTCGAGGCCATAAGAAGGCCGAAGAGCAGTTTCTGCATGCCGGAATATGTTGATCTAGCCCCCTGCAGGAGGGAGCTAACAAAGTAGACCGGGTGCTGCATCATTTTCTTCTTCGGCGGCACTTCGACTGGCCGTGTCGTCTCCGCATTGGTGGTGTCGGGCTCTGTCACTGCCATTACCTCGTCGTCAACCTCTCTCTGGGCCACTAGTGTGGCGCTGACCACCTGGTTCGTTGCTGCCAAGTATAGCAGCAACGGCTCCTGTGGCCTAGGCGCAACTAGTATTGCCACGGAGGAGAGGTATTTCTTCAAATCTTGTAATGCTGTCTCGGCTTCTGGCGTCCACTCCATCGGGCCCGCCTTTTTCAGGATCTTGAAAAAGGGAAGGGCGCGCTCAGCAGACTTGGAAATGAACCTGCCCATGGCGGCGACACAACCAGCAAGCCAACGCACATCCTTGATTCGCTTGGGTGCTTCAATCTGCTCTATAGCTTTGATCTTGTCTGGATTGGCCTCTATCCCACACTGTGACACAAAGAACCCGAGAAGCTTGCCGGACGGGACGCCGAAGACGCACTTCTCAGGGTTCAGCTTGAGATTGATCTTGCGCAGGTTTGCAAATGTCTATTGCAAATCTGGTATGAGGGTTGCCCTGTCCTTGGTTTTGACCACTATGTCGTCCATATAAGCTTCCATATTTCTATGGAGCTGGGGTTCAAAACCAATCTGGACCGCCCTCGCAAATGTCGAACCAGCACTCTTCAACCTGAAAGGCATCCGCATGAAACAATATGTACCACATGGGGTGATTAATGCTGTTTTCTCTTCGTCTTCCCTTGTCATGAAGATCTGGTGGTAGCCGGAGTAGGCATCAAGGAATGACAACAGATCACACCTAGCTGTGGAGTCAACAATTTGGTCGATGCGCGGCAATGGGAAGGGGTCTTTAGGACAAGCCTTATTGATATCTGTGTAATCAATACATAGCCTCCACTTCCCATTTGCCTTGTGCACTACGACCGGATTGGCCAACCACATCGGATGGAGCACTCCTCTTACCAAACCCGCTGCCTCCAGTTTCCGGATCTCTTCTGTGATGAACTCCTGTCGTTCCAAAGCTTGCTTTCTGACCTTCTGCTTGACGGGCCGCGCATGAGGACAGACAGCAAGGTAGTGCTCAATCACCTCCCTGGGAATGCCGGGGCTGTCGGAGGCTTGCCATGCAAACACATCGACATTCGCCCGCAGGAAGGTGACGAGCGCGTCTTCCTATTTGTCATCAAGGGTGGAGCTTATGGTGAAAGCTCCTCCCGTGCCGTCCTCATTGACGGAAACCTTCTTGGGTCCCGGCGGTATGGCCCTGTACTTCTTGTTCCCGCCGGTGGAGCTCTCTGGCATGTCCTCGACGGCAGCGCTACACTCCGAAGAGGTGCGCTTGCCGGAGTGGGTGTCCGAGGTCTCACCGGTCTTCTTCTTCTTCTTCCCTCCCAGGGCCCCAGTGGTAGGAGCAAGTGCCCTAGCGGCGGCAGCTGCTGCAACTGCTTGCCGATATAGTTGGTCAGCGCAGATCAGCGCATCTTTCTTATCGGAGGGGACGGTGATGATCGTCACAGGCCCTGGCATCTTCAGGGTGTTGTAGGCGTAGTGTGACGCCACCATGAACTTGGCCAGCGCTTGGGCGGCCAAGGATCCCGTTGTAGGGCAAGGGGATCTTGGCAACATCAAACACGATCCTCTCCGTCCTGTAGTTCAGGTTGCTTCCAAAAGTCACGGGCAGCGTGACCTTTCCCTTGGGTTGGCTTCTTCCCGGGTTGACCCCTTGAAACATGCCCGTCTATTCGGGGTCTCCATCAGGAATCTGTAGTTTCTCGATCACGGTAGGCGAGATCAAGTTCAGACCGGCCCCGCCATCGACTAGCATCTTTGTCACCTTAAGGTTGCGTATTGTCGGTGAAACCAACAACAGCAAGCACCCAACCGCAGTAGTGCGATCAGGGTGATCCTCAGTGTGAAAAATGATAGGTGTGCTGGACCACTTCAGCGGCCTTTGGGCATCAAACGATGGCTCTGCCGCTGTAATCTCTCGCGCCCACTGTTTAAGCCGGCGATGAGAGGTATGCAGCGAGGCGCCGCCATCGACGCACATGGCCTCTGTAGCTTTCTGAAACTCTTGGTCGCCGGACTCGTCATCCTCTTCATGTTCGTCGTGTTCTGGCTTTCTGTCACGGCCCCGGGCGGGCCTCTCCTGTTGTTTATCCTTGCCACGACGGCCCGCCTGGCCGTCACACTTCTTTCCGGACCCCTCATCACCTTCTTGGCCCTTCTCCTTGTCCCGCCTCTCATATTCATCCCTCTGCTTCTCAGCGAGGAGCTCAACCTGTCGACAGTCTTGGAGAGCATGGCCTTTGGTGCGATGGATCTTGCAGTACCGCTTGTCGGAGTTTCCTGACTTCTCGGTAGCCGCCAAGGCCCGGCAGGCGACACATCCGGCAATTTCCTTGCCGGGGTCATCTGCCTTGGTTTTCTTGGTGGAGCCGGTGTCATCAAATCCCTCGACGGCAAGCACGGCTTTTCCTCTGAGCTTCCTTTTGCGGCGCCGGCCATTCTTCGTCGGGGCGGAAGTATCCTCATCTGAGGAGTCGGTTTCCACGCCGGCATCTTCGTCGGGGTACTTCCTTCCCTCTTCAGCCCGGGCACATCTGTCAGCAAGAACATAAAGTTCTGCTACATCTTTCACCTTGTTCATCACCAGCTCTTCGCGCATCTTGCGGTTACGTACGTTCTGATGGAACGCGCTGATGATGGCAGCAGGGTGAACATCAGGGATATTGTACTGTATCGGGCTGATCCTCTTATATACTTGCGGAGACTCTCGCCTCCCTTCTGGGGAATGACGTGCAGGTCGCTCGCCTGGCCATGGGCTTGGTGGCCTCCAGTAAAGGCGCCCACGAACTCATGGCACAAATCCGACCAGGAGGAAATGGAATCTACCGACAAGTGCGTCAACCATGACATGGCGTTGGGTTTAAGAGCCAACGGAAAGTAATTCACAAGCACCTTATCGTCGCGGGCTCCGGCAGCTTGCATCGCGATAGTGTAAATGCTGAGGAACTCGGATGGGTGAGTCTTGCCATTGTACTTTTCACCCACGTTAGGTTTAAAAGTGCGGTGAGTGGGCCACTAGAACTGCCGCAGCTCACGGGTAAAAGCCGGACAGCCTACCTCGTAAGGTAGGCCTCCAGGGCTCTCCGGTGTCGGGTGGTTCACAGCAGGCCCTGCTCGCCTGTCTGATTGGTGGCGCGCTCTGCGCCGGCGCTCGATAGTGGTTCGAGCGTCTTCATGCTCTCGTTCCCGAAGGACTTGGCGCTGGTCACAGTGGGTCCGTGGGTCGGACGACGCTATGGAGATTTCGTCGCCCGTGACGTCACGACGGGCTGGCGTCCGAGGCGCCGGGCGAGGAGGGGGCGAGTGCACCGTGGTTGCGGCGTCGCCGGCTCTCCTGCCACTGGTGCGTGGGACTCCGTCGGAGCGCCGACCCAGGGGATCCACCGGACTCGGTTCGTCTTTGTTGGCCACCGCAACAAGGCTTCGGATAGTGGCTCTCCATTCGTCGAGTTTCCCCGTAGTGGGAGGGAAATCGAGGAGCAACTGCGCGCACGCTAGGGCTTCTGCTGGCGTCGGTGGTAGCGAAACCTGCACGGATCGCGACGCGCTTTGACTTCTCACCATGTCAGAAGGAGCTCTACCACGACCTCGCGGTTGCATGCCATCTTCGCCAGCGCCTCAGCGAGCGGGCATGTCTTCTACATCCCGGGAGGGGCGCTTGGGGCTCTTCCCGCGGCGACGCACGGGGTCTTCGGTGTGATTACGCCGTTCATCGCGCGCCGCTTGAGAGGAGCGTGCCGTCGGCGCCGGCGTGGGTGTCTGGGAAGCCCTCGCATCGCCTTCGGGCGGGGCGGCAGCGATCTTGGAAGGCCCCGCGCCACCCGCGGAGGTCCTGGCTCCGTCTTTTGAATTGGCGGCGTGCAGCCCATTACCAGGCGCACGAACATCGCCGCCTCCCAAACCCCGGCTGCTGGGACGGCGTTGGTGTTCGCGAACGGCGCCCCGGGTCCTTTTCGCGACCGGTTCGCTGCTCGCCCGCGTCGGGACGGGATGTCCGGCTTCCGACGGGCCAACCGCCACCGTCGTCTTCTTGGTTGGCGCCATGACAATGAAGGAGCGTCAAACTAACTACTAAAGCCGATTCTCACAACTGCGCTGCCCCCTACCTGGCGCGCCAAAGATGTCAGTGGGAAACGACACCTATGGGATCACAAGAATCCCTACTACGGTTGCGGGGCGCGGGGGTCGTGAGAAGAGTGGATCAAACAGATAGCACACGGTTCGTTTATCCAGGTTCGGGCCGCGAGGATGCGTAAAACCCTACTCCTGCTTTGGTGGATTGTATATATGTGTTCTTGAGCTAGCTATGGGGCGTGAGGAGCTCCAAAAAGCCAAATCCTCCTCCTGGTCGCCTTGGGCCTCCTTTTATAGGGAAGGGGTTGCCACAGTGGCACACAGGAGGTGGAAAGGGTACAGTAATGCGAGGTTATCCCTCGCATTACATGACAAGGCGCATTTAATGCACCTTGCTTAGGTGTCCTTGCTTTATCGGGGACGGGGGAGGGCCCTGTCCCGTCCGTCGCCGCTCCCTCTTGTGTTGACACGCGCCCTAGCCAGCGGTGCTTGTGGTGCCATGTAGGCAGGCAAGCAGCTGAGGTGGCGCAGTGGTAGGTCTCCACAAAGAAACTGCACGCCGCCACGCAGGTGCCTGCCCAACTGGTTGGGTCGGCAGCTGCATGCGAACGGCAGTGGAGGTGCGACTGGTGCGGGCCTGACGGTGGCCCCACGGGTGTCCTTGGAAAGGGCCTTGCCGGGGCCCCGGCAAGGGTCTTGCCGTGGCGCCCGCTGTCATCCCCGGCAAGGCTCTTGCCGGGGGCCTTGTGGTCCTCCTTGGCTGGGATCCCGCCAAGGGTCATCACCTTCTTAAGGGGGCATCTGGTCTTGAATGTCTTCATAAAGAACTGCATGCCACCATGGGGATGTCTCCCGAATCCTTGCCCCATGGGGGTAGTGGACTCAAGGGTGACTTCGCTCCGTAGGTGTGGGGCGAGCTGCCACGGCAAGGATCTTGTCGGGCTAGCTAAAGCTGCCCCTCGGCGAGGATCTTGCCTGGGGGGGGGGGGGGCCTGCTCTGTCCCCTTTGCTCTTTGTGGTCTTGGTCTTGGCGTCGTTCTGCTTCTCTTCAGCTTCGGCCTTACCTTGGCTTACTTCCCTTGTCGTGCTTGGTGTGGCGGCGCCTGTGGCTCAGACTGCCCGTGCACAGTTATAGGGGTATAAAAAGTGTACCCCCCTTTTTGTACACCGACAGTTTTCTAAGATCGATTTGTGATCAGGGTATCACCAGCTGAAGATTAGAGAGCAAGATATACCTAAGACAGCTTTTACCACGAGATATGGGTTGTATGAGTATACCGTTATGTCATTTGGTCTAACTGACGCACCTGCCTATTTTATGAACATGATGAACAAGATGTTTATGGGGTTTTTGGATAAGTTTGTTGTGGTGTTCATTGATGATATACTGGTCTACTCAAAGAATGAAGAAGAACATAAGGAACATTTGCGATTGGTACTTGGGAAGCTCAGAGAACATCAGCTATACGCCAAGTTCAGCAAGTTTGAGTTTTGGTTGAACGAAGTTGGATTCCTTGGACATGTTATATCCGGAGAAGGAATAGTAGTAGACCCCACCAAGGTTGTCACTGTGACAAATTGGGAGTCACCCACGTCAGTTGTAGAGATCTGGAGTTTTCTTGGGCTCGCAGGATACTACCGGAGGTTCATTGAGAATTTCTCAAATATGGCAAAGCCCATGACAGAGTTGTTGAAGAAGGACACCAAATTCAAATGGACTGAGGAATGTGAGGCCAGTTTTCAGGAGTTAAAGAGACGCTTGGTTACATCACTAGTGTTGATTCTGCCAGATCAACGGAAAGATTATGAAGTATACTGCGATGCTTCACGTCTAGGACTTGGAGCCGTACTTATGCATTGATATGACTTTGAGCCGCAGTATACTTCGCGAGCTACTACGGCTCAACGCATCAGTAACTACACAAGGAGTTACCCGAGGATCTTCGCGAGCTATGTTTGGAAATAGTTCCAAGAGGTTATGTAGCAGCATTGGAAATTTAGTCTACTTTGATGGATAAGATCAGAGAAGCTCAGAAGACGGACAAGGAGATTGCCGAGATAATGGAAACATTGAGCAAAGGGAAGGCCAAAGGATTTCGTGAGGATGAGCACGATACCTTATGGTTTGAGGACAACGTATATGTGCCCAATGATCAGGAGATCAGGAAGTTGATTCTGCAAGAGGCCCATGATTCACCATATTCGATTCACCCAGGAAATACCAAGATGTATCTGGATTTGAAGGACAGTTTCTGGTGGACCGGAATGAAGAAGGATATTGCGGAGTATGTAGCAGTTTGTGAAGTATGTCAGAGAGTGAAAGCAGAACATCAGAAGCCAGCCGGATTGCTACAACCATTGCTGATACCCGAATGGAAGTGGGATAAGATAGGCATGGATTTTATCACGGGATTACCCAGGACTCGTTCAGGCTATGACTCGATATGGGTTGTAGTCGATCGTTTGACGAAAGTAGCTCATTTCATCCCAGTAAAGACCACTTACGCCAGTGCTAAGTTGGCAAAGATATACATGACCAGGATCGTATGTCTGCATGGAGTTACGTGGACCATTGTATCAGATAGAGGAACCCAGTTTACTTCAAAGTTTTGGAATCAGTTGCATAAAACTTTGGGAACCAGGCTAGAGTTTAGTACAACTTTTCACCCGCAGACAGATGGACAGACTAAGAGAGTAAATCAGATTCTGGAGGACATGTTGAGAGCTTGTGCGCGAGACTATGGATCTAGTTGGGATGATAATTTGCCTTATGCAGAATTCTCTTATAACAATAGTTATCAAGCCAGATTGAAGATGGCCCCTTTCGAAGCCTTGTACAGAAGGAGGTGCAGAACACCGTTGTTGTCGGACGAAGTTGGAGACCGACAGTTATTTGGACCAGATTTGATTAAAGAGTCTGAAGAGAAGGTTAAATTGATTCATGATAGACTCAAGGTAGCCCAGTCCAGGCAGAAGAGTTATGCAGATTCTAAACGCAAGAAGACTGTTTACGAAGTCGGAGATAGAGTGTATCTTCGGGTATCCCCACTGCGAGGAGTAAAGCGCTTTCGAGTTAAGGGAAAGTTAGAGCCACAATTTGTGGGACCATACAGAATTTTGGAACCTATGGGAGAAGTTGCTTACAAGTTGGAATTGCCCGAGGGATTGTCAGGAGTTCACGATGTGTTCCACGTTTCTCAGTTGAAGAAGTGCCACGCAGAGATGGCTGATATTCCTTTGAGAGATACAGTACCGCTAGAAGCGATACAATTGGATAGTGATTTGACCTACAAGGAGAAGCCTGTTAAGATTCTTGATTTTGCCAGCCATGTCACACGTAACAAAGTAATCAAGTTCTGCAAGGTTCAGTGGAGTCATCATACTGAAGATGAAGCCACCTAGGAGCGAGAGGAAGACCTACAGAAAGATCACCCACACCTATTTTCTAGCCAACCTGAATCTCGAGGGTGAGATTCATCTTAAGGGGGGGGGTAGGTTTGTAACATCCCAAATTTTCAATTTGGAATGTTATACGTTAGATCATCATTGCATATCATATTTTATTGCATTTTGGCTTGATCCTAGAAATTCTACGCAACTCAAGGACCCACGGAGAGAGTTGGGGATTTCATTATTTTCATATTTGAGTTTTCTCAAATTTTGAAAGGAGGATCATTTTGTCTTGATTATTTTCCCTTCCTAATATTTCAAAAATAAAAATAATTGAGAGGAGATAAAATGACTTCTCCAAAATAGATGAAATATTAGAGGAAACATATTAAAAACCAAATAAATATTTTATTTGGATTTTATTGCAATTTTATTTGACTTAGAAAAATTGCATGTTTTCAAAATTGCATTTTAGAGCCAAGAAAATGTTCATCTTGTTCTAAATATTTTATTTAGACGGTGAAAATTTGTTTTGGAATTTTTATATTTTTATTTATTTTTCTAGGATTTATTTTCGGCGGAATGTTATTTAAAAAAATATGTTCGCGCGCCCGACTGGGCCAAAGGCCCAGCCGAGCCGGGCCAAGCCGACGCCGCCGCCGTCTCCCGCACCAGCTCGGGACCGGAGTCCCGAGCGAAGCCGCCGCTGCAGCCCGAGTCCGGGAGGAGCACGCCTCCCGAGATGGCCCCTCCCCCAAGCCAGCTGCCGCCCCCTCCTCTTAAATACCGCCGCCACTGACCCCCACCATCACCACCCGAGATGCCCCGCCAAACCCCGCCGCCTAGTGCCACCGCCTAGTGCCGCCGCCGCCACCGTTCGCCGCTGCCGCCTAGCGCCGCCGCCGCCGCTTGCCGTTGCCGCCCCGCCGCCGCCCGAGCAACCCGCCGCCCCACCGGGCCCTGCCGGAGCCACCGGATCTCGCCAGAGCCCCGCCGAGGTAGACGCCGGTTTTTGAGAGAATACCAATTCGGTTTTATTTCAGAAAACCCTGGTTTTTGTTTTTTTAGAATAGATTAGTTTTTTTTCGGTTTATTTATTTAGCGGGCGTTCGTCCATACGTTCGTTTTAACGAACGTTGTTCACTCGTTAGCCGCAGACAGCGAACGTTCGTTCGTTAGCCTATTCGTCAGTTTTTCTTTTTCTCGGATTTTTGAGTGATTATTTTCGATCGTGATTTCTGATCCGATTTTAGTTTTAGTTTAACTTTTCGCTCGCTTATTGGAATCAGGCGATTCAAGCGCCTAGAGTTTCGTCTCGAAACCCTGTTTCTGTTTAACCAACTCAAACAAGTTTTGCTACTGTAAAATTTGACTTTAGTCCAGATTAGTAAATGAAGCTTGTTGCTTTCGCCGTTTGAGTTTTGTTGCTTCATTTAACTTGATTCTTTTTGCAAACCGGAGTTCTTAAGTTGAACTTTTTGTTTAGATCTCTTATTTGAGTTTTACCCGTGCCCTTGCTTGATTACTTATTGTATGCTTGTTTGTTTGCGATAGAGTACCGGGAGTGTGAAGCGTGCTACTACGAGTCTCTAGGTTTCGCGGATCATCAACAAGGCAAGTAACACTTTGATCATACCTTTTTACTACCTAGTTTTATTGCACTAGATCAATCCTCAAACAATTGCATGGTTAGGATCTGATTAATATGTGGGTTTTGGGAAGTAGATGAGGTAGTACCTATCCACCTGTTTATTATCAAACCTATGGGAGTTACTTCTACGTTGCTTATATTGCTATGCTTGCTATGCTCGTAGAGGTGGTTTGGGTTTGAGAGTATTCATGACAGATGTGAGCATTGTTAATTATTGGTTAACTTAAGGTGGAAATTTTAATACACATCTAGTGGATTGAGGCACCTGGGAAACCAGTGATTGCCTGTATTTTTGGAAATCCCGGGGTACCGTGTGATTCTCCTATGGACTGCCACCCAGGCTCAAAGGGATCATAAGATTATTCATGCTAGAAATTTCCATGTGCAGACACGAGCTATTATGGGCTCTAGCATAGTTGATTAAGTCGTGTGAACTCTTATAGTGGTAGACTATCAGATGTAGGGGATGTAGGTGGCACTATCTACCCATCGTAAGGTGCTAACGCTTCTAAAAGGCTGTGTCTTGGTCATCCGTTTCTCAAACACCATGTAGTGCGAGATATCCAACGGAGGTGATTGAGTCATGTGGGGAAAAGTGCAAAAACCTCTGCAGTGTGTACAAACTAATCATGGTTAGCCATGTCCCCGGTTATGGACATCTTGAGTATCTGGTTCTTGGATTGTCATGTGGATCTCATCACTCTTAATTATAAAATTTGATTGGGTTATTAATTACTTTTAATTTGGATTGAGATGGGGTTTACCATTATCAATGTTTAACAACCACCATGATAGTTAAATAAAATTTATTCCTTTCCAGTAGGGAAAAATTGGCTTTTCGCAAAACATATTAACCATACAACCTCCACCAGCCATATATGCAAGTAGTGATAGCATTATTCTGTTCATTACTCTTTTGTGTTACCTTGCCAGCATATTCCATGTGCTGACCCGTTTGCGGGCTGCAACGTATCATGTTGTAGACTTTTCAGATGACGAGTAAGGAGCCTTAGGTCGTGATCTTTCACTCAGTGATGCCGTTGGAGTTGATGGACTCACTTTATCTTCCAAGCCTTCCGCTGTTATCATATTAGATGGCCTTAAGCCATATTTATTGTATAAGTTCTCTTTTGAGACCCTCGATGTAATAAGTGTGTGATTTCTACTCTGTTATAAATCCTTCAAGTACTGTGTGTGTCAGCATTACTGATCCAGGGATGACACTTATGCACAGAGATCAGACTGTTTGAGGTCTGCTCGCTACATTGTTATGGTACCTTGTCCCCGTTTGGGACCGTTTTTGCCACGACGGTGGCCGTTGATGCCTTTGGTAGGCATGGGGCCACCCATGATTAGCCCAGTGGGGAGTTGGTCGGAGTGGCCGGGAGAGTGTCATGGCAATGGAAGGGTTTCGTCGGAATGCCGTTGGTCCACCTGAATGGGATGACGGGGCCATGGATTCCATGGTGTGGGTAAAGTGCGCTACCTCTGCAGAGTGTATTTAATCTATCGATAGCAGCATCCTCGGCTATGGACATAGCTCGTGAGTAAGTCACACCATGGATCAACATTAATAAATAAACTTTCACATTAAAGTTTAATTGTTGGCACTGGTTATGTGATGATTTGTGGGATCATGAATATGATTGTGGTGAGAACCAAAGTGTTGGTTTCGGTTGTGATCCACGTATGATCACCGTTTGGTTACGAGGTAACCCGTCTAGTAAGAGAGTCCGAGTGACTCAGTACACATGTTGATTTCACCGCATTCGTAGTATCATGTTGCATTAACCTGATTAATTGTCATGATATTGTTTGCCATTATGCTTATGCTTGTTGTGAGCTTGCGAGTACATTCAATGTACTGACCGTGCGTGTCATGCCAGATTTCAGGCAAGTTGTTTCAGATCGGAGAGCTTTCCTTGTCTAGATCATGTCCACATTGGTGTCCCTGTGCTATGGAGCTCCACTTTGTCGTCGTTCCGCTGCCGTGTACTTATCGTGATCGAGGCCCCTTCATGTTCATTAAATAATGTACATACTATTCAGCCGCACCGTGTGTGCCGCTTGGCCTCGCTACACTATGTAATATCAGACCTATGTTCTGCTAGTATCCATAAAGCAGTTGTTTTATGTACCAAGTTGTTGTGTATTGCTAGAAGACTTGATCTCTGGGCTGGCAATGCAAGGTAAACCGGTTGCTCTGAGCCGGGGTGCCACAACGCTTGGTATCAGAGCCGCGCTGACTGTAGGACACGCTAGACCGTCGATGCGCTAGCTAAACGGTAGTTAGCTTAGTCCAAGTGCCGGTAGTAATAGAAATTTATTTTTGCATTGCATGCATTTTATTTGTTATTATTACTGACCGCTTGATGATTGTGAGTGTAGATGGCTCCAGTTCCGATCATGTACCAGTCTTAGCCAGCCCCGTACACACCGCTGCACCTGCTTCAGAACGTGTGGCGAGGACTCTACCCAGAGGGCGCTGATCCAGTGTATCAGGTGTATCGGGAGCATCTGGTCGGATCAATGTATTAGTACTACGCTGTGACGCCCCGAGACCGACGCTTCAGAAGACTTCCATATTTTTGTGATCACCGTGTGTTCTTTTGTGCTTGCTCTTTTATTTTTTGCATTGCATCATGTCATCATGCCATCATGTCATTAATCTTTGCATCTCAACTCAACTAATAAATTGCATAGATGGTTGATCTGCTTAAATTGAGGGAAGGTGACTTCTCTTTATAACATATCCTCCCAATATTAGGGAGCTATATTAAATATTTCTTTAATTTGGAAATCACCATAACACACTTGTAAATTATCCCAATGCCTTTGTTATCTTAATTCTTGGTCTCCAACTTTGCCCATAAATTCTTTCATCACTTTCCGGAGCTCTACCAAAAATCTCAACATTTTGGCCACTCCTAAATCTTGTCCTAGTTCAAACCATTTGAATTAAATTCAAATGAGTTTGAATTTAATTCCTGCAATCTTGCCACTACTATTTTTCATAGACCGTGCACATTTTTGTGAGTCCAGGAAAATTATCCGCGTGTCCAACTTCTTCCCCTAACCTCCCTTTCTTTTCTTTCTTATCTCTGTATTTTTTTATTTTCTTAGTGAGAGAATAAAGAGAGCCTACAGCCTAGCCGGCCTCTAAGCCCAAAGCCCAGCCGGCGCCCCCACCAGCTCTAACCCTAGGCCGACCCCCTCCTCTCGCTCGTCTTCCTCATTCCCTCTACACGCCACCGCAGCCCTGATCCCCATCTCTCTCGCTCTTCTCTCGGTATCCACCATCTCCCCTTCGTCCTCCTTCGTCGCCACACGCAGAGGAGCAGGCCCTCGCGCCGTGCGCCTCGCCCGCCCTGCTCCCGGTCAACCTCACCGCCGACCTCCTTGCCCCATCACGTCGTTCCTCAAGCTCCCGCGCCGACGCCCTCCATCGGCTGCTCGCACCTGCAGCTCCGTTCGCGAGCTCGTGGAGCCATGGCCGCCACAGGAGCCTCGCGCCCGACCCCCTCGCTGAGGCCATGGATGTCTGCGGGCCCGCCTTTCTGCACCTCCACACGCTGCCGGCACACGCCACCAACCGCTGCTCCGCCTCCATCGAGCTCCATCCCCTGCTGTCACTAGATCGCCAAGATGCAACCCCGACCCCGTCGGCCCCTTCCTCGTACAACGCTCAAGCCTTCATGCCCGAGGCCTTCGTCATCTCCCTGTGTTGCGCTGCGTGCGACCCTGTCAGCCCCATGGTCGCCACCTCTGCAGCCTCCTGCTACTGTTTCGTGCGCCTTCGCTGTCGGTTGGCATTGACGCAAGACCAACGGCTTCATCGTCGTTCGCCTACACGCCCGAACCTCGAAGATCCCGTGGAACGCCAAGTACCACTATCCATCTCCGAGGATTTCGCCAAGTACGGCACCGGACGCCAAGTATGACTACACCATGGTGATACGTGAACAACTACACATCTACAACTAGTGTACCTCTACATCCTGGAATCGCGAAGTACCGCACCGAAATGCAAGTACAACAAGGAACTCCAAAGGAATTGGATGCGCCAAGTTCCTCTTTGTCCATGATGATTACGCCAAGACCCCGAGATCGACTTCACAGACTCACAAGTACCACGGCGACCATCAAGACCGCAAAGTTCCACTACCAGTTTATGTTTTGGAATCGCCAAGTCAGACTATAATGCGAAGACCATGTACAACTACTTCCATTTCGAACCCGTCCACCTCGAAACGCACGCTTCAAAGGTATAACCGCCAGAACAACCGCCATGGACCGAATGCATGTGTTGTATGAGATGCACCGTTTGCACCGTGTCCGAATTGTCACTCGTTTCCATGCCACTAACCCGTGGGAACCCGGTAGTCGCGAGCACCCCACCATCTCTAGCATGTTTCGCACATCCGCACGCTTCCTTTTGCACCGGTATCTCCATTAGCTACCGGAACAGATATGTTGTCGTGGCATCATTTTCGAATTTGTCTCCATGACACCCCTTTCTTCCACCACGGTGACAAATGCTTCATGACATTCTCATGTCAAAATTTTCATAAAAATGGTATAAAACTTGCATAGCTCATTCGCATCATGATAACAACATTTAAAATATTTTAGATTGTTGTTTGCATTAAATTGCTATATGCACATGAGGATTTATCGGAATTGTTATTTGTTATTTCCGGCCTCATTTAAACTTGCCTAAATAGATAGTTTATTTATGCTTCACCCCTTGCCATGTTGAATAACATTTAATATTGTTGGGTACATAAACAAGAGCGAACTAAATAAATTGAATGTGGTGTTTTGTCAATATGCAACTCGTTGCATATTGAGCTCCACTTAATTTGTAGTATTGTTTGTGCACTTTGCCATGCCATGCCTCTTCAAACCGGACATGCATCATACTTGATTGTGCATCATGCCATGTTTATGATTGTGTGTTTACCATGCTGTTTGCTTCTTTCCGGTTTGCTTCTCTCATTAGCTTCGGTTTTGTTCCGGAGTTGTGAGGGTCCGTTCGACTACGTTCGTTTGTCTTCATCATGGACTTGATCTTCTTCCTAGTGGAATTTCAGGCAAGATGACCATACCCTCGAAATCACTTCTATCTTTGCTTGCTAGTTGCTCGCTCTTTTGCTATGCCGCGATACCTACAACTTGCTATATCATGCCTCCTATATTGCCATGTCAAGCCTCTAACCCACGCCTTTCCTAGCAAACTGTTGTTTGGCTATGTTACCACTTTTGCTCAGCCCCTCTTATAGCGTTGCTAGTTGCAGGTGAAGATGAAGTTGGTTCCATGTTGGAACATGGATATTTTGGGATATCACAATATCTCTTATTTAATTAATGCACCTATATACTTGGTAAAGGGTGGAAGGCTCGGTCTTATGCCTGGTGTTTTGTTCCACTCTTGCCGCCCTAGTTTCCGTCATACCGGTGTTATGTTCCTTGATTTTGCGTTCCTTACACGGTTGGATGATTTATGGGACCCCCTTGACACTTCGCCTTGAATAAAACTCCTCCAGCAAGGCCCAACCTTGGTTTTACCATTTTCCTACCTAAGCCTTTTCCCCTTGGGTTCCGCAGACTCAAGGGTCATCTTTATTTTAGCCCCCGGGCTAGTGCTCCTCTAAGTGCTGGTCCAAACCGAGCGATGTCCGGCGCCCCCTGGGCAACCAGGGTCTATGCCAACCCGACGTCTTGCTCATCCGGTGTGCCCTGAGAACGAGATACGTGCGACTCCTATCGGGATTTGTCGGCACATCGGGCAGCTTTGCTGGTCTTGTTTTACCATTGTCGAAATGTCTTGTAACCGGGATTCCGAGACTGATCGGGTCTTCCTAGGAGAAGGTATATCCTTCGTTGACCGTGAGAGCTTGTGATGGGCTAAGTTGGGACACCCCTGCAGGGTATTATATTTCGAAAGCCATGCCCGCGGTTATGAGGAAGATGGGAATTTGCTAATGTCCGGTTGTAGAGAACTTGACACTTGACTTAATTAAAATACATCAACCGCGTGTGTAGCCGTGATGGTCTCTTTTCGGTGGAGCCCGGGAAGTGAACATGGTTTGGGTTATGTATGAACGTAAGTAGTTTCAGGATCACTTCTTGATCACTTCTAGCTTCGCGACCATTGCGTTGCTCCACTTCTCGCTCTCATTTGCGTATGTTAGTCACCATATTTTCTTAGTGCTTGCTGCAGCTCCACCTCATTACCCCATCCTTCCTATAAGCTTAAATAGTCTTGATCTCGCGGGTGTGAGATTGTTGAGTCCTTGTGACTCACAGATACTTCCAAACAGTTGCAGGCGCCGATGATACCAGTGCAGGTGACGCAACTGAGCTCAAGTGGGAGCTCGATTCAATGAAGATCATGTTCATTGTGTTGTTTTCGTTTCCTGTTGATCAGTAGTGGAGACCAGTTGGGACGATCGGGGATCTAGCATTTGGGGTTGTCTTCTTTTATTTTTCTTCCGTAGTCGGACCTTGTGTGTACTCTGAATGATGTATGTTTAATTCATGTATTGTGTGATGTGGCGATTGTAAGCCAACTCTTTATCTCATTCTTGTTCATTACATGGGATTGTGTGAAGATGACCCTTCTTGCGACAAAATCACCATGCGGTTATGCCTCTAAGTCGTGCCTCGACACGTGGGAGATATAGCCACATCACGGGTGTTACATACGCGGAGGTCACTCTACACCAAAGCTCACCTTCCGGCGCTTACACCCATTCCACTAAGGGTGCTTTCACTTCCACGCCGTCTTAGGCTATTCAGTTTGCTGCACTCGAGGCTCTTGTAGACTTGCGCTACAACGAGGTTTGCATGTATACCCACCCATGTTTCTTTTTCTACCTGTCTCTGCACGAGAACGAGCATTTCACCTTCCCTTTTATTGATCCGGCGTGCGATCGTTCTGCTAGCCACCTTTCTTGCTATATCACTTCCACTTATCTCTTGATCTATGAGTTAGCCCGAGAGCTGACCCGAGCCCGGGTCGCTCTTGCCGCTGCTCGTAATAGGAACCCTCCACCTACTGTTAGTTTCACTACGTTTGTTCCCCCAGCCTCCGTTACTCCAGTTACTTCGGTGACTACTCAGGGTATCACCAACCCTTTGGCAGTGACCCCTCGCAGTGCCCCTGCTGCGTGGGCTTCCCTTGTCGCTACTCCTGCAGCTCCTATGCTTAGATCCCGTCCCGCACCTGCCCCTGAGGGAGAGTCCTCGAGGCAGCGCCGCCGTGTCACTTTTAACCCAGAGGTATCCACTATCTGCTCAGGATCTGAGTCTGACTCAGGAGAGGAGCCCGCCGCAGCGACAGCTGAGCACTAGATCATTAATTAGGGTATAAAGGTCATCATGAGGTTGATGTACGGATGTAGTCGTACGTGTCATGATGCTTAGTTTCATGTATGTGGGTAGTCGAAACCATCATGATGTTATCTTCCATGTATGAGTCTATGTATAATTATGTTGGAACCTTTTTATTCAACCTGATTTCTTTTTGCTGCTTTCTTTTGGGTTTGTCGCTGGCTTTTATTCCCATTTTGGATATTTCTCATCTCCGTTGCTTTATATTGGGAAAACAAATAATTGGATGACGCGGGAGGAAGTAGCAGCCACGCTTGTGAGGATGTTCCTGTTCGTTGCTCCGCAAGATAGGCAGGACATTCCCCCGAGCCGTATCAGCCACCACTGCCTCCACCACCACATCGTCCCCTCCACTGAGCAAATCATGTGTATGTTTGAAGAAAGAAGGAACAACGATCTGTCAGAATGGAAATCAGAATGGTTGGGCAGAATGGAAATCAGAATGGTCACCACTCCAAACTGTCAGATTTTTAGAGGACCAAGCCTCCCAGTTTCAGTCAAGTTATAGATCCTTTGGATGCCGATGATTTGCTAAGGACTATTGAGAAAAAGCTTGAGATTGCTCGCACTGAAGAAGCTGAGAAGGTTCCGTTTGCTACGCATTATCTTGAAGGAGCTGTCGCTATATGGTGGGATAATGCTAAGGCTCTATGGCCCGCGGACGAAGAAATTACTTGGAATAACTTCAAGGACCACTATCGCAAATATCATATTCCAGCCGGGATTATGAAGGTTAGGCAGTGCGAATTCCTCGCCCTCACACAAGGAAGCCTGATAGTAAGTGAATATCTGCACAAGTTCAACCATCAGGCCTGCTATCCTCTTTATGATGTGGCCACAGAAGAAAGGAAGGTCGACAAATTTCTTGGAGGACTGAACCAACTACTCAGATATACTCTCAGCATGTTTGATTTCCCGGATTTCCAAACCCTAGTCAACAAAGCTCTCATCACAGAAAGGGAACACAAGCTCGTGCAAGACAACAGGCCTGCAAATAATGACCACAAGCGCAAATTCGAGACTAAGAAGGATGGACAACCAGTATAGAAGGCTCATACCTGGCAGCAAACTTAGATTGAGTACAAACCTAATTGGTAGCAGAATGTTAACAAGACCACTACCCAAGTCAAGAATGTCGTGACCAGCCCGGTGCATGAAGAATGCCAACGCAACAATTCCTATTTTAATTGTGGTAAGACCGGACATTATGCCAGACAATGCCCCAAGAACGACAAGCCAACTGCCCCATTCAGGTCACAAGTCAATCATCTAGAGCCCTATTCAGCCTCAAGGGCCATCCAAGGGCAAATTCACCACCTCTCCGCCGACGAAACCCAAGAGGACCCGGAAGTCGTCATTGGTATGTTTCATGTTAATAACATACCTGCAATAGTTTTATTTGACTTTGGGGCTTCCCACTCTTTTATTTCGCGGAGTTTTGCTGCCCAAAATAAATTTCCTTGCTCGATTTTGGGAAAGAATATGCTGGTACAATCCCCGGGATCTTTGCTCAAAAGCAATCTGGTCTGCCAAAATTTGGAAATTGATATCAAAGGAGTCAGTTTTCTGACGTCCTTGATTGTCATCGAGTCTGCTGAATTGGATATTATTTTGGGAATGAATTGGTTAACCCAATATCAAGTATGCATCAACTGTGCGACCGGAGAAGTCACCTTGACCAGTCATGAAGGTTGAACCACGAAGTTTTATGCCAGGAGAAGCATACCCAAGAAAGAAATGGTTTTCACAGCCATGGCTGAAGAATTGGAATTAATTCATGTGGTCAGTGAGTTTCCAGATGTATTTCCGGAGGAATTACCAGGCATGCCGTGAGACAGGGAGCTAGAGTTTACAATTGATCCGGTGCCTGGAACTGCATTGTTATACAAGAAGTATTATTGAATGCCCTTGTCAGAATTAGTGGAATTAAAGAAATAGCTTGATGAGATGCTTCAGAAGGGATACATCCGTCCGAGCTCTTCACCATGGGGATCACCCACAATATTTTTGGACAAGAAGGATGGTAGTCTTCGGATGTGTGTAGATTATCGCCAGCTAAATGATGTCACCATCAAGAACAAATATCCTCTGCCAAGGATTGATGATTTGTTTGATCAACTTAGTGGGGCAAAAGTATTCTCCAAGGTTGATCTATCACCAGCTCAAAATCAAGAAGGAAGATATTCCCAAGACCGCATTCACCACTCGATACAACCTTTATGAATTTACAGTCATGTCTTTCAGTCTCACCAATGCCCCTGCCTTTTTCATGCATATGATGAATAAGGTATTTATGGATTTCTTGGATAATTTCGTAGTGGTCTTCATCAATGACATCCTCATTTACTCAAAGAGTGAAGAAGAACACAAGGAACACCTCAGATCAATTTTGCAAAGGCTCCGTGACCATCAGCTATATGCGAAGTTCAGCAAATGCGAGTTCTGGCTCAAGCAAGTTGGATTTTTGGGGCATGTTCTTTCCGCAGAAGGGATAGTTATGGACCCAAGTAAGTTGAAAGATGTGCTTGATTGGACTGCACCTATGATAGTGTTAGAAATCCGGAGTTTCCTTGGATTAGCTAGATACTACCGCCGCTTTATCGAGGGATTCTCCAAGATTGCCAAGCCAATGACAGAGCTCCTCAAGAAGGACAAGAAGTTTGAATCGACTGTGGATTGCGAAAGGAGCTTCACCAAGCTAAGAACCCAGCTGACAATAGCACCAGTAATGACTCTGCCAGACATCTACCGCAGCTTTGATGTATATCGCGATGCATCTAGAAAGGGCCTTGGATGTGTACTCATGCAAGACGGCAAGGTTGTGGCCTACGCATCTCGACAGTTATGACCGCACGAAGGAAACTATCCCATGCATGATTTGGAGTTGGCCGCTTGTTGTGCATGCTTTGAAAATTTGGAGACACTACCTCATTGGAAAAAGGTGCCAAATTTTCACCAACCACAAGAGTCTCAAATATATATTCACTCAACCGGACCAGAACCTTTGACAGCGGAGATGTCTTGAGTTGGTCAAGGATTATGACCTCGGGATAAATTACCATTCGGGTAAAGCTAACATGGTTGTCGATGCCCTCAGCCGCAAGCCTGCCGGTCTGACTATTTTAATGGATTCCTTGCATCCGGAACTTCAAGATGAGATTGCTCAGCTCAATTTGGTGATAATTGATGCCAGTCTTGCCAATATATTGGAAGTTGCCCCTACCCGTGAGGATGAGGTTCGCACAGCCCAGGTAGATGACGTATTGTTGCAATTCCATGCCCAATGTATGCAAGAAGGAAAGGTTTAGGATTTCTCTAAGGATCAGCAAGGTACGCTAAGGTTTCGAGAGAGGATTTGCGTACCCGAGAAAGCAGACCTGAGAAAGAAGATTTTCGCACAAGCACACGAATCTTCGTATTCAATTCATCCAGGAGGTACCAAAATGTACAAGACCTTCGTCAGATATTTTGGTGGGATGGAATGAAGAAAGATATTGCATATTTTGTCGCCTGTTGTTATATATGCAACAAAGTAACGGCGGAACACCAAAAGCCCGCCGGACTCCTTCAACCGCTACCCATCTCACAATGGAAATGGGACGATGTCTGCATGGATTTTATCACCATCCTACCAAGGACTCACCGAGGTAATGACGCAGTATGGGTCATAGTGGACATGCTAACTAATACGTCTCCAACGTATCTATAATTTTTGATTGTTCCATGCTACTATATATTCTGTTTTGGATGTTTAATAGGATTTATTATACACTTTTATATTACTTTTGGGACTAACCTACTAACCCAAGGCCCAGTGCAAATTGCAGTTTTTTGGCCTATTTCAGTGTTTCGCAGAAAAGGAATATCAAATGGAGTCCAAATGGAATGAAACCTTCGGGAGCGTGATTTTTGGAACAAACGTGATCCAGAGGACTTGGAGTGGACGTCAAGAAACCAAAGAGGAGGCCACGAGGCAGGGAGGCGTGCCTGCCCCCTGGGCGCGCCCCCACCCTCGTGGGCCCCTCGTGGCTCCCCTGACCGACTTCCTTCGCCTATATATACTCTTATACCCCCAAAACAACGAAGAGCATGATGAAACCCTATTTCAACCACCGCAACCTTCTGTACCCATGAGATCCCATCTTGGGGCCTTTTCCGGCGCTCCGCTGAAGGGGGCATCGATCATGGAGGCCTTCTACATCAACACCATAGCCTCTCCGATGATGTGTGAGTAGTTTACCTCAGACCTTCCGGTCCATAGTTATTAGCTAGATGGCATCTTCTCTCTCTTTGGATCTCAATACAAAGTTCTCCTCGATCTTCTTCAAGATCTATTTGATGTAATGTTCTTTTGTGGTGTGTTTGTCGAGATCCAATGAATTGTGAGTTTATGATCAAGTTTATCTATGAACAATATTTGAATCTCCTCTGAATTATTTTATGTATGATTGCTTATCTTTGCAAGTCTCTTCGAATTATAAGTTTGGTTTGGCCTACTAGATTGATCTTTCTTGCAATAGGAGAAGTGCTTAGCTTTGGGTTCAATCTTGTGGTGCGCGATCCCAATGACAGAAAGGGAAACGACACGTATTGTATTGTTGCCATCGAGGATAAAAAGATGGGGTTTATATCATATTGGATGAGTTTATCCCTCTACATCATGTCATCTTTCTTAAAGCATTACTCTGTTCTTATGAACATAATACTCTAGATACATGCTGGATAGCGGTCGATGTGTGGAGTAATAGTATTAGATGCGGAATCATTTCAGTCTACTTCTCACGGACGTGATGCCTATACACATGATTATACCTAGATATTCTCATAACTATGCTCAATTCTATCAATTGCTTGACAGTAATTCGTTTACCCACCGTAATACTTATGCTCTTGAGAGAAGCCACTAGTGAAACCTATGGCCCCTGGGTCTATTTTCCACCATATTAATCTCCCAACAATTAGCTATTTCTGGCGCCGTTTATTTTACTTTGCATCTTTATCATAAAAATACCAAAAATATTATCTTATCATATCTATCAGATCTCACTCTCGTAAGTGACCGCGAAGGGATTGACAACCTCTTTATCGCGTTGGTTGCGAGGTTCTTATTTGTTTGTGTAGGTGCGTGGGGCTCGAGCGTGGTCTCCTACTGGATTGATACCTTGGTTCTCAAAAACGGAGGGAAATACTTACACTACTTTACTGCATCACCCTTTCCTCTTCAAGGGAAAACCAATGCAGTGCTGAAGAGGTAGCACCTACCAAAACCCTCATGCTTGTTGTGAGAAGCTCTGGTTTGTGAGAAGCATATACCCAAACCTGCCCCAAATGGGATAAAAAATTTACCACGGCATGTTGATGCCGCTCCATGATAGCATGCCAAGTTTCATGAATTTCAGACGAGTTTTGGATTTACTAGAGTTTAAAAACTAGGCATCTCAATGTTTTGCCAGCAATCAATGGTGCCCTGGTGTGTGAAATTCATTCCCATTTCTCGCATGGGACCTAAGCATGCACCCAAGGACACAGATTTGATTTTTCAACCAATTTATATGCACTGGAGCATGTGCATGTAGTTCAAATTTGAATTATGCACATAAATGCATTGAAAACTCAGCTAATGCATAAAAATGTCCAAACGAACCCCGAAAAATCACAAAAATTGACACAACACTCCTGTTGTTCTATGTTGACACGAGAATAAATTTGGAAGCAATAAGAGGCAATGAATATTGTTTCGTCCCCAAAGGTGGGAGGTTCCATACCGAAACCATCATGCTTGTTGTGAGAAGCTCTGGTTTGTGAGAAGCATATACCCAAACCTACCCCAAATGGGACAAAAAATTTACCACGCCGTGTTGATGCCGCTCCATGATAGCATGCCAAGTTTCATCAATTTCAGACGAGTTTTGGATTTACTAGAATTTAAAAACTAGGTATCTCAATGTTTGCGGCCAAGTGACAGTGGCAGGATGTTTGACATTCATTCCCATTTCTTGCATGGGACCTAAGCAGGCAACCGAGGACACATATTTGAATTTTCAACTAACTTATATGCATTAGAGCATGTGCCTATAGTTAAAATTTGAATTATGCACATGAATGCACAAAAAACTCAGTTAATGTATAAAAATGCCCAAGCGAACCCCGAAATATCCCAAAAATTGACAAAAACACTCCTATTGTTCTATGTTGACTCTCGGAAAAAAATTGAAATCGAGAAGAGGCAACGGATATTATTTCATCCAGAAAGGTGAAACGTTCCCTACCGAAACCATCACACTTGTTGTGAGAAGCTCTGGTTTATGAGAAGCTTATACCCAAACCTGCCCCAAATGAGACAAAAATTTACCACGGCATGTTGATGCCGCTCCATGATAGCATGCCAAGTTTCATGAATTTCGGATGAATTTTGGATTTACTAGAGTTACAAAAGCAGGTACATCGATGTTTGCCGAAGAGGCATGGTGCCGTGGTGTTCGAATTTCATCCCCATTTCTTGCATGGGAGATAAGCATAAACCCATGGAGACATATATGATTTTACAACCCATGTTCGTGCGTCAGAGCATGTGCATGTAGTTTAATTTTGAATTGTGCACCTGAAATGGCTAGAAAACCAATTTAATGTATAAAATGTTCAAATGAACCCTGAATAATTGCAATTCTTTTACGACACACATATAGTTGCATGTTCACTCCAGATAAAAGGTCTAGCAATTCAAACACCATCCATTGCCGCTGTGACCCCATTATGTAATTCAAATCAAGATGGGAAATCAAGTAGATTGCACACAGTTTATTATCACTGATCGTGTGAGATGTAGCACAAAATATCCTAGAGCGCCGTCGGTGTATAGTACGCCTATGGCTTACGCGAGAAGGTGCATCGGCTACAGTCCCCAGCCGGTGTCTCAAGCACACTAGCTCGCTCCCCAAATATCATTTCACTTTTCAATCGTCGCTGGTGAAAGATCGGCACGTGGACCCGCGTCGTGAGGGCAATTTCGGTGGCCCACTCCGGCGAGAGTGCGGCCGCAACCGCCATGCGCATGCTAACAAGGTTCATGAGCGCAACCGCAATCTGCAACCAGGCGGCCATGGCAGCCCAAACGGCTGATGTTTCTTCTCAGGTGGCTGCAGCAACATCTGGCTCGGGGATAACAACTGGCGAGAGCAGCACAGGAGTTGTCCGTTCTGCAGCGGCGGCCTTAGCCCTGATGGAGGCCTCCCATGCCCAGCTCCTGGCGGTCACCGCGTAAATCGAATGAAGCTTCTCCGACAACGGTCAGCAACCCACGACCGAAGAACTGGCAATCGCCGAGAGCGTTCGAGCAGCCGTCCGTTCCTCCGCCGCATACCTTGTGACAATGGATCCCGTCCTAGCCCAGATCGCGTCCGCGCACGCCCAGCTCGTGGCGGCATTTTCCAAAGAGATGGCGGACGCGGATGGCGAGATGCTTGCCGACTATGGTGTGATGGATGCCATGGAGCCCCTTCCCCAGGAGACTGTCGGGCGCGAGCTAGATATGGAGGCGGCAGCGGAGATCGACGAGCACCAGCCGTAGTAGTACTCTTTGTTTTGTTTAATTAAGAGCACTGGTCTTTAATTTGTTAGAGTAATGTTTAGATCAGCTAGCTCTGTTTAATTGTTGAACTTGCTCGATTAAGAAGTGTGGGTGTGCTGTAGTCTCCTTTGTGTACCCAAATTATGCAATGACGTGGATGACCACTGTAACCATGGAAATTCGAACCAAATTTTTTTACGTCCAAACTCATCAGACACGGGTTAAGCTATCTGAATCGTTTGTGATGTTGACATATCATACACAGTTCTGAATAAGGGACCGTGTCTGATGACACTTTGCGTGCCAGTTTTTTTGCTGAAGTGATTCCAAATTTCCGGCTTCTATAGAAATATCTACCTCCGCGCCCCCTCCCCCTTACCAAAAGCCACATTTCCCCTCTTTCCGCCTTCCTTTCCAAGTTGAAACCTTCACTCCTTGCTTGCGGCGCGGCCTCCTTGACGGCAACACTCCTTCACGCTGCTCGGCCTCACCTATCCAGGCAGGTAATCCACACCGACCCCCATCCTCCTCCTCCTTCCACATCCCACATGCCCCAATCACCAGCGCGAGCGCGACACCTTCCACCCAAATCACCGACCCCTCCACCAAATAAGCGCCGCCCTAAACCATGGTGCACGCAGTATAGCCAGGATCTCAACGAGCATTTGGCAGCAGAGAAGCAAATCGCGGTCGCACACGCGGATGAGGTCGCGATGGCTGACATTCATGCCGACCCCCAGATCTTGGAGGATCACCTTGCCATTTGCTAGCTACGCCGGTTAAGCATGCTCGGTTTACCCATTGCGTGTGCTGCTCCTGCATTTCCTTCACAAATTCTAGTGAATTGTGCTATCTAATTTTACCATGCAGTCTGTTGCCCTAGTGTATATGTTATATATGTCGTGCAGTGTGGTGCTCGCTTATTAACTGTTTTGTTAATTAGTCATCGTCTTCAGTTAACTGTTTGGTTCAATTCTGCAAATGTGATGTTTAATTCTTCAGGCTGGAATTTTGTATTGTCTTCCATGTGAGAAATAAACCAAATTTATCTTTACAAAATACATGAGAAACGAATACAATTGCTATATTTCCAAGTTGGCATGCTTGGTTTGGTTATACATTGAGCAATGTGGTGCTCAGTTAACGTTTGGTTCATTTGTGTTGTCGTGTTTAGTTAACTGTTTCGTTCAATTCTGGAATGCGATGTTCAATAGTTGTGGGTGCATTATGTTATTGTATACCATGTGAGGAATAAATTGAATTTGGCTGTAGTAAATACATGAGAAACAAATACAATTGCTACAATTGGTTGTAGTTAACTGTTTGGTTAACTGTCTGATCTTCAATTAGGAGTATGTTATATTGTGCAATGTGGTGCTCAGTTAATATTGGTTCATTTGTTGTGGTGTTTAGTTAACTGCTTGGTTCAATTATGCAATGCGATGTCCAATTGTCGTGGGTAGAATTTTGTATTGTTGTGCATGTGAGTAATAAATCAAATTGGCTGTACTTAATACATGAGAAACATATACAAGTGATATATTTCCTAGTTCTTAATCATGCTTGGTTTGGATAAATGGGTTTTCCATGTGGCTTGAATTAATCTGATGAATCTGCAATGTGCTTATTTTTCATCAACATATTTTACTAATAGCATGCGAACCCTTACTTAACCTGATGAGTAACTACCTTATATGTGTTGCAGGGAAACAATGGGAAGCACTGAGGTTTACAATCAAGGTTAGCACGTGCATGATCTGCTGTCTGATAGCACAATATTGTGCAATTGCAGGGACCATTCTAATATTTTTGTTTTAACAATTTTGTCTTGCACATGTAGGTCCTGCTGTCACAGGTTTTGACCCACAGTTCGACCATTTTTGCATATGGGGAAATAAATTGTCCATGAATATCAATCAAATCAAGAAACTCAGAAAGATTGTTAGGATAAAGAAATTAGCGACAAAAAACAAGAAGATCTTTGTCTGCATAGTGAAGAAGACATCAGTTCACAACAAGATGGTACTAAGTATTATACCTTGCCTGTTTTTTATTCACTTGCCCCATTTCCAATATAGAGAAGATATTTATGCACATCCTTGTTTTCAGGCCTTTCCAAAGCAGTTCACTGATGATTACTGATACGTCTTCGTCGTATCTACTTTTCCAAACACTTTTGCCCTTGTTTTGGACTCTAACTTGTATGATTTGAATGGAACTAACCTCGGACTGACGATGTTTTTAGCAGAATTGCCATAGTGTTATTTATGTGCAGAAACAAAACTTCTCGGAATGACCTGAAACTTCACGGAACATCTTTTTGGAAATAATAAAAAATTGTTACAAAAGATGAAGGCCAGGGGGCCCACCACCTGTCCACGAGTGAGGGAGTCCTCGATTAGGGGTTGTCCGGATGGCCGGACTATACCTTCAGCCGGACTCCTGGACTATGAAGATACAAGATTGAAGACTTCGTCCCGTGTCCGGATGGGACTTTCCTTGGCGTGGAAGGCAAGCATGGTGATGCGGATATTCAGATCTCCTACCATTGTAACCGACTTTGTGTAACCCTAACCCTCTTCGGTGTCTATATAAACCGGAGGGTTTTAGTCCATAGGACGAACCTCAACATACAACAATCATACCATAGGCTAGCTTCTAGGGTTTAGCCTCCTTGGTCTCGTGGTAGATATACTCTTGTACTACCCATATCATCAATATTAATCAAGCAGGACATAGGGTTTTACCTCCATCAGGAGGGCCCGAACCTGGGTAAAACATTGTGTCCCTTGTCTCCTGTTACCATCCACCTAGACGCACAGTTTGGGACCCCCCTACCCGAGATCCGCTGGTTTTGACACCGACAACGAGGGTGGGGGCGCCCCCCCTAGGGCGATCCCCTACCTCATGGGCCCCCTGGAGCTCCTCCGACACCAACTCCAACTCTATATATTTTCTTGGGGGGAGAAAAAAATCAAGGAGAAGAAATCATCACGTTTTACGATACGGAGCCGCCGCCAAGTCCTAAAACCTCTCGGGAGGGCTGATCTGGAGTCCGTTCGGGGCTCCGGAGAGGGGGATTCATCGTCGTCGTCATCATCAACCATCCTCATCACCAATTTCATGATGCTCACCGCCGTGCGTGAGTAATTCCATCGTAGGCTTGCTGGACGGTGATGGGTTGGATGAGATCTATCATGTAATCGAGTTAGTTTTGTTAGGGTTTGATCCCTAGTATCCACTATGTTCTGAGATTGATGTTGCTATGACTTTGCTATGCTTAATGCTTGTCACTAGGGCCCGAGTGCCATGATTTCAGATCTGAACCTATTATGTTTTCATGAGATATGTGAGTTCTTGATCCTATCTTGCAAGTCTATAGTCACCTACTAGGTGTTATGATCCGGCAACCCCGAAGTGACCATAGTTTGAGGAGTTCATGTATTCACTATGTGCTAATGCTTTGTTCCGGTTCTCTATAAAAAGGAGGCCTTAATATCCCTTAGTTTCCGTTAGGACCCCGCTGCCACGGGAGGGTAGGACAAAAGATGTCATGCAAGTTCTTTTCCATAAGCATGTACGATAATATTCGGAATACATGCCTACGTTACATTGATGAATTGGAGCTAGTTCTGTGTCACCCGGTGTTATGACTGTTACATGATGAACCGCATCCGGCATAATTATCCATCACCGATCCAATGCCTATGAGCTTTCCATATACTGGTTCTCACTTATTTACTTTTCCGTTGCTACTGTTACAATCACTACAAAACACCAAAAATATTACTTTTGCTTTTGTTACTTTTGTTACTGTTACGACTACTATCATATTACTTTGCTACTAAACACTTTGCTGCAGATACTAAGTTATCCAGGTGTGGTTGAATTGACAACTTAACTGCTAATACTTGAGAATATTCTTTGGCTCCCCTTGTATCGAATCAATAAATTTGGGTTGAATACTCTACCCTCGAAAATTGTTGCGATCCCCTATACTTGTGGGTTATCAATTACCTCTCAACCCACCTCTATGGTCACGAGGCGAGGAAGGTTTTCATACAACACCCACGGTTCAATATTGAAGTGTTCCTGAAGAGGACGAAGGACGGATGGTCAATCATCCACAAGTACTGGCCTAAAGTTGCAAAGACCTTCAACATGAATGAAAGCTCAATATTCGCCTTCCGCTTCAGCAGTTTTCCAGATGAGATGCATCTGTCTATATACCGTCTATGATGCTAATTTCGAAAGGTTCTACATGTTGCGTGTGAAACTTAGTGCTGGTGCAGTTGTGTAATGGGTTATCTAAGTGCTGAAGCTATATCATGTTGTACTCTGATGTATTTCAATTATGAAATTCTACTTCCTTAATATGGAAATGAAATATATTATGTGCTTAATATGAATGTCAATTAGATTAATAAATGGATTATTAATAATAGGGAATTTAGCCAGCTAATTGGGTTTTGCTATTGCAAAGTTGTTGAAAAAATACCGTGGGCAATGACCTCACGCAATGCACACAGTTTCTAGGAATAAACTATGTTGGATCAATGAACAATCCCACACGACTTTCTCTTGAAAATTGTTTGCGTTAGGCCACCTTGCGCAAATGATAAAATTATTAATATCGTGTGCAATGGCAACGCTATCACAAATAATTTAACGGTAAAAATTGTGTGTGTTGTACCTGTGAACGGAAACATTTTCCTTGGACCGATTGTGTGGGATGTACATAAGAACGGACACGTTTAGCGGGGACTGACTGTGTGGGATGTACTTGCGACCGGAAACAATTTCGCCGTATAATTGTATTTTTTAGCTCTATTTTATGTATTTTCGTATTTGAGTGCTCGCCGGTCGCACACGACCTCATTTTGCCGAGAGTGTGTGCCAGGATGGCATTTCTTCGATGGTTTCTGGGCCGTGTGGGAAGGACCCCCCCTATCGCCCACACTGACTAGGCAACGGTTCCAAATGTCGTCGCGGAAAGGGGTTAAAAACCGTTTGTATATGACCAACGCGTACCAGTGTAGGTATGAAGATACCGACGATCGAATCTCGGGCAAGTCACATACCGATGATAAAAGGAATAACATATGTTGTCATTACGGTTTGACCGATAAAGATCTTCGTAGAATATGTAGGAGCCAATATGAGCATCCAGGTTCCGCTGTTGGTTATTGACCGGAGATGTGTCTCGGTCATATCTACATAGTTCTCGAACCCGTTGGGTCCGCACGCTTATCTTTCGATGACGATTTGTATTATGAGTTATGTGTTTTGGTGACCTAAGATTGTTTGGAGTCCTATATAATATCACAGACATGACGAGGAGTCTAAAAATTGTTGAAAGGTAAAGAATGATATATTGGACGATGGTATTCAAACATCAGAATTATTTTGGAGTGATTCGGGTATTTTTCGGAGTACCGAGGGGTTACCGAAACCCCCCGATGAAAGTAATGGGCCAGATGGGCCATAAGGGGAGAGAGAGGGCAGCACACAAGGGGTGGCGCCTGCTCCCCCATGGGTAGTCCGAATTGGACAAGGGGAGGGGGTGTGCCCCCCCTTTACTTCTCCCTCTCCCTCTCCTTCCCCCTTTTCCCCTCCGAAAGAAGGAAGGGGGCCGACTAGCTAGGACTAGGAGTCCTAGTGGGTTTCCCCCCACTTGGCGTACCCCCTAGGGCCGGCCTCCTCCCCTCTCCTCCTTTATATACAGGGCAAGGGGGCACCCCAAAGCACATCAATTGTTTCTTAGCCTTGTGCAGTACCCCCCTCCATCGTTTACTCCTCCGGTCATATTGTTGTAGTGCTTAGGTGAAGCCCTACGCGCATCACATCACCATCACCGTCACCATGCCATCGTGCTGATGAAACTCTCCCTCGACACTTTGCTGGATCAAGAGTTCGAGGGACGTCATCGAGCTGAACGTGTGCTGAACTCGGAGGTGTCGTACGTTCAGTACTTGATCGGTTGAATCGCGAAGACGTTCAACTGCATCAACCGTGTTATACTAATGCTTCCGCTTTTGGTCTACGAGGGTAAGTGGACACACGCTCCCCCTATATAGATCTTGCATGATCGTAGGAACTTTTTTGAAATATCATGCTACGTTCCCCAATAGTGGTATCGGAGCCAGGTCTATGCGTAGATGATATGCACGAGTAAAACACAAAAAATTGTGGTCGATCATAGTCATACTGCTTACCACCAACGTCTTATTTTGATTCGGCGATATTCTTGGATGAAGCGGCCCGGACCAACCTTACATGACCACGTTCATGAGACCGGTTCCATTGATAGACATGCAACTTGTTTTGCATAAAGGTGGCTGGCGGGTGTCTGTTTCTCCAACTTTAGTTTAATCAAATTTTACTATGGTTGGTCCTTGTTGAAGGTTCGAACAACACACTTGACGAAACATCGTTGTGGTTTTGATGCGTACGTAAGAAACGGTTCTTACTAGAAGCCCCTAGCAGCCATGTAAAACTTGCAACAACAAAGTAGAGGACGTCTAACTTATTTTTGCAGAGCACGTTGTGATGTGATATGGTCAAGACATGATGTGATATATGTTATTGTATGAGATGATCATGTTTTGTAAAAGTTATCGGCAACTGGAAGGAGCCTTATGGTTGTTGCTTTATTGTATGAAATACAACTGCCATGTAATTGCTTTACTTTATCACTACGCATTAGCGATAGTTGTAGAAGCAATAGTTGGCGAGACAAAAACGACGCTAGAATGGTGATCAAGGTGTCAAGCTGGTGACGATGGAGATCATGACGGTGCTTTGGAGATGGAGATCAAAGGCACAAGATGATGATGGCCATATCATGTCACATATTTTGATTGCATGTGATGTTTATCTTTTATACATCTTATTTTCCTTAGTACGGCGGTAGCATTATAAGATGATCCCTCACTAAATTTCAAGGTATAAGTGTTCTCCCTGAGTATGCACCGTTGCGACAGTTTGTTGTGCGGAGACACCACATGATGATCGGGTGTGATAAGCTCTACGTTCACATACAACGGGTGCAAGACAGTTTTGCACGTGTGTAATACTCGGGTTAAACTTGACGAGCATAGCATGTATAGACATGGCCTCGGAACACTAAGACCGAAAGGTTGAACGTGTGTCGGTATACAAAAAGGGGGATACACTTTTTGTACCCCTATAACTGTGCACGGGCAGTCTGAGCCACGGACATCGCCACGCCAAGCACGGCAAGGGAGGTAAGCCAAGGTAAGGCCGAAGCTCAAGAGAAGCAAAACAACGCCAAGACCAAGACCACAAAGAGCAAGGGGGATGAAGCGGACTCCCCCGGCAAGATCCTTGCCGGGAGGCGGTTTTAGCAAACCCGGCAAGACCCTTGCCGTGGCAGCTCGCCCCACACCTACGGAGTGAGTCACCCTTGAGTCCACTGCCCCCATGGGGCAAGGATTCGGGAGACATCCCCGTGGTGGCATGCAGATCTTTATGAAGACATTCAAGATCAGATACACACTTTAGAAGATGATGATCCTCGGCGGGATCCCAGCCAAGGAGGACCACAAGGCCCCCGGCAAGAGCCTTGACAAGGATGACAGCAGGCGCCACGGGAGGACCCTTGCCGGGCCCCCGGCAAGACCCTTGTTGGGGCCGTGGCAAGACCCTTGCCACGAACACCCGCAGGGCCACCATCAGGCCCACACCAATCAGACCTCCACCGCCGTTCGCATGCAGCTACCGACCCAACCGGCTGGGCAGGCACCTGCGTGGCGGTAGGCGGATCTTCGTGGAGACCCACCACTGTGCCACCTCAGCTGCCTGCCTGCCTACATGGCGCCAGAGGCACCGCTGGCCAGGGCGAGTGTCGACACAAGAGGGAGCGGTGACGGACGAGACAGGGCTCTCCCCCGTCCCCGGTAAAGCAAGGACACCTAAGCAAGACGCATTAAATGCGCCTTGTCGTGTAATGCGAAGGATAACCTCGCATCACTGCACCCTTTCCACCTCTGTGTGCCACTGTGGCAACCCCTTTCCCTATAAAAGGAGGCCCAAGGCGACCAGGAGAAGGATTCGGCTTTTTGTAGCTCCTCACACCCCATAGCTAGCTCAAGAACACAGATATACAATCCACTAAATCAGGAGTAGGGCTTTACGCATCCTCGCGGCCTGAACCTGGGTAAAGGAACCGTGTGCTATCTGTTTGATCCGCTCTTCTCACGAACCCGTGCCCCGCAACCGTAGTAGGGATTCTTGTGATCCCATAGGTGTCATTCCGCACCGACATCTTTGGCGCGCCAGGTAGGGGGCGCAGTTGTGAGAATCGGCTTTAGCAGTTAGTTTGACGCTTCTTCATCGTCATGGCGCCCGAGAAGAAGATGACGGTGGCGGTTGGCCCGTCAGAAGCCGGACATCCCGTCGCGACGCGGGCGAGCAGTGGAGCGGTCGCAGGAAGGACCCGGGGCGCCGTTCGCGAACACCAGCACCGTCCCAGTAGCCGGAGTTTGGGAGGCGGCGATGTTCGTGCGCCTAGTAACGGGTCGCACGCCGCCAAATCCAAAGACGGAGCCAGGCCCTCGGCGGGTGGCGCGGGGCCTTCCAAGATCGCTGCCACCCTGCCCGAAGGCGACGTGAGGGCTTCCAAGACTCATACGCCGGCGTCGACGGCGCGCTCCTCTCAGGCGGCGCACAACGAACGGCGCAATCACGCCGAAGACCCCGGGCATCGCCGCAGGAAGAGCCCCGAGCGCCACTCCCGGGATGTAGAAGACCTGCCCGCTCGCCGAGGCGCTAGTGAAGATGGCATGCGACCCCGGGGTCGTGATAGAGCTCCTTCTGACATGGTCAGAAGTCGAAGCGTGTCGCGAACCGTGCAGGTTTCGCTGCCACCAACGCCAGCAGAAGCCCTGGCGCACGTGTAGTTGCTCCTCGATTTTCCTCCCACCATGGGGAAACTCGACGAATGTAGAGCCACTATCCGAAGCCTTGTTGCGGTGGCCAACAAAGACGAACCGAGTCCAGCGGAGCCCCCGGGTCGACGCTCCGACGGGGTCCCACGCACCAGTGGCAGGAAGGCCGGCGGCGCCGCGACCACGGTGCACTCGCCTCCTCCTAGCCCGGTACCGCGGACGCCAGCCCGTCGCAACGTTACGGGCGACGAAATCTCCATAGCATCGTCTGACCTGCGGACCCACTGTGACCAGTGCCAAGTCCTTCGGGAACAAGAACATGAAGACGCTCGAACCACTATCGAGCGCCGGCGCGGAGCTCGCCACCAGTCAGACAAGCGAGCAGGGCCTGCTACGAACCACCCGGCACTGGAGAGCCCTGGAGGCCTACCTTACGAGGTAGGTTGTCCGGCTTTTACCCGTGAGCTGCGGTAGTTCCAGTGGCCCACTCACCGCACCTTCAAACCTGACGTGGGCGAAAAGTACGGCGGCAAGACCCACCCGTCCGAGTTCCTCAACATCTACACCATCGCGATGCAGGCTACTGGAGCCCGTGACAATAAGGTGCTTGCGAATTACTTTCCGTTGGCTCTTAAACCTAGCCCCATGTCATGGTTGATGCACTTGCCGGTGGACTCTATTTCCTCCTGGTCGGATTTGTGCCATGAGTTCGTGGGCGCCTTTACTGGAGGCCACCAAGCCCATGGCCAAGCGAGCGACCTGCACGTCATCCTCCAGAAGGGAGGCGAGAGACTCCGCAAGTATATACAGAGGTTCAGCCGAATACAGTACAATATCCCTGATGTTCACCCCGCTGCCATCATCAGCGCGTTCCATCAGAACGTGCATAACCGCAAGATGCGCGAAGAGCTGGCGATGAACAAGGTGAAAGATGTGGCAAAACTCTATGTTCTTGCTGATAGATGTGCCCGGGCTGAAGAGGGAAGGAAGTACCCCGGCGAAGATGCCGACGTGGAAACCGACTCCTCAGATGAGGATACTGCCGCCTCGGCGAAGAAGGGCCGGCGCCGCAACAGGAAGCGCAAAGGTAAAGCCGTGCTTGCCGTCGAGGGATCTGATGACACCGGCTCCACCAAGAAAACCAAGGCAGATGACCCCGTGAAGGAAATTGCCGGATGCGTCGCCTGCCGGGCCTTGGCGGCTGCCGAAAAGACAGGAAACTCCGACAAGCGATACTGCAAGATCCATCGCACCAAAGTCCATGCTCTCCAAGACTGCCGATAGGTTGAGCTCCTCGCTGAGAAGCAGAGGGCTGAATATGAGAGGCGGGACAAGGAGAAGGGCCAAGACGGTGCTGAGGGGCCCGGCAAGAAGCGTGACGGCCAGGCGGGCCGTCGCGGCAAGGATAAACAAGAGGAGAGGCCCGCCCGGGGCCGTGACAGAAAGCCAGAAGACGATGATCGCGAAGAGGACGACGAGTACGGCGACCAAGAGTTTCAGAAAGCTACAGAGGCCATGTGCATCAACGGCGGTGCCTCGCTGCATACTTCTCATGCCCGGCTTGAACAGTGGGCGCGAGAGATTACAGCGGCAGAGCCGTCGTTTGATGCCCAAAGGCCGCTGAAGTGGTCCAGCACACCTATCATTTTTGACACTGAGGATCACCCTAATCGCACTACTGCGGTCGGGTGCTTGCCATTGCTGGTTTCACCAACAATACGCAACCTCAAGGTGACAAAAATGCTAGTTGATGGCGGGGCCGGTCTGAACTTGATCTCGCCTGCCGTGATCGAGAAACTGCAGATTCCTGATGGAGATCTCGAAGAGACGGGCACGTTTCAAGGGATCAACCCGGGAAGAAGCCAACCCAAGGGAAAGGTCACGCTGCCCGTGACTTTTGGAAGCGACCTGAACTATAGGACAGAGAGGATCGTGTTTGATGTTGCCAAGATCCCCTTGCCCTACAATGGGATCCTTGGCCGCCTAGCGCTGGCCAAGTTCATGGCGGCATCACACTACGCCTATAACACCCTGAAGATGCCAGGACCTGTGACGATCATCACCATCCCCTCCGATAAGAAAGATGCGTTGATTTGCGCTGACCAACTATACCAGCAAGCAGTTGCAGTAGCTGCCGCCACTAGGGCACTTGCTCCTACCGCTGGGACCCCGGGAGGGAAGAAGAAGAAGAAGACCGGTGAGACCTCGGACACCCACTCCGGCAAGCGCACCTCTTCGGAGTGTAGCGTTGCCGTCGAGGACATGCCTGAGAGCTCCGCCGGCGGAAACAAGAAGCCCAGGGCCACACCGCCGGGAACCAAGAAGGTTTCTGTCAATGAGGATGTCACGGGAGGAGCTTTCACCATAAGCTCCACCCTTGACGACAAATAGGAAGACGTGCTCGTCACCTTCCTGCGGGCGAATGTCGACGTGTTTGCATGGCAAGCTTTCGACATCCCCGGTGTTCCCAGGGAGGTGATTGAGCACCACCTTGCTGTCTGTCCTCATGCGCGGCCCGTCAAGCAGAAGGTCAGAAAGCAAGCTTTGGAACAACAAGAGTTCATCACAGAAGAGATCTGGAAACTGGAAGCAGTGGGTTTGGTAAGAGGAGTGCTCCATCCAATGTGGTTGGCCAATCCGGTCGTAGTGCGCAAGGCAAATGGGAAGTGGAGGCTGTGTATTGATTACACAGATATCAATAACGCTTGTCCTAAAGACCCCTTCCCGTTTCCGTGTCGGTGGGAAATGACACCTACGGGATCACAAGAATCCCTACTACGGTTGCAGGGCGCGAGGGTCGTGAGAAGAGCAGATCAAACAGATAGCACACGGTTCGTTTATCCAGGTTCGGGCCGCGAGGATTCATAAAACCCTACTCTTGCTTTGGTGGATTGTATATCTGTGTTCTTTAGCTAGCTATGGGGCGTGAGGAGCTCCAAAAAGCCGAATCCTCCTCCTGGTCGCCTCGGGCCTGCTTTTATAGGAAAGGGGTTGCCACAGTGGCACACATGAGGTGGAAACGGTACAGTAATGCGAGGCTATCCCTCGGATTACATGACAAGGCGCATTTAATGCGCCTTTCTCTTAGGTGTCCTTGCTTTATCAGGGACGGGGGAGGGCCCTGTCCCGTCCGTCGCCGCTCCCTCTTGTGTTGACACGCGCCCTGGCCAGCGGTGCTTGTGGTGCCATGTAGGCAGGCAAGCAGCTGAGGTGGCGTAGTGGTAGGTCTCCACAAAGAAACTGCACGCCGCCACGCAGGTACCTGCCCAACTGGTTGGGTCGGCACCTGCATGCGAACGGCGGTGGAGGTGCGACTGGTGCGGGCCTGATGGTGGCCCCATGGGTGTCCTTGGAAAGGGCCTTGCCGGGGCCCTGGCAAGGGTCTTGCCATGGCGCCCTGCTGTCATCCCCGACAAGGCTCTTGCCGGGGGCCTTGTGGTCCTCCTTGGCTGGGATCCCGCCAAGGGTCATCACCTTCTTAAGTGGGAATCTGGTCTTGAATGTCTTCACAAAGATCTGCATGCCACCACGGGGATGTCTCCCAAATCCTTGCCCCATGGGGGTAGTGGACTCAAGGGTGACTTCGCTCTATAGGTGTGGGGCGAGCTGCCACGGCAAGGATCGTGCCGGGCTAGCTAAAGCTGCCCCCGGCAAGGATCTTGCTGGGGGGGCCTGCTCTATCCCCTTTGCTCTTTGTGGTCTTGGTCTTGGCGTTGTTCTGCTTCTCTTCAGCTTCGGCCTTACCTTGGCTTACCTCCCTTGCCGTGCTTGGTGTGGCGGTGCCTGTGGCTCAGACTGCCCGTGCATAGTTATAGGGGTACAAAAAGTGTACCCCCCTTTTTGTACATCGACAGGAGCCCCCGGTCCTGGGCCACACATAAGCGCAATGCGTTGTTGGGCTAGGCCCAAAAACGGTGCACGGGCAGGCGGGGCGGTTTTTACCGCGGTAAGTTTCTTCGCGCGCTGTTCTTCCCACGCTTCCCGCCCGTGGCGTGGGGAGGTGTGTGTGACGTGGGCGGCATGCGTGGGGTTGCTTCCCGCGGGCATGCGTCACATCACAGTTAATGTGAAAGGAGGCGGCCCGCATTCTCCCCCATCAGAAGGAATAACCGCGGGCGCACTGCTCGCTTTCTCCTCTTCCTTCGTGCCTTTTCCAATCTTAGAGCCACCGTTCCCTTTCTTCCTTCCCTTGCAAGCTTTCGCCGTCACCCGCCGTTGCTGCTTTGCCACCCCCCTTCCTCAACCCTCCAGACTCCTTGGCCGCCTTGGCGCCCAAATCCGCCAAGGGCAAGGGGGTGGCTAAGGGCTCTAGGACCGTGGAGCCGCCGGAGGGCGCGCTGTTGGGGGATAAGACGAAGTCCGCCTTCTTCTTCCCCTCGACGGTTGACATTCACGAGCTCCGGGCTTCTTTCAAGCCCCTGTGGGGAGTGAAGATGGGGGGAGAGAACTCGGGACACCCGGTGATGCGCGTCATCCATGCCGCTTGCGCCGATCCTGCCCCAAATCGGTACCCCTTCTTCGTCGACTACTTTTCTTGCGGGTTAGGCCCTCCTTTCTCTGATTTCTTCTGCGACATTATGCACACCTTCGGTTTTCGCCTCTTGGATTTTACTCCGAACGCGGTGGCGTGGATGTCTTGCTTGGCACATCTTTGCGAGGGCTTTTCCGGAGTGCAGCCCAACACGGGGCTCTTACGCCATTACTTCTATCCTCGAATCCAAACGGGAGGTGCCGTTGCTGGTTGTGTCACCTGGATCCCAAGATCCAAGGAGGCGTACCCGGATGGTGCCGTGAGGGAGAGGTGGGATGAATGTCGTGACTGGTGGTGCTGGATTGAAGATGAAGACCCGCCGGAATTTTGCAAGGTCCGTCGAGCGCCGCCGTCCCGCGTCAACGATTGGGGCGATGTCAACGCTGCCGACGGGAGGCTTACTGTCGCCACCATCAGGATTCTTCGACTGACCCGGGCTGGGCTCACCCTCGAGATGATCGGGGCGGATTTCATCCGCCGCCGGATCGCCCCGCTGCACAATAAGGGGAGGCCAGCTTGGCTCTTCACGAATCTGGCTGACATTATGCGGCTCCGCCCTGGCCTCGACCACAACTTCACGGTGATGGCGCATGCCCACTTCTGCCAGCGGCTCTTCCAGCTGGATGTGGATCGCGACGACGAGGTCGAGCTGACCGGCAAGGCCGCAAGGGTTGCCGTGAAGGCCGGCAAGGCCGTCAAGGGGCCGCTCTTCAAGTTGCCAGCGGGGGTGGTCCCGTTGTGCAATAACTCGCGCCGGTCCGGGATCATCGCCATGATGCCGGACTGCAACGCGCACGGCCCCGTTCCGAGCTGGAGGGAGCCAAGGGCCGCAGATGTGCAGCAGTTCTTCGACACCTTGATTGAGGTGTACGTCAGTGCTGACGCGGAGCGGTGGCTTTTCATGGACACCACCTAGGCAGAGCTGGACTACATCGCCACCAGGGCGAGGGAGGCACAACTGGCTCTGGAGGCCGGCAGCGCTGGGGGCGTGGAGGACGAGGTCGCCACAGCCGCGGAGGAGGAGCAGTTCACCCTGTGGGCGGCGGCCACTGGGGATGCCAGCAGCGTCAAGACCGGAGCTCCGCTCGTCGAGGACGCGGCCGACGAGTCGGAGGAGGAGGAGGGCGCGACGGTGGGCTCGACGCCAGCCAGGGGAAGAGGGCGAGTCCTGTGGCGGGCCGGCTCTGGCGAGCCAGTCTGGCCCGGCAGGGCCACGCGGCCTCAATTGACCCTGGAAGGGTCCGCGCGTCACACGAGCGCCTCGGCAGCGAAGAGGCTGACGAAGGCCGCTGAGAAGAAGAAGGCGGCAGCCTCTTCCTCATCTGGGCGCACACAGACCCCGCCGCCTTCTTCGCCTCCTCCGGCAGGCGTCGACTCGGATGATGACGCGGAGCTCCCCTTTGATCTCGGGCCTCTCAGCCCGGAGAGGAAAAGGAAACTAGCAGAAGAGGAGGAGACGGATGACGAGTAAGTACTCCGTTCCTTACTGTCATTTCCATTTCCCTGAATTGGGTCGCTTGTCTTGATCCATTTTTGCTTTTGTAGGGATGCAAAGACGTTGGTCCAGAGGGCGAAGAGGGTGAGGACCTCGGCGAGCAGCCAGCCCCCGGCTGGGGCTTCAAAGACACCACTGGTGGTGCTGAGCAGCCCGGACAGCAGCCCCCGGCGCAGCCCCCAGCGTAAGTTCATCACCTCCTTCTTACTCGACATGGGGTAGGCGCCCGATGCCACGATGCTGACCTTGCCGGGTTTGCAGGAGGGGAGCGGCAGCAGGAGGAACCGCTGGGGGCTACTCCTAACACACCACCCCCATCGACTATGCCGCCGCGGGGGGCGTCCCCGGCAAGGGCATTAGGCACGGAGCCCACACCCATGGAGGAATAGGGGAACTTGGGTGCTGGTGGCTCTGCCTCGGCGCCAAATGCTGGCGGAGAGGGGACTTCTGCTTCTCAGCCCGGCACTGGTGAGTCGCCCGTCCTTCGTCTCTGTCCTTTTCCCTTATGCTTTTCTTGTCTTCATTGCTCCCACTGCCGCCCAGGCCCTCCTTCAACAGACACGGAGGACGTGGACACCGTTGTTAGAGATATTGCCGAAGAGGCCGTGGCTGAGGCCGACCTGATACATGTGTGAATACATAGACAAAACAAAGTGTCCCTAGTATGCCTCTACTTGACTAGCTCGTTAATCAAAGATGGTTAAGTTTCCTGTCCATAGACATGTGTTGTCATTTGATGAATGGGATCACATCATTAGGAGAATGATGTGATGGACAAGACCCATCCATTAGCTTAGCATAATGATCGTTAAGTTTTATTGCTATTGCTTTCTTCATAACTTATACATCCTTTGACTATGAGATTATGCAACTCCCGAACACCGAAGGAACACCTTGTGTGCTATCAAACGTCACAATGTAATTGGGTGATTATAAAGATACTCTACAGGTGTCTCCGAAGGTGTTTGTTGGGATTGTATAGGTCGAGATTAGGATTTGTCACTCCGAGTATCGGAGAGGTATCTCTGGGCCCTCTCGGTAATGCACATCATGATAAGCCTTGCATGCAATGTGACTAATGAGTTAGTTGTAGGATGATGCATTACAGAACGAGTAAAGATACTTGCCGGTAAAGAGATTCACCTAGGTATGAAGATACCGACAATCGAATCTCGGGCAAGTAACATACCGATGACAAAGGGAATAATGTATGGTGTCATTACAGTTTGACTGATAAATATCTTCGTAGAATATGTAGGAACCAATATGAGCATCCAGGTTCTGTTGTTGGTTATTGACTGGAGATGTGTCTCGGTCATGTCTACATAGTTCTCGAACCTGTAGGGTCCGCACGCTTAACGTTCGATGACGATTTGTATTATGAGTTATGTGTTTTGGTGACCGAAGATTGTTCGGAGTCCCGAAGGAGATCACGGACATGACGAGGAGTATCGAAATGGTCGAGAGGTAAAGATAGATATATTGGACAATAGTATTCAAACACCGAAATGGTTTCGGAGTGATTTGGGTATTTTTTAGAGTACCGAGGGGTTAATGGAACCCCCTAGGGAAAGTAATGGGCCACATGGGCCATAAGGGGAGAGGGAGGGCAGCCCACAAGGGGTGGCGCCCCCCCCCCCCCTCCCCCATGGGCAGTCCGAATTGGACAACGGGAGGGGCACAGCCCCCCTTTCCTTCTCCCTCTCCCTCTCATTCCCCCTTTCCCCCTCCGAAAGAAGGAAGGGGGCCGACTAGGACTAGGAGTCCTAGTGGGTTTCCCCCAACTTGGCGCGCCCCCTAGGGTCGCCCTCCTCCCCTCTCCTCCTTTATATACGAGGGCAAGGGGCACCCCAAAGCACATCAATTGTTTCTTAGCCGTGTGTGGTGCCCCCCTCCACCGTTTACTCCTCCGGTCATATTGCTGTAGTGCTTAGGCAAAGCCCTGCACGGATCACATCATCATCACCGTCACCTTGCCGTCGTGCTGACGAAACTTTCCCTCAACACTTTGCTGGATCAAGAGTTTGAGGGACGTCATCGAGCTGAATGTGTGCTGAACTCGGAGGTGTCGTACATTCGGTACTTGATCGGTTGGATCGCGAAGACATTCAACTACATCAACCATGTTATACTAACGCTTCCGCTTTCGGTCTACGAGGGTACGTGGACACTGTAACGCCCCAAATCCGATGCGCCAAATGCCGTCCAGTTCTTCATCGTCGTTGCCATGTCATCCTCTTGCGTGTTGCACTTTTCCATGTTATCATGTGCATTTCATCTGCATGTTTTTTAAAACATGCATCCGGTCTTTTCCCCCGTTTTCTGATGACCCACAAGTATAGGGGATCTATCGTAGTCCTTTCGATAAGTAAGAGTATCGAACCCAACAAGGAGCAGGAGGAAATGACAAGCGGTTTTCAATAAGGTATTCTCTGCAAGCACTGAAATTATAGATAATAGATAGTTTTGTGATAAGGTAATTTGTAACGGGTAGCAAGTAACAAGTGTAAATAAAGTGTAGCAAGATGGCCCAATCATTTTTGTAGCAAAGGACTTGCCTGGACAAACTCTTATATAGACAAAAGCGCTCCCGAGGACACATGGGAATTATCGTCAAGCTAGTTTTCATCACGTTCATATGATTAGCGTTCGGTACTTTGATAATTTGATATGTGGGTGGACCGGTGCTTGGGTGCTGTCCTTACTAGGACAAGCATCCCACTTATGATAAACTCCAATTGCAAGCATCCACAACTACAAAAGAAGTATTAAGGTAAACCTAACCATAGCATGAAACATATGGATCCAAATCCGCCCCTTACGAAGCAACGCATAAACTAGGGTTTAAGCTTCTGTCACTCTAGCAACCCATCATCTACTTATTACTTCCCAATGCCTTCCTCTAGGCCCAAATAATGGTGAAGTGTCATGTAGTCGACATTCACATAACACCACTAGAGGAGAGACAACATACATCTCATCAAAATATCGAACGAATACCAAATTCACATGACTACTAATAGCAAGACTTCTCCCATGTCCTCAGGAACAAACATAACTACTCACAAAGCATATTCATGTTCATAATCAGAGGAGTATTAATATGCATATAGAATCTGAACATATGATCTTCCACCAAATAAACCAACTAGCATCAACTACAAGGAGTAATCAACACTACTGGCAACCTACAAGTACCAATCTCAGACATAGAGACAAGAATTGGATACAAGAGATGAACTAGGGTTTGAGAGGAGATGGAGCTGGTGAAGATGTTGATGAATATTGGCCCCCTCCCAATGAGAGGAGTGTTGGTGATGACGATGGCGATGATTTCCCCCTCCCGGAGGGAAGTTTCCTCGGCAGAACAGCTCCGCCAGAGCCCTAGATTGGTTCCGCCAAGGTTCCGCCTCGTGGCGGCAGAGTCTCCTCCTGAAAGTTTTCTTATGATTTTTCTTCAGACAAAAGACTTCATATAGCATACGATGGGCACCGGAGGGCCACCAGGGGGCCCATGAGGCAGGGGGTGCGCCCGGGGGGGTAGGGCGCGCCCCCGACCCTCGTGCCCAGGGTGTGGGTCCCCTCTGGTATTTTCTTCGCTCAGTATTTTTTATTATTTCCAAAAATAACTTCCGTGGAGTTTCAGGACTTTTGGAGTTGTGAAGAATAGGTCTCTAAAATTTGCTCCTTTTTTCCAGCCCAGAATTCTAGCTGCCGGCATTCTTCCTCTTTATGTAAACCTTGTAAAATAAGAGAGAATAGGCATAAGTATTGTGACATAATGTATAATAACAGCCCATAATGCAATAATTATCAATATAAAAGCATGATGCAAAATGTACGTATCAACTCCCCCAAGCTTAGACCTCGCTTGTCCTCAAGTGGAAGCCGAAAACGATAAATATGTCCACATGTTTAGAGGTAGACGTGTCGATAAAATAAAATACGGACTTGAGGGCATCATGATTATTCTTATAACAGCAACATATATGGATATTGTCATATGATTTCTTATGCTCAAGTAATAATCTATTCACAATGTCAAGTATGAATCAGAAACTTTATTGAGAACTAACAAACTATAGTCTCAGTCTTTGAGGCAATTGCAATTTATCATAACATCAGAAAGAGTCTATGTAAGAGCTTTTCAGCAAGTTCACATACTCAACTATCATTTAGTCTTTCACAATTGCTAACACTCACGCGATACTTATGGTTATGAAGTTTTAATCGGACACAGAGAAAGATAGGGGCTTATTGTTTCACCTCCCAACCTTTTACCTCTAGGGTAATGTCAACAATAATAGCTCATGCTAACTTACATCCAATTTAATATATATATTAGGATCTTTCCAACACATCGTACTTGCCAAAGGATAAAATGAAAAAAAGGAAAGGTGAAGATCACCATGACTCTTGCATAAGGGTAAGATATAAAAGTAAAAGATAGGCCCTTCGTAGAGGGAAGCAGAGGTTGTCATGCGCTTTCATGGTTGGATGCACGAAATCTTAATGCAAAAGAACATCACTTTATATTGCCACTTGTGATGTGGACCTTTATTATGCAGTCCGTTGCTTTTATTTCTTCCACATAACAAGATCGTATAAAGCTTATTTTCTCCCACACTAATAAGTCATACATATTTAGAGAGCAATTTTTATTGCTTGCACCGATGACAACTTACTTGAAGGATCTTACTCAATCCATAGGTGGATATGGTGGACTTTCATGGCAAAACTGGGTTTAAGGGTATTTGGAAGCACAAGTAGTATCTCTACTTAGTGCAAAGAATTTGGCTAGCATGGGGGGGAAAGGCAAGCTCAACATGTGGGATGATCCATGACAATATACTTTATCTCAGATATAAGAAAACATAACCCATTACGTTGTCTTCCTTGTCCAACATCAACTCTTTAGCATGTCATATTTTAATGAGTGCTCACAATCATAAAAGATGTCCAAGATAGTATATCTATATGTGAGACCTCTCTTTCTTTATTACTTCCTATTAATTGCAACGATGACCAAAGCTATGTTTGTCAAATCTCAACAACTTATAATCATCACACTCTTTCTATGTGAAGTCATTACTTTCCATAAGATCAATATGATCTCTTTATTTCTTTTTATTCTTTCTGTTTTCTTTTATTCCCTCAAGATCATAGCAAGAAAATCAAGCCCTTGACTCAACTCTAATCTTTATTATATATAGCTGACGGACTCGATTACATAGAGGGATCATAAGGAAAAACTCAAAACTAAATCATACTAAAACTTTATTCTACTAGATCAAGATATTACCAAAAGGATCGAACTAATAAAAATGGTAAAGATAGAGATGTGATGGTGATATGATACCGGGGCACCTCCCCCAAGCTTGGCAGTTGCCAAGGGGGATGCCAATACCCATATGATTATGTCTCCCTTGCTGGTGAAGAATATGGTGGAGTTGATGGGTAGTCACACATCGAGCTTAAGAGATCCTCCAACTTGCGGATAATGCCCTTGAGTGCAACGATATGCTCCTTCAACAAAATATTTTCACGTGTGAGATTCTTGTTTTGTATATGAGCTAACTCAATCATATTGAAAGATTCAATCTCAGTTGGGTTAAGAATACTGTGATCAAGTTGAAGGATGTCTTCTGTTGCCGGAATTTGGTCCTCCGTGGCTTTCTTGATCCATTCATCCTTGTTGATCTCCATGGGTTCTTCCCTCTTCAGCTCTGTGTTCATTAGCCAAGCATCGTTGCCACCATTGTTGGAGGAAGGGGACGACATGATGCCTGGCCTTGACAACCCTGACAGAAAATAGCTCGAAATGAAAATAAAGGATAATTGCGTGATACGAGCATCAAAACCTTCGGGAGATTATATAATGAATTTTTACCGACCAAAAGAAGTATCGTGCAAGAAAACGGAGTCTGGAGAGCGCACGAGGTGCCCACGAGGCAGGGGGCGCGCCCAGGGGGGCAGGGCACGCCTCCCACCCTCGTGGAAGCCTCGTGTCCTTCCCGGACTGCTTCTTATTTTTCTATTTTTCTAAATATTCCAAAACAGAGAAAAATTGCCATTAGAACTGTTTTGGAGTCGGTTTACTTACCGTACCACGTACCTATTCCTTTTCGGAGTCTGAAACATTCTGGAAAGTGTCCCTTATGTATTCCTTTGGGGTTACAATTTCAATAATATTAGTTTCAACATTTATGGGATTACCTGAGATATAATGTTTGATCCTTTGACCGTTCACCACCTTCGGATTTGTGCCTTCAAAGTTGTTGATTTTTATGGCACCAGAACGGTAGACCTCCTCGATAAATTAAGGACCTTCCCATTTATAGAGTAGTTTTCCTACAAAAAATCTTAAACGAGAGTTGAATAGCAACACATAATCACCTACATTAAACTCACTCTTTTGTATCCTTTTGTCATGCCATCTTTTAACTTTCTCCTTAAACAGTTTGGCATTCTCATAGGCTTGGGTTCTCCATTCATCAAGTGAACTAATGTCAAATAACCTCTTCTCACCGGCAAGTTTGAAATCATAATTGAGCTCTTTAATAGCCCAATATTCCTTATGTTCTAATTCAAGAGGTAAGTGACATGCTTTTCCATAAACCATTTTATACGGAGACATACCCATAGGATTTTTATATGCAGTTCTATAGGCCCATAATGAATCATTTAGTTTCTTGGACCAATTCTTTCTATACCTATTAACAGTCTTTTGCAAAATTAATTTGAGCTCTCTATTGCTCAATTCTACTTGACCACTAGACTGTGGGTGATATGGAGATGCAAATCTATGATTAACATCATACTTAGCAAGCATTTTACGAAAAGCACCATGACTGAAATGTGAACCACCATCAGTCATTAAATATCTAGGGACTCCAAACTCGGAAAAATAACTTCTTTAAGCATCTTAATAGAGGTGTTATGATCAGCACTACTATTTGGAAGAGCTTCTACCCACTTAGTAACGTAATCAACAACAACTAAAATATGTGTATATCCATTAGAGGCGGGAAACGGCCCCATATAATCAAAGCCCCAAACATCAAATGGTTCAATAACAAGTGAATAATTCATAGGCATTTCTTGACGTCTGCTAATATTACCAATTCTTTGACATTCATCACAAGACAAGACAAACTTACGAGCATCTTTGAAGAGAGTAGGCCAATAAAAACCGGATTGCAATACCTTATGTGCAGTTCTATCTCCAGCGTGTTGTCCTCCATAGGCTTCGGAGTGACACTTGCGTAGGATATGTTCCTGTTCATGCTCAGGTATACAACGTCTAATAACACCATCTACTCCTTCTTTATAAAGATGTGGGTCATCCTAGAAATAATGTCTTAAATCATACAATTTTTTTTTCTTTTGTTGGTATGTGAAACTAGGTGGTGTAAATTTAGCAACAATGTAATTAGCATAATCAGCATACCATGGAGCAGTACAAGAAGCATTTATGACATTTAGTTGTTCATCAGGAAAGCTATCATCAATAGGTAGTGGGTCATCAAGAACATTTTCTAACCTAGACAAGTTATCTGCAACGGGGTTCTCAGCTCCCTTTCTATCAATAATATGCAAATCAAATTCTTGTAGCAAGAGAACCCATCTGATAAGTCTAGGTTTAGCATCTTTATTTTCCATAAGATATTTAATAGCAGCATGATCAGTGTGAATAGTAACTTTAGAATCGACAATATAAGGTCTGAACTTATCACAAGCAAATATAACTGGTAAGAATTCTTTTTCAGTAGTGGCATAATTTCACTGGGCATTGTCTAGAGTTTTGCTAGCATATTGAATGACATTTAATTTCTTATCAACTCTTTGCCCTAGAACAGCACCTACAGCATAATCACTAGCATCACATATGATTTCGAAGGGTAAATTCCAATCAGGTGGCTGAACAATAGGTGCGGAAATCAATGCTTTATTAAGTATTTCAAATGCTTCTACACAATCATCATCAAACACAAAAGGTATATCTTTTTGTAATAGATTAGTCAGAGGCCGAGAAATTTTTGAGAAGTCCTTAATGAACCTCCTATAAAAACCGGCATGACCAAGGAAACTTCTTATACCTTTGATGTCCTTAGGGCACGACATCTTTTCAATAGAATCAACTTTAGCTTTATCCACTTCAATACCTCTTTCAGAAATTTTATGCCCCAAGACAATACCTTCATTAACCATAAAGTGGCACTTCTCCCAGTTCAAGACAAGATTAGTTTCTTCACATCTCTGCAAAACTCGATCAAGGTTGCTCAAGCAATCATCAAAAGAGGATCCATAAATGGAGAAATCATCCATGAAAATCTCACATATCTTTTCACAAAAGTCAGAGAATATAGCCATCATGCATCTTGGAAAGGTAGCAGCTGCATTACATAAACCAAAAGGCATACATCTATAAGCAAAAGTGTTGAAAGGGCAAGTAAGAGTGGTCTTTGCTTGATCATCAGCTGACACAGGTATTTGAGAGAATCCAGAGTAACCATCTAGAAAGAAAAAATGTGTATGTTTGGATAACCTTTCTAGCATTTGATCAATAAAATGTAAGGGGTAATGATCTTTTTAGTAGCCTTATTTAATTTATGGAAATCAATTACCATCCTATAACCGGTAATAATTCTTTGTGGGATCAATTCATCTTTATCATTAGGAACGACAGTAATACCTCCCTTCTTAGGGACACAGTGGACAGGACTTACCCACTGACTATCAGCAACGGGATAAATAATACCTGCCTCAAGGAGCTTTAGTATTTCCTTTCTTACCACTTCCTTCATCTTAGGATTTAGCCATCGTTGATGATCAATAACTGGTTTTGCGTCTTTCTCCAAATTTATTTTGTGTTGACAGAGAGTGGGACTAATGCCCTTAAGATCATCAAGAGTATATCCAATAGCAGCACGATGCTTCTTCAGAGTTTTCAATAATTTCTCTTCTTCATTCTCTGAAAGGTTAGCACTAATAATAACAGGATATATCTTCTCTTCATCAAAATAAGTATATTTAAGAGTATCAGGTAAAGGCTTAAGCTCAAATACGGGATCACCCTTGGGTGGAGGAGGATCCCCTAGAATTTCAATAGGCAAGTTGTGTTTCATAATAGGTCCTTGTTCAAAGAATAGTTCATCTATTTCCCTTCTTTCATTCATAAACATATCATTTTCATGGTCTAACAGATATTGTTCTAAAGGATCACTAGGAGGCACGGCAATAGAAGCAAGACCAATAATTTCATCTTTACTAGGCAATTCCTCATCACGAGGTTGTCTACGAAATTTAGAGAAATTAAACTCATGTGACATATCATCTAAACCAATAGTAACAACATCCTTTTCGTAGTCTATCTTAGCATTAGCAATATTCAAGAAGGGTCTACCAAATATAATGGGACAAAAGCTATCTTGAGGGGAACCAAGAACAAGAAAATCAGCAGGATATTTAGCTTTCCCACACAAGACTTCAACATCTCTAACAATCCCAATCGGTGAAATAGTATCTCTATTGGCAAGCTTTATGGTGACATCAATATCTTCTATCTCAGCAGGTACAATATCATGCATAATTTCATGATATAAGGAAACAGGTATTGCGCTAGCGCTAGCACCCATATCACATAAGCCATGATAACAATGATCTCCTATTTTAACAGAAATAACAGGCATGCCCACAGTAGGTCTATGTTTATCTTTAGCACCTGGCTTAGCAATTCTAGCAGTTTCCTCACAAAAGTAAATAACATGCCCATCAATATTATCAGCTAAGAGATCTTTAGCAATAGCAATATTAGGTTCAACTTTAACTTTCTCAAGAGGTGTATAAGTTCTAATATTACTTTTACGAACCACAGTTGAGGCTTTAGCATGATCCTTTATTCTAATAGGGAAAGGTGGTTTTTCAACATAAGTAGTAGGAACAATAGGATCATTATAAGTGGCGGTCTTTTCTTCAACTTTAATAGGTTCAACTACTTTTACTTCTATGGGAGGATGATATTTAAACCACTTCTCCCTAGGGAGATCAACATGAGTAGCAAAGGATTCACAAAAAAGAAGCTACTATATCAGTGTCAAGTTCATATTTAGTGCTAAATTTACGGAAAACATAGGTATCCATAAAAGATTTAACACAATCAAACTTAGGTTGTATACCTGACTCCTTACCCTCGTTGAGGTCCCAATCTTCAGAGTTGCATTTAATTCTTTCCAATAAATCCCATTTGAATTCAATAGTCTTCATCATAAAAGAACTAGTACAAGAAGTATCGAGCATGGTGCGATTGTTGTCAGAAAGCCGAGCATAAAAATTTTGAATAATCATTTCTCTTGAGAGATCATGATTGGGGCATGAATATAACATTGACTTAAGCCTCCCCCAAGCTTGAGCGATGCTTTCTCCTTCGCGAGGCCAAAAATTATATATATAATTACAATCACGATGAACAAGATGCATAGGATAAAACTTCTGATGAAATTCCTATTTCAATCGCTTATAGTCCCATGATCCCATATCATCACATAGCCTATACCATGTCCATGCATCTCCCTTCAAAGATAAAGGGAAGAACTTATTCTTGATAACATCATCGGGCATACCTGCAAGCTTAAATAATCCACAAACTTCATCCACATAGATTAGGTGCTCATCAGGATGTAATGTTCCGTCTCCTACAAAAGGATTAGCTAGCAGTTTTTCTATCATACCCGAAGGGATTTCAAAGTAGACATTTTCATTTTCAGTAGGTTCGGTAGGTTGAGGAGGAACTCTTTGCTCTACTGGTCGGGGCGAAGATACCCCGAACAAGCCCCTCAGAGGATTACTTTCCATAGTAACAAGTGACAGTAAATTTCAGCACACTATAAATTTTTCCTTACCAAATTCCACCTACCAAAGGCGCTTCACTCCCCAGCAACGGCGCCAGAAAAGAGTCTTGATGACCCACAAGTATAGGGGATATATCCTAGTCCTTTCGATAAGTAAGAGTGTCGAACCCAACGAGGAGCAGGAGGAAATGACAAGCGGTTTTCAATAAGGTGTTCTCTGCAAGCACTGAAATTATAGATAACAGATAGTTTTGTGATAAGGTAATTTGTAACGGGTAGCAAGTAACAAGGGTAAATAAAGTGCAGCAAGATGGCCCAATCCTTTTTGTGGCAAAGGACAAGCCTGGACAAACTCTTATATAGAGAAAAGCACTCCCGAGGACACATGGGAATTATCGTCAAGCTAGTTTTCATCACGTTCATATGATTCGCGTTCGGTACTTTGATAATTTGATATGTGGGTGGACCGGTGCTTGTGTGCTATCCTTACTTGGACAAGCATCCCACTTATGATTAACTCCTATTGTAAGCATCCGCAACTACAAAAGAAGTATTAAGGTAAACCTAACCAAAGCATGAAACATATGGATCCAAATCATCCCCTTACGAAGCAACGCATAAACTAGGGTTTAAGCTTCTGTCACTCTAGCAACCCATCATCTACTTATTACTTCCCAATGCCTTCCACTAGGCCCAAATAATGGTGAAGTGTCATGCAGTCGACGTTCACATAACACCACTAGAGGAGAGACAACATACATCTCATCAAAATATCGAACGAATACCAAATTCACATGACTACTAATAGCAAGACTTCTCCCATGTCCTCAGGAACAAACGTAACTACTCACAAAGCATATTCATGTTCATAATCAGAGGAGTATTAATATGCATATAGAATCTGAACATATGATCTTCCACCAAATAAACCAACTAGCATCAACTACAAGGAATAATCAACACTACTGGCAACCTACAAGTACCAATCTCAGACATAGAGACAAGAATTGGATACAAGAGATGAACTAGGGTTTGAGAGGAGATGGTGCTGGTGAAGATGTTGATGAATATTGGCCCCCTCCCAATGAGAGGAGTGTTGGTGATGACGATGGCGATGATTTCCCCCTCCCGGAGGGAAGTTTCCCTGGCAGAACAGCTCCGCCAGAGCCCTAGATTGGTTCCACCAAGGTTCCGCCTCGTGGCGGCAGAGTCTCCTCCTAAAAGCTTGCTTATGATTTTTGTTCAGACAAAAGACTTCATATAGCATAAGATGGGCACCGGAGGGCCAACAGGGGGCCCATGAGGCAGGGGGCGCGCCCGGGGGGGTAGGGCGCGCCCCCGACCCTCGTGCCCAGGGTGTGGGTCCCCTCTAGTATTTTCTTCGCTCAATATTTTTTATTATTTCCAAAAATAACTTCCGTGGAGTTTCAGGACTTTTGGAGTTGTGAAGAATAGGTCTCTAAAATTTGCTTCTTTTTTCCAGCCCAGAATTCTAGCTGCCGGCATTCTCCCTCTTTATGTAAACCTTGTAAAATAAGAGAGAGTAGGCATAAGTATTGTGACATAATGTATAATAACAGCCCATAATGCAATAAATATCAATATAAAAGCATGATGCAAAATGGACGTATCATTGTCCGTTTCGGAATCCGACACCCTCACATGCACCCGTTGCACCTCTCAATCCTTGTTTCGTGAGTGGGAGAAAAATGTTCTCGGAATGGGCCGACATTTGTCGGGTGGTCTTGGTACATCACTGGTAGACCGCCTATCAAATTTCGTTCCATTTGGAGGTCGTTTGCTACCCTAACTATTAACCGCGTTAACCACCAGAACTCTTTCTCTTTGCTGCCAGCACCCCTACACAACATCCCACTAGCCCATCTAAACCCCATCCATGCTCTCCGTCGTTGGATCACGATCATGTGGGCGAAAACCGCACCTCAATAGCCCTCTCCTAGCTCTCTATGCCTATATAAACAACCCCCTCGTCCAAATCCTGGGTAAAACCCTAGCCCCCTCCTCCTCGCGCCGCCGGACATGTCCACCACCGCCAGCCACACCGCCCGGCCAATCGCCCTCCGCCACCTCAGCGCCAGCAGCCGCCGTAGTCAACCGGGAGTCACCACGTGGCAACCGCGCCGCCCCCTGAGTCGTCCTCCGCCACCTCCGATTTGCGTGTATGATAAGTCGGATTGTTCATCTCTGAGTGCTCTAGACGATGGTGTAGTTTACATGCATGTTGCTATCCATCTCATTCCCTTAATCATCGTTGCAAAAGTGCTATGTGTTGTTATCTGCTGCAAGTTATCATAACTTGCTGATTTGTCTTTTTCATAGCATTTTGTGTGTTCATCTTTTGAGCATCATGTCAACATGTTTAAGGAGAATATTCATGCCATATTTACAGTGGTGCCATCCATGTTTTTTTATGTGCCCTGTGGTTACTAGCACACGCATGCAAAGTAGGGTACTTGCTGATGCTGATTTCAATGACGATGTTTTCTGTCAAGTCTGTGAATCTGTTATCATTTGCAATCTCACCATGATGTTTTGAGCATGTTCTAGTGGTATTTAGCAGTTGCTCAGTAATGATCTTTTGTTAAGGGTGTTTATTACATGCTTTGCATGCTCTTTGATGCATCATATATGTCATGTAGCATATGTTTTCATTGCCATGAACATACCTAAATGATGTTCCAGTTTTCTGTTAACTTCCTGATGCCACGTTGTGAGCTTGTTATTAATTAATCTATGCCTCTTTTGGACATGCTCCAATTACATGAATTGAAGTATGATATGAAACTTTGACCACATGCCAAGTTTGATAATTTTGGACTTCATATGACCTCTGTTCCAAGCTTGCAAACATGCTATGATGATGTTGTTGTTTTACACGCTGAACTGTTACAACATTCAAACTTGTCTTGATGGTTCCCACTAGTCCATGAGCCATATGTGTATGATGCCTTGATGTTATTTGCTCTTTGTTACGATTACTTTTATGCCATGCCATTGAGAATCTATGGGGTTATATGGAGATTCTTAGCAATCATGTTTTGCCATGTTTAACCTGTATTTTAATGCAATGCTTTTTTTGCCATGATCTTGCATTGTAGCCTCACTGTTTCATGCCTCCATCATGTCAAAATGTTATTTCTGCTCACATGTATGCCCAGTTTTTCACTAAGTCATAATCTGTGTTATTAAGTTGCCTTTTGCTTTGCTCTTGTTGGATTAATCCTGATGCCTATGAACCTGAACTTTGATGTTATTTGAAGCATGTAATTTGTACTTTGACTGAATATCAAGTCTGTGGCCATATGTTTCCTGTAGCATGTTGTTTCCTTGATTGCAAAGTGCCTAGTTGCTGTTTGGGCAGTTTGTGTTTGAAACTTGTATGGAGTGTGTGTTGAACCGTTGCTCCGTTTTGAACATGCTCTATATGGAACTTGCTTTGTTTTGCATGTAGTTTAATGTTACCTTGTTCCATCCTTGTTTTGGAGTGTTTGTGATTGTTTTTTACTTGCATTTGCATCAATGCCAAGTTTAACTTGTTTTGCTCATATCTTCTAGGCCGTAGCTCCGATTTAAATGAACTTTGTATGTAACTTGACCAGAAAAACGCGTATATCATCTTGGTGCACTTTAACTTGCTGTTTTACAACTTTAACTTAATGATTTCTTCAGATCTGTACCAATATCGAAATTTGCATATGAGGACTTATCGGAATTGTTATATGTTGTTTCCGACCTCATTTAAACTTGCTTTGATGTGTTGTTCTTGTATGCATCATATCTTGCCATGAGTAGCATCATGTAACCTTGTCATGCATCATACTTGGTTGAGCATCATGTCATGTTTATATGTTGTGTGTTTACCATGTTGTTTGCTTCTTTCCGGTTGTGTTTCCTCTCGATAGTTCCTGTTTCCTTGCGATTGTGAGGATTCCTTCGACTACGTGGGATCGTCTTCTTCATGGACTCGTTCTTCTTCCTAGCGGGATTTCAGGCAAGATGACCGTCACCTTGGATCTCACTACTATCTTTGCTTTGCTAGTTGTCTCGATGCTATCGCTATGTCACGCTACCTACCACTTATTTAACAAGCCTCCCCAAATTGCCATGATAGCCTCTAACCTTTCCCACCATCCTAGCAAACCGTTGTTTGGCTATGTTACCGCTTTGCTCAGCCCCTCTTATAGCATTGCTAGTTGTAGGTGCAGTTGCAGGTTGTTCCATGTTGGGACATGGATATCATGGGATATCACAATACCTCTTATTTAATAATGCATCTATATACTTGGTAAAGGGTGGAAGGCTCGGCCTTTTGCCTGGTGTTTTGTTTCACTCTTGCCGCCTTAGTTTCTGTCATACCGGTGTTATGTTCCTTGATTTTTGCGTCCCTAACACGGTGAGGGTTTATGGGCCCCTCTTTACAGTTCGCTTTGAATAAAACTCTTCCAGCAAGGCCCAACCTTGGTTTTACCATTTGCCTAATAATAACTAAAACTTGCATAGGGACTTTCCGGACCCCGAGGACTTAATCAAGCCCCCGGGCCAGTGCTCCTCATGAGTGTTGGTCCAAAACGACAGTAGCTGGGGCCACCAATGGGTGTGCCAGCCGGAAACATAGCCAATCCGATCATGGCCTGAGACGAGATATGCGCAGCTACTATCAGGGTGTCGACACGTGGGGAGGTCTTGCTGGACTAGTTTTACCATTGTCGAATTGTCTTGTGCACCGGGATTCCGAGCCTGGTCGGAGGGTCCCACGATGGAGGATTGTCTCCGCGGATCGTAAGCTTGTCATGGGCTAAGTTGGGACACTCGTGAAGGGTTTAAACTTTCGAGAGCCGTGCCTGCGGTTATGTGGTAGATGGGAATTTGTTAATATCCGGTTGTAGTGACCTTGAAGTAAAGTCAATTAAAATACACGAACCGCGTGCGTAACCGTGACTGTCTCTTTCCAGGGAAGTTCGAGAGGAGAACACGTTTGGGTTATGTTTGAACATAAGTAGTTCAGGGTCACTTATTGATCATTACTAATTTGCGACCGTTTGCATAGTTTCTCATCTCACTCTTGTACTCGTAAGTTAGCCACCATACTTGCTTAGTCGCTGCTGCAACCTCACCACTTATCCTTTCCTACCCATTAAGCTTTGCTAGTCTTGATACCCATGGTAATGGGATTGCTGAGTCCTTGTGGCTCACAGATTACTACAACAACAGTTGCAGGTGCAGGTAATGCGATGATCATGATGCGAGAGAAAGGTTTACTTGTTTTGGAGTTCTTCTTCTGCTTCTCCTTCGTTCAGGGGATAGGTTCCTGGTCGGCAGCCTGGGCTAGCAGGGTGGATGTCGTTTGAGTTTCTGTTTGTGTTTCATCTGTAGTCGGATGTTCTTCTCATGTATGATATATTGATGTATTCTTGTGCCATTTGTATGCCTCTTTGTATGTATCCCCAACTATTATGTAATGGTACGATTTAATGATATCCACCTTGCAAAAGTGTGTTAATATGCGGTTCTATCCTTGGTGGGACCTTCGAGTTCCTTTAGGATAGAGTCGCATATTGGGCATGATAAGTTGGTATCAAAGCCTCGACCGACCATAGGAGCCCCCCTTGATTGTCCATAGTTGGTCGTTGTCGAGTCTAGAAGAAAACTTTTTCGAAGTCTAGTTATATCGGGGAGTAGGAATTCTTTTACTCCTCAGCCCCTTCGTTGCTCTAGTGAGAAATCTTGACGTAGGTGTTTTAAATTACTCCTCTTCCCCTTCAAATTTTTTTAGGATTAGGCAGTTAGTTTTCGTTTGTTGTGAGGCCAGCTCTTTTCATCCGGCGCACTTCTCTTCGAGTCATTCGATCCTTGTCATCTTTTATGAGATCAATCCTTAGTTCTTTTCTTAGATGGGGAAGCAATGCCGTTTGAAGATAAACAATGTCGTCTCAAGTTGTTTTCTTTTTCCCACACGCCCACCCTTTCTTCTCAGAGCCGGATCCCGTAATCGAGTATCCATCCTACTCGTGTGAAGCCTTTGCATTCTTTCCTCAATTATTTCAACCGGTGCTTTTCTCTTCAAGTTATTCGTCGGTTCCCCATTCCAAGTTGCGGAGCCATCGCAACTAGGAAGCTTAAAGGGGTTAACGGGACAAGGGACACGAGAGAGGTTTTATACTATTTTGGCCCCTTACGGTGAAGGAAAGGCCTACGTCTAGTTGGGTTGGTATTACTGAGGTTTCGATAACCAGGGAGCGAGATACGCTATGCCCGGCTCTCGATGAGATGTTTCTTGCCTTAAGCCGCCAGCGGGTCGCCCCCTTATATACACGGGTTGACGCCCTACGACCTACAGAGTCCCGGCCGGCTCATAAACAGTGTCCGGCTCGGTGACTAGTTAATTCTACCTTATGATACAAGTCATGACATTACGGCGGTTTACCACTACGGGCCTTAAGTCGCCTGTGGGCTTTAGAACCTTTACTGAACCGCCATCTTCATGTTTGAGCTTGGGCTTCATATGATGAATCCTCTTTGCGTAACCCGGCCCCTCCTGGGCGGCTTACACAAATAGTTATATCTCCAACATTAGGCCCCTGTTTGATTTGAACTGGTTCATGTCAATCTTAAAATACCTTAAGAAAAATCCTTCTGTCTTTTGTCTGTGCAAAGGCTATAACCCGCCGTGCCGTCATCTTCTAGATCCGTGATAACCCACCATGACGTCATCTTCCATTAAATTCATATTTTACTCTGTCATATCTTTAACGGATCTTTGCCTTTACTGACCATTCCAAAAACCGAGGCGTCGGAGTCGTTGGATAATGATGCTCAGCCTCCTCGTTTCTCGCACCATCTCAGTCAGCCTTTCCTTATAAATAGGCACGACCTAGGTCTTTTCATTCTCCCCCTTCAGTCATCTTCCTCCTCTCGCTGTTTCTCTGCCGCTCGAGCTCCGTCACCATCGCCGCAGATCTCCTCCTCTTCAACTCAGGCCACTGCATCCACCTGACTTGACCAGAGAAACGCGACGAACCTCTACAGTAGCTCTGCATCTGTAAGTCCCCTCTTTCCTGCATCTCAGATCCGCATTAAAAAAAATTCGAGCTCGTCGGTGTTCATCGCCGTCCGTCATGAACCCTTGGTAGATTTCACCTCCGACGCCCTTTTCTGATCTTAAGATAATATAAAACTGCTGTGGTAACTGTTTCGCATCCATTTCAAATGCAAATAGATCTCTTTCCTTTGTACAGAGGCTTCATTCGAGCTTATGGACTTATCTATGCTAGCTTTAGGTCTAGAATTTTTCTTTTCAGAACGACCGTTTGATCCAAAATAATAACTGCAACTTGCGAAACCTGTTTGTTCCATACTTAGGCCCAGTTCTTTTCACACAGGATTCTGCAGAATCAAGATTTTGGAAAATTCTCGCAGAATCTGCTTCTCCCAGAATCTATTGCCGAGTTCTTTTCTGGGATTGTAGGTTGAGATTCTGGAAAGAGTTGTGTGTTGAAATGTCTGTAGTACCCTTAGACAGAAAATGTTTGATGAATTTATTAACACCTTGTTGTTTCTAACAGTATCTAGTCGAATATGAGTATGAAAGTGATTTACGAATGTCATAAAAAGTTCTAAATATTACATTTAGAATGGATTTAAAGATTTGTTCATTACAAAAGTGGATGAACTAAAAAATGGATAATCTCAAGGTACGAGACTAGCAGCAATCGCCTCGCGTACTGCGTTCATGGTATCATCATCTTCTGGTGGTAGAGAATTGGCACCTGTAAACGGCAATGGAGGTTGCACATATGCATCATTGTCGAACTTGTCAAAATGCTCATCACGTAACTTGCTATCACGAATCCAATTGTGGAGACACATGCATGCAGTGACAATCATCTTTTGGGTCTCCGGTCTGTACCGAGGTATGCCTCCATCTCCAAGAATTCGCCATTTCATCTTGAGGACACCAAATGTTCTTTCGATGACATTTCGCAAAGAAGAATGTCGATGGTTGAATGTCTCATATCTCCCAACTGGTGGGTGCTGTTGGAAATCTGGTACATGGTATCGTTGCCCTTTGTATGGAGATAGATATCCAACCCTGTTTGGATATCCGGAGTCGACAAGATAATATTTATCTACAGTATAACATCAACAAAAGAAATTAGAAATGTACAACATACCATCATGTATATAACAATATGGATACATGCAAGATGTTACCTGTGGGGGGTTGAGGAAAGTGATCATAACGAACTATGGCATCGCTCCATACACGTGTGTCATGAACAGATCCGGGCCATCCGGGAACAACAAACGTGAACCTCATATCAAAATCACACATTGCCATAACATTTTCACTTGTGTAACCTTTCCTATTCCTGTGTTGGGGCTCCAACTCCTTAGGCACAATCACCTTAATGTGTGTTCCATCAATGGTTCCAATAGCATGTTGAAAATGAGGCCAAAACTTTGTTTTTCTAAGTACTGGGTGTGGTTCAGAGAAAGTTGGATCAATTGGTCTTATGTAATCACCGGCCATGCGGTCTACACACTCCAAAACCTCGTGGAATTTTTTATTAATGACAGAACGACTATGTGCAAACCGATCTGCGACATTATCAGTTGTCTGACATGTACCCACAGTCCATAAAAATTGTTCCAATGCTTCTTTGGATGAAATGTTGGAAGTTGACTCAAGCCCATACTTCTGAACTAACAGATCATGCAATGTGCAAAACACTGACCTCCTCATTCTGAACATAGCATAGAAAGATTTTGCATCTTTCTCCTTCTCTTCTACCCATTGGAGGCCTGTAACAAGATGTAACTTTCTTGGTGCGTACGGCAGTGTCACACTTGACGACGCCACATCCAGAGCAAATGCAATCATGGCCGCCTCAAATTCCTTTTCTTCTTGTTTCTTTCTGGATTTATCCATCTGCCACAACAATATGCACATAGTGTAATATTAGATACAACACAGTTCAGATAACAGTACATCTCCAATGCAAATAGCTTAGTTCACAAAAGTACACGTCCAAAGCAAGTAGCTTAGCTCACAACATTACAAGTAAATAGTCTGGTAGAAAGCAATTAAAACATAGGTGTTCTACTTATTATTGAGCTCCCACATCCTCCTTATCCATCCAAGCCTTGCAACAGATTCATGAGCCGTGAAAGTGGAGAAAACATCACGATATTTCTTTTCCATGAAAAGAAATGTAGCATAGAAATGCTCATCACTTCCTGGTTTTGCACCATCCGCTTCCACCATGGCCATCATTTGTTTAATCTCTTGCCTTGTTGGATCCACACTCTCCTCTACATCCCTCTTCTCTGTATCCCTCCTCTCCCTTGACCTTTCCTCTTCATCCCTCTTCTCCCTTGCCCTCTCCCCTACATCCCTCTTCTCCCTTGCAATCTCCTCTGCATCCCTCTTGTCTCTTGCACCAAAGATGTCCACCATGCGTACAAAAGCCTCATTTTTAGCATTCTCACTTGCCACTTGTCATTCATCTTTGGACTTGGCGAATAAGGACACGCCCTCTTCTTCCCAGCCTTGCCTCGATTTTGAACAGGGGTAACTTGGCCTTCATGACTATCACACCCTGAGTCATCCTCCAAACTGATTCGAGAGGGATCACCTTGACACGAGGGAGTTAGCACCCTCGCATGCTCATTTGTGACACAAGTAATATCGAAAACCTCTGACATTTTTTCCTCCTCCGCTAGTGGAGCATAGCGAAACTTGGCAGCTTCTGGATGTGCCTGTAATCATATAGCACCACAGGTTAATATCAAAAAATAAAGCAACATGACTTGTTATTTAAGAAATTACATGACGACAACAATACCTTTATCTCCAATGCCCACCACTCATTTGTAGCTGCAATAGTGTGTGTATGCTCACCTCTTCCTAAGCCAGATGCTTGCTGGATCAATGTCTTCCATGTGTTGTACTCGCTTCTACATACACCCCACCTATTTTTGATTTGCCGGGTCGAATAGTTTCTTCCAGAGCGTTCGTTGAACTTTTTATGCAAATTAGCTTGTCCTATGTCCGACAAATAACCACCGTTGCGGTTATTTGCTCGAACCTCCTCTATGCACGCATTCATAAAAATTGTATGAGCAGCACTGTCCCAATTTGCTTTGGGTTCTTTGACTTTCTCCATCTACCATTACCATTCATCATTAGCACATTAGCATTCTACCATTATCATTCTACCATAAAAATCAATGTACAGTAGCAATAGCACCAATACAACCAGACATCCATACAGTAGCAAGTAGCAAATACCATTGTAGCATTGACAGTAGCACACACAAAAAAATTAGCACCATCCATCCATCTACCAGCATCAGCAATCAATCCATCCATCTATCCATCAGCAATCAATCCATCGATCTGTCTACTATCCATAGCATAAGAAAAAAGAAGAACAGAGACAGGGAAGGATGCCTCACTGCGGGTGTGGTCTGCTCCTCACGTGGGCTGCTCGTGGCCGTCGAGGTGGAGCGCCGGTGGCCGTCGAGGTGCAGCGCCGGTGGTCGTCGAGGTGCAGCGCCGGTGGCCGTCAGTGTTGGCGGAGATACGGCAGAGGGGAGGACGAGCAGGGAAGGAAGAGGGGCGGCGGAGGGAGATAAGGCGGGCGGCGGCGGCGACAAGGGCTAGGCGGGCGGCGGCAAGGGCCAGGCGGCGGCGGCAAGGGCCAGGCGGCGGCGGCAAACCCTAGCCCTCGCAAATAGGGTGGCTGAGCGTTTTCCCCTGATGTGAACAGGGGCGGTCGAGCGAAGAGCTCGAGCGTTTTCTCTCCAACGCGTGGATGGGCTAGTGGCATTATGGGCGTAATTTCTCCATGGGATAGGGGTATTCCTATATTATGAAACGTTTTCAGTGGTGGGACTTGCCAAAATCTCAGGATTCTGGGAAAATCTAGCTTTCTGGCTGCTTTTGGATTGCACTAGGATTCTATAGAATCCTCTCCAGATTTTGGAAGTCAAAACAAGTTCTTTTGGCTCCAGATTTTCCAGACCAAAATTCTCCACAATCTGCTCAAAAGAACTGGGCCTTAGTCAAAAAATTGCATCTGTTAGATCTGTTTAACCACGGTAGTCCGTATGGCCAGTTTAAGAAGACCACAATGATCGCCCGCCTTGCTTGCTCCTGGCGGTTTTGAAATACCTTAACTGCTTCTGATACCCGTAGCGGCTTAAATATCAAAACACAATTAGCCATATGTCATTAGGCCCCTTCTTAAGCCGCCATCTTGAATAAACTTAAAAAATGTTCTCTTCCGGTTTAAGCTGAACTGGGAAAATTTTATCTTGTCATAGGCTTCCATTTACATTATGGCACCCAAAGCTCACAAAGCTCCTGTGACATGTAACTGGGTCAAGTCCACTATTACTGAAAGCACATTGTCTGAATTCGTGAAGACTGGCTATCTGCCCAAGAAGGAGGTCATGTCTTATCGTGCTCCTAACCCATCAGAGGAGAAACCTCAAGGGATGTTTGGCAATTTGTTGACCTCAGACCTCAAGACATTGGGCCCAACTCCATGTCAAATATTTGCAACTTCCAAGTCTTATGCGAGGTGTACCTTGGAGAAGAGCCCAACTTACTTTTGTCCAGAGAGTTTTTTTACTTAAACCGGCAGAATGAACGTGCCAACGGGCCCAGTCTGGAACTTGGCGGCATCTCAATTCAGCGGCGGAGAGACTGCCTTTTCCCATACTCTAAACTGCCAAGCCACCCAAACGATTGGAATCAGACGTGGTTCTATTGCCAGGACAATTCCCCGGCTGATGAGAACCCGCTGGCCGGCTTTCGCGCTCTGCGCCTTGAATCCAACCACCCGCTGCCGGACAAGTTATCTGTTGTTGAACATCTTCCACTCGCTCCCACCATTAAGAAAATAAAAGCTCTCTTGGGGAACGGCTTAGATGGCATTGATTTAGTCCGAGTCTGGATCTCCTGGTGGGTGATTCCGTTAAGCCACCGCCCCGGCTTAATGTGCACTTACTCGGGCGAAAAAGATGACCCACTGCGTCATAGTCCTGACAACTTACCAGATGATATGGTTGAAGCTATGACCCAATCTTTGTTGAAAGAGGGCTCAGTGGTCAGTAATGCCTTTGGCTTACTTCCTTTCTGCAAGAATAACCCGGCTCCTGCAGTAAGTCATCCATCTCAACAATTATACCCTGCTTTTACTCATAGCCCTTTATCATTATTCATAGGCAAATGACAATTTATGGAAGGTAAAATATGACCATGAAGCTGCCAAACAAGCCAGAGCAGCGAAGAGGGCCGAGAGGAAAGCCGCCAAGACAGGAATGCAGAGGAAGAAGAAGCCAAGTACTTCAGATTTATTTAAACTAGATGACACTGATGACGATGAAGAAGAGGTACTCCTTAACTCCCCTGACTCCTTTACCATTATCTTATTGACATTAATTCCTTTCAGGAGGACACAGGAAACAGCCAAGAAGTTGAGGAAGAGGTAACTATAATTTCCTCTGACTCCGAGCCTTTGCCGCAGCAGAAAGTCCGAAGAGTGACCCAGAAAGTAAGATTTTCACATCCTTTAGCTTACCAAGATCCTCAATTTCTTTTGAAGCGGCAGATTCATGAGAGCCGGAGGCAGACCCGGACTAGCAAAGACGCGGAACTCTCCTCCGGCTTACCTGATGTAACAAGGAAGCGCCGTGCTGAGGTTATCTCCGGTTTACGCTCTTCTTTACCTTTGACGGGTTTAATTCGTCAACCCCTCAATTCATCTGACTCAAACTATCAGGATACTTCACCTACCTCTGGAGAATCCATGCAATCCAACATGCCGGCTTTCAAGATTGCTCCAGGGTAATGTCAACTTGTTTACCTTTATGCTTCTTTTACTCATGTTTTTGTACTAACCCTCCTGACTTGTCCATAGCGTACAAGTAAAGGCCAGTAAGAGGGCAAAGAAAAATAAGCCGTCCAAAGAGCCAGTTGTGACTGAACCGGAGCTCGAAATAGCTACTCCTGATATCTCTGCTCACGAGCCGCCGCCTAAACCATCTCACGACGTTCCAGCACCTACCTCTGACCCTCCTACTGAACAAGCTCTCGATGGCTCTGATAACCCAGAGATTCCTAGCCCGGCCAAGGCAGATGACCCGGAAGTCGAGATTACTAAGACTCAATTCATTGAACCGGGAAGACCCACCGTACTGGCCAAGTGCTCTACCACGGAAGAATTCTTGGAATGCCGCAAAGCCAAACTGGACATCACAGATTATACTCAGCTGAGCATTGGAGAGATTATCTTTGGCTACATAAGACAAGTGCACAGTAGTCGTGACCTGGAGATTGACATGGTGAAACGGATCCATAAAAATCTGAGGTATAATTTATGCTACTTTGCCTTATTCATACTCACTGTACCAGCCCCCAAGTCTATTGCTTATAAGAAAATATGATGTAGACTTAGAATCTTCTTATCACTGCTTGTCAAACGCCCGGCTTGTCTCGAAGGCCGGCTTTAGAATAAGATATTTAAACTGGTGCAGCATAATACTTTGAACTTGCAATATGCATTAGCCCCCAAGTGCCAAGTATCTTTGCTTGCAAAGTGCTTGGGACTTAATTTCCGTGAACCGCCGCAGTAAGTCAAAGCTCTTCGGCATACATTAGCCCCCAAGTGTCAAGTATCTTTGCTTGCAAAGTGCTTGGGACTTAATGGTAACTTATAATAATCCTGACTGTAACCCGGCAATGATGCAGGCGACCATAAGTCAATTTGAGTCGGAGATTGCTGATCTGAAGAGTTGCTTGAAAGCTCAAGAGACTGAAATCCAAAAGGCCAACTCCAAGTTTGAGTTCAGCATATCTGAATAAGAAAAATTGAAGAAATGCTATGAAGCAGATAAGAAAATATGGGCTGATGAAAAGGCCTCTTGGTCACCCGGGCAGAGAAAGCTGAGGTGTCACTTGCAGAAGCAACTACCGAGTTATCCGGCTTGAAGCGCCATATATCTCAGACGGTCTCAGCAATCTTTGGTAAGCTACTTCTGCAAACGTTAAATATTGCAAATCTTTTTCCGATGAGTATCTTAATTGTCACCTCCGGCTCACCTAATGTTTGTTAATGGAGGCCCTAGGAGCGCAAACCTTAACCAGAACAAGTTGATCAAGCTAAAGGCGGTTTATACTCTGGTGGAACAACTCTACACCGGGTCACAACGTGCTTTGGCCATTGTGGCTTTGTCAAATGACGTTCCCCATCTCCTGGCTGACATGTTAAAGCTGCTCGCTATGCTACCTCAACGGGTCCAAGAGCTAAGGCGGGCGTCTACAAGAGCCGGAGCCATAGCCGCATTGAGACAGACCAAGGCATGGATACCAGAACTAGACCCGGCTGATATCGCCCTTGGATATCCAAGCTTGAAGGAGGATGGTACCTTATTTGATGAGAAGGAGTTTACCGCTTGCGTGAAGGAAATACGCCATGTGGCCACTCTTATTGGGAATGACACTGACCTTACTAAGTACCAGCCGGGTTATGACAGCGAGAATCGGAGACTCCCAACGCCACACTATGATGCAGTCAGCCTGATCTCTCCAAATCGTAAGCATACCTTCGCCCCTGAAGTCGATCCAGCCGGGTTAATTGATGATGAAGCTGAATTTGCAGCTTTGAGTGGCATTGACTGGTCATCATCAACCTTCCAGGATAGGGCAGCCGACGGAGGAGCAGAGAAGGATAACCCAGAAGCCTCAGGTCAACCAAACGAGTGAACTATCAGGCGTCGTATGTCTATGCTTTGTGGAAAAAACAATGATTCATTATCCAGACTCAGGGATTCATGTAATAGGGTAGATAAAACACATAATTTTGTCATGCCTTCGCGCATGTTTTGAGGCGCTTAACAATTTCTTAAGTCGTTGTCGTTATACCGGTTTATACTGGTCTTCTGCTTCCTTTATGTTAAAAGAAAATGCTTGCATTGCCCTGCATATAGAACAAACACAAGTCCCTTGGCGGCTTATCGCATCGGAGGTCATATAATGTATTGATAACCCGGAGTGTGAACCAAAAAAATTATATAAAGACCGGTTTGCAATTATACCTGTTTAGACATAATCATAACAGCATACCTGTGATCCTTTTGGTGATCTTGCTGGCTTATGTGACCCAAATAATGAGGGTAAGCTTTAACTCCTGAAACTTGGCACATATGATGTTTGATATGCGCTAACACTTTATTTAAATTGGTGAACAAAAACCACCCCATAAGTGCTTTCAAAAGGATCTCAAGGTAGTCAAATAATTATACTTACAAAGTATCATGAGAAATAAACAAAATTCAAAGGCTTCTGATTCGAATACGATCAGTGAACCGTTCCTAAGGGGTTAAGCTAAGATTCGGATACGATCATATAGCCCCCAGTGGCTTTGGCGATGCCGATCAAGTGGGTATCGACAAATATGTTCTCTTTGGTTTGAATACGACCTATGTTTGAACAGGAAGCCCCCAAGTGACCATAAGAGTTGTTTAATGACGCTGATTCGAATACGATCCACGTCAGACCCAAAGGGGTTAAGCTATGATTCAGATATGATCAGGAAGCCGCCAAGTGGGTTTGGTAGTATGCCGATCAAGAGGGTATCGACAGCTATGTTCTCTTTGGTTCGAATACGACCTATGTTTGAACAGGAAGCCCCCAAGTGATCCTGGCTAGATTCAGATATGATCATAAGCCGTACCAAGTGGAAAGGCAGATTCAAATATGATCCACTCCTTGTTGGTTGTTTCAACGTCATGACAAGGAAAACATGTAAACTTTTGAAGAAGAAAAGGACAGAGGTCCTGCTTTATTGCTTTCATAATATATACATCGTCAAAATGTGTACATCCTGAGAGCCGGTGGCTCAGGTATAGTAAGGCCGAAGATGAGCGATATTCCATGGCCGGCGGGTCTCCTCCCCCGACTTATGTGAGTCTTTGTGCTCTCGAACATCGATGAGGTAATATGACCCGTTGTTCAGGTTCTTGCTGACCACAAAGGGTCCTTCCCAAGGATGGGATAGCTTGTGCATATCGGATTGATCCTGGATGAGCCGGAGCACTAAGTCACCTTCCTGAAAGGTTCTCGATCTAACCCGGCGGCTATGATAGCGGCGTAGGTCTTGCTGGTAAATCGCTGAGTGGGCTATTGCCAAGTCTCTCTCTTCATCCAATAAGTCAAGCGCATCCTAACGAGTTTGTTCACTATCAGCTTCAACGTAGGCTGCCACTCGGGGCGAGTCATGACGGATGTCACTTGGCAGGACCGCCTCTGCTCCGTAAACCATGAAGAAAGGTGTATAACCTGTAGACCTGTTAGGTGTAGTGTTGATGCTCCAAATCACAGAGGGTAACTCCTCCACCCAACAACCCGGCGTCCACTGTAAGGGGACCAAGAGCCGGGGTTTTATACCTTTCAAGATCTCCTGATTGGCTCTCTCTGCTTGACCATTGGATTGAGGATGAGCTACTGCCGAAACGTCAAGCCGGATATGTTCTCGTTGACAGAACTCTTCCATAGCACCTTTGGAGACATTGGTGCCATTATCAGTTATGATGTTGTGCGGCAAACCAAAACGAAAAATCACCTTTTTCATGAACTGAACCGCCATGGGTGCATCACACTTACTGACTGGCTCTGCCTCAACCCACTTTGTAAATTTATCAACCGCCACCAGGAGGTGTGTCTTTTTATCCTTAGACCTCTTGAAAGGTCCAACCATGTCAAGCCCCCAGACCTCAAATGGCCAAGTAGTTGGAATCATCCTCAACTCTTGAGTCGGCACATGAGCTCGTCGTGAGAATTTTTGACACCCGTCACATTTACTGACCAGATCTTCCGCATCTGCATGAGCCGTCAGCCAATAAAAACCATGACAGAAAGCCTTGGCCATGAGAGATTTTGAGCCGGCATGATGACCGCAATCCCCTTCATGGATCTCACGAAGTATTTCCTGACCCTCCGTAGGTGACACACAGCGTTGAAACGCCCCAGTGACACTGCGATGATGTAATTCACCATGAACAATCGTCATGGATTTATACCGCCGGATGATTTGTCTCGCCAAGGTCTCATCCTGAGGCAACTCTCCCTGGGTCATGTAAGCCAAATATGGCACTGTCCAATCCAGGATGACATGAAGAGCCGCCACCAACTGTGCCTCTGGGTCTGGAATAGCTAAGTCTTCCTCTGTGGGTAACTTGACAGAAGGGTTATGCAAAACATCCAGAAAAGTATTAGGCGGTACCGGCTTACGCTGAAACCCCAGCCGGCTTAAAAGCATCAGCCACCTCATTCTTCCTTCGATCAATGTGCTCCACTTGATAACCCTTAAAGTGCCCAGCTACAGCATCAACTTCACGATGGTAAGCCGCCATGAGGGGATCCTTGGAGTCCCACTTGCCTGACACCTGTTGAGCCACGAGATCTGTGTCGCCCAAGCACCTTACCTGGCTCAAATTCATCTCTTTGGCCATCCGAAGACCATGGAGTAAGGCCTCATATTCAACTGCATTATTAGTACAAAGAAACATAAGCTGGAGCACATGACAAAATTTGTTACCTCGAGGGGAAGTTAAAACGACTCCAGCCCCCGAGCCTTCCAATTGCCTGGACCCATCAAAGTGAATAGTCCAATACGTGTTATCCGGCTGCTCCTCAGGTGTCTGCAGCTCTGCCCAATCATTGATAAAGTCTACCAGGGCTTGCGACTTGATAGCAGTACGCGGTACATACTTCAAGCCATGAGGCCCAAGCTCGATGGCCCACTTGGCGACTCGTCCTGTGGCCTCTCTATTCTGGATGATGTCCCCCAAGGGGGCAGAACTTACCACGGTGATAGGGTGACCTTGGAAGTATTGCTTCAGCTTCCGGCTTGCCATGAACACCTCGTAAACAAGTTTCTACCAATGCGGATACCTTTGCTTAGACTCAATGAGCACCTCACTGATATAATAAACCGGCCGTTGAACCGGATGCTCCTTGCCAGCCTCCTTGCACTCCACCACAATTGCAACACTGACAGCACGTGAGTTAGCATCCACGTATAACCGCAATGGCTCTCTATCAATGGGAGCCGCACGGACCGGCGGCTCAGATTACTGTCTCTTTAAATCTTCAAAGGCAGCATTAGCAGCATCACTCCACATAAAAGTGTCTGTTTTCCTCATCATCTGATATAGCGGTAAGGCCTTCTCACCTAACCGGCTTATGAACTGGCTTAAAGCAGCAACACGACCTGCCAGTCGCTGAACATCATTGATGCACGCCGGTTTAGCCAAAGAGGTAATTGCATTGATCTTCTCCGGATTAGCTTCAATGCCCCTGTTGGAGACTAGAAAACCCAAAAGCTTTCCTGCAGGCACACCAAACACACATTTGGCCGGGTTAAGCATCATCTTATAGACCCGGAGATTATCAATGGTTTCCTTCAGATCAGCTATCAAGGTTTCCTTTTCTCTAGACTTCACCACTATGTCATCCACATAAGCGTGAACATTGCGCCCAACCAGATCGTGGAGACAGTTCTGTACACACCGCTGATAAGTCGCTGGGCACTCTTGAGCCCAAATGGCATGGACACATAACAGAAGGCTCCAAACGGAGTGATGAAGGTCGTCTTCTCCTAGTCCTTAACTGCCATCTTGATCTGATGATAACCAGAATAAGCATCCAAAAAGCTCAAACGCTCACAACCCGCCGTAGCATCAATGATTTGATCAATACGGGGGAGAGCAAAGGGATCAGCCGGACAAGCCTTATTTAAGTCTGTGTAGTCCACGCACATCCGCCCAGTGCCGTTCTTTTTAAGTACAAGCACCGGGTTAGCCAACCACTCTGGGTGAAAAACTTCAACAATAAACCCGGCTGCCAAGAGCCGGGCCACCTCCTCGCCAATAGCTTTCCGTCTCTCTTCGTTGAACCGCCGAAGAAATTGCCTGACCAGCTTAAACTTCGGATCAATGTTAAGAGTGTGCTCAGCGAGTTCTCTCGGTACACCCGGCATGTCAGAAGGCTTCCATGCAAAGATGTCCCGGTTCTCACAGATGAACTCGATGAGCGCGTTTTCCTATTTAGGATCCAAATTGGCACTGATACTGAACTGCTTAGACGAATCGCCTCGAGTAAAATCAACAAGCTTGGTTTCAGCAGCCGACTTAAACTTCATCACCGGGTCATGCTCTGTGGTTGGCTTCTTCAGAGAGGTCATATCCACCGGGTCAACGTTATCTTGATAAAACTTTAGCTCCTCTGTTGCACAAACAGATTCGGCATAAGCCGCATCACCTTCCTCACATTCCAGGGCTATCTTTCAACTCCCATGCACAGTGATGGTGCCCTTGTGACCCGGCATCTTAAGATGCAAAAAACATAACACGGTCGTGCCATAAATTTGGCATAAGCCGGCCGCCCAAACAGAGCATGATATGGACTCTTGATTTTGACCACCTCAAAAGTTAATTTCTCAGCCCTAAAATCGTACTCATCTCCAAAGGCCACCTCTAGTTCAATCTTACCGACCGGGTACGCCAACTTACCAGGCACCACTCCATGGAAAATGGTGTTGGACGTCTTTAATTTTTTGTCAGTCAAACCCATGCATCGAAAGGTCTCGTAATAGAGGATGTTGATGCTGCTACCTCCGTCCATGAGTACCTTAGTGAATTTATATCCACCGACCTGAGGCGCTACCACCAAGGCTAACTGACCCGGATTGTCAACCCGGGGAGGGAGATCTTCCCTGCTCCATACTATAGGCTGCTCTGACCACCTTAAGTAACGGGGGACTGCCGGCTCAACAGAGTTCACCGCCCACTTATGAACCTTCTGGTCACGTTTGCATAAGCTAGTGGTGAACACATGATACTGTCCACTATTGAGCTGCTTTGGATTGCTTTGATAACCCGACTGCTGTTGCTGCCCTCCTTGAACAGATTGTTGCTGATTATAGCCGCCTTGATTTCCCTGAAAACCGGAATTTGAACCACCGCCCGGGCCATGAAAATCTCCGGCACCTGAGCCTCCGCCCGACCCATGATTGCCATCGAACGTGTTGGAATTCTTGGAAGCCTTCATGATCGCGCAATCCTTCCACAAGTGGGTGGCCGGTCGTTCCCGAGTGCCGTGTCTTGGGCAGGGCTCATTGAGCAGCTGCTCAAGAGATGGACCTAATAGCCAGACCGAGGGGGCGGCCTCCCCTTGCGCCTCTGATTGTTACCTTGTGCATTAGCGTTAGCCACAAACTCCAGGGTACCATCGGCTTTACGCTTGTTGCCTCCTTGATTTGCCGGGTTATGCTGCTGACCCTTTCCATTGCCGTTCTTCTTTCCCTTCCCCGTCTTTTCCTCATCAGACACAGGATCCTTGGTACTATCAGAATCAACATATTTGACTAAAGCCGCCATCAGCTGACCCATATCATTACAATCATGCTTGAGGCGCCCCAACTTCTTCCTCAGCGGTTCAATCGGCAATTCTTCTCCAACATGTGGACTGCAGAGTCGGCATCCATCTTGTCAGACGAATGTATTATCTCCTTGACCCGGCGCACCCAATTAGTGGTAGATTCACCCTCCTCTTTCTTACAATTAGTTAAGTCCACAATCGACATAGATTGCTTGCAAGTGTCCTTGAAGTTCTAAATGAACCAGGCCTTTAACTCCGCTCATGAGCTAATAGAATTGGGCGGTAAGCCCTTTAACCACGTCCGGGTTGTTCCATCCAATATCATGGTGAAGTACTTAGCCATTGTTGCGTCGCTGACCTCCAACAGTTCCATGGCCATCTCATAGCTTTCGATCCATTCCCCGGGCTGTAAGTCGGCCGTATAATTTGGCACCTTTCGGGGTCCTTTGAAATCCTTAGGTAAACACACATTGCGTAAAGCCGGCACCAAACAAGGAATGCCTCCGGTTCTGGTGGCCACTCTTGCCTCAACAGAACTCGTCGGATAATCCGGGAAGGCTTGGTGAGCCGTCTGCTGAGCCACCAGCTGAGCCGCCCGCTCATCCTCCTGACGTATCCGGTCTTGCACCGGGTTATAACCATCAGGCTGGTTACGGCGATGGGCGTTGCTTGACAAAGCCTCCGACTCCATGTGCCTGCTATAACTCGGGCTCCGGCTTGGGCGAGGGGTTGAGTGAATCCTGTCCCTACTGTAGGAATAAGCCTCTTGCTGAGCCAGCGCTATTTGGACAAGTTCTTTGACCCTTCGCTTCTCTACTGTTGTTGGATCGTCACAGTCCATTGGGAGAGTCGCCAAACGTGTTGATGCTGCGATCAAGTTCTCCATGGGGTTAGAAAAGTGACTCGGTGGTGTCGGTACATAGCGGGGCGGGGCCATATTCCCATGAGGAGGTGCCATCACCCGAGGCTGAGCCGGTTCTCCTGCTCCGGATGTCATGAACTGATTTGCTTCTGGCGGGTTACTAGGGCCGGCCCCGGGTGTAGCGAAAAGGTTCTGAGGATCATAAATCGGAGGCAAACAGGATTGAGTTTTCTAGTGTCTCCTCCTCATTACCTCGTTAGATGCGTTTAGGCTCATCGTAAGCTGGAAAACCTCTAACTGGAGCTATTGCGCCCGTGCATCCAAAGCCGCCCGTTCTATGGCCAACCTGGTGTCCTCAGCTGCTAAGGCCTCCTTGGCCCGAGCTATTTCCTCACGCACTTGTGCCACCTCTACATTATGCTCATCTTGATTCGCAGGAATAACTGTGGTGGTTAACAGGGTCGTCAGCTTATCCATGAGATCAATCAGCACCTGAGCCGGCGGGCGCACAGGGCCTCCTGCCCCGGCCTCCCCTGACCCGGACGTTATTGCTGCTGCGGCTGTAGAGTTTTGACCGGGTTGAGTACCAGCCATGAAGACCCCTACGCAGCTTGGCGGCTCAAAGGGGTTCGGAATACTGCTGCCATCAGAACAGCCCCCTAGCATGCCATCTTGCAGTTGATACAACGAATCTGTCTCACTAGTGGACGAATCACCATAGGAGTGGATGGCCGTCTCACCACCATCTACGGATCCTTCAGAAAGTTCCCCTCCGTGGATGCAACCCATGAAGGCACGCTTCACGACGGGTTAAGCCCGGGCGGGTCTCACATGCTGAGCCGACTCGATAAGCTCGGTGCAGTTGTCCGGCTCAGAGCCCGGCTCACCAATCCGGCCGATCAAAATGTGGATTCCGCCGAAGGGGACCCGATACCCATACTCAATTGAGCTGGCGTCGGGGCCCCAGCCTTCGTCGTCGATGTAGATCTTGCCACGACGACTTTTGGTCATCCAGCCGGCTGCTTATCCCTTGAGCCCTTCCAAGTTGCCCTTAAAGAACTCAAATCCACTGTGCGCTGGCCCCACGGTGGGCGCCAACTATCGTGGAATTGTCACGGAAGATGTCCTCTTGCAAGGACTTAGTCGTGGAGCCATCGCAACTAGGAAGCTTAAAGGGGTTAACGGGACAAGGGACACGAGAGAGGTTTCATACTAGTTCGGCCCCTTACGGTGAAGGTAAGGCCTACGTCTAGTTGGGTTGGTATTACTGAGGTTTCGATTACCAGGGAGCGAGATACGCTATGCCCGGCTCTCGATGAGATGTTTCTTGCCTTAAGCCGCCAGCGGGTCGCCCCCTTATATACACGGGTTGGTGCCCTGTGACCTACAAAGTCCCGGCCGGCTCATAAACAGTGTCCGACTCGGTGACTAGTTAATTCTACCTTATGATACAAGTCATGCCATTACGGCGGTTTACCACTACGGGCCTTAAGTCGCCTGTGGGCTTTAGACCCTTTACTGAACTGCCATCTTCATGTTTGAGCTTGGGCTTCATATGATTAATCCTCTTTGCGTAACCCGGCCCCTCCTGGGTGGCTTACACAAATAGTTATATCTCCAACAAGGGTGTCACCTCATTCGAGTCTTTCAATCATTCCAGTGCATCAGCTCTCTCTCCAACAATCCTTGCCAAAGGTGTTTCTTTTCAATGGCCCATAACCCACAGGTTTTTTTGAATGTCATCAGTCAGATGCTTTTCCAAGATCGATTTAAATTTTTTTTTGTTGGCCCAACCTCTTCGCTCTTCATTCTCCCGGAGTATCTCATCAATTTTTTTCCTCATCATTTCTTTCAACGTTTGAAGACCGAAGAAGAGTTTCCTCTAAATATTGCCCCGTTCTCTTGGAGATCGCGGTGCTAGCTCGAGGTTATCCTCTCAAATTGTTTCCAATCGTGCGATTCTTTTCTTAACCATCCGGAGTACTTCAGGAGTTGTCTTCCGTTTCGTTCATCCGGGGGCCATCATTTAAGAAGATTCATTCGTTCCAAGTTCTCAGCTTCGTTCTTCAATTATTCTAAACTGATGCCACTTCGTTCGTCTCCATATTCATATTCGTACCGGAGCATCGTTCAAGAATTCTTTAGTAAGCTTGTGATCTCTTCGTTCTTTTGCATCTAAATTCACTCAAGTATCTTCGTTCGTTTTCTAATTCCTCCCGGTGATTCATTCTCTTTCTTCATTAGTTTTCAAATTCTTACGGTGGTTCGTTCATGATTCCTTCTCCTTTGTTATCATATCAATTAATTCGTTCTTTCCTAATCCTACCGGTGGTTCATGAAGACCTTTAAAAATATTGCGCTATGTCTCCCCTTAATCTTTTCCAATGTGAATAAGTAGTATGCAAATCCATTGCTTCTCACATATTTAATTGGTGGAAGATAAGCATAACATAACTCTTATTCTTCTTTCATCAAGTTGATTAATCTCTTCTTTTCGGAGATTGTTCAAGATGAATAATTTCTCGGTTCTAAGTTGTTTACATTTTCTTTACCGGAGTTCAAAGTTTCCTTGGTCGCCTCGTCGGAACCTCCATCTAAATCACTGCAAGGCTTTAATCTTATTCTTTGCATCCTTGAATTCTACCTCATCATACTTTCGTTACCGGAGTTCTTCATGGTGGTTCATCAGGATTTAATTCATTCTTCAAGTGTTCATTAAGATTCTTGTTGGAGGAGCGCAAGTATCTTTTCCCTTGCATCTCGAAGTGCAATTAATTCTCCGTATTATTTTGAAGTGGAGTTTTGCATTTCTTCGTTCTTCTCAGCTATTCAATCATTTCCGTTTGTGGCCGGTTATCACCTCATAATTTTGAGATGTTTTCCATAAGCCCACAACAAGCTTATTCTTTTCGTTGTTGATTTCCCTCCTTGCAAATATGATTTTTTCAAACTCAATTGTGGTAGAAGATGTCATTTTTCTTGTTTGTTCTTTTCATTCAACTCTTTCAATTGTTCCGGAGGCATTGTGTTGTCCTTCTCATCAAGTATCATTCAATCTTGTCAAGTTCATGTTCTATTTCATTCCATGTTCAACCGGGATGCTATCACAATCCTTTTGTTCTTATTCCTTTTCTATCTTGTTCTAACCGGAGTGGTTCTAGAGTCTATCTTATTCCTTGAGCTTTTCATTCTCTTCATATTCGTTGTTCCTCTTTTCTACTCGAGTGTTCTTGACTTTGTTCTTCTTCTCTCTTCAGCTCTTGTCTTACCTCACCCTCTTTCTCTTCCGTCTCGTTCCTAAGATCTCGGGACAAGATCTCTTGTTAGTGGAGGAGAGTTGTAACGCCCCGAGTCCAATGCGCCAGATGTCATCCAGTTATTCGCTGTCGTTGCCATGTCATCCGCTTGCGTGTTACACTTTCCCATGTCATCATGTGCATTTCATCTGCATGTTTTTCAAAACTTGCATCCGGTCTTTTTTCCCCGTTGTCCGTTTCGGAATCCGACACCCTCACATGCACCCGTTGCATGTAATGCCCCGAATCTGATGCGCCAGGTGTCTTCCAGTTATTCGCCGACTTTGCCATATCATTCGCTTGTGTGTTGCATCTTTTCCATGTCATCATCTGCATTGCATCCTCATGTTTTAAAAACTTGCATCCGGTCCTTTGCCCCGTTGTCCGTTTCGCGTTCCGACACTCCCACACCCATCCGTTGCCCCTCTCAGACCTCGTTTCGTGAGTGGTATTTAAATGTTCTTGGAATGGGATGAAACTTGGCATGCTATATTGTTTTAGAGTAGGTAGACCGTCTGTCAATTTTCGTTCCATTTGGAGTTCGTTCGACGCCCCAACGGTTAACCGCGTAGCCCGGAACCCCTCTCTCTTTGCAGCCCAGCCCATCTTCACCACAGCCCATTAGCCCATCCAAACCCTCTCCATTCTCTCGGTCGTTCGATCACAATCGCGTGGCCGAAAACCGCTCCTCATTTGGACTCTCCTATCTCCCCCTAGCTATATATATGTGCCTCTCCCCAAAATTCTCGCAGTCCAAACCCTACCCCTCATTTCCCCGCGCCGCCGGATGAACTCGCCGGTCGGACGTGTCCGCCGGACGCGTCGACCCGTCCAATCGGGTGGCGACACGTCATCCCGCCGCCTGGAACCACTACCGCGCCGCCACGTCAACCCGGGCCGCCCCACATCGTCGCGCCTCCACCGCGGGCCCGCCGAAGCCCGGAGCCGGGCCCCCCCAGCCCGTTCGCCTCCCGTCGGCGCCCGCGCTCGTCCAGCAACCGTGTGGAACCCACTTGCCCGAGCGCCGGAGCAGCTTCTGCGCCGCCGCGTCCGCCGTGCCGGAGCTCGCCTCCGCCGAGCCCCTCGTCCCCGCCGGCCAGATCCGGTCGGGCCGGACCGGATCCGGCCACCCCCGAGCATCTCCGGCCGTCCCCGAGCCCCGCCGTCCGTCCTCCTCCTCATCTCCGGCGAGTTACCCCGAACATCCTCGAAATCCGTGCCAGATCTAGATCTAGAAGGTTGACCCCGAATTTTCGCGTCCCTTATTTCTTGTATTTTGGTGCCCACTTTGCCATGGCATATCTCCATGCATGTAGCTCCGTTTCGTGCGTGTAATTTATCAAAATGTTCATCATGAGATGCTCTTCATTTTTTCCATTGTGCCATGCTTATTTGAGTTCATCTTAATACCCTAATAATCGTTGCAAGAGTGCTACATGATGTTAACTGCTGAAACTTGTTATAACTTGATGATTTGTCATTTTTGTGGCATTTTTTGTGTGCATCCTATGAGCATGATGTCTACTTTTTTGTGAAGCATCTCCATGACATATTTACAGTGGTTCAAGCCTTGTATTTTTTTACCCTATAGTGAGTCAATCGAGCTCGTGAAGTGGGCTACTTGCTGTCAATGTTCTGCCAATGCTGAAACTGTTATATCATGTTGATATCTTTGCTTGATGCTACGAATTAATCTATAAATAATATGGAGATGTTCATTAAGGATGTTTTTCTATAAATATTATGCTCCATAAATCCATGCTTTTGGTTGCATCTATAACCTGCTATAGCTTGTTGTAATCTTACTCTCAATTTGCTAAATAATGTTGCTGTCAGCCTGTTAACATTAATTTCAGTTTTGCCATGTGTTTTGCTAGTGGTCCATGCATCCTCTAAACTTTCTATTGCCATGCTTAGCTTTATGAGCATGTCTTCTTACTGTTGGTTGACTTCACATGCCATGAAATACTGTGTGGTGAGTGGAACATGCTCACCAACATGCCTACTTATCGTTGTTCCTGCCATGTGCTGTTAATTTCACGAAGTCTAAATGTGCCATATCATTTGCCATGTTTGCATGGGTGCTACCATCTTTTCTGTTGATCTTTGGAATAAGTTCAGTAAGGGAGTTTTGTTAATTGCTTTTATTACTAGCAAGCCATTCCTTTGGTTGCCATGACAAGTTCCTTTAACATGTTGTTTGATTGCTCTAAACTTTGCATCCTGATGTTATTTCTGTCATGTCTAGTGAAATTCTGCCAAGTCTGTGAAACTGTTATTATTTGCAATCTTGCCATGTCCTTTTGAGCATGTTCTAGTGATTTCTGGAGGTATCTCAGTGTTCATGTTTTGTCATGATTTCCTTTTACATCATGCTAATGCCTTTTTTCATGTTGGGGTGTTGTAGCTTATTGTTTTGATGCTTGCAAGTTGCCTAGTTGCTGTTCTGGACAGTTTGTCCTTTAAACTTGTTTCATGTGTATGTGTTGAACCGTTGCTTCGTTTTGAGTGTGCTCTACATGAAACTTACTTAGTTTTGCATGTAGTTTCATGTTACCGTGTTGCATCCATGTTTGGAGTGTGTTTGCTTGATGTTTGAATGCATTTTGCTTCAATGCCATGCTTAACTTGTTTTGTTCATATCGTCTAGGCCGTAGCTCCGAATTAAATGAACTTTATATGTAACTTGACTTGAATTTAATGTAGATCATCTTGGTGCATCTTAACTTGATGTTTAACAACTTGAACATAAGGTTTATTAAGATCTGGACCAATTCCACAATTTGCGTATGAGGACTTACTGAAATTGTTATATGTTGCATCCGGCCTCATTTAAACTTGCTTTGATGTGTTGCTCTTGTATGCATCATCTCTTGCCATGAGTAGCTTCATGTAGCCTTGTCATGCATCATACTTGGTTGAGCATCATGTCTTGTTTATGTGTGGTGTGTTTACCATGTTGTGTGCTTCTTCTCGATAGTTCCCGTTTCGTTGCGATCGTGAGGATTCGTTCGTCTACGATTGGTTCGTCTACGTGGTTTCATCTTCTTCATGGACTCGTTCTTCTTCCTAGCGGGATTTCAGGCAAGATGACCGTCACCTTGGATCTCATTACTATCATTGCTATGCTAGTTGCCTCGATGCTATCGCTATGTCGCGTTACCTACCACTTGCTTATCAAGCCTCCCAAATTGCCATGAACCTCTAACCTTGTCACCCTTCCTAGCAAACCATTGTTTGGCTATGTTACCGCATTTGCTCAGCCCCTCTTATAGCGTTGCTAGTTGCAGGTGAAGATGAAGATTGCTCCATGTTGGATTATGTTTTATGTTGGGATATCACAATATCTCTTAAATTATTAATGCATCTATATACTTGGTAAAGGGTGGAAGTCTCGGCCTTATGCCTGGTGTTTTGTTCCACTCTTGCCGCCCTAGTTTCCGTCATATCGGTATTATGTTCCCGGATTTTGCGTCCCTAACGCGGTTGGGTCTTATGGGAACCCCTTGACAGTTCGCCTTGAATAAAACTCCTCCAGCAAGGCCCAACATTGGTTTTACCATTTGCCTACCTACCTCCTATACCTTTCCCTTGGGAGTAATTAACCCGAGGGTCATCTTTATTTTAGCCCCCCCCCCCCGGGCCAATGCTTCTCTAAGAGTTGGTCCGAACTAGAGCCCCTTGCAGCGCCACCTCGGGGAAACTCAAGGCCTGGTTTTAGTTGTACGGACTTCTCATCCGGTCGTGGCCTGAGACGAGATACGCGCGGCTACTATTAGGGTGTCGGCACGACGGGAGGTCCTACTGGTCTTGTTTTACCATTGTCGAAATGTCTTGTAACCGGGATTCCGAGACTGATCGGGTCTTCCCGGGAGAAGGAATATCCTTCGTTGATTGTGAGAGCTTATCATGGGCTAAGTTGGGACACCCTAGCAGGGTTTGAACTTTCGAAGCCGTGCCCACGGTTATGTGGCAGATGGGAATTTGTTAATATCCGGTTGTAGTAAACTTGAAGTAAACTCTTCTAAAATACACCAACCGCATGCATAACCGTGATTGTCTCTTTTCAGGGTTGTTCGAGAGGAGAACACAGTTTTTGGGTTATGTTTGACGTAAGTAGGAGTTCAGGATCACTTCTTGATCATTACTAGTTGACATCCGCTTGTGTTGCTTCTCTTCTCGCTCTTATTTGCGTAAGTTAGCCACCATACTTTGCTTAGTCGCTGCTGCAACCTCACCACTTTACCCCTTCCTTACCCATTAAGCTTTGCTAGTCTTGATACCCATTGTCGGGGATATACCCCGCGGTGTAACCCGGCCGGAATTATAACCTGGCCGGACCTGGCGACTCACTAATGACTTGCCTTGACTGGATGACTCACTAAGTGACCCGCCCGAGCCTGGTGACTCATGGGTGACCTGGCGAGCGGGTCAGAGGAACGACAAGACCCGGCGGCCCAGAAGGCGGTTCATGGAAGGCCGGCTCATGTTATGGTGGGCCGGTTTATGAGGAAAGCACAAAGGAATATTCTCCTACAAAGGAAGCAAGACTAGCACTACAAAAAAAATACACTTCCGTGATGATACGTGTTTGTCACAGTAGGTCGCTTTTTGTCATGCATGTACATCCATGACAAATTGATGACAGAATCAAGATAGTCATACCTGTGCTGTCGTAGAAGTGTTCCATGACATTACCAAAATTATCATCATGGAAGTGTCCACTTCCATGACAATAAATCGCGCGTCACAGAAGTGCTTTCGTCAAGGGTGACCGACACGTGGCATCCACCGTAATGGAACGCCGTTAAGCTATCGGGTCGGGTTTTGGATCCGATAACCCGTTAACAGCCCCGACCAATGGGGATTTTCCACATGTAAAATCATCATTGGCTGGAGGCGACACGTGTCAACTCATCCAATGGGCGAGACACGCCTATGATATGTTGATACGTGGACCGGCCCATCAAGTTTAAATGGGCCGGCCCAACTGAAGGCCCACAAGATTTTGCAGACCATAATGGGCTGGCCCAGCTAAAGGCCCACGAGATTTCGCGGACCATAATGGGCTGGCCCAGCTAAAGGCCCACAAGATTTTGCAGGCCATAATGGGCCGGCCCAGGTAAAGGCCTACAAGATTTTTTTTGTGCCATAATGGGCCGTCCCAGGTAAAGCCCACAAGATTCTTGCGGGTCATAATGGGCCGGCCCAGCTAAAGGCCCACAAGATTTCGCCGACATTAATGGGCCGGCCCAGCTGTAGGCCCACAAGATTTTGTGGACCCTAGTAGGCCGGCCCATTAACTGTCTTCCATGTTTTGGGCCATATGTCGGCCCATATTTGATCCGGTCCATTAATGGCCTGCCGCGCTCCGGGCCTAATAGTGTCCCATATGAGATCTGGCCCATTAAAGGCCTACCATGTTCTGGGCCAAATTACGGCCCAGATCAGGTCCGGCCCTTTAAGAGGCTTTGGGCTCAATTATGGCCCATATCAGATTCGGCCCGTCAACTGGAGACTATGCTTTTGGGCCCACTTGCTAAAGACTCACTTAGTAACTCGGCCTGATATTACTTTTGGCCTGTTAAGGGCCCGCTTAACATTTTGGCCCTATATTAATTTCAGCCTGTTAAAAGCCCGTCATATAGTTGGGCCTAACTACGGCCCGGTTTGCATCCGGCCTGCTCGCAGCCGATATCTGATTGGGCCAAACAAGGACCGAGACAATTTTTCGGCCTGTTAAAAGCCCGTGATTTGATTCGCACAATCATGGGCCGGGGTTCATTTCGGGCTGCTGCCGGCCCGTGAGCTGATCGGCACGTTTCAGGCCCAACCTAAATCGTGATTGCATGACGGCTCGATTATGTACCGTAATTTTACGGTTTGGCCGGTTTACTGCGAAGACAGGATATATATACAGTAAAATAACTGCAGCATCGTGAATAAGAAAAAACCTATACTATACAATAAAGAAATTACGGCATATTACATCCACTGGGCATCAAAGTTTGCCACTATGATAATAAAGCACCAGCAGACAGCAGATTACATACACTGGGCATCAAAGATCGCCACCAGTGCAAATAAACACGCCAACAAAATAATATACAAAACCGACAGCACTTAAATAGAGTTCAAGAAAGGTTAGCCCTGCTAGGGAGCTGCAGCGCAGGCAGCTGAGCAAGATGATGAGACTGTGCTTGTTCAACACTTATATCTTCCTCACTCTGAAAGATAAACAAGCAGACAGACGACAGGTTTTGCACATAAAAGTATCAGTGCTGACAATTCATCACATTTCTTACTAACGAATAAAGTGACACAATTTAAATTTGCATTAACACAATATGGTATTGTTCAGGTCAAGACATGGCAAGAAATGACATTGTGAAGGAGTTGGCAGCTTCACGACACCACTGGATTACAGATCAAGAACTCATAAGTATCAATGGTTAGTGTGCTGTCAATTTATACCATTTCAGATTGGCAAATAAAGAGACAGTTTAAATAATAGTAGAATGATATGACATTGTTCATAGTTAAGACATTGCAGAATATGACATTGTGCTGTAGTGGGTAAGTTCACCACACCACTGGATTACAGATGAAGAACATAAGCGTACATGCAGTCATGCCTAACCAAATATATACAACAAAGTTTGAAGGCTTGAGATGGACAAACTTACATTATTGGTGAAGACAGGCTCTATAAAGGCCTTGTCCATGTTGATGGGGGGGGGGCAATTCAAGAAGTTTACCACAGAATCTTCTTCAAAAGCATTGCCTTTATTCTACATTTTGTTAAGAGTAAATATAGATGTGACAATACACGAAAAAATGGAGAATATTTAAGATAAGATGAAGAGTGATGCTACATAACCAAGTAGCTATAAATGTAAGTGCAGCGATACAGGCAAAAGGTACAGCCAAGAGCAATGCATAGCTAAACTTCTTCAGTACTAACCTTATGGTAAGAGTAAATATAGATCTGATGTGTAGAAAATGGAGGGCAAAGGAAAATAAGCTGCAGAGTGATGGTACATGAACACCTACCTGTCATTATAAGTACACTGATAAAGGACAGCATGTACTTACAAGAACAATGCAGAGCTAAAAAAACATTGGCATTGGATATATTCTACACTAATGTAACCATTCATACAGATCAGATAATTTGGAGCAAACAATTGATAAAAACATTGGCATTGGATATATTCTACACTAATGAAAGCATTTGAGTGGAAAAACATGGTACGATGACAGATGGAATACGTATTGATAATGGATGGGCATGGCATCTCGACATATGTGATGAGTAAACTAAGCAGATGGTGGTGCAACAAAGTAGAAGAAATGCAAGACAACATATGCAAGATACGCGCAATCAATAAAACCTTGCCAAATTAGAACAGGCACCTTGATGGGTGAACAGGACAGGCCATCTGCCTTTGACTCCTCGAGGTTAGAATAGTCATTAGGATGATATTCTGAACAAGAATCAACAGGTGGGGAGTGTACGAGTTTCATTTCTTCCAGAATGGCACTCAATGCCTTGGTGCCAATTTTGTAAGTCATTGCAGTGTTCCACAATATTCTTCTGATGCTTGGATTATGATATTCACTGTAATTGCGTATGATATCTGAGAACCATGAAAACATAAATAGTTGTGAGATTATCTTTGTAATGTAGATGATATTCTAACATAGGGGCGCCCCTGTAAACACTTGTGTGCTATCACTGGATTCTGATGAGAGAGCCCATGTGTGCTGTAATATGGTGCGTGCATTTATATAATCTGGCACAAGTACACAAAAAATAGGCTCCAGAAGTAAGGATAGCTGGCAGATGATAGGTTCATAATATACTGTATAGAGAGTTTATTACCAAACCATGATAACAAGAGCACACAGCAACTAGGCAGATGATAGTGTACATAACAGGGGTACACCATAACCAGGATATATAAATCGGGAAAGTGGAACTAGCTGGAAATTACAGTGTTGTATTGCCTCTAGTAATTGAAAGCCTATCGATCACGTACAGGACAGCTCTATCAGTTGTTGACTGCAGATGTCCCTGCTCCCCTTCCTGACAAGGAACATACTATGCTTCCCATACAGAACACCGCACGGGCCGCCGGCCGAACCACCGGCCCCACCGCCTGTGTTCCTCCGCCACCCCCACCCGCACCCTCACCCCCACCCGCGTCGAGTTTTCTTCGGTCGACGAGGCCCCACCACCGCCCCCCAAAACCACCATCCCCACCCGAGCCCCTTCGATCGCACCGGCGAACTCCGGCGAGCTCTGAAAAATCGACTGACCCAATTTTGAAATTTAGTCTACTGTGATTTAACTAGTGTGGAATATAAAAGGGGAAAACCATGAGCATTGCGAGTATGGTGTTGAGCATGCCACGGCGGATCTGAAGGTGCAAACCGGACAAAGGCAACTTCGCAACCAAGACAAGAAATCATAGTAAAGCAGTGGCGATTTATTTTCTTGTTGCGATAAATAAGTTGAGCAGATACGAAAGAGTACCGCCTCTGGTGCGGCGCCGTGTACGCATCTGCTGAGAATTTGATGGTGCTACGGTAGCGATGGATGTCGGCGGCGTGGAAGCAGATCTAGGAGGGTAGATGGTGGTGGCTGGGCGCGGTGGACGAGACGGTCGTAGGAGCGGCGCCGGGAAGGTGGACGACAGCGGGGATGAAGCGAGAGGACGAGATGCAAAGATCCCGGTCCGAAGCCGTGGATGAGAGAGGTCGATCTCTCGTAATGGACGGCGGCGTCGGGGTATCAGCTCCGGCATGGTGGAGGAGGATGGCGGTGGATGGGTGGCGGACCGCGGCGGACGGAGGAGGGTGGGGTGGAGAGGGTGTTTTGGCGCCCACGGAGTACGAATGGGGAAAAGGGAGGTAGAGAGGAAGGGGGAACCATGTATTCAGGGCGCGCTTGTCTCAAATGCGAGGAAATTTACAAAGTTAGCCCCCGTTTCAAATTTCTACTACATCACAGCAACACTAGTCGGTTGGGGATAGGACGGTAATCTCGCATACACTAAATATTTGCCGACGAGAGTTTGTTTTTGGCGCCCACCGTGTATGAATATGAATCGGGGAGGGAGTCGATTTCGGCCAAGGACACACTGTGTTTTGGCGCCCACCGTGTATGAATCTGGGTGAGAGGCAGTTACGTCACGTTTGGGTGAAATTACCAACCTACCCCTATCGAAACCTATAGAAATCCAGCATATAGGCTTTGCGTGGCAGGGATAGGCAGTAGTGATTTCCATCTCGCAGATTTTGGTTTCAGGCGGTTACTGCGACTTTCCCCGCTTCATTCAAATTTTGCAGAGTGCACGTTTACCGTGCCAACTCAATTAGAATCCCGTTTGTATTCTATTTTTTTGGGCGGGATCCATTTTCAATTGGAATTACATTCTATATACATCATTTTTTTATATATACTTTCAAAAACACAACACCATTTATACATAAATATGGTTTACAAATGGCATGATCTCAGATTCATAAGGTTGTATCCATCAATTTGGATTTTCAAATATTTGAAACCACTTTATGTTCAAATCCAATGTATGCATTCCTCGCTAACTGTCTCCAATTAATGTGTGTTTCATGCGGGGTTTTTTTACTTCTCAAACATGTATAATGTGTTTCACACACACAACATATAGTGTAATCCCATTTAGACATTAATTGCATATAAACCATGCATTGTTTGTAATTGAAGAATCTATGGATCACCAATATTGATAAACTATATAACATTACATGTCTGCCCAAATTCAAATGGATATGCATGTTTGATACACCAATTTGCGTTATGATATTATCGATGTCGTGATCTCTAGTTTAAATATTTGAATCCCCTTTAATCTAGATATTCGTCTAATATAGCTATCACTCATGCTTATATAGGACTATCTCTCTGGACCTATATGCGTTCATCGTCTCTCAGGTATCTCTCGTGCTACCTGTATGTCGACAATGATCTTTTATCTTCGTAACACACTGACGGTACTCTCTCCCTCGACCTTCATCACTCTATCTCTCTCTAAGTATATCTCGCTCCCTGCTATGTGTCTCTAACTATGATTCTCCATGTGGAATCTCTTTCTCTCACACAAACACAAAACTTTGTCTCCCGGGGTCTCATTTCTGTCTACTATTCCCATGTGTGCCACTCGCACACCCCTCATACAGAGATGTCTTCCGCTCCTTAGATATGAGAACCTACGACTCTTCCTCTTCAATATCTCTTTCTCACACACAAACACAAACTCTGTCTCCCAGGGTCTCATATTTCTCCATTGTTATCTTGTATGTCGCTCACACACACCCTCTCTCCCTAGAGATATCTTGCATTCCCTCATATGTCTCTCTAGCTATCACTCTCGTTGTGAAATATCTTTCTCTCTCGCAGACACAAAACTTCGTCTCTCTGGATCTCATTTCTCTCTGATATCTGTTTGTATGTGACTCACATGCACCCTCTCTCTATCTCTCTCACACCCACACACATAACCCAGCCTTGTGATCCACTATACTCCTATCTCTAACGCACACTAGCTAGCATCTTTATCTTTCTATTTATCTGTTTCTCCATCAACCTTCTTTCTCGCCCTCACTCTTGATTCCTATCACGCACACTACATATGTTTCTCTCTACATGCAGTCAAGTGCCCTCTCACACACATATATAACTTCACCCTTTGAACCACCCGACGGTCATCTCCAACACCCAAACTAGCGGATGTCCCTCTAGCTAGCATCTCCATCTCTATATCTATCTGTAATTTCTCTGTCAACATTTCTTTCTCGCACGGAGTCTTGCTTCCTATCACCCACACTATATATATATCTCCATACATATGCATTTATAGGTTGGTCTCTTTTGCACAATCGTTGCGCCTCACTCCCTCTGCTCGCCATAGATGCATGCTCCAGCCCACGCCACTATCTCTTAAAGACAAAAACACGTGCTCAATTGTCGGGACTTCTTCCATGCATTCTCACATGCATGCATATTGTCATACTGATCCATCTCTCCCATGTCATTGATCTTATGACTTATGTCTTCTTTCTTTTATCTCGATCATGCACGCGCGCACACACACACACATCCCATGTATACATGTATACCTCTCACACATGCCCGTTCAAGGTCTCTATGTCTCCATACGTAGTTAATTACCCTCAATCCTAACGCCACATCGAATCGTTCTCCTCTTTTGTGCACATAACTTCTGCCTGGATGGGTAAAACACACACTCACACTTAACAATCTCCTTCTAGCTACCCCCCCCCCCCCCCCCCCGCCTGCCTCTCACTCTTCCCCTATATCCCTAAAACCAATAAGACCATCCATTAGTTTAATTCCCGCCTACATGCACCATCGACATATAGTAGTCTTCCTCGGTGTCTCTCGAACAAATACGTTCTCTCGAAGTCGACTCCTCTCACGCGCACACACCTTCTCTTCCCTCTCTACGGGCATTTTCTCTCTCGCACCCCATCGTTGGTGGCCTCTGCCATACACATCACCTCTCTATGATGAAAGCCATGGACACTTAAATTACATCCGCCACAGAGGACCCCGCGACACACACACACACACACATGCACGCACCCCCCAACACACACACTAAGACTCCATCTCTCTCTCTCACACACACACACACAAACACACACACACGCAAGCACGCACGCCCCCCCCCACACACACACACACTAAGACTCCATCTCTTTCCCTCTCACACACACACACAAACTAAGACTCCATCTCTCTCTCTCTCTCACACACACACACACCCCACACACACACACACTAAGACTCCATCTCACACACACATGCTCTAGGCGGAGCATTTGTTCCTACCACCCTTCATCCAACCTTACCCGTATGATGAACAATCAGCTTTATTTACTTGCATAACATGGCCAAATTCCACTCTACTTTAGTAGTCAGCAAACTTATCATCTGTACCCTTATAAAAAAACAAGTTGGTGGTGATGGTGTTCCTGCCATCTTGTAATACAGACCGTATGATCTATATCTGAGGATAGAAAGCAAACTATGATAATTTTACAAAAGATACCCGCACCTCTCTCCACATCATTATCTCCCGCAACCTCATTGCTCGGCAATTAAAAAAGGAATAAGTCTCTGGAACAATCTAGCATGCATGGTGGCCGCTGCCGCCTACCGGCGCCGTCCATCCCCATGCCTCCGCCCATTCCGACTACCAGTCACCACCATGCTCCACTCCTCCTCACCTTATCTCTCATCTTTCATTTTTTCGATGACATTCTCGAGATACCAGTTTTCCGATAAAATTCTCGAGATATCATTAGTTTTTACACATGGGATTACTCCTGCATGGGTCAATCACAACAGGTGTTCCATAAAAAAATGCATATTGATGTTCCGTGCAATGCATGAGAATCTTGCTTGTGATTATATAACGCAAATCACGAGCAGGAAGTGACATTTTTTTGACACAACCACGTGAACATGGCCACGTAAATCACTAGCTAAAGTAAATACCATTATACTTATATCCCGATGCAAAAGGTTGAGTACATGTTCGAAGAGTAGAGTCGCACACACGCACTCTGTCTCTCAGAATCTCTCTCACACACACACCAGTTACGTGACGCCCACTTAAGCAGACACGTATGTTACAATTTGTGCACCCGCGGGTACACGTGATGTTGCGCATTTATTTAAGCCGGAGGGCGAACCCAAATAGTAGCTGCATTCATTCCCCTCCCGCCGCCTCTTCTCTGGTCGCCGTTGCCCGGTAGCCATGGGCCGGCCGAAGGTAACAACATATGCCATACTCCCGCCGGAGCGGCGCTTTAATATGGAAATTTTAGTGGCCATGCATGCATCTTTTTGTGCTAGCACTCCTATATAAGGGTTGACCGGTCGCTTCCCGCGGATGTGCGCGAGCGGTGGAAGAGGAAGGAGAAAGGAAGCGGGATGTGGAGTAACGTTTTTTACCAAAATTTCCTAGGAAACTGAGTGCAATAATTGAGTAGTTTTGCAAACTACCAGTACTACACCTGAAACGATTCAAAACCTATACTCCCTTGCCAGCGCGCGCTTCCCGCATGAAACGGTCAGCGTCGCCCTGGAGCGTCAGTGCCGCATTAATGCCCGGCCAGAGCGGAGGCGACCTCTCACTGGTGCCGGCTTTGAAGTGGCGCGACGGCCGAGAGAGCGCTCCTTCCCGGTGCACGCGACTGCTCCGCGTCGAGACTGGCCATAGGCCCTGTTTGGATCCATGGGTTAGAGTTAGTTTGAGCTAGTTGGGGCTCAAATAGCCCTAAACTATCCAAGCATGAGGGTTTAAATTGGAGCAAGTTGCACCGAACCCACCAAAAAAAACTATCCCACCCAAGAGGTGCTAACTGGAGATAGTTCTCATTGGGACCACTGAAAAATCACTTTTCTCTCTCCATGAAGTGCATTTATTGTCAATCTAACCCTGTCACCCAAACACCTCTTTGGCTACAGTTAGTTCAGGCTTAGTCATGAGTTAGTCTAACCTCTAGCTAAGTTAGAGTATCAAACAGGAGTAGTATAGGACATGCAAGTTGCTCAAAGCATACAGGCAATCTATGTTCTTCCACTCTATTTTTTTACGTGAGCTTTGTTCATCCTTTTGCCAACACGCGAGACATCTAGCATCAAGGTGCACGTGTTATGCAAGGATCGTTCCATCTATATGAAGAACACGTGGGACTGGAACTACGAGATGAACATGTACCCAGGAGTGGACGTACGAACCTGAGTAATGTAGCGCAGTAAGTGAAGTAGAAAGGCACAAATTGTATGAACATGCGTGGCATATAGGGTGTGTTTGGTTGCGTTCTCGTCTCGGCATAGTTGTTCCCTCTTCAGGCATGCTCAACTCAACACCCCTCTTCATGCATGCTCTCTTCATGCATGCTTCTAGTGTATTTGTGCTAAACTAGTGTGGACTCATGCACCCTCCATACACTCTATCAAACACCCAAAAGTAGGTCGAGAAGGGAACTCTTGGGCGGCATTTGTCTCTTACTATGTACTACCACTAAATGTTGTACGTGCAATGCACGGTGATGTTATGGAGTACGTGCCTAAGTACTCTACTACTACTATATTAGTTGGAGGCACATATTAACTTTTATATTTGTTTACGTGTATGCCCCCGAGACCTTCCAACTAGATGTGTCTTTGTCTCCATTTTTTTGCGGAAAACGTGTCTTTGTCTCCAGGTCGCACTTTGTATCGTTCATACCACTAATTACTACTACGTGTGGTCTCCGACCCAAAAGTGGAAGAAGTGGAGACGCTCTACCACGCTGTTTTTTTACACTGGGCTCTACCACGCTGTTCATGTCCCACTCCTTTCGCTACCGTGTGGGACATCCAGCACGTGCCGTGTTTGGCACCCTTCGTCATAAGAGTTGAAACGCTAGCATTCATCAGAATAAAAAATAATTATAAATTGGCAGTGATACTATTTTTTTTTGCGAACCAATCAGCAGTGATACTATACCTCGATATCGGAAAGAATACTACTCCGTTCGCCAACATGTGGGACGTCGACCATCCTGGTCCACTTGCCATGCACGCAGAACTCCAAGGGAGTCACCTAGGTCGTTGCGCCGCAGTAACAATGACTAATGAGCCGTCAAATCACAGGCCCACTTCCCACTTTGAAGTTGCTTGGACGAAGGAACCATCATGACTTCGTTGAATTCCGCTTCTCGAAGAAAACTATTGTACCAGCAGTACTGCTAGCTACAGTAGTGACTACAACAGAGGCCTCCTTTTGTTCATAGGATAGGAATATGAAAATCATAGGAAGTGAGATGGCATGCATCTCAATTCCTATAGAGAAAGAGATGCCATTTGATGCTTAGGATAGGAATTTTTCCATTTAGTCTAGGCTAATGCACTGGTAATTTTCTCTAAAAACTACAGTAGTAACTAGTAGTACTGGTACATGCTCGTACTCACACACACACACACACTAACTACTAGTACCACTACTTCTCACATGCTGGCCAGACGCCGTCGTTCTCCTTCCCGGCTTTGTCGGCGACACCCCACCGTGCTTGGATCTCCGCCGACCTCTCCGTAGCAGCGCGTGCGTCCTTTTCTTTCTTGCGGCGGTGGGCCTCTCTTTTCTTGAGTGCTTTCTAACTTTTCCGCTCGCTCTGTGCGACTTTGGCCGCCTCTTGCTCTACCGCCCATTCGGCCTTGCCATCTTCAAATTCCTCCCACATAGTTGTGAGGCCGCGAGCGGCAATGAACTCGGCACGGCGGGATGCCATCGCTTCCCTACCATTTTGTGTGCGGTCGTGGGCGGCAAGGAACTCGGCGCGGCGGGATGCCATCGCTGCCTTACCGGTTAGTGTGCGGCGCGGTGGCATGAAGGACACTTGGTGAGAGCTCTGGGGTGGAGTGGCCGAACAACCGTATAGTGCATTGGTTTGTCAAGAGCTGAAGGACAGAAGACGAAGCAAATTTGGATTCCCCTTCAATCCTGGTCATTTATTACCGAGTAAAATGCATTGGCGGTCATCGAACTTGTCTTGGTAGCTCACTGTGATCATTGTATACGAGATATGGTGATTATACGGTCACTGGCTCAGTGTATAGCTCCGTATTTGTCTGGTTGACCAGTCAAACAGTCCGCATGCGCCTCATCAGCTCGTGTTCTTTATCTATCTACACAGGCCTACCTGTCAATGGAGAAAGAAATACTGTAAAAACCAAAATTATGCTAGAGTCCGGATCGCTTCCGGAGCCCGCTCTCACCGCCCTGGCCCCTCAAGACGCCAGCTGCCCGCCGCATGCATGCATAGCAAGTAGTACTCCTTATGTGGAGGAGAGAGAGGCATTGACAAAGTCAAGGAGTGGGCTCTGCAAGAGCCCGTCTCTACACGTGCTCCTAGGTATAAAAAATAATTCTAAAAAAAGGCATAAAAACAATTGTGTCTTAAAAAAGAAAGGTAAAAAACATTTGAGAGGAAATAGATAGAGACAAAGTGAGAAAAAGATGTAACCTGGGCATTACATGAGGAAGGAGGGAGTGGTGCACATGCCAAGTTCACTGGGCTGCCGTGTTTCACACTCCTCCATCGTAACAGTGGAGACAATAGCTTTCATCAAAAATAAACAATGAATACTCGTTGCTCGTCCTCTATATCGGAAAGAATACTTTCATTCACCGACATGTGGGACGTCGACCATCCTGGTCCAGCTGCCATGCACAAAATTATCCTGGTCGACCCCGGTCATATCGCTGGCCCAACCTTTCCCACTGTAAGTTGTTCGGACGAAGGAACCATCATGACTTCATTGAATTCCGCTTCTTCAAGAAAAATTATTGTACCCGCAATACTGCTACCACACGCAAAGACTGGACGGCACTGTACCACGTCATATCACTGAAGCCCACTAGGCCAAACTAGCCCGCCTAGGTCATCTATTTTGGAACGGGGGGAGTACGTCTCTGCACTGCTATGATTTTGTGTTGCACGTCATATCACTGAAACCCACTAGGCCAAACTAGCCCGCCTAGGTCATCGATCGCTAAGCCTACAATTTTAGGAGCTAGGGCTATTGGTCGATAGACGAGGGATAAGTATAAGCGTACCACGAGCTCATCAGCCCCAACGTTTCTCTTCGGTGAGTGTTTTGCAAGTACTATAGCTTGCACAGTAGCTAGCCTACTAACACCAAGAATCATCAAACAAGCCCTGCTGATATGATAAACAGTTCAAACTTACATCTAATCATGTCATATATTACATCAAAAGCTGGTGAGGATACATCTGTTTCCATAACTCGGAGAGGGTTCACATGATTCACCATCAAACAAAAGTAGCAAGATCCGCCCACACAAGACAGTGCACTAGCCCTAAGATGGTTTGATAACACGCATCATTCTGGTAATTAAACACAGGGCAATGCAAACTACCCTGAAGGATTAGCGCGACCAACTATTTCTTGTCATCGATCTCTCGGGCAATGACCATAGCACGGACAGTGGCATGGGAATCGATTTCTGGGGCGACGTCCGCAGGACTGACCGCGACATCGGAATCGATCTCTGGGGCGATGTCCACGGGATGGACAGCGGCATTGGAATCGATCTCCGGGGCGATGCCAACAGGATGGGCCACGACATCGGAATCATCAAGGATGTCCACCGGCACCTGCACAACCCTAACATATTAGCAAGCACATTGCAAATAATCAAAAACCACAACTATGGTAATAAGCCATTATTTTTTACCTTGTGCAGCTCACCGGGGGATCTCATCCCTCCGGGGGCCATCTCCTCGTCCTCGATGGGGGCCATCACCTTGCCAGGGGAATACTGCTTCTCAACGGCGACTATCTCCTCAAACTCCGTCTTGAGCTTCACATAGGTGGCAATCAGAGTTCCTGAGGTAGGCACGGTGGGGCCATTGCTGTTCTTCCAACTTTCTTTGAGGAGTTCGTCCGCCAACGTCCTCAACTCTTGGGCCAATGCTTGTTTCTTGGAGTTCTTCGTCTCCATGGCTTGGCCTGCCAACATGGTCAACTCGTTGGTCGGTGCTCGCTTCCTGGAGATCGCTGTCTCCAGTGGGTTGTCCGCCGGCAACTCTTTGCCTTGTGCTCCAGGATCCATCAATGAACTGACAAAAAAAGCAATCGAAAGGAAACCACAATCGCAATGAAAACGGGAAAAGAATAGGATGTGAGAATCGGTCGGTGCTTCGCAAAAAGAAGATTCTTGGAATGAAAATATAGCAGCATAACTGATTCGCCCACCTTTCCTTCGTTGGTACAGAAGAAAAATGGCAGAAGTGAGTAGCCTGGAGTGAGGTTTTCTTCAAGAAAGGGAAGAAAGGGTTTGAACGAGCGTTCCAGTGAAATGATGGTTGCTTCGTCCAGTCCAACTTGGAGGCCACCTTACCACTGCTGGTAAAGGTGTGCGATTTGTGATATGACGGGTCATGACGGCCACACCGGGGTGACAGGTGAGTCTCGACTGTAGCACCTCGCTGTGATTTGGTGGATGGCACGCGGGCCCGGATGCTTTGAAATGTCCCGCATGTAGATAGAGCGGCTAGTCATATACTCCCTCCTTTCCGGTTTATAGGGCTCAATTCAAAAATTTCACCAACCAAGGTAGATGGTGAGTGGTGGAATCCTTTTTGTAGTTTGCAAAAGCACCCAATTAATGCTCTTGTTTTCTTCAAAAATGTATGTTTACCAATGTATTAATTGCAATGCATGCATGCGTAAAGTACATGCATTGGTCAATTTTCTCTTAATACCCGCATGCAATTATTTAATGCACCTTGGAATCTGAACTTGTGATGGGGAACAACCAAATTGAGCCTTATAAAATGAAAAAACTAAGATTTTGAGATAAGCCCTATAAACCAGAAAGGAGGGACTAGGAGTGCTCAATATTGTGCACCGCGGCCAAGGTGGAGAGGAAAACGAGAGAACTACGTAATTAATGCATGAGTTTAATTAGGGTAGTTTTGTAAAGTACGAGATACATTTCTCCAATCGCAAAATGTCTTGGTTCATGAGATTTGAGATTTGAGCCCTATAAACCGGAAGGGAGGGAGTACTGCACACGGTGTAGTCTAGTCACTTGTTGAAATCTCTAGAAACGCAAATACTCCTTTCCGGTTTACAGGGCTATACTACTCCACTCGTCTAGGTGTGTAAGTCATCTTATGAAAACCAAATACGTAGTCCCAAAACACTTAGGCGCGGTGCATTAACTTCTACCTTGTTTCTTGTTTCTTGACATATCAACCAATAAGAGATGAGAGGTGTGCATGCTTTTAATGACTTGCAATGGCTAGTTCATTGCATGCAATGCTATTAATTAGCAAATAAACATTGGTGACCCCAGGAGGAAATGGTGCTAAGCGCGTGGACCTATGTAGAATGAGTATCAACCAATGGATAATGGAGTTTAATTGTTAAACAATAGCAATTTTTTCTCATGCAAGAGCCTGGCTAGTACTCCAAGGAACCACACCACGCGAGCGTTCACAACTGCCACGTTCGGGTTGCGCTTGGCTCTTCGCCTCTTCGATAAGACGAACAATGATGTTACTCCTACTTCTACAGTATCGAATACACTGATGCATGTCCGTCCACCTCGTGCGGGAGGGATAGCGTGTAGCGAAAGCTTCTACTTATTGCTCCTGCCTTTGCGTCTATGACAGGTGGGCCCAACAGGTGGTTGGCCCTCCTGCCATGCAGCCAAAGGCAGGTGCAGTTAAGGCACTGGAGCTCAGTCCGCGAGGTAGAGGGAGTTGTAGTAATCAAATTTCTCGGTCTTGTACGAGTTGATGAAGATAGGGGTTGCTTGCTTGCTAGGGTTGCTTGCTAGGGTTGCTCACTACGTATATATAGGCCGGAGCCTCCGCGCTTGCTTGCTAGGATTGCTCTATTCACACACTCTCATCCTCTCCAGATCTAAACAAGATAGGGGTAGTAACACTGTCTTTCTCCCTTCCAAAAACACTGGCTTTCTATCCTCACCGCTGGTTACAGATCCGGACGTATCCCCCTCCGCCGGTGAAGGGGAGGAGGAGCAGCGTTTAGGCCATCGTCGACAGCGAGGGAGGAGACCCACTGCCGGCCGCACCGTTATCTCTAGCCGAGCGCCGGCGCGGGAGGTCCTCCGATCTCTTCTTCGTTGCCTATGGGCGGATCCGGCCTCCCGCCACCCACCTATCCACATCCCGACGACCTTCAGGTATATCTTCGTTCGAAACCGCCTTAGCTCTACTTCCCCAGCTCGCTACGTCGCTGCATGTGCATCATTTTCTACCTCTCAGCCCCTCTCGATCGGATGGTCCAACGTCACATATTTTTTTCTTCTATTATTAGAGGTAAAGCTACTTCATGGAGTCGAATCTTGTACTACTTGGTTCAAACAAGAAATAAAGTGGGGGTGGGGGAATTTAGTATGTACATCGGACTTGGTACAAACAGGAAGGAAAGGGGGTGAAAGTAGTACAGAATGGTCATCCAACCGGTCTCTTGGTCGAAAAGGGAAATATAGGGGTAACGCTGTACACAGTGGTATGACCAGGACTAGATTTGCTATCCACACATAGGAGTAGGTGGCTAGAGTGAACAAAAATGGGACCAACCCAGATATGTTTCTTGGATGTTTGTTTCTCGGGGCAACAAACTATGAATCACCACTTTATGCCCCTGTTTAACATAGGAGTACATGGTGCTGGACTGCTGGTGCACCCACTGTCCCATGCCCTTATACCAAATATTTAGGCTCCGTTCGGAATAAAGGGGCAGAAAACATAGGTATTGATGAAAATAGAGGAATAGGAAAGGAATGTAAGTATAAAACTATGGAACGGCGAACCGGAGGAAACTCTCAAGAGAATGTGTTCGGATGGACTACGAAATGTACAGATTTGTTTTTTTAGAGTAGCATGCTTGGCAGTATGAGATGCTATTTGTTTATTCAGCTGCACAGTGACTACTCTTGTCCTCACCTCACATACCACACATAGGTTGATTTTTTTATTCCGGCAACACAGCAGAGCAACCTGTCTAACGCATGGCAGCGAGCGCCTGCCTCGGTCTTCCACCCAAAAAATGAGCAGCGCGTGGATGTTTCTAATCCTATGGAATCAGTACTACCAGACCAGCTTTCCTATGAAACACTATTCACCTTTTCCGTGTTCTGAACGGTTGGAAGGGAAGAATACCATAGGAATTGTGTTCCTACGAAAAATCCTGCACCAAACATGTGAACCGAACGCAGCCTTAGTTGTTCTTAATCTAATGTCCCTCGTAAAAATGAAGCCATGCCACTGTTATAAGCCATGACAAGTTTAGCCAAATGTCTTTGCGTGTAATTTTTTGAGACTCTGACTGTTTCCTCTGTGCCTTTTTGTGCAAACAGGGACATCCAATTCACCTGGTTGCTGTTGTGACCTTTTGGTGCACTGCACAAAACTCTTCTTAAAAGAAGTGACTTTTGTGTTGTTTAACTGGAATGTCAGAATGGAACAGTTGGTTCATTTTGGTGGAACTGCACAAAGGGAGATCTGTGTTCCAATCCTCATCATCCATATTGGCGACATAACCTTCCTTTAGGTAAGAATGATATTTAATGCATGTGTTCATCTCTATTTTCCGACTACCATGAGAAACTAATGCTGTTTTTTACTAGTACACTTGTAATCCCTCACTGACAAAACCAATTCTGAATTAGAAGGCCAATCATGTACTTGGTTTCACCAACTGGTGAGGAGAAAGAGAAACAGAGCATGAACAGGAAGAAGAAGAAGAAGAAATAGTGCCAAGGCGATCTTGCTGAAGCCAGAGGCCTCAGTCGAGGCCATTCAAGGGCTCCAGCAACGACTACCTTACATGTGAGACGATCCTCCATGGAGCCCTTCCACTTCTGCTGTCTCACTTAATTAATTAGGAGTACTTAAGTACCACTAATTTATTACTGCCTAATTTTCCTGTTGGAGTTAAACAAATCTTTAGTAGGACCCTATGCTGAATCATGTACGTGTGTATGTTTGTCTATGGAGGTGAATCATGTGGTGGAGCAGGGAGGGAATATTATTAGTGTCATGACATAATAGTGCTATTGTTTTGCATGTCAATTTATTGCCATTGGTTCAATGAGGCAATGTTTTGCGTATTGCCCATCATGAATTTGATGCTACTGGTTGAGTAATATGCTAATGTCTTCCTATCCTTTCTCACTAAGCTAATGAAGGTTTCACCTTGTTCCTACTTGTGCAAACAGGGATCATGTTGTGCCAATCATACATTAAATGGAACTACACAAGACAATACAATGAACTGTATCCCAGCCAGTGCTTTAACTCTGCTGGAAGTTCTTGATAATCTTTCGATATAATCTCAGCACTGCTAAACAAGAGTGATTTCAACCATACATTTGAAGTGCACAAAAATATATACTATTGTGTGATTCCAGTGAGTGATTTATCATCTCTTATGGGACTACATGAATAAGCTTTTTTTCTCAGGTTGGTACGGGCCTAAGGCCTTCATCCATATTAGTTTGTTGTCATCTCTATTTGTATCGTGCTACTGTCATGAGGAACTCATTTATCTTTGCACGTTAAAGTTTTGCAACCTATGATAAATGGCAATGCTTTGAGTGTTGAGTTGAGCTAATTGGCACTGATTAAATAAACTAATACCTCTCTTTAAGCAAGACTACTATGTTGCTAACTTTACCCATTAAGATAATGAGGGTGCTTCTATTTGTTAGTGTATGTTTCATAAACTAGTCCCACTATTACAGTAATCTCACTCTCTCAATATATGTGCCAACAGGGATGCTCGATTTTGGTGGAACTGCACAAAAACTTTGGGTGCTTCATTGCCTCGACAGCTTCCGTCCTTTGTTGTCAGTCGCTAAACTCCGCATGCTTTCTTCCTTTGCTGTTAGTCGCTTGGCTTATCTCGGCCTCCAGTCAAAGGAAATAGTAATTGATATGCTACCTGACACAGGTTGGTACTGGTCTTTATCCTGATTATTGTGCCTGTCATATGTATTGGTAATTTGGTATTGTGATACTGTTTGCCGATTTCATAGAGGAGTAATTTGGAGCCTGAACTCGCAGGCAAATCATTGCATCGGGTGAGTTCAGTAGAACTGCACAAGATGATCAGATGGACAGGTACTTATGATGCTGCTATGTACTCCAAAGTTCACTCAGACAAGCATCGATGTTGACAAGAAGTGCCTATATTCATTTGAGTATCAACCAGCGTTAACCAATTGTCAAGGCTAAGAGTTCAAAGGACAACATGAAATCCACAAAGCACATAAGAAGAAGATTGAAATCTGTCAGAAAATCAAGAAACTCCGGAGTAATAGCGTTGGATTATATCCAGACGGCTAAGAATCTGGCAGACCCTTTTACGAAAGGGCTATCACGAACGATGTTGACAAGAAGTGCCTATATTCATTCGAGTATCAACCGGCGTAAACCAATTGTCAAACTCCAAGTATTAGGAGAGTGAACGCCAAAAATATTGCTTGGTGCATAGCCCAGAAAAACGCAGTCCAGTCTTTGGTCCCAACTTGTGCCTTTTGGTTATCGTCACATATGGTAGCGAACTATATGGCATGGAGACTAAAGATTCCAGACAAGTTGGTTGACGCGTATATTCATCTGGCACTTAATCAGTCTGCACACCAAGGATGCTCCATTTCAGTTGAACTGCACAAAAAATTTGGGTGGTTCATTTTCTCAACTGCCTGCTTTCTTGTCTGCAATGTAGAATTTTGGCGAGATACAGGACCAAGATGAGCCAGTAAACTGGTTGGATGAAAGTAGTGGCCAAGTTGCTCAAACCTCCCTTGGCACGAGGCCACTATTTGAGGATAAACATACAAGCAAAGTTCAGATTGTCTGTGCTTCCTCTTATGTACTCGAAAGTTTACTCGTACAAGAAATAATTTTAGCAAGAAGTACCTCCGATTGAACGCTATTTACCAGTCTGTACCCTAGGTAATTAAAGTTCGTCCATGGATCATATTGGTTGTGATCTCAATCATTTGGATGCATAAACAAACTGAACATGTGTATATCTGAATCTTTTTGTAAATTATGTATGAATATTGTCGTGTGATCTATCAATCATTTGGATGCATAGATATGCTGAGCTTGTGTATATATGAATCTTTTGAGTTGTTGATTGTGAATGTTGGCTATGGATATGAACGTGTCCTTTGAACTTGAGTTTGATATGAATGTTTACCTTTTCTATTGTATTTGTGTGTGAACTTGTTAGTATAACTCGCTAATTTCTTAATTATATGTATAAAAATGTGCCTCTCCGGTTTATTCTTTGATATTAATTGCTCCTTCTAACATAACATTATACGTATATATAACGAGCCCACCTAATACGTGTATTTCAAGGAAGTGCAAATGGGCTGGGATTTCTTAGAAAATATAAATGGGCCTGATTGACGCGAAATTATTTGTTCACCCAGCCTAGCAAATGGACTGTACATTCTAGAAAACATGGGTTAAATATATGCCACATTTTTGCAGGCTGACATGTGGGCCAATAGGTCGAAGCCTACGCATGGCGTTGTCAACATGGTCAACAGATGATTGTGTCATCCACAGCCATTGGATTTATATCCAACGGCCGGCATGCACCTTCAATCTCTCGTCTTCTTCCTCCAGCGTCGTCGGGACCGCCTGGTCCGGCCTCCGGCGGCTAGCGGCTCTGCTTAGCACGCATCACTGCGAAGCGCTACCCCACCGCCGGCCAGGCTATCCCTCCACCCCACGACACCTCCTGTTATTCTCCATAGACTACAGCCCCACGCCGCAACAGAACCAGTTATAACCCTTCTCCTCCTCTCAATCTACGACTCCACTGCCGCGTTTTCCCATCTCCGAGTCGTTCCCGTCCGGGGCCTCACTGTCGTCCACCACCTCGCTGCGTTCGGTGCGGCCTGATCAACAAACGAGAGTCATTGGAAGAGGACTTTACGTGGAGAGCCTGACGGCTGGGACCCACGAGGTCCATGGTCGCACGCAAGGAAAGTTCCACCTTATTAAGCTGAAAAAAAATGTTTCCTCCACCTGACAGCTGGGACCCAATGTACAATCAGTAGTATATTTTGTCTGTTTGCTGCTGTTGTTGTTTTCAATGTACAATCAGTAGTATATTTCGTCTGTTGGTTGAATAAATGTGTTGTTAGAACGACAAACACAATGTTTTGGAAGTCGTTGCACGGTTCGATCCTTTAGTGCCCCGTACCGTACGTAGCGCATACTATTTATCGTACGGAACACTTTTTTTTGAAACTCGGAACACATTTTCCACTTGTTGATAACATGCAGCCCACTGATGAAGGCCCAATAGAGAAGCCCATAATTAACTGGAAGGGAGGCTCTCACATGAATCCGGCCCAGGTACATGCTCATGGTCCCCTAAACATAAATAAGTAAATAAATAAATAAAGCTAAATGCTCATGCACCAGTTCTTTGGGAAAATAGCTAGCCCAGTATTTCTTTTTGAAGAATACCCAAGCTAGGCCTATTTGTTTTCTCCGAATTACTGGGCTGCAAATCTTTCAAGACGAGGAGGGATGCATTCCGGCCTGGCTTAAGAGTATGGTCAATGTTTGTTAAAAGTAATATCAAAAGGGGTTGAAAATTCGAAAAAAAGTATAGCAAATGGGATATAAGTTTCTTTTTTTGTTTTTGTTCTTCACTGATATCTTATATGTATTTCATTGGATTTAACATGACATAGTACTAATTTATTTTTAAATTTGTTTTACTATGGCTATTAATTTTTGGATTAAGAATATTTTGTTCCCCAGCAAAAATTTGCGAATTTTCAAAATTTCCCACATATTTAGTTAATTTTTTGACCCTGGTATTGACCAGAAAATGGCTAGCAATTCTAAAAATGGAAAACGGGCTGCAATAAATTCCATATGAATTAGAAATTGAGTAAAAATTATAAAAATAATAGCAAATGGGTTGTACACGCCATGGATTTCGAGGCTGACTTGTTTACGTAAGGCTTTGTCAGTGAACACACGATTCTAGCAGCAGTTAGTATTGGATGTCCATCCAACGGCCAACGCCTCCTCTTGTGGCCCGCTGTGATGCCGCGCAGGCTTCCCCGGCCCACCCTACTCCCTCCTCTGGCCTGGCCGCACGCAATCAACTACCTCCTTATTACGCGAAAAAAATGATTCCTCCCACTGACATCTGGGGTGCACCGGTTGGGAGGCTAACCTGTGGGCCTACTAAGTTGACGCGTACGCAGGGCTTGTCAACTTAGTCAACAAACGATTCTAGCAGCAGTAACCGTTGGATTTGAATCGAACGGTCCCGCTGCTTCTTCAATCGCTGCTCTTCTTGCACCAGCCACCCAAACCAGCGTCGGGGAGACCGCCTGCTCCTGCCTCCAGTGGACGGCTGTGCTGCCGATGAGGCCTCATCGCCCCCTACTACTCCCACCGCTAGCCAGGCCCTGCGGCGACGGCAGCCTCACACCGCAGCCGAACCAGTGAACCCTCGTACTCCTCTCCACGTGGGCATCCACTGTCGCGTCTTCCCCGGCTCCGCGTCGTCCCCTTCCTAGGCCTCGCCGTCGTCCACCGCCTTGGTGCTCTCAGCGCGGCGTGGTCAACGTGGTCAACAACATTCCATCGGAAGAGTACTGTACGTGGCGAGGCTGACAGTTGGGTCCAGGGCCACAGCCCAGGTTTTTTGTGATTTGCCAAGTAAGTCGCTTTGTCAGGCCTGTTGGGCTGCAAATCTTTCAAGACGAGGAGGAGAGCTTTCATTCGGCTGGCCGAGAAAATGGCCCATCAGTAATGAGAGATGGGCTGTACATTTTTAAAACACATCAAACCGGCAATTAGTTTCAAATATCTTTTTTTCATTTAGAGATTTGAAATTACATTAACTTTTATGCATGGAGAATTTGTTGGATTTTATATTGATATACATTTATTTTTAAAATCAGTTTGAATGTGAGTCGAAATTTCGGAATTAAAACAGTTCGGACCGCACCGAAATATGCAAAATTTCGTATAATTTTTTAACCGTGGCCATAATATGGGCTGTAATGCTAACAAAAAGAATATGGGCTCCAAAAAAACCTTAATAATTAGCAAATGGGCTGTAAATTATTAGAAATAATGGCAGATGGGTTGTATGCTGTTTCCCACAGATTTGAGGCTTTCCTAAAAAAAAGATTGACGCACAAGCAGTGACTGTTGGATGGCCATCCGACGACCGTCGTGCTTCTTCAATATGTGCTCTTCCTGCTCCAGCCGCTCAAATAGGCGCCGGCGGGACTGCCTGCTCCCTCCTCCCCGCGGTCGGCTCTGCTGCCGCGCAGGCCTCACCGCCCCACTGTACTCCCATCGCTGGCCTAGCCATCCCTCTACTCACCCACACCTGCTGTTATTCTCCGGCGACGGCAGACGAACCAGTAAACCCTCGTACAGTCGTACTCCCCTCCGCGTGGGAAACAACTGCCGAGTCTTCCCTGCCTCCGTGTCATTCCCTTCCTAGGCCTCGCCGTCGTCCACCGCCCTGGTGCTCTCGGCGCGGCCTGGTCAACGTGGTCAACGATCGACATGCATCTGAAGTGGACTTTAGGTGGAGAGGTCGACAGCTGGGTCCACGGCCGCACGCAAGGAAATGCCTCCTTATTACGCGCAAAATAATGATTCCTCCACCTGACATCTGGGACCCACCGAAAGGGCCTCTGTATTTCGCGAAAAAAAACGTTACCGCCGCTGACAGCTCGGACCCACCAGCTATATCTTCGCACGCAAGGAAGTGCCTCCTTATTACGCAAAAAAAATGAATACTCCCCCTGTTAGCTGGGACCCAGTATAGTGGCAGGCTGACTTGTGGGCCTACTAAGTTGACGGGGACGGAGGGCTTTGTCAACTTAGTCAATATGCATGATTCTAGCTCTAGTGACCGTACGATGTCCATCCAACGGCCGTACTGCTTCTTTAACCTCTGGTCTTCTTGCTCCAGCCGCCCAAACCAGCGCCGGTCGTGCCTCGTGCTCCTGCCTCCCGTGGCTGACTGCGATGCGGCGGAGGCCTCCCGCCCCCTACTACTCCCACTGCTGGCCAGGCCATCACTCTACTCACCCACACCCCCTCTTACTCTGCGGCAACGGCAGCCTCACACCGCAGCGAACCAGTGCCCTCGTACTCCTCTACGCGTGGGCATCCACTGCCGCGTCTTCCCCAGCTCCGCATCGTCCCCTTCCTAGGCCTCGCTGTCGTACACTGCCCTGGTGCTCTCGGTGCGGCGTGGTCAACATGGTCAAGGAACGGCTTCCGTCGGACGTGGACTGTACGTGGAGAGGCTGACAGCTGGGTCCACGGCCACAGCAAGGAAGTGCCTCCTTATTACGTGCAAAATAATTATTCCTCCACCTGCCAGTGGGGACCCACCGGACGGGCCACCGTATTTCGCCCCCCTGACTGATGGGACCCACCAGCTACATCTTCGTAGGCAAGGAAGTGCTTGACAGTCGGTACCCACCTGGTCGAAGTGTACGTAGCGTTGTCATTCTGGTCGCGAACGTGTACGTACATATATACTGGTGGATGTAGAGGCGCGCACGTGTCATAGTAGAGGCGGCCAGGGTGCAAGAAAGAAAATACGGCCACGTATGTGTACATACGGGCGGGGTCTCGAACGCCTACTCGCACATACGTACGGCGAGGGCTCATGTACATGGCTGGGTCGGAACGGAGAAACAACGTCGTCGTCGTGTTCATGGGGAGGCAACGGAATGCGTCGTGTTCATCGGGAGGCAACGCGGCTGGGTCGGAACGGAATGCATGGTCGTGTTCATCGGGAGGGCTTGGACGGAGGAGGCGATGGAAACGAGGCCTGGCGTACCGCAAAACGGAGGAAACGGACCTCCTATGGTCGAAACGGGGGTCCTGTTGATCGGGAGGGGTGTGGCGTACCGCAAAACGAAAGAAACGGACCTCCTACGGTCGAAACGGGGGTCATGTTGATTGGGAGGGGTGTGGCGTACCGCAAAATGGAGGAAACGGACTTGTGTTGGAGCGCTACGGTCGAAACGGGGGTCCTGTTCATCGGGAGGGGTGTGCCGTACCGCAAAACGGGACTCCACGGGATACTGTTCATCTCCACCGTTGACCCCCTCCAGCCTCCACGAGCTACTGTTCATCCACTGTCGACCTCCTCCAGCCTCCACGGGCTCCTGTTCATCCAGCCTCCACCGTGCGCTACTCCACCGGCTACTGTTCAACCACCCCTCCACCGTCTACTGTTCATCCAGCCTTCCACACCACGGGGTCCTATTCAACCACCCCTCCACGGGCACCCCTCCACCGTCTACTGTTCATCCTGCCCTCCACATCACGGGGTCCTGTTCATCCACCCCTTCACGGGCACCCCTCCACTGTCTACTGTCCATCCTGCCCTCCACACCATGGGGTCCGGTTCATCCACCCCTCCACGGGCACCCCTCCACCGTCTACTGTTCATCCAGCCCTCCACCACACCACGGGGTCCTGTTCATCCAGAGGCAACGCCACCGCTCACTGTTCATCCAAACCCCCCCGCAACGCTCACTGTTCATCCCATCGATCGGCTTCAGTTAGCAGCAGTAGCCAAGGAATCGCCCGATCGGGTTCAGTTAACAGCCATCGATCGATCGCTCGGGTTCAGTAACGCGTAGCCTGCAGTGCAATCGCTCGGGTTCAGTTAGAGCCCAACGCCTCGCTCGGGTTCAGTTAGAGTCAACGCCTCGCACACATGCGCGTACGTGTACGAGAGAAACGCGCATCGCTCGGCCCCCGACCTCCCACCGTAACCGGGAACTCCCCGAAATTTTCCTCCCCCTCGCTTCTACCATGATTTTTTCTGTCATGGACGGCCCAAAGAATGTCATGCAGCTGCGTCTCCGGCCCGCCCAGGACGAAAAACCCATTTTCTGTCATGATTTTTTGTCATAGAAGTAGGAGCCCACCACATCTATGATGATACCGGGTTTTGTCACAATTATCGTCATAGAAGTGTCATATGTATGACAGAAAAAAATTTCGTTCGGCCAAAATGTCACGGATGTGTCTTTCTTTTTGTAGTGTAGGACTCCACTTGTAATACAGTAATCCTAATCCAACTAGGATTAGTCATGTAAACCGCCCCATCAACGTATATAAGGAGGGGCAGGGCTCCCCAAAGGGGGCAAGAAACAATCTCTAGGGCTAGACACAACTAGAGGAGAACCGGATTTACGGCGTCTCCCTCATGAGCATAATGAGACCTGGCCACAAACAGCATGTAGGGTTGTTACCGGATGATGTTTCACGGGTCCTGAAGCTGTCTAAATCCTTGCCTTGTGTGTCGTGTCTCTCGTCCCGATCAACTCCTCTCAAGCTATTACATAGATGCGTTGGCCTCACGACTAAGTCCTCACATTAGGACATTTGCCGTGACAATTCCGTGACAGTTGACGCCCACCGTGGGGCCTGTGCACGGTGGTGTTGAGTTCTTGGAGGGATTTTTCTCAAGGATTGAGAAGTTCGTAATTTTTGGGTGAAGAAGAGCCGGTTAGAATCTACATCGATTCCAAGCTCATCGATCAAGATTGAAAAGGTTTGAGTGGCTACATAAATTGGATAGAAATCAAAAGTTTTTTAGCCGGCGGAGCACGTCAGCTTCGACCCGACCGTGTGGCCCTCGCAATCGAGAAGGTTTAAGAAAAAAAAATGCTAGGGTTCCATGCGCGTCGTCACGCTTGGCCTGTTGATCCGCCTATCCGAGTGGGGTCGTTTTCCATCAGAAAAGCCAGTGCAATCCGGTGAGACAGTGACCGTTTGAGAGTACTCCGCTGTCTAAATTGCAATTTTCTACTGCGAGAGCTAGGGCACGTGAAGCGCAGCAGTCGACGTACGCAGATTCGCTTCAAGTTCCGAAGCTGCTTCCTTATTGCTATTACTATGCACTGTGTCAAAACATCAAATCAGATCAGGATAAAGCACTAGTACGTGCTAAGCGGTTGATTTGGTACTCATGTGAAGGTTGAATCAATTGGCAAGTTCAGTTTTTTGTTTCCTTGCATCAATTGCCACATCCACTTCGTGAAGACAGGCACTGGAAAGATTTGGTACACCAATCAATAGGAACCGCGATCTGGGGGAGGACCCGTTCGATCAAATAAATATCCACAACAGTTGACGACTTGGAGGAGGACTCTTACCGGGTTGGCATGATGTTGAATCACCCCCGGCCGGCTGCGCCCCGTGCTGCTACCTTGCATTGGCGCAGTCAGCCCCCGCACCTCCACGGCCAAGTCGCCGTCACCTCCAAGTTGTGGCTGGCTTTGAGCCGCACCTCACGCCCTCGCGTTAAATCAACACCTGCTGCCAGGTCGGGGCTTCCGCCGTCGGGGCACACTTCACCGTCGCTTCCGCCGGCCCGGCCTTACCTCTGCACCAAGCCGGCGTGAACGGCTCAGTCTTCTTCTCACCCACGACTCAACTCGCCGCTGAGCCGCCTCGCCGTTGTTGCTCTGCATCATCACCGTCCCACCCCCGCCATCGCGTCCGCACCTCACCGACGCGCCCCCGCGGTCGAGCCGCCTCCGCTGGTTGCCTCTGTCCGAGCTGCGGCCCGCTGAGCCGCCCTGAGCAGTTGCCGCTCCAACCCGCCGGCCTCCGCGAAGAGCTATTGCCTCGCACGATCCGCTGTATCCTCTGCACCGGGTCACCCTCGCTGGTATGGTCTCGAGCCAGGCTCGCTCGCACTTCGGCCTGCCTCCGCCATGCGCCCCTTTGCCGCGGCTCGGCCTCACCCGCGCGCCGCCAGCCAAGCCGCCTCTGCTGCACTGCGAGCCGCCGCTCCGAGCAGCCGGCCTCATCTCCTCCCGCTTACCTCACAACCTTCACGCCCCTGCGTGTCTCACCGGCGTCTGTAAGCCGGCTGCTCCTGTCCACTGCTCTGTCAGCAAAAAAAAAAAAAAAAGGAGGAAAAGATGGGCAGGGTGCTATTGTTACTTTACCAATTAAAACAATGAGGAGATAAAATCTGCCCAGAGTCAAGTCAAAGATGCCAGGCAATTTGACCTAGCACTGGGGTGCTGGATGTTGTCCATAATTCCAACTGTGGATTTATCTGCGTGTTGAAACTTGGTCCGCTCTGTTTCTGTCTGTCTGGCAAAAAATGCCAGGTGATATCCATCCAAGTTTATTTTATTAAACATATTGTTTTTATCAAAAAACAATTACTTTGGTATGTATATTTTTATGTGCAGCAAAGGTGGTGCCATGTTGTGTCTATGAAGTGTACGTCAGCACCATCACGCACCGGCGTCTGCGCCCGCTTACTGATGGAACAGGTGTGCGCAAGTCGCCGCCCGTGCAGCTCAATTTACATCAACCCGCCGGAGCCGCTTTGAGCCGCCCTTGCCGCTTTGAGCCGCCGGGGTTATATTTAGTCGCTGGTCTGCCTGAGCCACCTCTGTCGCGATAAACGGATCATCCGTCGTCCAAACAAATCAGGTGGTCGTCGTTACTCAACGGACTCTCGCACCGGCTTACAACGCCGTGGCCGTCTCTCGCGACCGCGCCGGCTTACAACGCCGTGGCCGTCTCTTGCGACCACGCTGGCTTACACCAAGGAGGACAACTTGCCCGTCCGCACCGGCTTACAACACCATGGCCGATTCATCTGTCTGTGCCGCCTCAGATGTTGCGGTCGTCTTTACCGTCCGTCTCTCGCGGCCTAGTCTACATCAACACACTGGGCCGCACCTATCTGCATGAGCTGTTTATTCAATATGAGCGAGTCACTGCTTGGGAAGGCCATTTTTCTTCCAACAAATTGGAGGTGAATTATCATTATCAGCCGTCGTCTGCACTGGATGGCTCAATGGGCAGGCGCACAAGTCACCGCCACTACAGTTTGGTTAAACTTCAAACAGCCAGTTGGAAGGAACCATTAGCCGAGTTGCTGACACGGCTCATACGGGATCATTAATAAACCTGCCGCAGTCACCTCAACCTTCTGTGGATTTACATCGCGCTATCAACGCCAATGATATACACCTTCTGCTATGGTCAAAAATGGAGAATCTCAAGTCAACACCTCGAGTCGTCTTGAGACTCGGGGGTTACAATGGTATGACTCGGTAGAATTGACCGGTTTCAATGCATTCAAGAACTCCGGGCCATTGGAGGGAAAAGTAACCCGGCCCCGGAGATTACTTCTCTATCAATGAAAATTTAAAAGGCCGTCGGAAAAATTCCAGCTCACAATGATGCTTCCGGTTTAAAAATCCGGCTCAAGAGACATCTTTCTCCCACAAAGCACTGGAGCTCTTAATATTCGGTTTTAAAACCGGTTCAAGGAAATTTATTTACCACAAAGCTTTGAAGCTCTCAAATCCCGTTCAAGGTAAATTTATCTCTCACAAAGTTTTGAAGCTTTCAAATCCGGTTTAAAATTCCGGTTCAAAAAGAATTAATCTCCCGCAAATTCGAGTTCTTAGAAAGATTAAACGGTGCCAAAAAGAGCCTGCTGCCATGATGCGCGGTTCAAACATGGGTATCCTGCCTTACGGCTTATCTTATTATGGTCACTTGGGGGCTTCCTGCTCATCGAGCATAGCTGTCGGTACCCTCTTGATCGGCGCAATGCCAAAACTTATATGGTCACTTGGGGGCTTCCTGTTCAAATATTGGTCGTATTCGAACCAAAGAGAACATAGCTGTCGGTACCCTTTTGATCGGCACACTGCCAAACTCACTAGGGGGCTTCTTGATCGTATTCGAATCATAGCTCAACCCCTTTGGGTCCGACATGGATCGTATTCGAATCAACGTCGTTAAACAACTCTCAAGGTCATTTGGGGGCTTCCTGTTCAAACATAGGTCGTATTCGAACGAAAGAGAACATAGCTGTTGGTACCCTCTTGCTCGGCAACGCCAAAGCCACTGGGAGCTATATGATCGTATTCGAATCTTAGCTTAACCCCTTTGGAACGGTTTTCTGATCGTATTCGAATCAGAAGCCTCAAAAATTTTGAAGTCCCTTTTTGTGAACAATTTTTTGGATTTTGTTTTGAGACTTTTTTGATCATATCTGAAGCATATATGAGTAACTTCTATTTAACCGGCTTGACTTTGGACGATAAGCCGCCAGTATATGACAATCATAAACATTTGGAAGTTTTTGCTTCTAAAGATTGGGTTATCACCCTTACTGCACAGGTATCATAAGCCGGCAGTACGATTCAATATCACCGGTATTATATTGTTTATACATGATTATGTTTAAGCCGGCCCTGGATTTTGACGTTAAGTCACGAAGGCGTATGTTGTTTAAACTCTATGCAGGATTCGCAGAACTATGACTTGTATAAATGATTAAGTTCAAGTTCATCATCAAAATTGATGCTTCAAAAGGGTTATCCATTCCGTATTTTTTCCAAGGTTATAAGCCGCTGGGTTGCAAAAATTCCGGCTTACAATGAATGCGCATTAAGTCGCCATCGGCCAAAAGCCGCCGAGTATTTAAACTCTGAATTTACTTGTCAACTGATAAGGTATTCACATCTTTCATAGCCAAAATTGGCAGGATTTTCATGATGATAATGAATGATTGAGGTTCTCATACTGGATTATATTATTCAAATCTTAAATAGCCAACAAGGCTGGATTTTTTATGGTTATCAATAACCAGTATTATGATTGAGGTTTTCAATGTCGCTTCAACGCAATGGCTACTATTTTATCAATGGATATGGTTTATTCTACAATGGAAGGAATAGTCCCGAGTCGCTGCAGGCTTAGGACCCGGCACTTGGGGGCTACATTATTCAAATTGAGATTACATCGAATATGCAAGTCCCATGTCACTACCAGCATGCACCATGGCACTTGGGGGCTAATGCAAAGTCATTTTTGCTCAACTTATTCAAGACCCGATTCATCACATTCTAAATTAGCCGGCCCTTGGGGGCTACCAATTGCTCCTATCGAAAATTCAAGGTACACAAGCCTTAATCCATTATACTGAAAGATCCACTACTCAGTTGGTAGAGTACAAAGCTCTTAACCTTGTGGACGTGGGTTCAAGCCCCATGGTGGAGATTACATCATATGATATTATTATCAATGAATCATATACAAAGTCCCGGCTCAATAATATCTTACTAAGTCGGCCCTTGGGGGATACACGTTGCTGCTCAAGTTTACATGATCATATTTACAAAGTCCCTGCTCATTATTGCATAATGACCCGACCCTTGGGGGCTACACTGGTTGAAATTTTTATGAGCATAAGGCAATTACATGTCCTAGGTTGCTGCAAGCATGACAACCCGACACTTGGGGGCTACATGTGATATGCATATAAGAGAGGAATAACTTCAAATTCTCAGTTTTGAGCAAATCTGGTATTATATTATTATCGGAGAAATCTACAAAGTTTATGACCCGGCATCATCTTAAGGTTAACCCGGCATCAACTATATGACGCGGCATCATTTGTTTATAACCCCACAGTTTTGGCAATCATAAATTGGCAAGATCTACATCTTTAAGCCGGCTGAATATCAGTTGAATATTTCAAGACCAATATTTTTGTCAAATCAGAGCATTGAAGGCCGACTCAAATGAATTATTTCTTATAATGTCTCTCTCCAAGAGCCAGTGTTAGCAAATTGATTATGAAGCTGGCCTACCGGATTTTTTAGAAGAAGTGATCAGATTTTTTACATTGGTAATGTTTGAACACATCTGCTAAAGGAGATTTGCTATGAGATCATGAATACGCAACCAGGAGGAAATGACAAGGATTTAAAGGATGATCAGGTGCCAGCTTACAAGAATATTTAACCCGGAGCACAACCTGTCAAATTTGTTCTTGTGTTTATGTTGCAGGATCAGTTTAACATAGATAAATCCAAATTAAACTGGGGCTAATGTCGGGGATATACCCCGCGGTGTAACCCGGCTGGAAGTATAACCTGGCCGGACTTGGCGACCCACTAATGACCTGCCTTGACTGGATGACTCACTAAGTGAACCGCCCGAGCCTGGTGACTCATGGGTGACCCGGCAAGCGGGTTAGAGGAACGACAAGACCCGGCGGCCCAGAAGGCGGTTCATGGAAGGCCGGCTCATGTTATGGTGGGCCGGTTTATGAGGAAAGCACAAAGGAATATTCTCCTACAAAGGAAGCAAGACTAGGACTCCACTTGTAATAGAGTAATTCTAATCCAACTAGGACTAGTCATGTAAACCGCCCCTTCAACATATATAAGGAGGGGCAGGGCTCCCCAAAGGGGGCAAGAAACAATCTCTAGGGCTAGACACAACCAGAGGAGAGCCGGATTTACGGCGTCTCCCTCATGAGCATAATGAGACCTAGCCACAAATAGCATGTTGGGTTGTTACTGGATGATGTTTCCCGGGGCCCGAAGCTGTCTAAAACCTTGTCTTGTGTGTCGCGTCTCTCGTCCCGATCAACCCCTCTCAAGCTGTTACATAGATGCGTTGGCCTCACGACTAAGTCCTCACACTAGGACATCTGCCGTGACAATTCTGCGACACCCATGGTAATGGGATTGCTGAGTCATCGTGGCTCACGGATTACTACAACAACAGTTGCAGGTACAGGTTATGCGATGATCATGACATGAGAGCGATGTTTACTTGTGTTGGAGTTCTTCTTCTTCTTCGTCGATCTTGGGTTAGGTTCCTGGTTGGCAGCCTGGGCTAGTAGGGTGGATGTCGTTTGAGTTTCTGTTTGTGTGTCATTCGTAGTCCAATGTTGATCTGATGTATTGATGTATTCTTGGGGCGTTTATGCCTTTTGTATGTATCCCCAACTATTATGTAATGGTTTGATGTAATGATATCCACCTTGCAAAAGCGTCTTCAAGATGCGCTTCTATCCTTGGTGGGACCTTCGAGTTCCTTTAGGATAGGGTCGCATCTTGGGCGTGACATTGCACCTCTCAGTCCTTGTTTCGTGAGCAGGAGAAAAACGTTCTCGGAATGGGCCGAGATTTGTCGAGTGGTCTTGGTACATCACTGATAGACCGCAAGTCAAATTTTGTTCCATTTGAAGGTCGTTTGATGCCCCAACGGTTAACTGCATTAACCGCCGGACCTCTTTCTCTTTGCAGCCAGCACCCCTCCACAACAGTCTACTAGCCCATCTAAACCCCATCCATGATCTCCGTCGTTAGATCACGGTCGTGTGGGGGAAAACCGCACCTCAATAGCCCTCTCCTAGCTCCCTATGCGTATATAAACAGCCCCCTCGTCCAAATCCCGGGTAAAACCCTAGCCCCTCCTCCTCGCGCCGCCGGACACATCGCCCGGCCAATCGCCCTCCGCCACCTCAGTGCCAGCAGCCACCGTAGCCAACCGGGAGCCGCCACGTGGCAACCGTACCGTCCCCTCTGTCGCTGGCCCAACGAGCCCAGCACGGGCCCGCGCGACCCATCTGTCCATCCCCGCCACCCGAGCGCCCCTCGCCCGCTCTGCCGCCTTTGCTCCCGCGCCCGAGCGTCGTCCTCCGCTGCCGCCCCGCCGTTCGAGCGCACTGCCGCCTCGACGACGCCAGCCCTGGTCGCCGCCCCGCAGCACGCCACCGCGCCGGTCGCCGCCTTGGCCCCACACCGCCTCCCATCGACCACCGCCTGCCACCGGCGCCGGATTCAGCCCTCCCGTGGCCAGATCTGCCCGCCTCGGCCATTACCGGAGCTCGCCGCCGCTGCGGCATCGCTGGAGCTCATCGCCGCCTCGCCGCCCGGGTCCTCCACCGTGCCCGATCCGCGACCGCTCCATTGACTTCTCGGAGGTTGATTTTCTTCTAAGTCCCCAGGATTTCATAATATGTGTGCATCCTCATCTTGGCATAACTCTGTGCTCGTTGCTCCGATTTGCGTGTATGATATGTCGAATTGTTCATCTCTAAGTGCTCTAGATGATTGTGTAGTTTACATGCATGTTGATATCCATCTTGTTGCCTTAATCATCATTGCAAAAGTGCTATGTGTTGTTATCTACTGGAAGTTATCATAACTTGATGATTTGTCCTTTTCCATAGCATTTTGTGTGTTCATCTTTTATCATCATGTCAACATGTTTAAGGAGAATATTCATGCCATCTTTACAGTGGTGCCATCCATGTTTTTTTATTTGCCCTGTGGTGACTAGCACAAGCATGCAATTTTGCCATGATGTTTTCTGCATGCTCTAGTGGTATTTAGCAGTTGCTAAGTAATGATATTTTGTTAAGGGTGTTTAGTACATGCTTTCCATGCTCTTTGATGCCTCATATATGTCTTGTAGTATATGTTTTCATTGGCATGAACATGCCTAAATGATGTTCCAGTTTTCTGTTAACTTCATGATGCCATGGTGTGAGCTTGTTATTAATTAATCTATGCCCCTTTTGGACATGCTCCAATTACATGAATTGAAGTATGATATGAGAAATTTTACAAAATGCCAAGTTTGGTAATTTCAGACTTCATATGACCTCTGTTCCAAGCTTGCAAACATGTGATATGTCCATTTTGCATCATGCTTTTATATCGATATTTATTGCATTATGGGCTACTATTACATGTTATGTCACAATACTTATGCCTATTCTCTCTTATTTTACAAGGTTTACATAAGGAGGGAGAATGTCGGCAGCTGGAATTCTGGGCTGGAAAAGGAGCAAATATTAGAGACCTATTCTACACAACTCCAAAAGTATTGAAACTCCACGAAAGTCATTTTTGGGAATAATAAGAAATACTGAGCGGAAGAAATGCGTCAGGGGGGCCACCACCTGTCCACGAGGGTGGGGGCGCGCCCTACCCCCTAGGGCGCGCCCCCTGCCTCGTGGGCCCCATGTTGGCTCTTCGGTGGCCCTCTTCTGCTATATGAAGTCTTTCGTCAAGGGAAAAATCATAACCAACCTTTCGGGATGAGAATCCGCCGCCACGAGGTAGAACTTTGGCGGAACCAATCTAGGCTCCGGCAGAGCTGTTCTGCCGGGGATACTTCCCTCCCGGAGGGGGAAATCATCGCCATCATCATCACCGACGCTCCTATCATCGGAAGAGGGCAATATCCATCAACGTCTTCACCAGCACCATCTCCTCTCAAAACCCTAGTTCATCTCTTGTATCCAATTCTTGTCTCCAAGTCTGGGATTGGTACTAATAGGTTGCTAATAGTGTTGATTACTCCTTGTAGTTGATGCTAGTTGGTTTATTTGGTGGAACATCATCTGTTCAGATCCTATATGCATATTAATACCCCTCTGATTATGAACATGAATATGCTTTGTGAGTAGTTATGTTTTTTCCCGAGGACATGGGAGAAGTCTTGCTATTAGTAGTCATGTGAATTTGGTATTCGTTCGATATTTTGATGAGATGTATCTTGTCTAGCCTCTAGTGGTGTTATGTGAATGTCAACTACATAACACTTCACCATTATTTGGGCCTAGAGGAAGGCATTGGGAAGTAATAAGTAGATGATGGGTTGCTAGAGTGACAGAAGCTTAAACCCTAGTTTATGCGTTGCTTCGTAAGGGGCTGATTTGGATCCATATGTTTCATGCTATGGTTAGGTTTACCTTAATACTTTTGTTGTAGTTGCGGATGCTTGCAATAGAGGTTAATCATAAGTGGAAAGCTTGTTCAAGTAAGAATAGCACCCAAGCACCGGTCCACCCACATATCAAATTATCAAAGTACCGATCGTGAATCATATGAACGTGATGAAAACTAGCTTGACGATAATTCCCATGTGTCCTCGGGAGCGCTTTTCTCTATATAAGAGTTTTTCAAGGCTTGTCCTTTGCTACAAAAAGGATTGGGCCACCTTGCTGCACTTTATTTACTTTTGTTACCTGTTGCTCGTTACAAATTATCCTATCACAAAACTATTTGTTACCACTTATTTCAGTACTTGCATAGAATACCTTGCTAAAAACCGCTTATCATTTCCTTCTACTCCTTGTTGGGTTCGACACTCTTACTTATCGAAAGGACTATGATAGATCCCCTATACTTGTGGGTCATCAAGACTCTTTTTTGCCGCCGTTGCCGGGGAGTGAAGCGCCTTTAGTAGGTGGAATTTGGTAAGGAAAAATTTATATAGTGTGCTGAAATTTACTGTCACTTGTTACTATGGAAAGTAATCCTCTGAGGGGCTTGTTCGGGGTATCTTCACCCCGATTAGTAGAGCAAAGAGTTTCTCCTCAACCTACTGAACCTACTGAAAATGAAAATGTTCCCTTTGAAGTTCCTTCGGGTATGTTAGAAAAACTGCTAGCTAATTCTTTTGCAGGAGATGGAACAAAGCATCCTGATGAGCATCTAATCTATGTGGATGAAGTTTGTGGATTATTTAAGCTTGCAGGTATATCCAATGATGTTGTTAAAAAGAAGGTCTCCCCTTTATCTTTGAAGGGAGATGCATCGACATGGTATAGGCTATGTGATGATACGGGGTCATGGAACTACAAACGATTGAAATTGGAATTCACCAGAAGTTTTATCCTATGCATCTTGTTCATCGTGATCGTAATTATATATATAATTTTTGGCCTCGCGAAGGAGAAAGCATCGCTCAAGCTTGGGGAGGCTTAAATCAATGTTATATGCATGCCCCAATCATGAGCTCTCAAGAGAAATGATTATTCAAAAAATTTATGCTCGGCTTTCTGAAAACAATCGCACCATGCTCGATACTTCTTGTGGTGGCTCTTTTATGATGAAGACTTTTGAATTCAAATGGGATTTATCGAATAGAATTAAATGCAACTCTGAAGATTGGGATCTCGACGAAGGTAAGGAGTCAGGTATGACACCTAAGTTTGATTGTGTTAATTCTTTTATGGATACCGATGTTTTCCGTAAATTTAGCACTAAATATGGACTCTACTCTGAGATAGTAGCTTCTTTCTGTGAATCTTTTGCTACTTATGTTGATCTTCCCAAAGAGAAGTGGTTTAAATATCATCCTCCCATAGAAGTAAAAGTAGCTGCACCTATTAAAGTTGAAGAAAAGACTATCACTTATAATGATCCTGTTGTTCCTACTTCTTATGTTGAGAAACCACCTTTCCCTGTTAGAATAAAGGATCATGCTAAAGCTTCAACTGTGGTTCATAAAAGCAATATTAGAAATTATACACCTCTTGAGCAAATCAAAGTTGAACCTAATATTGCTATTTTTAAAGATCTCTTGGCTGATAATATTGATGGGCATGTTATTTATTTCTGCGGTGAAACTGCTAGAATTGCTAAACCTTGTGCTAAAGATAAAAATAGACCTGTGGTAGGCATGCCTGTTATTTCAGTTAAAATAGGAGATCATTGTTACCATGGCTTATGTGATATGGGTGCTAGTGCTAGTGCTATACCTCATGACCTATACAAAGAAATTATGCATGAAATTGCACCTGCTGAGATAGAAGGTATTGATGTCACCATCAAACTTGCTAATAGAGATATAATATCACCCATTGGAATTGTTAGAGATGTTGAAGTCTTGTGTGGGAAAACTAAATATCCTGCTGATTTTCTTGTTCTTGGTTCTCCACAAGATAGCTTTTGTCCCATTATATTTGGTAGCCCTTCTTGAACACAGTTAATGCTAGGATAGACTGCGAAAAGATTGTTGTTACTATTGGCTTGGGTGATATGTCTCATGAGTTCAATTTCTCTAAATCTAGTAGACAACACCGTCAAGAGGAATTACCTAGTAAGGATGAAATTATTGGTCTTGCTTCTATTGCCGTACCTCCTAGTGATCCTTTAGAACAATATTTCCTAGACCATGAAAATGATATGTTCATGAATGAAAGAAGGGAAATAGATGAAGTATTCTTTAAACAGGAACCTATTCTGAAGCACAATTTGCCTGTTGAAATCCTAGGGGATCCTCCTCCACTTAAGGGTGACCCCGTGTTTGAGCTCAAACCGTTACCTGATACTCTTAAATATGCTTATCTTGATGAAAAGAAGATATATCCTGTTATTATTAGTGCTAACCTTTCAGAGCATGAAGAAGAGATATTATTGAAAACTCTGAAGAAGCACCGTGCTACTATTGGATATACTCTTGATGATCTTAAGGGCATTAGTCCCACTCTATGTCAACATAAAATAAATTTGGAAGAAGATGCCAAACCAGTTTGTGATCATCAACGACGGCTGAATCCTAAGATGAAAGAAGTTGTAAGAAAGGAAATACTAAAGCTCCTTGAGGCAGGTATAATTTATCCCGTTGCTGATAGTCAGTGATTAAGTCCTATCCATTGTGTCCCTAAGAAGGGAGGTATTACTACCGTTCCTAATGATAAAGATGAATTGATTCCGCAAAGAATTATTACAGGTTATAGGATGGTAATTGATTTCCACAAATTAAATAAGGCTACTAAAAAGGATCATTACCCCTTACCTTTTATCGATCAAATGCTAGAAAGATTATCTAAAAATACACATTTTTGTTTTCTAGATGGTTATTCTGGTTTCTCTCAAATACCTATGTCAGCCAATGATCAATCAAAGACTACTTTTACATGCCCTTTTGGTACTTTTGCTTATAGACGTATGCCTTTTGGTTTATGTAATGCGCCTGCTACCTTTCAAAGATGCATGATGGCTATATTCTCTGACTTTTGTGAAAAGACTTGTGAGGTTTTCATGGACGATTTCTCCGTCTACGGATCCTCTTTTGATGATTGCTTGAGCAACCTTGATCGAGTTTTGCAGAGATGTGAAGAAACTAATCTTGTCTTGAATTGGGAAAAGTGCCACTTTATGGTTAATGAAGGTATTGTTTTGGGGCATAAAGTTTCTGAAAGAGGTATTGAGGTTGATAAAGCCAAGGTTGATGCTATTGAAAAGATGCCATCACTGGTAGAAAAAGGGCCTGTTGTCCCGGTTTGTAAGGGCCTTTAGTCCCGGTTCCTGAACCGGGACTAAAGTGTCGGTACTAATGCCCTATACCTTTAGTCCCGGTTCAATCCAGAACCGGGACTGATGGGCCTCCACGTGGCCTGTGCGCGGAGCCCAGGCAGGAGACCCTTTGGTCCCGGTTCGTGGCACCAACCGGGACCAATAGGCATCCACGCGTCAGCATTTCTGTGGCTGGGGTTTTTGTTTTTTTTTGAAGGGGGGGGGGTTTGGGGGTTTTGGGGGGTTAATTTAGGTGTTTCATATATTGTGTTAGCTAGCTATAATTAATAGAGAGAAGTGTCCTCTCTTATGTCCGTGCTTGGTCGATGCTACGTACTATACATACGTATAGAGAGGACTAGACACGCTAGTTAGCTAGTAAGCAAACGAAGGAAACAGAAGATCGTCATGAACATATATGCATACAGAGAGAAGTGATATCGACCACCTCTCCTTCTCCGAGAGATTGGTCGAACAACAAGTTCTCGTATATCTATCCGACACTACCGGCTACATATATACAATAATTATCTCTTACAAATATAATCATACGGACTCATGGTCCACATAGTATTCTCCGTCTTCAGCGATCACTTGGTCAAGAAAGAATGCCGCCAATTCCTCTTGAATTGCTCACATGCGAGCTGGTGCTAGGAGTTCATCCCGCTTCTGAAACATCTAATTTGAAGTAGGGGGTCAATACATATATATATATATATGAATGAATGAAACTCAACACAAATGATGGTAATAAAATAAAATTGTGAATTTTGTTATTTACGTACTTCATATTGTTCGTCAGAGTACCCGCCCCGCTCACAGGTCATGTGGCGGATGGACTCGCAGACGTAGTATCCACAGAAATCATTCCCTTTTTCCTGCCACAACCACTTTACAAGAAATAGAGGTCAATCAAACTGATAAGCAAGAATGCTAAATGGTATTGATGAAACTAGCGCTTGAATCACTAGGAGATGCGCGGAACATGCTACTATAGTACTTACTTTCGGGTGTCTAAATTCCAGCTCCTTCGGCAGTCCCGGAACTTTTCTGGTGAATTTTCTCCAAACCCTGCCGGACAAACAAAACATTTACTTGATATCAGGAAATGAACAAAGTTGCTGATATGGTGGATAATGATCGATTTAACTTACTTCTTGAGGATTTCATTCATGTCCGCATACTCCTGGGGATCTTTTCGTTTAGAGTCCAAGACGGTTACTACTCCCTGCTCAAGCCTAATCTCTAGGAGAATATAGTGGAAACTGCACACGCATGCATAACTCATCAATTACATTACTATAACCTGGACTAATATATAAGGGAAACCGAATATGCACAAGACAGTAACACTCACTTGAAGTTGTAAGGAAAGAGTATTATATCTTTGTTTTCATTTTTTTGAATGATCGTAGCAAGTTGGCCTCGGTATCTCCGAGACGATGTTGAACCTCAGTTGCATCTATGAGATATGTGTTAACAAACCCAATATCACCGATTTGTCTTTTCTTCAATTCGGCGATCTTCATTCTGCATAATATAGTGAGGATAATTATAAATACATGCAATGAAAGAGATGAGCTATATAGAGAGACTTAATGACAGAAGTAGTAGTACTTACAGACAGTAGCAGGTGATCGTTGTTTCATCGAGGGCCAATTGATTGAAAAACTGATAGAACTCCTCAAATGGAATAGGCAACAGTTCAATTCCAACGAGGTCATGCTCCGGTTTAACTCTCGCATACAAAGTACTCCTCCTCCCAGACTCTCTGCAGATTTTCAAGTACCAATCATGTAATCTTCGCATCATCGTTGTTAAAGATTTTTCATATTTGACGAGAGGCTTCCCGTACTCGTATCTGTGTATCTGCACCTCCATGGTATCATAATGTACATCGTCGGGCAGGTAATCGTCAACATTGCCATAACCGGGCACCATCCTCGGATCGACAATCTCGCTAGGCACCTTGAGGGGGGGCACGATTGCTTCGCTTGTTCGCCGAGCTGGGCAATTTGTTTCCCAGCTGCTCGTCGTTCTTTCAGCCTTTGATCACTGAATGTACTTCCCGACCGCTCCGCTTCGGCCCATCTCTTTGCAATAATGCGCTCATAGTTGCCTTTCGGCGGAGACTTGGGTGGTTTTGCCAGGGCAGCCAGAGTGCGCTTCACTTTCACCGGATCTACCTTCTCCTCCGGAGGTGGATGTCTCTTTGCTCTCAACCCTTGAAACCAGTCATCCACTTTGGTTCGCGCGATCTCGGCGTTCTCCTCCGAGGTCCTCTCATATGGTAACTTCTCTGGAGTCTTCAGAGAAGGACCGAATCTGTATGTCCTCCCGCCTTTGGTTGTACTGCTAGACGCCGACCGAGCAGACGGAGCGGTTGTCTTCTTTACTTGCTTACGAGGCAGAGGAGAAGGACTACGATGCGCCGGAGCAGCTTGAGCGGTGGCAGGTCTCTTCCGCCCTTGCTGACGAGGCGGAGAAGGAGGAGGCTGGCTGCTCGGGCGCGTCGGCGCAGGCGGAGA